>NW_023665571.1:757500-1968020 GCF_014743375.2 Drosophila subpulchrella
ATAAATATATAAATATATAAATATATAAATATATAAATATATAAATATATAAATATATAAATATATAAATATATAAATATATAAATATATAAATATATAAATATATAAATATATAAATATATAAATATATAAATATATAAATATATAAATATATAAATATATAAATATATAAATATATAAATATATAAATATATAAATATATAAATATATAAATATATAAATATATAAATATATAAATATATAAATATATAAATATATAAATATATAAATATATAAATATATAAATATATAAATATATAAATATATAAATATATAAATATATAAATATATAAATATATAAATATATAAATATATAAATATATAAATATATAAATATATAAATATATAAATATATAAATATATAAATATATAAATATATAAATATATAAATATATAAATATATAAATATATAAATATATAAATATATAAATATATAAATATATAAATATATAAATATATAAATATATAAATATATAAATATATAAATATATAAATATATAAATATATAAATATATAAATATATAATATATAAATATATAAATATATAAATATATAAATATATAAATATATAAATATATAAATATATAAATATATAAATATATAAATATATAAATATATAAATATATAAATATATAAATATATAAATATATAAATATATAAATATATAAATATATAAATATATAAATATATAAATATATAAATATATAAATATATAAATATATAAATATATAAATATATAAATATATAAATATATAAATATATAAATATATAAATATATAAATATATAAATATATAAATATATAAATATATAAATATATAAATATATAAATATATAAATATATAAATATATAAATATATAAATATATAAATATATAAATATATAAATATATAAATATATAAATATATAAATATATAAATATATAAATATATAAATATATAATATATAAATATATAAATATATAAATATATAAATATATAAATATATAAATATATAAATATATAAATATATAAATATATAAATATATAAATATATAAATATATAAATATATAAATATATAAATATATAAATATATAAATATATAAATATATAAATATATAAATATATAAATATATAAATATATAAATATATAAATATATAAATATATAAATATATAAATATATAAATATATAAATATATAAATATATAAATATATAAATATATAAATATATAAATATATAAATATATAAATATATAAATATATAAATATATAAATATATAAATATATAAATATATAAATATATAAATATATAAATATATAAATATATAAATATATAAATATATAAATATATAAATATATAAATATATAAATATATAAATATATAAATATATAAATATATAAATATATAAATATATAAATATATAAATATATAAATATATAAATATATAAATATATAAATATATAAATATATAAATATATAAATATATAAATATATAAATATATAAATATATAAATATATAAATATATAAATATATAAATATATAAATATATAAATATATAAATATATAAATATATAAATATATAAATATATAAATATATAAATATATAAATATATAAATATATAAATATATAAATATATAAATATATAAATATATAAATATATAAATATATAAATATATAAATATATAAATATATAAATATATAAATATATAAATATATAAATATATAAATATATAAATATATAAATATATAAATATATAAATATATAAATATATAAATATATAAATATATAAATATATAAATATATAAATATATAAATATATAAATATATAAATATATAAATATATAAATATATAAATATATAAATATATAAATATATAAATATATAAATATATAAATATATAAATATATAAATATATAAATATATAAATATATAAATATATAAATATATAAATATATAAATATATAAATATATAAATATATAAATATATAAATATATAAATATATAAATATATAAATATATAAATATATAAATATATAAATATATAAATATATAAATATATAAATATATAAATATATAAATATATAAATATATAAATATATAAATATATAAATATATAAATATATAAATATATAAATATATAAATATATAAATATATAAATATATAAATATATAAATATATAAATATATAAATATATAAATATATAAATATATAAATATATAAATATATAAATATATAAATATATAAATATATAAATATATAAATATATAAATATATAAATATATAAATATATAAATATATAAATATATAAATATATAAATATATAAATATATAAATATATAAATATATAAATATATAAATATATAAATATATAAATATATAAATATATAAATATATAAATATATAAATATATAAATATATAAATATATAAATATATAAATATATAAATATATAAATATATAAATATATAAATATATAAATATATAAATATATAAATATATAAATATATAAATATATAAATATATAAATATATAAATATATAAATATATAAATATATAAATATATAAATATATAAATATATAAATATATAAATATATAAATATATAAATATATAAATATATAAATATATAAATATATAAATATATAAATATATAAATATATAAATATATAAATATATAAATATATAAATATATAAATATATAAATATATAAATATATAAATATATAAATATATAAATATATAAATATATAAATATATAAATATATAAATATATAAATATATAAATATATAAATATATAATCATATAAATATATAAATATATAAATATATAAATATATAATCATATAAATATATAAATATATAAATATATAAATATATAAATATATAAATATATAAATATATAAATATATAAATATATAAATATATAAATATATAAATATATAAATATATAAATATATAAATATATAAATATATAAATATATAAATATATAAATATATAAATATATAAATATATAAATATATAAATATATAAATATATAAATATATAAATATATAAATATATAAATATATAAATATATAAATATATAAATATATAAATATATAAATATATAAATATATAAATATATAAATATATAAATATATAAATATATAAATATATAAATATATAAATATATAAATATATAAATATATAAATATATAAATATATAAATATATAAATATATAAATATATAAATATATAAATATATAAACATATAAATATATAAATATATAAATATATAAATATATAAATATATAAATATATAAATATATAAATATATAAATATATAAATATATAAATATATAAATATATAAATATATAAATATATAAATATACAAATATATAAATATATAAATATATAAATATATAAATATATAAATATATAAATATATAAATATATAAATATATAAATATATAAATATATAAATATATAAATATATAAATATATAAATATATAAATATATAAATATATAAATATATAAATATATAAATATATAAATATATAAATATATAAATATATAAATATATAAATATATAAATATATAAATATATAAATATATAAATATATAAATATATAAATATATAAATATATAAATATATAAATATATAAATATATAAATATATAAATATATAAATATATAAATATATAAATATATAAATATATAAATATATAAATATATAAATATATAAATATATAAATATATAAATATATAAATATATAAATATATAAATATATAAATATATAAATATATAAATATATAAATATATAAATATATAAATATATAAATATATAAATATATAAATATATAAATATATAAATATATAAATATATAAATATATAAATATATAAATATATAAATATATAAATATATAAATATATAAATATATAAATATATAAATATATAAATATATAAATATATAAATATATAAATATATAAATATATAAATATATAAATATATAAATATATAAATATATAAATATATAAATATATAAATATATAAATATATAAATATATAAATAGTGCCTCCCACCCCAATAAAGTGTCTAAAAACCGTAGCTGGGTTTGTTACTAGTGAGTGTCAAATAGCTGAGGAATTTGGTAATACCTGGTCAAATTACTCTGCAGACTGTAATTTCTCTCGGAATTACGTCGATCAAAAACAAAGCTACGTAAACAGCACATACCAACCAAACTCAATATGCAATGCTGCGAAGCAACTTGAGCAAAAATTCAGTCTCTTGGAAATGGAACTTGCCATTCGAACTTCCAAAGGAAAATGTCCTGGGTACGACAGAATATCGTATGCAGTGCTAAAAAATATTCCCCCCACTCTTAAAGAATAGGTCCTTGAAATCTTCAACCTCACTCTTGTCACTGGTTCCTACCCACACGTCTGGAAATCAGCCACAGTAATCCCTATCCCGAAGCCAAAGAAATCTGACCACAGCACAAATAGTTTCCGTCCCATCTCGCTCCTCTCCTGCCTTGGGAAAATAATAGAAAAAATGATAGCTCGTAGACTCTCTCACTACCATCAAAAAATCACGTATCCGTTCTGACTACGGATTTTGAAAAGGCTTTCGACCGCGTAGGTCCGAGTTAACAACTAAACCTCTAAACTACACAAGCTCCACATCGGCTGGAGCAACGGGGTACTTCATCCGGGGCTTCACTTTCCATTAAAAAATGCCAGGTCCTACATATATGTCGTAAGCACAATTGTAACTTTCCCGAAATTGTATTCAGGAACAAAAGTATAAGCTAAACGGAGAACCTGAAAATTTTAGGGACTACCTTCGACTCTAGGTTTACATTTATAACACACTGCTTAATATTAAGAAAACAGCTATAATCTCGCCTAAATATAATTAAATTTCTTAGCTCTAAGTATTCTCATGTACATATTAATACTCTTATAAACATAACCAGAGCATTAATGCTCTCCAAAATAGACTACGGTCTCCCGATCTTCGGCTGGTGCGCTGCCACACATTAAAAAAATCAACCACCATACCATGGAGCTGCACGCAGATCAATCTTCGCGTTTCCTACGTCACCTATAAAGTGCATACTTGCGAATTCAGGACTACCCAGCATCCCCACAAGGATAAAAGAAACAACCATCCGGCTTATTCCTAAATTATACACCACCCCAAATCGGTTACTGGCTTACATTTAAAACACACTGCTTAATATTAAGAAAACAGCTATAGTCTCGCCTAAATATTATTAAATTTCTTAGCTCTAAGTATTCTCATGTACATATTAATACTCTTATAAACATAACCAGAGCATTAATGCTCTCCAAAATAGACTACGGCCACACATATCAAGAAAATTCAACCACCATACCATGGAGCTGCACGCAGATCAATCTTCGCGCTTCCTAAACATTGGCTGTATTCCGACGGATCCAAAACATTGAAATCAGCCTCATTCGCGGTTGTAGACGCTAACAACTCCATCATAGCGGGGGGAGGTCTTCCCCATTACAATTCCATATTCGTTGGAGAAGCCACTGCTATATTATTAGCCTGCCGCTTTGCAATCGATCACAAGGGAAAATTTGTTGTCTGCACAGACAGCCTCTCTTCTCTGCTAGCAATAAATAACCCCGAGTATCGCGACCCCACCATACAGGAGATACAAAGGATAGGCAAACAGTATTCCACAAAAGTTACCTTCTTCTGGGTCCCTAGACATCAGGGCATACGAGGAAACGAAGACGCAGACCTGGCTGCCCACAACAGGGGCCGCTCCCCAACCTTCATCATTACACCCATTAATTGCAACGATATACATAACCTTATATATTACAACTTGGAAACCCAGAAGATGTTGGAATGGAATAGTTTCAGCCATAGGTACTAGAGTTTTAATCCTACATGCACCAAAATACATCTCCCAGCTGCGACCGGTAGACCCCAGTGCAGCACTTTTATCCGGCTTCGAATAGGACACACTTAACAAACACACGAGCACCTATTAAAAGGGCAAAATAATCCAATTTGTAGTCTCTGCGGTGGACTTCCGACCATTGTCCACCTACTAAATGATGCCCTGGTCTGTCTAGCCTCAGATCATACTTCTTTGGGCCCCAGCTACCTACATAAACCTCAGAATGCCCATCCGCAGAAAACACTAAAAAAATGCACGAATTCATTAAAAAAGCAAAGCTCTCAATATAAATTTTAAGTAAAAATATGAAAAACAAATGTATATATAAGTTAACTAACTCAGCCGGGCGACGGTATTAACCGATCGCCCAAAAGTCCGCTCCGGCCAAACTGCTGACACAGCGTCTGGCTGGAAGCTCATGCATAGCCGGCAAGCACTGCCCATTGGAGTGGCCTCTATGAAGTTCATGTAAGCTTTAAAATTCAGTTCATTTTCAACATTCAAAGCATAAAGAACACAAGTTCATTCTGTAATAACTCCGGCAACCGCCGATTACTTATACACTGACTGAGTCCCTAGGCCAGCAGCGAACGGAGGGCAGTTACCCTTCCAGCGTAATCATCATAACTCTTCAGTAGATGAGAAGCTAATCAACCGACTACCGGCAGCTAATCGAGAGCTGCTGCGAAGGAAGCTGGACAATTATCATTTCCAGAGATCACATCAATTTTGACCATCGGCCAACCGGCTACTGAAGGACTGCAGCGAGGGACTCTTCAGCAGTTACAACCATACTTAACCTAACTGGCGCCTTCCGTAAATTACCCATTGATATAAAATTGGGAAACCATGTAAGTGAGCCCCTTTAAAAATATATTTTCCCGGCATCTGCATTTGTTAAATATTTAAATACATACACTACCAGAATATTTTCTGCAGCTCCGTATTAAAGTTGCGTGTGAACATTTTTATTAATTAACATACTCGTTAATTGTTTGACAATTTAATTGGTATTATCACATGTGATATTGTAAATGTTTATCGTTGTATGTTGTTTGCATTACTTAAATTTTTCAGATAAATATCTTAGTGCCAAACATTATTGCCCATATATCAACCAGACTTATTAAATATCCTAGACTAGGCGCAAAGGCGCTGCTGGAAAATAAACTAATTTTACATTTATTGAATTATTTTTTTGTCGACTGTCAATGTCTCATTTAAATTATGTGCGTTTAATTCACCCTTTATATGTAGTAATTTTTTTTTGCTTGCACCGAAATTCTTTGTGTTAGCTTCGCAACAATCTTGGGTTTGTCTTTTTATCGCCCCCACTCCACTACAACACTCGAACTCGACACCCCGACGTTTGTATTCCAATTTTTTTTTTGTCCATCAGAGCGGCAGCTTAGCCACCACGGTCCCTCGACTGTGGCAGTTTTTTGTTCCTTCGTTACCAAGCGGCGACGCAGCCCCCGCAGCCCCCTCGCCATATCCATGGGCAAGACAGCTTGAACATACATTAATTCGCTATTGTGATTTAGCTTACACAGCTCCATATGAGCAACCCGTTCCAGCAATTTAGGAGTAACAAACAGTTCGTCAGCGACTCTGAGTCCGAGACCGAAGGGCCGACCAGAGCCTTTACACCGAAAAGTGTAAGCGCTAGCACATCCGCAGCCATAAATATGGCATTTAACCCAGACCAAATAAAGGCGGTCGTACAGGCTACCGTTAACCATGCCCTACAGGAAGCGGCCGCAGACGGCCAGCGTAGGGAAGATCAATTACGTCGGACTATTCAGGAACTGGCCAGCCAAGTGGCGGCGATACAAATCGCGCCCGGCCAAACAGTAGCCCCTCAGATTAAAGTTTATGCACCTATAGATATAAACGGGGACATAGTTTGTAATGAGCCGCTAGACGCTGCCTGCCCGAATTTGCGGGAACCCAGGAGACATACGTCTCCTGTCGGCAAGCAGCAGTAGGCGCGTATTAAATATTTAAGAACTTCGAGGGTAGTTCACGCCATTATCAGGCGGTTATTATTATTAGGACTAAGATTAGAGGCCCTGCCGATGCCGTACTATCTTCATTTGGCACCGTGTTGAACTTCGATGCGATTATAAATCGACTCGATTTCACATAGAGTGACAAGCGAACAATGCACGTCATAGAGCAGGAGATGGGTACCCTCAGACAGGGGAATCTCTCGCTTCTACAGTATTACGACGAGGTGGAAAGGAAGCTTACCCCCCTCACCAATAAGGCAACTATGTCATATGAAGCCTCGGCGGCACAAGTTTTATGCGAAAAATTCCGGGATGTTGCCCTCCGCGAATTTATCTCTGGACTAAAACGCAGTCTCACCGACGTCCTCTTCTCGGCAAAGCCAAAGAACATGCCATCAGCACTTGCATTGGCTCAAGAAGTGGAATCCAACCACGAAAGGTACACCTTTGCATCATCTTTTGCAAGAAGCCAGGAAGATAGGGACAAAAAACTATTCTCAAAAGCGCAGGAACGGCAACAGGCCCCTATACAAACAAATTCCCAAATAGGTGGCGGAAAGAACCTGCACTTTACTAAAAACTATAAGGCGCAAGTACACTCTGCTCCACGCAGCGACAGGCTTCCGGGAAACACACCGGAGCCCATGGAAGTGGATCCGTCGCTTTCCAAATTCTTACAGCCGTCCCGTGCCCCGGCTTATCAGAATGCGAAGGCGGCTGCGTCTAGACGCTCGGGCCCTCACAAGAGGCAAGGAGTTAACCTCACTACTCAGGGCGCAAATACTTCTGACAAGGCATACGCCGACGCAGCCTCCAGTGCAGCGGAAAAGGTAGACGATGACGCCATCTGCGAATATGACTCGGATGCCATTAATTTTTTAGGGGAAAATCCCTGCTACCATTCATCAGACGAAGAGTAGCGTGGACCCACATGAGACTTCTCATCGATACGGGCGCGGCCAAAAATTTCATCCGACCATACGAAGGACTGAAAGGCGTCCGCCCGGTAGAAACTCCGTTTAAACTTCATTCCATTCATAGCGTCACCACTATCACGAAGAAATGCTTCGTGTCAATTCTTCATTTTACCTGACTTGTCCTCCTTTAATGCAATCATAGGTCTCGACTTGTTAAAACAGGCGGGGGCATCACTTCTGGTCGCCTCAAATGGGGCACCGAGGAAGAGAAGATTGATTTTCACTCATGCCCCAATGTCAATTTTACTGAAGTGGACTGCCCGGATGCACCACCTTTGGTCAGGAAATCTTTTCTGAAAATGCTCAGCGACAGGAAAAAAGCGTTCGCAGACCCTAATGAGACCCTACCTTACAACACGTCGGTGGTAGCCACCATAAGAACTGTTGATGAGAAACCCATCTATGCGAAACTTTACCCATATCCAATGGGAGCAGCCGATTTCGTCAATGGCGAAATTCAAGATCTGTTAAAAAATGGCATAATCCAAAAGTCGAAATCCCCCTACAATAACCCAATATGTAGTAGATAAAAAAGGTACAGACGAAACTGGCAAGCGGAAAATGCGTTTGGTGTTGGACTTTCGCAAGCTAAACGAGAAAACAGTACCCGATCGCTACCCTATGCCAAACATCTCTATGATACTAGGAAACTTAGGCAAGGCCAGGTACTTCACAACGCTAGACTTGAAGTCTGGCTACCACCAGATTACACAGGCAGAGCGCGACCGCGAAAAAACTTCCTTTTCCGTGAATGGGGGAAAATATGAGTTTCGTCGACTGCCATTTGGGTTGAAGAATGCTGCAAGCATCTTTCTGAGAACCATTGATGATATTCTACGAGAACAGATCGGCAAATTCTGATATGTTTACGTTGATGATGTTATCGTTTTTTCAGAAGACGAAAACGCCCACATCCGGCACGTAGACTGGGTTCTTAAGAGCCTACACGATGCTAACATGAGGGTGTCAGCACAGAAATAACGTTTTTTCAAAAAAAGCGGTAGCTTTTTGGGATTCATTGTCACCAACAACGGTGCCACTACTGACCCAGATAAAATTAGGGCCATTCAGGAATTCCCCGAATTCTTAGGCCTGGCTAGCTATTATCGATGCTTTATTAAAGATTTTGCATCGATAGCTAGACCCGTTTCTGACATTCTCAAAGGGGAAAACGGAACTGTCAGTAGGCACAGATCCAGAAAAAACAAAGAAGAACGCTATAGTCGAGTACCTCGACTATCAGATACCCGTTACTCAGCTAAAGGGACCAAAGGAAAATGGAGATATGCAAGCAGCAAATGCGCCACCTACCGGCGGTAGACAGATTTAAGCGTTGTGGGCGTTAGAGTGGGCGTGGCAAAGTTTTTTTTGGGTCAATCGGTAGGTATTGATGAGAACAATACATTTCAGTTAAAATTTTTATTCTAGCATCAAAACTGTAGGATCCACAGTTTTGGGCGGTTTGTGGGCGTTAGAGTGGGCGTGGCACTCTTTTGAAATAAACTTGCGCTGCGCAGGAATCTCAGGAATCTGCATGCCAAATCCCAGTATTGTAGCTCTTATAGTTTTCGAGATCTCAGCGTTCATACGGACAGACGGACAGACGGACAGACGGACAGACGGACAGACGGACATGGCTAGATCGACTCGGCTAGTGATCCTGATCAAGAATATATATACTTTATGGGGTCGGAAACGCTTCCTTCTGCCTGTTACATACTTTCCGACGAATCTAGTATACCCTTTTACTCTACGAGTAACGGGTATAATTACGTAACATTCTGGCTTCCGAGGATGTCATCCTCAGGTACCCCGATTATAAAAAGGCGTTCGATCTAACGACGGATGCCTCAGCACATGGCATTGGCGCGGTGTTATCCCAAGAGGGACGACCTATTACTATGATCTCGAGGACTTTAAAGGACAGGGAAGTTAATTATGCTACCAACGAATGGGAGCTATTAGCCATAGTTTGGGCACTGGCCAAATTGGGTCATTATTTATATGCAGTCAATGATATAAATATCTTTACTGACCACCAACCATTGACTTTCGCAGTGTCGGAATCCAATCCGAATGCGAAAATCAAAAGGTGGAAAGCTCGCATTGACGAGTTCGGCGCTAAAATTTTTTACAAGTCCGGCTAGGATAACCTCGTCGCAGATGCCCTCTCCAGACAGCTACTTAACGTTGTGGAGTAGGAAGAAGCTTATTCGTGTGCGGCCACTATTAACAGTGAAATGTCGCTAACGCACACAATTAAAACCACGGATAAACCTTTGAATTGCTTTCAGAACCAGATAAATCTGGAGGAAGCGCGCTTTCCGTAGAACGCACCTTCGTGCTCTTCGGAAACAAGAAACGTCATGACATTAACTTCGTATGCAAGGAGTCGTTACTTAAGGAGCTCGCAGTTATTATTATCCCTAAGGGCGTAAGCGCCATTCATTGCGATTCGCACACGCTAGCGATGATAGGCGATTGGTTTGGCAATTCCCAGCCACCAAAGTTTGGCACTGCAAAAACCGTGTTACGGATATTTTTGCAGTCGCTGAGAGGCGAGAAGTCCTCACTGCTGAGCATAATAGGGCCCACAGGTCGGCACAGGAAAATGTTAAACAAGTACTCTCAGAGTAATCGTCACTAACTGCAGGACATGTGCCAAGGCAAAGTATGACAGTCACCCAAGGAAACAAGAACTCGGCGAAACGCCAGTCCCTTCGCGGGTAGGAGAAATGCTACATATAGACATTTTTTCCACAGATAGGAAATACTTCCTTACGTGCATTGACCAATTTTCAAAATTTGCCATGGTCCAGCCGATTCCATCTAGAACCATTGACGATCTTAAACCGGCTCTATTACAACTCTTAAACGTTTTCCCCAAAGCTAAAGTCATCTATTGCGACAATAAGCCGTCATTGAACTCGCACACTATTTTAACCATGCTGGAAAACCACTTCGGCGTTAGCATCTCGAATGCTCCGCCCCTCCACAGCGTCTCAAACGGACAAGTGGAACGTTTCCACAGAAACCTAGTGGAGCTCGCCAGATGCCTTAAAATTGACAAAGGCATTAGCGACACCGTGGAGTTAATTTTGCTGGCCACTGCCAGGTACTACAAATCTATCCATTCGGTCATCGACAAGAGGCCGGCCGATGTGGTTGTGACCCACAGTACGAAATTCAGGATAGGATTAGGCAGGCCCAAGACAAGCTTAGAGCCAGGGAAAATTCTTCCCGACAAAATAGGATGTTTGAGGTTGGCGACAAAGTCCTAGTGAAATCCAACAGGAGGCTAGGCAACAAGCTTTCAGCGTTATGTGAGGAAAAAACTGTGGAAGCGGACATGGGGACCAAAGTCCTCATTAAGGGGAGGGTAGTCCATAAGGACAACCTTAGGTAGGCGAAACACAACCATGTTGTCATTCGTCTGGTAAATCTTTTATTATTTTCACAATTTTTCACCCCTAGCCACTTGGCATAAGTTTTTGTTATCATTACGCTTAATCATGCTTTAGTTTTTATGTTTGGTGGTGGGCTACTCTGTTTCAAATAAACACTACATTACGTCCAAAATTACAGGTTTACGTCCATATCCCTGCTATCCCTGTTGACCTTAACATCGGCCCACGTCACGGACTACTCACAGGCTAAATATATTCCCATCATTGATGGTCGAATTCTAGTATGGGAAGAATTCGCATTCGTCACACACTCGGAGAATCTCTCAGAGTATAGGCGCGTGGTGGAAGAAACTAATGGCATGACCAGCAAGTTTCCCCAGTCACACATGCAGAAACTTTTGAGCGTCGATGTCGCTCACCTGCGTGTCCTGCTCGAGTCGTTGAGCATCCACCATAGAGTAGCTAGAAGCTTTGACTTCTTAGGAACAGCGCTTAAAGTAGTGGCAGGAACGCCGGACGCAGAGGATTTCGAAAAAATTAAACTTAATGAATTGCAGTTAATAAATGCAAGCAATAGGCAGATAAACATCAATAATAAGGTTCAAGACCAAATCAATAATATTTCCGCCACTGTCAATCAACTTCTGAGGTCGGCTAAAGGAGCCCAAATTGACTCGGGGCCCCTATATAAGATGTTATTATCTCGAAATAGGATGCTTACATAAAACTGCAAAATTTATTACCGGCAATAGCGCTCGCTTAAGTCAATATCGTTAGCCCTAGCATACTAGACCATGCAGACCTGGAAGGTATGTGGATGGAGGAGCCCACAGATACTCCCATCAAAGACATATTTTCCGGTTCGTCCGTGAAAATATTACAGTCCATTAACATATTGCATTTTATTATTAAATTCCCTAAAATCAAATCGGCGTGTATTAAAATCACTATGTTCCCCGTGTCACATCACGACACGATGCTCAGGCTAGAGGACAAGATCATAGTGGATTGTGATGGAGAACACATTAAAAGATTCGGGGAGGATATCAACGACTATCATTCACATCAGATAGCACTAGTCGCAGGGCGACCTTAGTCCTGAGGGGGGAGTAGTTAACTAACTCAGCCGGGCGACGGCATTAACCGATCGCCCAAAAGTCCGCTCCGGCCAAACTGCTGACACAGCGTCTGGCCGGAAGCTCATGCATAGCCGGCAAGCACTGCCCATTGGAGTGGCCGCTATGAAGTTCAATTATGTTAGCTTTAGGATTCAGTTCATTTTCAACATTCAAAGAATAAAGAATACAAGTACATTCTGAAATAACTCCGGCAACCGCCGTATAACTTCTTATTACTTAAACACTGACTGAGTCTCTAGGCCAGCAGCGAACGGAGGGCAGTTACCCTTCCAGCGTAATCATCATAACTCTTCAGTAGATGAGAAGCTAATCAACCGACTACCGGCAGCTAGTCGAGAGCTGCTGCGAAGGAAGCTGGACAATTATCGTAGTAGATGAGAAGCTAATCAACCGACTACCGGCAGCTAATCGAGAGCTGCTGCGAAGGAAGCTGGACAATTATCATTTCCAGAGATCACATCAATTTTGACCATCGGCCAACCGGCTACTGATTAAGGACTGCAGCGAGGGACTCTTCTGCAGTTACAACCATACTTAACCTAATTTATATATATAAATAAAACCATAATAAATACATAGAACAAATGAATCACAACCAGAGTCGAAGGCCACCGCAGCCAGTGCTCTGTAATTTTGCGATTAAGTAGTCATTGTATGCTTAGCTTAATTTGTTAAATTAATAAATATATAAATATATAAATATATAAATATATAAATATATAAATATATAAATATATAAATATATAAATATATAAATATATAAATATATAAATATATAAATATATAAATATATAAATATATAAATATATAAATATATAAATATATAAATATATAAATATATAAATATATAAATATATAAATATATAAATATATAAATATATAAATATATAAATATATAAATATATAAATATATAAATATATAAATATATAAATATATAAATATATAAATATATAAATATATAAATATATAAATATATAAATATATAAATATATAAATATTGTTATCGCCGTTCTATTTCACTTTTTATTCGAATTTTCTATATTGGCTTAAATTTACACATGTGCTCGCTAGTCTCTCTTATATCGCAGTGTGACCGTTCTCCGATCTTTACAATATCCTTATCGTCATATATTAGCTTAACTTAGTTTTACATTGAATCGGAATATCGGAATTGGTACATAAATGCGGAAGTTAGCATGTAAATGATATTAATACTAAATAGTCATCGGCATACAGCTTATTCTATGAACCTCTCTAATATACTGCTAACAGCTCGGCCATCCTGACAATTAGATCGTCCTCGATCGTGAGTTTCTAGTTTTGTATCTGTACGTATAAGCTAATTAGAATAGTTATGATATATATGTGCACAAAGTTGGTTAGTTATAAATAAATTAGACATAAGTATTAGATTAACATTTTAGGAGTTACTTTCACACTGATTACGCCAATCTGCCCATTTCCGCAACCGGCATGCTTCTACAATTCCATCATAGGGAATTTGGCTAATTTGACAATTTTCAATATCACTTACAACATACCTATCGTTTGGCAAAACTTTTTTAACGATGTATGGTCCTTTGTACTTTGGCACAAATTTTTTATTTGTACCAATTGTGGTGTCAATGTTTCGCATTACAACAAAATCGCCTTCTGCGAATTCTACATGATTTTTGTGATTCTTCTGAAAATATTCCTTGCTTCTTTTCTGACACTGTTCAATTTTATCTGAAGAGTTTTTGCGGACATTTACTAAATCACACTGTGGTATATCATTTCTATCATCTAAGTATTCTGTTAATGCGTCAATATTACAACCTCTCTGCTGAACTCCAAATAACAACACTGAGGGTAATTCTTTCGTAGTTGAATGCATTGAATTATTAATGGCATATTCGGCCTTAACTAAGAGTTTGCTCCAATCCTCGTGCTTAATTGGTTCAGTTATCTTGGCTAGCATCGCTTTTACAGTCCTATTTACTCTCTCCACCTGGCCGTTCGCCTGAGGTGACGCAGTTGCTACCTTAACGTGTTCGATATTATTTTCCAAAAAAAATTTTGCAAATTCTAATGACGTAAAACATGTACCTCTATCACTTACGATTCTACGTGGTCGACTGTAATATTGAAAATATTTCGAAAAACAAATGTTAACTTCTTTCGTACTCGTTGAATTTACCGGAAACAATTTAACGAATTTGGTAAATCCATCAATAATTACTAACAAATGTTTCTTTTTCGATATGACTGAGGGCAATGGTCCAAAATGATCTATATGTAATGTATCAAAAGGAATTGGTCGCTTGGGTATATTATGTAGTGTTCGATTATTCGCATGTGTGGGTACCGTAAACATGATACAGTTTAAACAATTTCCAATAAATGCTTCTATTTTAGATTTCATGTTCGGAAACCAATAATGTCTCGTTATTTCCTTTAAACATTTCTCTGTACCTAAATGGCATAAATTTTCATGAACTCTTCTAATTATATGGGATTCCATTTCAGCTGGTACATATAACAGTTCAATATCATTCTCACCTAATCTATAAACAATTCCATCATTCAATATAAAGTTCTTCACAATTCCAAGTTCTAATTGTTCTTTCAATTTTACTATAATACTATCCCTATTTTGCGTTATCTGAAGCTGAAGATTAATGTCGTCACTGTCAATTGCTGAAACTATTTGATCTTTGTTGTCTCTTTCCTGAATATTCACTACAGGTTCATATTCAAAATTCTCATTTAAGGCTGAAGGGTATCTACTCAATGTATCAACATGTGTCATATATTTTCCACTACGATGCTTAAGGGTATAATTATAATTGGCCAACTCTAAAGCCCATCTGGCAATACTTGAATTAAGGCGTCCTTTTCCTAGACATAATACTACTGCATTACAATCTGTCACTATATTAAATGGAATTCCTTCTAGGTATATTCTAAATTTTCGTAATGAGTAGACTACAGCTAAAGTTTCCAATTTGAAGCTTTCATATCTTGCCTCTAATTTTGTTGCTCTTTGTGAAAAGTAGGCTATTGGGTGGAACTTGCTATCATCCTGTTTTTGCAATAAGATTCCACCAAATCCCTCGCTACTTGCGTCGCAATGCAATTCAGTTTCTCGGTTCGGGTTGTACAAAGATAGTATAGGAAATGAAATTAATTTCTCCCGAAGATATTCAAAAATATTGATGCAATCTTCACTGAGTTCATACTTAGCGCCTACTTTTGTGAGCTCTTGCAATGGTTTCGCTATTTTTGAGTATGCCGGAATAAATCTCCTAAAGTAAGAAAATAATCCTAAGCATTTTTGCATTCCATGGCGATCTTTTGGTATCGGAAGATGTTTAATAGTTGATGTGTGCTCATAATTTGGACTGATTCCTTTTCCACTGAGTGTGTACCCTAAAAATTCAATGCTTTCGTAAGCGAACTGGCATTTACTTACCTTAATTTCTAATCGGTACTCTGCTAAAATTCGTAAAACTCTTCCTACCGTCGTAAAATGTTCATTCAATGTCTTCGAACCTATAGCAATATCGTCGATATAGACTACTACATTTCCTTCGCGAATCAAAGGTTGCAGAATAAAGTTAATAAATCTCATGAATACTGCGGGTGCATTCATGAGTCCAAAAGGCATTCTTGTGTATTCATATTGACCGGAGGGTGTTACAAAAGCTGTATACTGCACTGAACTTTCTGCTACTTTCACTTGGTGGTATCCACTTTTCAAATCTAAAAGTGTGAAATATTTGTTTCCTTCTAATCTTTCTAAGCAGTCATCTATGAGGGGAAGCGGGTATCCATCACGAATGGTTATCTTATTAAGTTGTCTATAGTCTACACACATACGCTTTTCTCCGGATTTTTTCTTAACAAGTACAATAGCGGAACTATAGGGCGAATTGCTTTCTCTTATAAATCCCTTTTTCAATAACTCATCAATTTTTAAATCTACTTCTTTCTTTTCCTGATATGAAAGTCTTCTTGGTACAGATCGTACAGGCTCTTCCGACTTAAGTCTTAGTCTCATTTCATAGCTATGTTTGGATAGCTGGGATGTTGGATAAACTTAAGTAATTTAATCTTATTATTTCATTAAGCTCGCACCTATCCTTATCACTTAACTTCGGGTCAATGTCAATACTTTCATCATCCTTAAATACATCAATACTATATATGTATGGTATGCTATCATTACTATCTATTTTACTCTCATTACATAATTCTTCAAATCTTCTACTGCTTTTCAATGGGTCACTGTCTCGATATGTTTCAATATTCACTAAACTCTTCAATGGTTCACTGTCAATGTTCAATCTATTCAATGATTCACTGTCTCGATTTGTTTCAATATTCTGTAATCTATTTAATGTTTCAATATTCACTAGTCTCTTCAATGGTTCACTGTCAATGTTCAATCTATTCAATGATTCTTTGTCTCGATATGTTTCAATATTCACTAAACTCTTCAATGGTTCACTGTCAATGTTCAATCTATTCAATGATTCTTTGTCTCGATATGTTTCAATATTCACTAAACTCTTCAATGGTTCACTGTCAATGTTCAATCTATTCAATGATTCACTGTCTCGATTTGTTTCAATATTCACTAAACTCTTCAATGGTTCACTGTCAATGTTCAACCTATTCAATGATTCACTGTCTCGATTTGTTTCAATATTCTTAAATAAATGCAATTCTACAATTTCTTTTATCTTATCCTTAAAAATCAATTTTATTCCAAATTTTTCCAAAAACTTACGTCCTAAAAGAACATTAGTTGCAACATAGTTGTTGGGTACAACAAAAAATGAAATTTCTTCTTCTCTGTTTTGAAAAACAAGTCTAACAAATATTTTCCCGAAAGTTTTAATCTTAAATCAATTAACTCCACAGTAGTCCGTCGGAAACAATACATCGCTAAAGTTACTATAAGGAATCGCAGCGTGCTGAATTAAATTAATGGCGCTTCCCGTATCAAACATGGCAGAAAGTAAGGTTACGTTAGGCTTCTGTTGACAATCAGTGTAAAAATATACTCCTACCTGGTTAACAATCGGAATAAACATATTGTGCCCCTCTTCGTCATCTCGAATCGGCTGGTTGTTGGCTGCGCCCACCATCCGCGGATTAATTGTAGGCTTCTGTTGACAATCCTTCAGCATATGTTGGAGGGATCCACAACGGAAACAGGACCCCTTCTCGCGTTTCGACGCAGTACACGACGAAGCGTAATGCCCATAAGCGGAACAATTATAGCAGCGGATTGTGTTCCGCTCATTTCCAGAACTTTCTGCGCGGTGGGAAAAATTGTGCGACTTCTTACTTAGACTTGCATACTTCCGAGCCAACTCTTTCAATTGTCCGATTGTTGTAGCTGTGTACAATAGGGCGATATTGGCTGAACGATCACGAAAACCATCAATGATGAACTGGACTGTCAATTTTTCGTCGATGTTAGCACGCATAGCAATTTCCTCCATAAGAAGTATGTATCCCATAACGGTGTTCTTCGCAGGGTTAAAAATGGTTTCCTTTAACAGCAATACAATAGCAGCAGTTGAACTGCCATGACCAAATGTTTCTATAAAGTTTTTCTTAAATTCGTCGTAAGTACTCGATCGGTCAACACGCACAAACAAGTCCGCATCTGTGCCCGGTTTCATAAGCATTCGTACGCAGCGCAATTGAAAATTTTTACACTCATTAACATCTCTGCAGATTCTCTCAAAATCCAAAATCCACTTAAGAGCTTCCTCATTTTCAGTGGCAGAAAACGGGACCATGAGCTGCTTTACAATTCTGATGTCATCTGTCGTCTTGTTGTTGTTTTGCATCAATCCGGCCAATATCTTTTTCTTTTCAGCCACCCTTATGGCGGCGTCAAGCAATGCTTCCTCTTCTTCCAATGTGTGTATGTGTATGTCTTCGCTAGCGGTTCCTTGACTTAGTATATCAATTTTGGCGTCTTCTTCCTCCAATGTGTTTTCCGGGATATCAGCCGCTTCTTGGCAACCGGCATCCAACGCAAGCTTGCGCAATTGCCTTAAAGTTGCACTTGTTGGGAACAAGATTTCATTGGCTTGTAGCCACTCAACAATTTGATTCTTGTCCATTTCAGAATGGCGTCGTACGCGATCGCAATTGTAAGGGAAAAAAAAACTGTGTGTCCTCGGATGACCAGAAATGTTTACGTAGGCGGGTGTTTAAAAGGTGTCTATCCCACTTCTAAAGTTGTTATCGCCGTTCTATTTCACTTTTTATTCGAATTTTCTATATTGGCTTAAACTTACACATGTGCTCGCTAGTCTCTCTTATATCGCAGTGTGACCGTTCTCCGATCTTTACAATATCCTTATCGTCATATATTAGCTTAACTTAGTTTTACATTGAATCGGAATATCGGAATTGGTACATAAATGCGGAAGTTAGCATGTAAATGATATTAATACTAAATAGTCATCGGCATACAGCTTATTCTATGAACCTCTCTAATATACTGCTAACAATATATAAATATATAAATATATAAATATATAAATATATAAATATATAAATATATAAATATATAAATATATAAATATATAAATATATAAATATATAAATATATAAATATATAAATATATAAATATATAAATATATAAATATATAAATATATAAATATATAAATATATAAATATATAAATATATAAATATATAAATATATAAATATATAAATATATAAATATATAAATATATAAATATATAAATATATAAATATATAAATATATAAATATATAAATATATAAATATATAAATATATAAATATATAAATATATAAATATATAAATATATAAATATATAAATATATAAATATATAAATATATAAATATATAAATATATAAATATATAAATATATAAATATATAAATATATAAATATATAAATATATAAATATATAAATATATAAATATATAAATATATAAATATATAAATATATAAATATATAAATATATAAATATATAAATATATAAATATATAAATATATAAATATATAAATATATAAATATATAAATATATAAATATATAAATATATAAATATATAAATATATAAATATATAAATATATAAATATATAAATATATAAATATATAAATATATAAATATATAAATATATAAATATATAAATATATAAATATATAAATATATAAATATATAAATATATAAATATATAAATATATAAATATATAAATATATAAATATATAAATATATAAATATATAAATATATAAATATATAAATATATAAATATATAAATATATAAATATATAAATATATAAATATATAAATATATAAATATATAAATATATAAATATATAAATATATAAATATATAAATATATAAATATATAAATATATAAATATATAAATATATAAATATATAAATATATAAATATATAAATATATAAATATATAAATATATAAATATATAAATATATAAATATATAAATATATAAATATATAAATATATAAATATATAAATATATAAATATATAAATATATAAATATATAAATATATAAATATATAAATATATAAATATATAAATATATAAATATATAAATATATAAATATATAAATATATAAATATATAAATATATAAATATATAAATATATAAATATATAAATATATAAATATATAAATATATAAATATATAAATATATAAATATATAAATATATAAATATATAAATATATAAATATATAAATATATAAATAATATAAATATATAAATATATAAATATATAAATATATAAATATATAAATATATAAATATATAAATATATAAATATATAAATATATAAATATATAAATATATAAATATATAAATATATAAATATATAAATATATAAATATATAAATATATAAATATATAAATATATAAATATATAAATATATAAATATATAAATATATAAATATATAAATATATAAATATATAAATATATAAATATATAAATATATAAATATATAAATATATAAATATATAAATATATAAATATATAAATATATAAATATATAAATATATAAATATATAAATATATAAATATATAAATATATAAATATATAAATATATAAATATATAAATATATAAATATATAAATATATAAATATATAAATATATAAATATATAAATATATAAATATATAAATATATAAATATATAAATATATAAATATATAAATATATAAATATATAAATATATAAATATATAAATATATAAATATATAAATATATAAATATATAGTGACGTGTCTGCACTGCGATTTCTCAAAGAACGAAACCGTTCACAAATAAACAGAATCGCCAATTTCGGCTTTGATTAAAAACGATACAGAAGCTCGAGATCCCGCAATGCAAACAAACAAAGAAAATTGATTAAGTCCGAATGTCAACAATGACGTAATTCCATAAACGTAAAAATCCAATAAGATCGCAATATCTAATAAGACCGAATTATGTAAACATAAACAAAGAAGTGGCGATCGCATCATCCACTTGCGATTGCGTCACCTAATGCACTAACAGTAAATTCTAAGACGCAAACCGAGGTTTCATTCTAACCAATTCTGTAACATACAATTAGTCTTTTTCCAACGTTCTAATAAAGAATAACCAACCAATATAAAAAATCTCCTGATTTTTTTATTCGGGCGAAGAGCGACTCATGTAAATGGCGCAGTCGGTAGGATCTCTTTAAAAAAAATATCCTTGCGAAAAAACAAAGTCGGTAGCTTACTGATCAATTAAAAGGATATTTCTAAACAACTAGGATATCCAGATCAGCGCGTGGAATTGCCCACAAGTAAGCAATTTATTCGACTAGCTCGGAAGTGCAACTAAGAGATCCGCAAAAGAACCTAAGTGCAAATTAAAGGCACTGAACAAAAAATATAAAAAATTAAATTTCAATCGACTACTGAATAAATCCAATTCGGTCAGTAATAAAGTTGAGTGGAATTTAATTAAACACAACAAAATGGACCAACAACCACCAGCTCAAGGGCAACCACAAATTGGTGTGGCACCCAACCCATTGACGGAGCAAAACTTAAATCAGCTTTTGTCCCAGATCCGGAATATTCCAACGTTTGAAGGAGATCCATCTACCCTAGGAACCTTTGTCAGAAGAGTTAACTACCTTTTGCGTCTGTATCCTACAACCAATGATCGACAGACAAGCGTTATATTTGGAGCAATTGAACTTCAAATCACCGGTGATGCCCAGAGGATTCTGCAAGTTCTACAAGTCAACAACTGGCCAGATCTTAGAGCAGCCCTAATCGACGAGTACAAAACGCAAACACCTGTGGAGGAACTATTAAGGCGATTATACAATACTAATTTTCAAGGTAATCTAAGAAAATTTTGTAACGAGATCGAGCTTAAGCAGTTAGTTATAAGCAACAAATTAGAACTTGAGGGAAATCCAAATGAATTAATATTGTACACAGAAGCAATGTTTAGGACTACAAAGAACCTAATATAACGAAAATTACCTGACAGAATTTTTATGACATTAGCAAGAAGCGATATTTCAACAGTACTTAAACTGAAACAAGCGGCTCAGCAAGAAGGGCTATACGAAGAAAATGAAAATTTAAAACATTATATCATCAATGTTAATAAAATTCAAAAGCATCAACAAACAAATTATACACGTAACCCCTACCCTTTCACTAATTTGTACAACACCCAACAATTTAATCCTGGCCCAGCTCTGTCAATTCAACCACACTCCAACCAACCCCAAAGAATGGTTCCACAAAATTATAGGTTCCAATCGAATAACCGAAATAATACTTTTGACCAAAATAGGGGAAGTTACCAAGAGTTTCGAAGAAATTTAATTCAGGGACAGCAAAATAATACAATGAATCAAAGCCAACAGCCAAGTGGACGATCGGGCTCAGTACCCAACCAATCACAAAAGAGAGTCAGAGAAAGTAATAGTGGACAATCAAGAATGCAAGTAGACGAAAATTATCAACAAAATAAGGAGTACAAAGAAGATGTTTATAATGAAAATGAAAATTTTCCAATGCAAGCTTCGGACCAATTACATACATAGAAATAACTATAAATAATCATAATTATCGTTGCCTCGTCGATACCGGTTAATCAATTAACTTAATGAAAAAGAATTTTCTCAACGGGAGCATACATAAAGATCCAACAATTATACGCACTATGACAGGTCATTATGAACTAAATGAATTTGTAAAAGTTGCACCTAATAGTTTATTTACTCAAGAACAAATATTTTATATTCACGACTTTTCTTCCAATTATGACATACTACTAGGACGAAAGTTACTAGAGGCAAACCAGGCAAATATTGATTATTTAAATAGTCGCACTACTATTAGTGGCCGCATTTTTTTACACAAAAACATTAGTTTGAAAAATCCAACACAAATAAATGATTTTGAGGCATTGCTAAAATCTAAAAATTATACTGATGAAATAAATTATGCTGTTCAAAATGAATTAGCAGAGGGAAAAAGTTATCGCTTAGAACACTTAAATGAAGAAGAAAAAGTTAAATTATTAAAATTAATTAACCAATATAAATGCATTCAATATCGTGATGGTGAAAATTTGACCTTTACGAATGTTGTTAAGCATGAAATAAAAACTCATCATGAAAATCCAATTTATAAAAAACCGTATGGGTATCCTTTATCATTTGAAAAATAAGTTCAGTCTCAAATACAGGATATGTTAAAGCAAGGAATAATTAGGCACAGCCAATCACCTTATTGCAGTCCATTGTGGATAGTACCAAAAAAAGAAGATGCTTCAGGTAAACAAAAATTTAGACTTGTAGTAGACTATAGGGGCTTAAATGAGATCACTATTAGTGATAAATTTCCCATTCCCAATATAGACGAAATACTAGGCAAGCTAGGACGGTGTCAATATTTTACCACCATTGATTTGGCTAAAGGTTTCCACCAGATCGAAATGGACCAAAATTCCATAAACAAAACAGCGTTTTCCACAAAGTACGGACACTACGAGTACACACGAATGCCATTTGGATTAAAAAATGCACCTGCAACTTTTCAGCGATGCATGAACAATGTCCTTCGTGAATTAATAAACAAGCATTGCCTTGTATACTTGGACGACATAATTGTTTTCTCTACGTCTCTTGACGAACACCTTACTTCATTAAAAATTGTTTTCGAAAAACTTAAAAACGCTAATCTAAAATTACAACTAGACAAATGTGAATTTTTGAAAAAAGAAACAGAATTTTTGGGACACATAGTTGGACCAAACGGTGTAATGCCAAATCCAGAAAAGGTTAAGGCAATCAATAAATTTCCAATTCCCAAAACTCAAAAAGAAATAAAATCATTTCTTGGTCTTTGCGGTTATTACAGAAAATTCATTCCAAACTTCGCAGACATTTCAAAACCTTTAACTAAATGTTTAAAAGCTGGTTCTAAAGTGACATTCAAAGATGATACATTTATTGCAGCATTCAATGAATTAAAACAACTTATCATAAACGATCCCATACTGATTTGTCCAGATTTTGGAAAAAGGTTTCAATTAACTACTGATGCTAGCAACTTTGCATTAGGAGCAGTTCTTTCTCAGGATAACAAACCAATCAGTTACATTAGTAGGACTCTAAATGCACATGAAGAAAACTATAGTACAATTGAAAAAGAATTATTAGCTATAGTATGGGCGACAAAAACCTTAAGACCCTATTTATTCGGAAGAAGATTTGAGATATTAAGTGACCATAAGCCGTTAGTCTGGCTAAACAATATCAAAGAACCTAATATGAAACTGCAAAGATGGAAGATAAGGTTAGGAGAATATGACTTCGAAATAAAATATTTAGAAGGAAAGCAAAATCACGTAGCCGATGCATTGTCAAGAATCAAAATAAACGAAGTATACTATGGCAGTAACAAAGCAACAGCACATAGCGCTGAAGAAGATAATGAAAATTTAATAACAATTACTGAAAAACCAATCAAACATTTCGCAAGACAGGTAGAAATGATTCGAAGCAATACAGAAGGTGAAGAAAGTGAAAATTATTTTAAGAAAGTCAAGATTAAAATAATGTTTAATGAATTAAACATCGAAAAAGCTAAGCAAATATTAATAAAACACTTTTGTACCAAGTCAAGTGCACTTTACATCGAACACGACTCTGATTTTGAAATCATTCAAGAAGCTTTTAAACAGGTTATGAACACTACTACAAAAATTGTTAGAGCAGTAATTAAATTACAGGACAAAAAAAATTACGCTGAATTTAAAGAAATTATTGTTAGCAACCAGGAAAAAGTATTGCACCCAGGAATTGAAAAAATGGTAAGGCTTTTCAAAGAAACCTATTATTATCCCGACTACCAGAATTTAATTCAGAATTTAATTAATGAGTGTAATGTTTGTAACCAAGCAAAAACCGAACATAGAAAAACATCGCTTTTATTAAAAACAACTCCAGAAACAGAATTTTGTAGGGAAATTTACGTCGCAGATATTTACACGATCAAAAATCAAAATTACCTAACTTGTATTGATTTATACTCAAAATTTGGAAGCGCGATTGAATTAAACGGATAGGACTGGATGGAAGTTTAAAGAGGACTTTTTCGAATATTCAATTCAATGGGAAAACCCAGAACCTTGAAAACAGATAGGGATAGTGCTTTTATGAGTATAGCGCTTAAAAATTGGCTGGACACAGAAAAAGTAAATATTCAGATAACAACAAGTAAAAATGGAGTATCAGATGTAGAAAGATTACACAAAACAATTAACGAAAAAATACGTGTGATCGAGACCAGCGACAATCCGGAAAATAAACTTATGAAAATGGAAGTAATACTGTATACTTACAATCATAAAATAAAACACAATGCAACAGGTAGAACCCCAGCTGATATTTTTATTTATGCAGGTACCCCTGCATATAATAGCCAAATTATAAAAGAAGCTAAAATAGAATAACTTAATAAAAAACGACAACATTTTGAGGTAAATACCAAATTTAGAAAGACTCCCATAATTCACGGGAAATTACACAATCCTTATAAAAAGACAGGAAATATAGAACAAATAGATAATGATCATTTTGAGGAAACTAACAGAGGTCGAAAAATAAAACATTACAAAACAAACTTCCAGAGACAAAAGAAAGTTAATAAAAGTAAATATTTGCAGGAGGACCCAGATCAAGAACCAGCGCTTTGACTTTCATCTTTCTGACATCAATGTTAAGAATAATGATGCCAATGGGTAACAACCAATTTATAGAAATTAACCCTATAAAATCATACAATGGCTATTTATTATTTATGACCGACACAATCAACATCCCAGATAGTTTTGAATACCATTGCTTCACAATTAATATTACAAAAACGGAAGAAACTTACAAAAATTTGCTATCACAAGCGTTTGGCTTTAAGGAAATAATACAGATTAAATATTTAACGGAAAAACTACAAAGAGAAATGAATGGGTTAAAAATTGTTAAAAGAAACAAAAGAGGATTATCTAATTTTGTAGGAACAGCTTACAAATATCTTTTTGGAACATTAGATAATAATGATAAAGAAGAATTAGAAGAAAAAATGTAATAGCTCAAAACAGTGTACAGGTAAACGAACTAAATAATATAATCGATACAGTTAACAAAGGCATCGATATAATAAACAAGCATCTCGAGTACAACGAAAACGAAAAAATACTTGAATTATTGATTTTTAATTTAGAACATTTCGCAGAATACATTGAAGACCTGGAAATGGGAATGCAGTTAGCAAGATTAGGAATATTCAATCCAAAGTTATTAAAACACGACTACTTGACAAACATTAATTCTGAGATACTTCTGAACATAAAAACCTCAACTTGGCTTAGGTCAGATTCAAACGAAATTTTAATTATATCCCACATACCCAGAGAAATAAAGAAACTTCCCGTATACGAAATATTACCTTATCCAGATGAAAATAATAAAATATTACAAGATAACACCCAAAACAAATATTACGTGTACAGAAATAGTTTGTATAACAAAGAAACAAAAAAACCTGTTACCAACGCATGTCTTTTAGGTCTTGTTAATCAAACAAATACTAGTTGCAGGTTCACAAAAACGCTATTAACTACCCAAATTAATTATGTCGAACCAAATATCATAGTTACATGGAATTTGTCAATAACTATACTAAATCAAAATTGTATTAAAAATGAAATTGTAATTGAAGGAAACAATATGATCAAAATACACAATTGCTCAATTGCAATTAACGATTTATCCATAAGCAATTATAATTCTGACTACACACAAAGCATATACACAAGAAATAATGTCACCAAATTAGACCCAATATCATACATCCAAGCAAAAGAAATATTTTTTGAACAAAATAAAGAAAACCAGATTTACAAAATAATTGTAATTGTAACACTGGGTCTCTTAATATTAAGTGTATCACTGTACCTACTTTATAAATTTAAGGAAATACCTAAAAGAATACTTATAAAATACAATAACACAAAAGGTGACGACCCAACAATAGAAACACAAGAGTTACAAGAAATACCACAACTATACCCTAAAATCACATAAACAACCATACGATTTTGTCTAAGTGATGGGGGAGTGACGTGTCTGCACTGCGATTTCTCAACGGCCACCAGTTTAAAGAACGAAACCGTTCACAAATAAAAAGAATCGCCAATTTCGGCTTTGATTAAAAACGATACAGAAGCTCGAGATCCCGCAATGCAAACAAACAAAGAAAATTGATTAAGTCCGAATGTCAACAATGACGTAATTCCATAAACGTAAAAATCCAATAAGATCGCAAAATCTAATAAGACCGAATTATGTAAACATAAACAAAGAAGTGGCGATCGCATCATCCACT
Organism: Drosophila subpulchrella; assembly: GCF_014743375.2. Classification (NCBI taxonomy): domain Eukaryota; kingdom Metazoa; phylum Arthropoda; class Insecta; order Diptera; family Drosophilidae; genus Drosophila; species Drosophila subpulchrella. The sequence goes on from NW_023665571.1 coordinate 785,955, forward strand.
TGCGATTGCGTCACCTAATGCACTAACAGTAAATTCTAAGACGCAAACCGAGGTTTCATTCTAACCAATTCTGTAACATACAATTAGTCTTTTTCCAACGTTCTAATAAAGAATAACCACCCAATATAAAAAATCTCCTGATTTTTATTCGGGCGAAGAACGACTCATGTAAATATATAATACTGCCCTGGCACAATCAATATTTCTTGACTATTAAAAATTAGCTAATTTTAATTTTTAATTTTTTTTACCGATTCAAAAATCTGCAAATGAATATAGGCCAATTTCAGTCCTACCATATTTCTCAAAAGTCTTCGAACGACTTATGGCTGGTCAGATGACAAATTGTTTAACAAGTAACAATATTCAAACCGATAAGCAATCAGGGTTCGGTGTTGGCCATAGCTGTACAACAGCCATAATCAAAATAGTTGAAAACATCAGGGAAAAAATGGATACTGACAATATTACATTTTTGACTCTTTTATATTATAGTAAAGCATTTGACACGGTAAATCACGAAATTCTTTGTAGTAAGTTAAAACGGCTATGTAATTTCTCGCGTGCATCAGTGCAACTAATTTGTTCTTATTTGAGCAATCGCGGGCAGTCGGTTTTCGTAAATAATGTGTATTCGTCCTTTCCTTGTCTGAAACGTGGTGTGCTTCAAGGTTCCGTCCTAGGTCCAATACTGTTCTCGGTGTATGTAAATAATTTACCTAGTAATATGTCTAGGATTAAACCCGAAAAATTGTAAACGTATTGCTGTAGGTAAAATAGTTATGGGTACCTAAGCATTGCAAAAACTATCCATTAATAATGCTCCTATTGAGTATGTAAAACCTGCAATTAATTTAGGATTTACGTTTAATCAAACATTGACGTGGGATTATCACATCAATAAATCTGTGGGAAAAATGTATGCAATACTTAGAAACTTATACTTGACCAAAGACTTCTTACCAACCAAAATTAAAGAGACAATTGCAAAAATGTACCTCATACCGGTACTTTTCTATGGTCTAGAGGTATTTAGTGACTGCAGCTTCGTAGGTCAGCGCAAGCTGCTGGTAGCGTTTAATAATGTGGCAAGATATATTTATAACAGACAAAGAGCTGACCATATAAGTGACGTTACAATTAAAATCTTTAACATGCCACTTAAATTCTGGACAAACCTTAGGGCCCTATTACTAATCCATAAAATAATAAGCAAACAAGAGCCGTCGTATCCGCATAAAAAACTTATTTTCAGTTCGTTAAGAAGAACCAGAAACATAATAAGCTTTAAGTATAAGTACCTATGCACAAGGAGGCAGTTCCTTGTATATGCTCTTCGCAACTTCCACACACTATCAAGGCAATCAGTAACGAAACTCAATTTAAAATCGCACTGCAAGACTATTTAAGACTATTTAAGAGAACCACCTGACTATTGAACTACACAATTTAGCATATTGGAATTTAAATTTAGAGAGAAAGTGAGAACTAATAGTAAAAATTAAAAATTAAAAATTAAAATTTAAAGTTCAAAGTTAAAATTAACTAATTAAAAATAAAAAATATATAAAATTAAAAATTAAAATTAAAATTAAAATTAAAATTAAAATTAAAATTAAAATTAAAATTAAAATTAAAATTAAAATTAAAATTAAAATTAAAATTAAAATTAAAATTAAAATTAAAATTAAAATTAAAATTAAAATTAAAATTAAAATTAAAATTAAAATTAAAATTAAAATTAAAATTAAAATTAAAATTAAAATTAAAATTAAAATTAAAATTAAAATTAAAATTAAAATTAAAATTAAAATTAAAATTAAAATTAAAATTAAAATTAAAATTAAAATTAAAATTAAAATTAAAATTAAAATTAAAATTAAAATTAAAATTAAAATTAAAATTAAAATTAAAATTAAAATTAAAATTAAAATTAAAATTAAAATTAAAATTAAAATTAAAATTAAAATTAAAATTAAAATTAAAATTAAAATTAAAATTAAAATTAAAATTAAAATTAAAATTAAAATTAAAATTAAAATTAAAATTAAAATTAAAATTAAAATTAAAATTAAAATTAAAATTAAAATTAAAATTAAAATTAAAATTAAAATTAAAATTAAAATTAAAATTAAAATTAAAATTAAAATTAAAATTAAAATTAAAATTAAAATTAAAATTAAAATTAAAATTAAAATTAAAATTAAAATTAAAATTAAAATTAAAATTAAAATTAAAATTAAAATTAAAATTAAAATTAAAATTAAAATTAAAATTAAAATTAAAATTAAAATTAAAATTAAAATTAAAATTAAAATTAAAATTAAAATTAAAATTAAAATTAAAATTAAAATTAAAATTAAAATTAAAATTAAAATTAAAATTAAAATTAAAATTAAAATTAAAATTAAAATTAAAATTAAAATTAAAATTAAAATTAAAATTAAAATTAAAATTAAAATTAAAATTAAAATTAAAATTAAAATTAAAATTAAAATTAAAATTAAAATTAAAATTAAAATTAAAATTAAAATTAAAATTAAAATTAAAATTAAAATTAAAATTAAAATTAAAATTAAAATTAAAATTAAAATTAAAATTAAAATTAAAATTAAAATTAAAATTAAAATTAAAATTAAAATTAAAATTAAAATTAAAATTAAAATTAAAATTAAAATTAAAATTAAAATTAAAATTAAAATTAAAATTAAAATTAAAATTAAAATTAAAATTAAAATTAAAATTAAAATTAAAATTAAAATTAAAATTAAAATTAAAATTAAAATTAAAATTAAAATTAAAATTAAAATTAAAATTAAAATTAAATTTAAATTTAAATTAAAATTAAAATTAAAATTAAAATTAAAATTAAAATTAAAATTAAAAATAAAAATAAAAATAAAAATAAAAATAAAAATAAAAATAAAAATAAAAATAAAAATAAAAATAAAAATAAAAATAAAAATAAAAATAAAAATAAAAATAAAAATAAAAATAAAAATAAAAATAAAAATAAAAATAAAAATAAAAATAAAAATAAAAATAAAAATAAAAATAAAAATAAAAATAAAAATAAAAATAAAAATAAAAATAAAAATAAAAATAAAAATAAAAATAAAAATAAAAATAAAAATAAAAATAAAAATAAAAATAAAAATAAAAATAAAAATAAAAATAAAAATAAAAATAAAAATAAAAATAAAAATAAAAATAAAAATAAAAATAAAAATAAAAATAAAAATAAAAATAAAAATAAAAATAAAAATAAAAATAAAAATAAAAATAAAAATAAAAATAAAAATAAAAATAAAAATAAAAATAAAAATAAAAATAAAAATAAAAATAAAAATAAAAATAAAAATAAAAATAAAAATAAAAATAAAAATAAAAATAAAAATAAAAATAAAAATAAAAATAAAAATAAAAATAAAAATAAAAATAAAAATAAAAATAAAAATAAAAATAAAAATAAAAATAAAAATAAAAATAAAAATAAAAATAAAAATAAAAATAAAAATAAAAATAAAAATAAAAATAAAAATAAAAATAAAAATAAAAATAAAAATAAAAATAAAAATAAAAATAAAAATAAAAAAATAAAAATAAAAATAAAAATAAAAATAAAAATAAAAATAAAAATAAAAATAAAAATAAAAATAAAAATAAAAATAAAAATAATAGTAATAACAGTAATAATGAAACTGATTATTTATTTAAATTTATTTATATTTATATTTATTTAAAAATAAATAAATAAATAAGTAAACAAGTAAATAAATATATAAATAAATTAATCACTGTGGACGGCAGTACACGTAGTGGCGAAGCGCGCAAGAGAGCGTGCGAAGACAACTACTATATATAGCCGCAGAATTGAAAATCTGCCATTATGGTCCGATCGTAACGAGTGATACACCAATCGGAAGGTATCGCAAAAACTAAGAAGATTGCATACTAAGACATTCGAAATATAGATTTGTTTGGGAGCAAATCCGGTGAAAAAGTAAAAGTAAAAATTTAGAAAATTGGAGCTTCTGGATACGGTGGGGATAAAAACCCACGGCTGTTTAGCTAGTTTTATTCTTACTGAGAATACGCGTCGAATGACACCTCATTTGTTGAAATACGATGTCCCGTTCAAAAGTAATTCAAAAAACAAGATTTTCTTCTTCTTCCCAAAATGAAAATGTTTGTCCCTTTGTTTGTGGGTTTGTATGCATCCCATCTTAGTTTTAGGGTTTTGGAAACCCTATGGGTGTATAAATGAGCTTGAAATAGAAAACGTTTGTTCTACGACTTTTGGAAAAACCCGCTAGTTTAGCGGGAAATAAAAAAAAAAGCCAGATTTAAAATGCGTATAGTAGCTAAACAGCTAATGCTACAGAAACGTGCTATATATCTCTGAAAAGATAATTTAATTTGCTAAATACTCTTCATAAAAATATGAATATAACAGATTAAGAGTTATGACAAAAAGTTATTTTTTAAAACCACTTTTTGACTATTTTCTTAAAATTTAGTCGAACGATTTCTTTTTAAATTTCAAATCATATAGCCCTTGGGATTCCTCAACTTTTGATCTTTTTGCCCTAAAAATTACCGTTTGGAAGATATTAAGCAATAAAAAGTGCAACTCGTTTCAGCTCTGTATACGAAATATTTTATACTTATTGGAATAAACAAGAAAAAAATCTATTTGATGAAAAATATTCTTATTAGATTTTTTCAAACGGAAAATCTGTTATGGTTTTAGTCCTTTACTTGCATGAAGCTAAACGAAATAGAAAACTAAATCTATTTGTTCTACCACTTTGGAAAAACCCGCTAGTTCGGCGGGACTTGTTGTGCCTAATTCAAGGTGGCGTTCAGCTAAGATTAGGGGTCGAATCTGTGTGTTTGGGTTTTCAATAGCCAAGCAGATGGGGACGACTCCTAGTCATGATATTGGGGTACTTACACTCTTGAGCAAAAAAAACTTCTGATATCAAACAAAAACACCTCTTAACGAGGTAAAAAGTAGTGGCAAACGCGCCTTTCATTTTTCGTCACAATTGTTGATATCAGAAATTTTAAGAGGTGTTTTTGTCTGATAAATAAATAATCTTAATAGTATTAATATGTCAGTATTAAATGATCAAAATAGTAACATTTTATGGGCATCATTTTTGAAATATACAAACCCGTTAGTGATGGGGACAAAAATTAATATTTCAGATTTACGATGAAGAATTTTTGACGACATAGAACAGCAGGACAGCGGATATTTTTTGTGACAACTATTCAGAGTGCCATCTCCAAGCAGAAATAAAACAATTATTTGTACATAAACTTCTGGAATCTTTAAAATGCTCTACCTGCGATTATAGGCCAAATATACAAATAACAGAAAACGTAATTGCTGAACTTTGTGTTCCTTTAGGTAGAAAATGCACAATAACTGAATTAATATCATTTAATTTAAATCGGAAAAATATTGAAGATAGCGAGTGTGCACATAGCGAAAAACAAATTATGGGTATATTTAAAGTTTTTATTGAACAGTTTATTTTTATGGTTGGCGGATTGAGAATTTTCATACTGAACCGTCCTTTCAGCTTACATCAGGCGTCAACCCTATGTGCTCTAGTTTTTTAATAACTAAGTTATATGGGGATGACTTTTGGTCATGGTATTGAGGTATACTAATATGTAAATTAAACCTAGGAAATAAATTGTCCCTTTAAAAGCTTCTGATATCAAACAAAACCACCTCTTAACGAGGTAAAGAAATAGTGACGGCTGCACCTTTAAGGGGTTATACAAAATGAGTTCCAAAGTAAACAGGACTTTTAAAAAAAAGACAGAACAAATAGATTTTTCGGCAAAATCAATTTATTTTATTCAGAATAGTCGCATTCTGCTTTAATACAGCGTTTTGCACGGTCCAAAAGAATGTCGAACGAGTGTTTTAGCTCGTTGCCCGGTATGACCGCCAGTATGCCAGTGCAAGCCTTTTGAATGGCCTCTACGTCTGCATAACGCTTTCCTTTCATCGGCAAATTCATTTTTCCGAAAAGGTAGAAGTCGCACGGTGCCATATCAGGTGAATACCGGGAGTGGTTGATGGTTAAAATGTGATTTTTGGTCAAATGGTTGGACACAAGCGTCGATCGATGAGACGGCGCATTATCGTGCAACAAACGCCAACTTCCATCTTCGCGATATTCGGGCCGAACACGTCGAATACGGCGCACCAAACACTTCAAAACTCCAAGGTAGAATACCGCATTAACGTTTTGGCCGGGTGGAAAAAATTCTTTGTGGACAATACCCTTGGAATCATTAAAAACCAATCAGCATTGTCTTCACTTTTGACTTCTCCAGGCTTGATTTTTTGGGTTTCGGCTCGTCCGTCATTTATGTCCTCACGACCACTTTGAAGACGTTGAAACCACTCGTGAACTCTGCTACGGGATAGGCAATCATCGCCATAAACTTGTTTCATCAAGTGCAACGTTTCGGTAAAAGTTTTTACAATTTTAAAACAAAATTTAATGTTGGCTCTTTGTTCGAAGCTCATTTTCGCACCGGTGACAAAAACATACTGACACTTAAAACGCAATAACCTCATTTCCAATAGATGAAATGTCATGAAATTTTTACTGGAAGTCGATAAGCGATAGCAGATTCTAACGTACCAGTTGACATATAGATGGCGCCACTAGAGGGCGCTAGATTCAAAAAGTCCTGTTTACTTTGGAACTCACCTTGTATACCTTCTTTGTCGAAGAAAAAGAGGAAAGTTTGGATTTTTTTTAGGTACGTAGCAATTATTTCATTACACGAATGTTTTAATTTTTTGATAGTACACTTTATTAACAATGCTTGTGCAAAATTTCGTGCAAAAATATTAAATAGTTTTTAAGGGGTGGCTGTTTCCCTTAGAGGCCTTTTTTTTGAAGAGCCTTGCGGTGATACTTCCCCAGGTCGAAAAGGTCAACTGAAACCATAAAAGTAAACAAATTTCATTAGTTTAGTGTAATTCCTTGTGCTTGAACGATCGTTTTTAAGATTTTCTTTTGTTGTGCATACGGGAACGTTTTATGCTAAAAATGAACTTTTTGGTCGCTAGAAATTTCACAAATAAATTCATTTCGGCGAAAAAAAAGTTTGTGCGTGAAAAGTCGATCGTTCAAGCACAGAAAAATTTCATTACGAACATTTAAAAAAATATTTGAAGTAAATCGGTTCAGTAGTTTTCGGCCAATCCATATCACCGCAAAGTCATCTTTCAAGAAGCACCATTTCGACATATTCGCGTTTAAAGTTTCAAGTTCAGTTTATGCGCGCGACGAGGCGCGCGGTTAGGAGCGCTGTAACTTTTTTTCTAGTATCTCGAGTACCTCGACTATCAGATACCCGTTACTCAGCTAAAGAGAAATGGAGATATGCAAGCAGCAAAGCGAGTTAGAAATGCGCCACCTATTGGCGGTAGACAGATTTAAGCGTTATTGGCGTTGGAGTGGGGGTGGCAAATTTTTTTTTGAATCATTCGATAGGTATTGACGAGACCAATACTGTTCAGTTAAAATTTTGTATCTAGCATGACAATTGTGGGCGCCACAGGATTGGGCGGTTTGTGGGCGTTAGAGTGGGCGGGGCATATTTGCGTAACAAACTTGCGCTGCGTAAGAAGCTCAGGAATCTGCACGCCAAATCTCAATAGCCTAGCTCTCATAGTTTCCGAGATCTCAGCGTTCATCCGGACAGACGGACATGGCTGCGCCTAAAGCAGCGGTAGGCACTGCTAAGGCGCTCGGGCCAACTTATTCTCCCGGTCCAGATGGACTCCCCAGGTGTGTGCTTAAGTTTTGTGCGCCAACCATATGTAAACCTATTTTTTTTTTTTTTTTTTTTTTTTTTTTATTGCTTTGCTATTTATTTATTGAATCTTCTCCCTTTGGATACTAACAATAAGTGTATCAAATCTTAGACTACTTAATCTATCTCTCAGTCATATGACTGCTGTTGTGCTAAAGGGGCCCGAAAGTTATAGCTGGCTTGGCAGGTCGTTGCGTTGTAGACGGGATCGGCTGGAACCCAAGTCAAGCCTCTTGCGAGGCGAATGGGGTGCACAGAGAGTTTTTCGTTGTAGGACGCTTTTTGTTTGTCTATTTCATCTTTTACGGTAGGAATGCTTAGGTCCCTGTGGATGTTTTGGTTGCGAATATACCATGGTGCCCCAGTGATAGTTCGCAGGATTTTCGATTGAACGCGCTGTATAATGTCTATGTTGCTTCTGCTGGCGTTTCCCCATAGCTGGGAGCCGTATGTCCAGATGGGCTTGAGAGTGGAGTTGTAGAGCAAAACCTTGTAGTCCAGACGCAGGGGCGAACGAGCGTTAAGAATCCAGTGAAAGCTGCTGGCCTTTAGTTTTAGATATACTTTCTTGCGTTCGATGTGTCTTCTCCAGGTTAGTCGTCTGTCAAGGTGGACGCCGAGATACGTTACATCGTTGACTTGGGGAATCTACGTATTATTCAATAATAGTGGAGGGCATGTTTGCCTGTTGAGAGTAAACGTTATGTGTTTACATTTTTGTGGTTTGCTAGCTGTGTTGTGGCTTGGCCTGGGCACCTCGAGCGACTTAAAATTGCGGTGTCGTCAGCGAACGTAGATGTTGTTAGCTGCTCGTTCGTGGGAATATCCGCTGTGTATAGGAGGAACAGAGTAGGCCCTAGCGCGCTTCCTTGGACTCCAGCTTTGATAATTTAGTCGTCGGATGTTGTTGTATTGCACCTTATTGCGAAGGTCCTGTTATATAGATACGACTCAAGAAGCTTGTGAGTGTAATCAGGCAAGTGTGTTTTGATTTTGTGCATGAGGCCATCTAGCCATACTCGATCGAAGGCTTGAGATACATCGAGGAATATTGCGCTGCAGTATTCCCGATGCTCAAAGGCTGTGCGTATTTCTGATGTTATTCTGTTAACTTGTTCGATAGTTCCATGGTTTTGACGAAATCCAAATTGATGAGCAGGGATAACATTGTGTGCTCCTAGATATGGTGTTATGCGAGTTAGAAGGCATTTTTCGAACAGCTTAGACAGACACGATAATAAACTAATTGGTCTGTAGGATGACGGAATTGTGTGGTCTTTTCCGGGCTTCGGTATCATAATGATGATAGATTTTTTCCATTTTTTCGGATAGTAGCCGAGAGTTATAATCCCATTGAAGAGCTTACAAATAACCTCAATGGCAGGGTTTGGAAGTTCTATTAACATTTTTGGGGTTATTTGGTCACCGCCAGGGGCCTTTTTCGGTTTCAGTTCACCAATGACTTTCGCGATCTCCTTTGGCTGAAACAGTGGTGGTAGGGAAATAGATTCAGGTTCGATTTGTGGTAGGAAAAATGAACCAGTGGCAGGGTTCGGCTGGAAGACGTTTCTGAGATGTAAAGCAAAAGTTTCGGCTCTATCTTCGTCGCTGCGGACCCAGATGCCAGATGAGTTTCTTATCGGAGTGACTGTTTCGATTGGAGAGCTCAGATTTGGGTGAGCCCTCCACAGAGGATGTTTTGTACTGGTTGGCGAAAGTTTTTTAATGTACTGCAGCTGTGCATTTTCGGTTTCTTGCTTTAGAGCTCGATTTAGTGTGCGAGTGGCTTCCTTGAGACGTTGTTTTGATGACGGCGATCTGTTGGTTTGCCAGGCACGTCGCAGGCGCCTCTTTTCTAGGACTAACCGTTCAATTTGCAGATTAGTTTTGAAATGGTTGGTTTGCACGTCCCTGCCTTGTGGTGTTGAGATAGTGGCTGCCTCCACGAATACTTCTTCAAGAGCATCGGTAGAGCAGTCGATGTCCGCTTCGATGTTGAAGTGAGGGGTTAATTTGATGTGTGAGCTTACATACTTTTTATATTTTAACCAGTTGGTTCTGTGCGACGTCAGCCTGAGGGGGTGGTCTGTGGTTTTTGTGCTTTGAAGAAGAGTTATTAGCACTGGCGAATGGTCTGACGACAGGTCCGAAAGCGCTTTGGCGCTTATTATATTGCGGGGAATGTTTTTTGTCACCGCAAAGTCTATTAGGTCTGGAACTTTCCTGGGGTCTGTTGGCCAGTATGTGGGGCTGCCAGGGGAAACATAGTCTAATTTGTTATTCGGTTTTATGATTGCATTGTATAATTGCCTTCCTTTGGGAGTCACAAGGCGTGATCCCCAGTGCGTGTGTTTGGCATTATAGTCCCCTGCAGCTATAAAGCGATCTCCAAGCAAGTTGTAGAAGTCCATGAATTGTCCTTCAGAAATTGTAAAGCGAGGCGGGCAGTAGACAGCGGCTATGGTGATGTTTCCGTTGCCTGACTGCACTTTGATGGACGTGGCTTGCAAGTAATTAGTTGAAAACCTTTGGTGAAAGTGGTGCTTGATGCGTTCCCTGATTAGGATGCCGGTTCCGCCGTGGGCTTTACCATCTGGATGGTCTGTGCGGTAGAAAGTGTAGCCTCTTATTTGGAAGTTGTATTTGTTTGTGAGGTGCGTCTCTACCAGTAGCATAATGTCGATATGGTTTTCATTCAGGAACTGTGTTACTTCAAGGTTGTGCCGTGAAACGCCATTGGCGTTCCACATGGTTATTCGTAGATTTGCCATCTGATTATTTGGACTGCTTAGCTACAAGTAGCTGTATCACCATGTTCTGGTTTTGAACCAGTGTTTGCATGGTCGTTTTCATGAATGACATGAGTTCCATCATACTTTGTTGCATGGTGACCATCATAGTTTCCAGAGTGCTTTGCGACTGTACTTTGATCTGCTGAGCGTTTCCTAGATTAGACTGGAGTGGGTTTTCCGTCCCCGATCGAAGGGCATCGGCGTATGAGAATCCCTTCTGGGTATTTAGTTGACCAAATGATGATCTTGCAGCCGTGCCGAAAAATACTTCCGGCGTCGTACGCGAGTAAGTGTACGCATTTTGGGTATTCTGATGGCGCGTTGCTATCACTTTTCGCATGCGGTCCTTCATCTCCTTGTAGATCGGACAGCCCCTGTAGTTTGCCGTGTGGTTACCTTGGCAATTAACGCATTTTTTCTTTTTGGGGTCTTCTTTGTTGGCAGGGCAGTTAGCCGAATTGTGGAAGTCTCCACAAGCTACACAGACTGTTCGAAGCGAACAGTATGCCCTGGTGTGTCCATACTCCTGACAATTTGTGCATTGCACTGGGTCGTTCCTTTTATGTGGCTCTTCCACGTTAATTCTTCGGTGCAATAAGTATCGCAGGTTATAAATGGGGTGCACTTCATTTTTCTTCAAGACTCTGCTGTCTGGCTCCAGCTCGACCCTGAAGAGTGGTTGCGGCTCTTTTTTCCTGTTTATAATGTTACTGACGTTCTTTGCAGAAAACCCTTTTTCCTTGAAAGCATCGATAACTTCCTTGGCGGTTACGTCGGGCTCGATTCCTTTTAGTACCACTTGCAGGCCCTTGCTGCTTTTTAGTTGGTACGTGTAGTAGCTTTTCCTAGCTTCCTCCAGGTATTTGGATACTGCTCGGAAATGTTCTTCAGATTTGGTCTGAAGCTTGGTTTCATGGATATCCCCTTTTGTGACCGGAACAACATGAAAGTTTCCGTCCCCGGTCAGCGCAACAATTTTGTTGACCAGGGCGTTCGAGATTTTCTCCCTAATGTAAATTGGTGGGGGCTTAGGTTTCGGTTGGGTCTCCTGAGCCCGTTCTGGTTCATTTTCCGCTAGAAGCGCAAATCTATTGCTGTTGGATCTCCCGGGTAATTTATCTTCTATTTGGACACGGTTTATTTTTGCCTTGTTACCTACCGCGGTGTTCTGCGGGCTAAGCTTACGCTTGATATGGAAGTACCGATCTAGTCCGGTCTGTATGGCCGGACCCGCTTGCTGAATTTTGTTTTGGTTTTGATTTGTTGTCGTGGTTTTTGTTGGCCTTGTATTTAGAGCTGCGGTTGCAGTCGATTCCGAAATAATAGTCGTAGCTGTGGTTGTTGTTGGTTTTTTTGCCGTAGCTGTAGTTGTTGCTGCCAAATTTAGAGCGGATGCAGAAGTTTTACCATTCCATGTTGTTGGTGCGCCAGGGGTCGAAACTGATGGTGGGGGGGTTTTGCATTGTTGACTCCACGCCGTCGGAGTAGGGGTAGCCGTAAGTAAGCATGGTGAGCAAGATCGTGCTCTTTGGCTATCGACCGACAGTAGGGTCGTTTCTTGCACTTCGCTATCACGCGTTGAGACATACGAAAAGTAACCGTCTCTTCGGCTCGCGGAGCTGAGTCGCTCTTTATTCTGTTCGTAGCTCATTGAGCTTTCATTAGCGTGGCACTTATTTAATATTATAAGATGAGACAATGTATGTGCTAGTCAAAGTCATTACACCGATTTTGTGTGTTGAAACCTAAATTTCTTTGGGTTTTAGCGTCTTTTCGCTTATTCGAAATTAACCAGTTTAGTTTTTGTGTTTTGTTTGCATTTAATTTATCAACTTTCTTGCACTTTTCGCGGAGCTCGCACAAGACACGTCCGCTCTCTTCAGCGGTCGCGAAAAAATAAAAGCACTTTCTAACATTTACTATTTCGGCACGGTCAAATAGAAAATGTTCGTGTGTGTAAAATCTTAAATATTTTTCTGAAGCGGGCCAAATGAGAAAATTTTAGAAAGTGTTAGTATTTTTTCGAATGTGAAATTATTTTTCGTCACAAATTATGATATGAGATGTTTTGTATCACTGTGAACGGCAGTCCACGTAGTGACGAAGCGCACCAGGAGGGTGTGCGAAGGCGACTAATATATACAACCCTAGTATAAATTATTTTCACAACACACAATTATTTGCACATCCAAACTTTTTTTAGTTGTTATTATTGTTGTTGTTGAACAATATCCCTGAAATAAATGTTATCGCTTTGCTTGATCTATGCTGAAGCAACACAAAAAGAAATGCGAAAGATAGCGGTTCATAGGACAAATCTAAAGGCTAAAGAAAAAAAGCTTATCAGTTGTCAAAAGTATTTCCACACGTTTTATTCGTATCAGAAGTAATTTCACAAAACTTAGTTTATTTTATTTCAGCTTAATATCTAATTTTAACAAAAGATTTTCTTAATTTTATAAAAATACATTATTAATATTTAGTTACATCACCTTTGGCATCAATGACAGCTTTAGTCTTTTAGGTATTGACCTTACCAAAGTTTGGGCCAATTCAAGGGTCAATTTGGACCAAATTTCGTCAATTTCAGCGATGGCTCCGTCGCGTTTTCTATTTTTATCAATGGTTCTTAGATTTTTTATAAAAGCCCAAACGTTTTCGATTATACTTAGGTCTGGGCTGTGTGGGGGCCAAGGAAGAACGGCCTGATTAAGGTCGCTCAAAAATTTGGTCGGTATCGTTGTGGCATGGAGCATTGTCCTGCTGAAGAATCCATTCATAAGTAGGAAAAAGTCTATTTCCTGACATAAAAGCATGGTCATTAAGGATTCGAACGTATCCGTTCTGGTTTAAAGTTCCTTCTATCGGTACGAGGTCTCCGAATCCATAATAGGAAAGTCGTCCCCAGAACATGACTGTGCCACCACCAAACCTATTGATTGGCTGGGCTGCCAAATGCTTTTGGTTTTTCTTCAAATGCATAAAATGATGGCTGTAGGACCCCTGGTACTGAAATGCAGCCTCATCCGTCCATAAAACATTAAACCAAAAGTCAAGAGGCTTCTTAATATATTCCAATACAAATTGAAGTCGATTTGTTCGGTTGGTTGGTGTGATGTCAGTCACACCATCACTGAATTTTTCACTGAATTTTTACTGAATTGAATCTATTAGAGTAAACGAACCGCCACTTGTCGCTGCAAACCAAATACTAATGACGAAATTGCATTGTGAAAATAATTTTGACGCACCGAAAACGTGTGCAAATACTTTTGACAACTGATAAGCTTTTTTCTTTTGCCTTTAGCTTTGTCCTATGAACCGCTATCTTTCGCATTTCTTTTTGTGTTGCTTCAGCATAGATCAAGCTACGCGATAACATTTATTTCAGGGAAATTGTTCAACAACAACAATAATAACAACTAAAAAAAATTGGATGTGCAAATAATTGTGTGTTGTAAAAATAATTTTGACTAGGGTTGTATACACAACGAAAAGAAAATCTACTGTAATCGTACGATTGTTTCGAGTGATACATCAATCGAAAGGTATTGCAAAAACTAAAAGGATTGCATACCTAGCCCCTATTGGGGCCGGTGGGGATAAATACCCCCCGCTATTAACCTACTTATATTCTCACTTAAAATACGCGTTGAATGACACCCAAACTGTCAAAATCGGATTCTCCGTTAAAAAGAAATACCCAAAAGAATATTTTGGGTACTTCTCAACAATACATTTTATTTTGGTTGGTTAACCAACAAAAATTTCCACATTTACCAGTTCAGAACGTCTAACACCGCCTGAGAATTTAACTTTTTTTCGTATTCAAACTTAATATTAATGTCCTGAAAATTTTAGATGTTGCTAAACAGCTTAATATACAAGATAAGTTCCAAAGTAAACAGAACTTTAAAAAAAAAGACAGAGCAAATAGTTTTTTCGGCAAAATCAATATATTTTATTCAAAATAGTCTCCTTCTGCTTTAATACAGCGTTTTGCACGGTCCAAAAGCATGTCGAACGAGTGTTTTAGCTCGTTGCCCGGTATGGCCGCCAGTATGCCAGTGCAAGCCTTTTGAATGGCCTCTACGTCTGCATAACGCTTTTTATTCATCGGCAAATGCATTTTTCCGAAAAGGTAGAAGTCGCACGGTGCCATATCAGGTGAATACGGGGAGGGGTTGATGGTTAAAATGTGATTTTTGGTCAAATAGTCGGACACAAGCGTCGATCGATGAGACGGCGCATTATCGTGCAACAAACGCTAACTTCCATCTTCGCGATATTCGGGCCGAACACGTCGAATACGGCGCACCAAACGCTTCAAAACTCCAAGGTAGAATACCGCATTCACGTTTTGGCCGGGTGGAACAAATTCTTTGTGGACAATACCCTTGGAATCATAAAAACAAATCAGCATTGCCTTCACTTTTGACTTCTCCAGGCGCGATTTTTTGGGTTTCGGCTCGTCCGGCGCCTTCCATTCAGCACTCTGGCTTTTCGTTTCGGGATCATATTGAAAACACCACGTTTCGTCACCAGTCACAATCTTGTAAAGGAAGTTCTGGTCTTTTTTTGCCTCTTTAATGATGTCCTTCGAATGTTGAATTCTGAGCAATTTTTGGACGTCAGTCAATTTGTGCGGAACAAACCGTGCACACACCTTTTGTAAGCCCAAATGTTCGGTATAAATGCGATAAATCGATGTATTGGAGATGTTCAATTCTATTTCCATGACTTTCAATGATGATTTCGGCTGATTTTTTATGAATTCACGCACAGTTTCGATGGAATTTTCAATTTTGTTTCATCAATTGAAACGTTTCGGTAAAAGTTTTACCAATTTTAAAACAAAATTTAATGTTGGCTCTTTGTTCGAAGCTCATTTTCGCACCGATGACAAAAAAGTACTGACACTTAAAACGCAATAACCTCGCTTCCAATAGATGAAATGTCATGAAATTTTTACTGGAAGTTGATAAACGATAGCAGATTCTAACGCACCAGTTGACATATAGATGGCGCCACTAGAGGGCGCTAGATTCAAAAAGTCCTGTTTACTTTGGAACTCACCTCGTAGGAATCTTTAGTTCTACCACTTTTGGAAAAACTCGATAGCTTGGCGGTAAATCAGCTAAAAATAGCTTAATTTCGAAGGTGCGAAAGTCACTATATTTTTACCTCGTTAAGAGGTATTTATACCCGTACTTGTAGAGTTTAAGGGTATATTTGATTCGTCGGAAAGTATGTAACAGGCAAAGTATGTAACAGGCATAACTATAACGATCTAGCCATGTCCGTCTGTCCGTATGAACGCTGATATCTCGGAAACTATAAGAGCTTGGCTGTTGGGATTTGGCATTAAGAGTCCTGAGCTTCTTGCGCAGCGCAAGTTTGTTTCAGCAGCGTGCCACGCCCACTCTAACGCCCACAAACCGCCCAAACTGTGGCTCCTATCAAGGATAGAGAATTGGTATTTCAGATTTAGATTCCGTAGCCTTGCACGCAGCCCAAGTTTGTTACGTGAATATGCCACGCCCACTGGAACGCCCAAAGCTATCGGGCTGAAACTTTCCCAAAAGTCTTCTCTCTTTTGCAGGTAGTATATAAGTCGGAACCAGCCGGATCGGACAACTATATCTTACAGCTCCCATAGGAATAATCGGAAATAATTTTTTTTTTAAATTATATCTTTGGTGTTTTCTAACATATAACCTCCTACGCTTGGAAATAAAATTTTTTTAATTAGATATGAATTTCGAATTTTATTTTATCAATATCGGACGACTATATCATCATACCGACTGCCATAGGAACGATCGGAAAATGGGTGGGAAAAAAATATGAAACAAATTAAAGCTTCGGTGTTTTTTGACATATTTTTTTATAATATTGTGAATATAATTTTTTAGTATTTTTAAGAATTTCGAATTAAATTGAATAATTATAACTGTAAGGGTATACAAGCTTCGGCTTGCGAAGTTAACTTCCTTTCTTGTTATACCTGTTACTCATAGAGTAAAAGGGTATACTAGATTCGCCGGAAAGTATATAACAGGCAGAAGGAAGCGTTTCCGATCCCATAAAGTATATATATTCTTTTTTTTTTTTTTTTTTTAGACCTTGATGCACTATGGTCAGTACAAACAAACCAAACCAAGCAATGCTTGTTACGCGCGGAGCCCTTCACCGTTTTGGGCGAGTAAACAAAATCGCGGATAAAGAAAAAGACAGTATAACAATAGACAATTAAAAATACTGGTCAAAATACAAATAGACATGATACATAAAGTAAAACTAATTAGTTACTAGGTAGGATAGTATTATTGATTTAAATATAGGAAGTGAGTCGGTAGTATATATTTGGTGATATAGTCTATTATAATCATTGCAAAGTACTCTTAAAGGTTCATGCATTGCGTAATTAGAGATACAGTGATTTATTTGAAGTGAATCTATTTGGCACACTAAAATGCAGGCGACCCATTAACTCGGGACTCTCTACATCACCATGAATAAGATTTCTAATAAACGTAATACCAAGCATAGTTCTACGGTTAGCTAACGATGGTAAGTTAATTAGAAGTAGTCTACTAGAGTAGGATGGTAGTATTAGGCTTGTATCCCTGTTAAGTCTCCGTAAGGCAAATATTAAGAAGTTTTTTTTTTTTTTTTTTTTTGCACAGACTCAATCCGGTCTATATGCACCCCATATTGGGGACTCCAAACAGGAGCGCAGTACCCAAGAATTGGTCGGACTATTGAAATAAACAAGGTCTTTGTGACATAGGGATCATCGAATTCCTTCGACCACCTTTTGATAAATGCAAGCACGCCCCTGGCTTTATTTGCCATAGTAGTAATGTGATCGGAAAATTTAAGTCTAGGATCCATGTAGACTCCAAGGTCGTCAGCATGCGTTATCTTATCTAAGGCACAACCACTCAAAGTATACGTTGAGTAGTGGGGGCTGACACGAAAAAAGGTCATTAGTTTACACTTAGAACCATTTAAATTCAATTCATTATCCATGCACCATGTTTGAAATGCATTTAGATCCGATTGTAAAGCTAAACTTTGTGCGGGGTCATTATATTGCAGGCACAACTTAACGTCATCTGCGTCATAAGAACCCGTGACTTCGTTAAGACTAATGGAAGGTCATTTATAAATAATGAAAACAGGAGCGGACCAAGATGACTTTCTTGTGGTACACCGGACGTAACTCGGATTAGGGATGACAAAGAGTTTTTAAAAATGACCCTTTGAGTCCTGTCATTCAAATAACTTAAAATCCACCTAAGAAGATCACCCTTCGGCCAAAGAGCTAGTGGGATGGCTCTGAGGGCGCCGAGCTGAAGGCTACCGAACGGGTCGCAGGTTGCGGATAGCGAGCGCCCTGGTTCTCCAGGGTAGCTACGAATAAGCGTGGAAGTTGGACACGGCCCGGCTACCGCCAAGCCCCCAACACGAAGCGCAAATAAGTAGCCCCGGACAGTCAGCGGGTATCTGCGCCGTAGCAGTACCGACGTCGCGCTTGTGCTGCCGCCTCCGACAAATAGCTCACACACACCCCTTCCCACACTCTTTGAACCTACCTCTTCCCTACCCACACAACTCATCTCACCCCGGGCTGGACTAAGGTGTCACTCGTACCGTGCCGAGAGTCAATCTGGCTGGGAGCCCGAGTCATCAAATAACTCAGTCTCAAACGGTGAGCTCAGGCAAGTGGCGACCGCCTGTTCTAAGTCAGCCTTACCCGGGTACGGCGGATCTCTGCCCGGGTGGACCTGTCCTTTCTCCGCAGCTCGTGGGATTTAACATGGAGAACTCAACTAACACTAAACAAACAGACTGCACAAAACGAGAGCCCGACACTCTTATAAAGTCGGAAGTCGTAACCAACGACGAAAGAAAGAGCAAGATCACGGCTCTGACTACCCCAGTCCACGTGACGTTTACCCCTGCCAAGGCCAGCGAACAACGCAGCCGGCTAAGCCCAACTCGCCATAGCGACAAGCCCAAGCCTCCCACCAGCGTAGGTGTGGCTAACCAGCCACTCCAACCTGAGGGGAGCGCCAAAGCCGGTCTCGTGGTGAGTACCAGGGCAAAGGAGTTCAAGAGGGTTCCACCTAACCAGGCTGGACCTCTTGAAAGAAATAAGGCTTCTAGGATCCTCAAACGGCTGGCCACCAATCCGATACGTGAGGATCAGACTTCGAAATTGGATTACCAGAAAATCCAAGAGGACATAGCCTGGGCGAAGGCAGTTATCCCAGATTTCGACATCGCTATGACTACCAGCAACAAGCGTGAGAGGTCGATGGAGTCAGCTCAACCAGCGAGCAAGACGGCCAAAGTAACCAACCGCGGCACATGGTCGAGATCCTTTGCGGAAGTGGTAAAGGATCGGAAGATCATTGGAGTCATCGACCAGAGCGATGAAGGCGGAAGGATCCCAAGAAACCATTGGGGTCTGGTTAGACGGGCCCTTGCGACAGTGGCCTTGAAAGTGCTGGACGAAAACCCAGGACCGCCACCCGATTGCACAGATGCAGGGTGGTACCAGGGCAACGTAAAGTTGATCGCCTGCGAAGACGAGAGATCGGCAGCACTCTACAAGGCTGCAATTGACAAAGTCGGCGAGGTCTACCCCGGGGCCAAGCTGGCAGTTTGTGAGGCTGCAGACATCCCGTCTCGACCGAGAGCGAGGGTGTGGCTGCCGTCTGAACCATCGGAACCAGAGGCTATACTCAGCCTGCTGACCAGGTTCAACCCAAAACTTCCAACAGACGGTTGGAAGGTGGTCAAGGTGGAGAAGACCGAGCGAGTCACCATGAGCGTGGTCATCCTCCTAAACCAGGCATGCTTGGAACCCCTCGCAGCCCAGCAGCACAGAGTGAACTACGGGTTCGATAAGGTGCAGCTTCGTATTTACGACACAGACAAGATAGCGGCAGACAACCTGGCTGCCTGTGCGTCGTACGAACCCCCGAGCGACGACGAACCAGATCACGAGGAGGCCACCCTCACCGGCTACGTGTCAACCGACTCGGAGCTGACGGAGAGCCTGAAACAGCTGTGCACCCAGGACACAGCCCGACCAGGGCGCTCTGTCCTCCAGGACATAGCGGAGGAAGCGGAGGGAACCCAGCCCGACCCCAGTCCCAAAGATGGTGCAGTTTCTGCAAATTAATCTGCACCACAGCAAGGCAGCATCCGCTGCCCTCCTCACCCGCCTGGCAACAGGCAACATAGACGTAGTCCTCATTCAAGAGCCATGGATTGTTGGTAACAACATCTGTGGCTTATCAACCCCCCTATACAAGCTTTTTTACACCAAGGACAAGGGTAAAACCAGAACCTGCATTCTTACAAAAACACACTTTAACACATTTCTTATTCCACAGTTTAGCGAAGGCGACCTTACCACGGTCAGGCTGGAGCTAAGCGAACACACCCATCACACCATAGCATCATTCTATCTGGCTCACGACCACGAAGGGCCACTACCAAACACCACTACACAACAACTCATACACACTCACTCATCTAAGGAACTCATCCTGGGTGGGGACGCTAACTCTCACCACACACAATGGGGAAGTACAAACACCAACGAAAGGGGTGAGTTACTCTACGATTATCTCCTTCAATCAAATCTATTCATCTGCAACAAAGGTAATGACCCAACTTTCATCACTAGAAATAGGAGGGAAGTACTAGACATTACTCTAATATCTGATCCCCTACTTAACCAACTTGAAACGTGGAAGGTGGGGATCGAACACTCATTCTCAGACCACCGGTACATAGAATTTACAATAAGTCTAGACCATCCTCCAGCCGAGAACATCACTAATCTAAGATTAACCAACTGGGGATACTACAAAAATCTCCTCAGCAGGAACCTACTCGCTCCCCCGACACGCATACACAACCGTCAAGAATTAGATAACCTAGTTAACACTTTTACCGATATCTGCGGGGAGGCCTTAAAAAGGGCTTGCCCAAGTAGAACAGGCAAAACAAAGCACAAACCCCCATGGTGGAACCCAACCCTGGCGAACCTTAAAAGAGAGTGTAGAACTTACTTCAATAAAGCTAAATATAACAATAGCGAATCCTCCTGGAATCTATATCATTCAAAACTAAGCCTATACAAAAAGGAAATAAGAATATCAAAACGAAGAGCCTGGGCAAATTTCTGCAGTAGCATAGAATCTACTGCGGAGGCATCCAGACTCAGAAGAATTCTAGCTAAAGCTCCAGCTACCATTGGCTATCTTAAAACCAATGATGATGGCTGGACGGAAAACAGTCAGGAAACCCTTGAACTGCTGTTAGACACACACTTCCCTAACAATACCCAGGTAGTGGAGGACCTCCACATAGAGGAGAATCTAGACGACCAGAGTATTGCCAACATTTCAAACCCTGACCGCATTCAGTGGGCTGTTAACTCTTTTAAGCCCTTCAAATCACCTGGCCCAGATGGGTTCTTCCCGGCCCAGCTACAACGGACATTAGATATGTCCCTTCCCTGGCTGACAGCCATCTTCCACGGCTGCCTTGCTCTAAACCATATTCCAACAAGGTGGCTGGACGTTAAGGTAATTTTTATACCGAAAGCCGGCAAGCCCTCCCACACCAACCCAAAGGACTTCCGCCCGATCAGTCTCTCTTCCTTCTTGTTGAAGACCCTGGAAAGGCTAATTGACACCCATATCAGACTAACCATCGACCATAGCCTACTCTCTGACGCACAGCATGCGTACCGTAAGGGTAGATCAACCGATACCGCCCTCCACTCTCTAGTGTACAGTATAGAACGAGGCTTCCACAATAAGGAATACTCTCTTGCAGCGTTTCTAGACATAGAAGGCGCCTTCAACAACGTCACCCCAACGGCGATCACTGGTGCTCTGACTGAACTGGGCATTGAGCAGCCCATAGTGGGACTCATACACACCATGCTAACCAGCAGGGTAGTGCACTCCACTATGGGATCGGCCCTCTCGACCAGGAATGTCAGTAGAGGAACCCCACAAGGGGGAGTACTCTCACCTCTTCTATGGGTTTTGGTGGTCAACAAACTGCTATCACTTCTAGAAGAGGCGGGCACAAAAGTGGTAGCCTACGCGGATGACGTGGTTATCCTACTGCAGGGCAAATTCCCGCAAACCCTTTGTAATCTGATGGAGACAGCCCTATCCACCCTTTCCCGGTGGACGGCTGGCTGTGGACTGGGAGTTAACCCGGAAAAGACCGAACTAGTTCTCTTTACAAGGAAGTACAAGATACCAATTCTAGTTCCCCCAAAACTACACCAAACGCGCCTAACCTTCAGCAACCAAGCAAAGTACCTAGGTGTCATTCTTGACAAAAAGCTCCTCTGGACTGACAACATCCTAGATCGCACACGCAAAGCGGCCATAGCCCTCTTCGCTTGTAAAAAAGCCATAGGGAGGAAGTGGGGTTTCTCCCCCATGATAGTTCACTGGCTATATACTGCAATAGTCAGGCCCATTCTCCTCTACGGAAACATCGTTTGGTGGCCTTCTCTAGATAAGAACTGCAACCTCCGGATCCTTCACAAGATCCAAAGGAGCGCAGAGCTCTGCATCAGTGGGGCGCTGCGCACTACCGCCACTGAGGCTCTAAACACAATTCTCGATCTCCAACCCCTGGACCTACTTGCCAAAAGCTGGGCATCTGCAACAGCGCTGAGGCTCCGTGAAGCAGCGGCATGGACAACGGGCTCCACGGGTCACTCCATTATCCTATCAAAACATTCACCCCTACCACGTTATACAGACTACGTCCCACCCATAGTCAACTTCGAAAGAAGATACAAAATTCATATACCCACCCGTTCAGACTGGGACAACCTCCCACATCAATTCGTAAACGCCGTCAACATATACACGGACGGCTCCAAGTTTAACTCCCAAACAGGTGGGGGAGTCTTCTCCCCCGAATTAGACATAAAAGTCTCATTCCGCCTACCAGACCACTGTAGTGTTTTCCAAGCGGAAGTGATGGCAATTCAGGAAGCCACTACCCACCTGAACACGTCTGTACATAAGGACAGTGATATCTTCATATTCTCGGATAGTCAAGCTGCCCTCAGGGCCCTCGACTCCTACACAACGAGCTCAAAAACAATCTCTGAATGCCGCAAATCTCTTAACGAGATGGCCACTCATCTGAGAATCAACCTCATCTGGGTGCCTGGGCACCGCAACATTGAGGGCAACTGCATAGCAGACGAGCTGGCAAGACAGGGGACAACCGCCGATATCCTTCGTGATAAGGACACGGTAGGGATGCCCATGGCTACCTGCAAGCTCCATCTCAGGCAGAGATTGTATACTCTTTCCAACAACCGTTGGAACTCAATCTCAACATGCCACAATTCTAGACTCTCATGGCCAAACTATAACACGAAAAGAACAAAAACTCTCCTACAATGTAGTAGGGAGGACATCTCCACTCTCCTAAATGCCCTCACGGGCCACTGTCTTATAGGGACTCATGCGATAAGGCTGGGTTTAAGTAACCACGACTTCTGCCGCAGCTGCAAGGAGATAGACGAAGAGGAGAGCATCGAACACCTCCTATGCTTCTGCCCAGCGCATAACCTAAAGCGCTTTCAAACCCTAGGTAGCTACACACTTCCGAACCTTGCGGCCATTCAGGACGTAAGCATTCAAAAATTACTATGCTTCTTAAGAAGAACAGAATACTTCGAGAAGGCAGAAAACCCATGAGCTAGGGAAACGGATCTTTCAGAGATCATGTGGTATCACAAGGGGCCCATTGTGGCCTAAGTGAGGGGACTAATATTTAGTCTCCAACCACTCCTACCTAACCTAACCTAACCTAAGAAGATCACCTGGAAACCCTAAAAGGTCCAATTTCCGGACTAAAATCGGGTGATTTACAGAATCAAACGCCTTACTAAAATCAGTGTAGACCACATCAGTCTGACGATTCTTTCTAAAACCACCTATAACAAATGAAGTAAACTCCAAAAGGTTGGTTGTCGTTGACCTACGTTTTATAAATCTGTGTTGACAAGAGGAAATAAGGGACCTACAACTGTGTTGTAAATGAGGCGTAATAATGTTCTCAAAGAGCTTCGGTATAGCTGATAGCTTTGAAATACCTCTGTAATTACATGCGTTCAATTTACTCCCTTTTTTATGAAGCGGGATAACAAACGACTCCTTCCATCTGTGTGGGAAATCGGATGTTTCTAAAGACAAAGTAAACAGTTTGTGCAATGGTCTACACAAAGTCTCAGCGCAATACCTAAGCACACATCCAGGGATTCCGTCAGGACCCGGAGAGTAGACTGGTTTGACCCTTTGCAAATCTAAAAGAAGTGAGCCTTTACTTATAACAGGACAACAAATAAAGTTTGATTTAGGAATGACATATGGGTAAGACTGATCTGGAGGACTTGATGTTGAATAGGTGGTTTGAAAAAACTGTGCAAAAAGATCGGCTATGGCTTGATCAGTGCTAGCCAGCCGAATTTTCAAATTTAAGTGATGATGGGTAACTAGAAGATTTACGCGTTGTGTTAACAAAATAATTAAACTGTTTTGGATCCAGTGTAAACTGGGTCTTGCAACGAGCTAAATAGTTTTTATAACACTGGGCGTTAAGCACGGTGAAATCAGACCGAGCACTTAAGTATCGGGAAAAGGCAGCTTGTGAACCTGAAGCTCTAAACTTTTTGTAGAGTCTAGAATTCACATTTTTAAGTCGTGCCAGCTCTTTGTTAAACCACGAAGGTTGGTTTGAAATTTTAGGATAATACGTAGGAACGCTTGTATCAAAAACTTCGTTTAATATGTTATAAAATATATTAACTGCTTCATTTATATTAGTACTTAAGTACAGATTGGACCAATCCGAGCAAGCCATAAGGCTATTAATGAGTGCAAAGTTCGCTCTACGAAAGCAGGGGATGCGTTTAGCTATTTTTTCAGATACTTCACTTTTGTACCCGTGTCAATAGTCAGCTGTAGCGTTGGGTGATAAGGGTCTTCTGGTAAAGTAATTGCAGAGGTTCTAGCTATGCAGACACAATCTGGACTGGAAACAAAGCATAGATCCAGTAATCGTCCTAAGAAATTTAAAACATGATTTACTTGAGACAATGAAATATCAAGCAAACCGTCAAGAAAATCATGCTGCGTTGAAGGTAACAATATATTTGAGGTTTCGACGGTGGACCATGTCGCCCTAGGTATATTAAAGTCACCTAAAACTATTAACTGATCCCTATCTGATAGTTTACTTGAAATAAACTGGATAGCGGACAGGAATTCCGATGATGGCGGAATATATGAACATGTTGTGTATATAGAAATACCCGGAAGGGATAGTTTTATACGCAGAAATTCAATGTCATTTATTTCGTTGGACGTTATTACTTCAGACGTTAATTTTTAGTCAACTGCAATTAAAACTCCACCTCCACGTCGGGACGGACGATCAAGCCTGTAAGTTGTGTACTTACTTGGAAAAACTTTGGAACTTAGAACTTCCGGTTTTAACCAGGTTTCAGTAAAAACAATAACATGGGAAGACAAGGAAAAACTCAGTATACAATTTGGTCAACTTACTTTGTAAATTTTCAACTTCCTTTGAACGAATTTTCTTTTTTTTAGCTTCGTACTCTTTAACAAAAATGCCAACAGGCCAAAAATTGGCTGAGCACATAGTTGCAAAATGAGCACAGGGAACACCGATCTTAAAAGATGATACTTCCCTAGCATATGGAAAATTAAATCGTTCAACCTTTAGATTATCAATCTGAACTTTGTTACGGATATAGGCCGTATTGTCCAGGGATGAAAGGTCAGGATTTAGCCCAGAAACAAAAATTTGTTTCCGCTGCGGTACACAGGTGACTGTTTTAGGTACCACGCATGTGACAGGTTTTGGAACTACGGCATTTACGGCTGCACTACCAGTTTCAGTCGGTACTCCGGACGTTAAGTCAACAAGTGGCGTTGGAATTATTATTGTATTGTTTATAGCAGATTTTTCGGGCGTCTCATGCGGCAAAATCTCGCGTCCTTTGCATTCGAAAACCGAATCTTTTTTAGCTTTCGATCTCAGTAGCATTTGTGCGGCGGCTGAGATTGACTGCTGTGCTGCAGACCCCGGATCGCCAGAGAGAGTTACACTAGCGGCTACCGTGGGTTGTCTATCGACCGCGATCTTTTTACGCTTAGGAGAATCGGGCTCAGATAGCATACGGCTAGTGAGCTGCGACTCAAGCGCCACAAGCAGATCCGTATTTCTACGGCTGTTCCGGATTAATTCCGTAACAGTGCTTTTTGTAAGCCGCCTTATAGAGAGTGCCTGGGTTTCATAAGCAATGCATTCATCACAATAGTAGCGCAAGCCACTTCTCATGTCGATTGCATCGCGTACCAGGCCCGAATAGCCAAGGCATTTTGCATGAAAAATATTCTCACACGAATGGCACGGAATGCTCTGTTGTCCAGCCGAAATTAACGACTTGCATTTCTTTAAATTGCAGACAGCCATTTTCGCGATATTCCGAACCACAGTGCCAAGAGAATAAAGCTACGCAAGTAAAAGAGAGAGTTAGAGAGCGGGAGAGAATGAGCGGGAGTAAGTAAGCTGGGGGAGCGTAAGTTTTAGATGTTCCAAAAACAAAGTTATAAGCGGGAGTGCGGGAGAGCGGGTAACTACGCATGTAAAAGAGAGAGTTAGAGAGCGGGAGAGAATGAGCGGGAGTAAGTAAGCTGGGGGAGCGTAAGTTTTAGATGTTCCAAAAACAAAGTTATAAGCGGGAGTGCGGGAGAGCGGGTAACACTTACCGCTCCAAACACCGTTTGGAAGAAAAGAAGAAGGCAATTAGAAAAAAACAATAACAACAAACACTGCACAGAGATTAGACGTGCAAACTAATTTTGTTAATTTAAACACAAAACAATCACTATGCACTCGCGAAGCGAACGGATGTTGTTAGGGACATAAAAAGTTATATAGACGTATGAAAATATGAATTAAACCTCGATGGTTTATGGACAAAAAGAACAAAAATTCGGAGCGCAAGACAAAAACACGACCGTTCACTGAAAGAGTAAGTGTGCAATATGTATGCAATTGATCAGGATCACTAGCCCAGTCGATCTAGCCATGTCCGTCTGTCCGTCCGTCTGGATGAACTATAAGAGCTAGGCTGTTGGGACTTGGCATGAAGATTCCAGAGCTTCTTGCGCAGCGCAAGTTTGTTTCAGCAGCGTGCCACGCCCACTCTAACGCCCACAAGCCGCCCAAAACTGTGGTTCCTACAGTTTTGATGCTAGAATACAAATTTCAACTGAAATGTATTGTTTTCATCAATACCTATCGATTGTCCCAAAAAAAAGTTTGCCGTGCCCACTTTAACGCCCACAAACTTCAAAAAATCTTAAGTATGAATGCGGATATCTCGGAAACTATCAAAAATAGAGAACTGGGATTTCAGATTAAGATTCCGCAGCCTTGTACGCAGCGCAAGTTTGTTACGCGAATATGCCACGCCCACTTTAACGCCCACACACCGCCTAATTTTGTGGCGCTCACAATTTTCATGCTAGATAAATAATTTCAAATTAAAGGTATTAGTCTCGTCAATACCTATCGCTTGATCCAAGAAAGTGTGCCACGCCCGCCTAAGCTTGTGGCGCCCACAATTTTCATGCTAGAACAAAATTTTAACTGAAATGTATTGGTCTCGTCAATACCAATCGATTGACGCCCACCCTAACGCCCATAACGCTTAAGTCCGTCTACCGCCGGTAGGTGGCGCATTTCAATCTCGCTTTGCTGCTTGCTTATCTCCATTTCCCTTTGGTCCCTTTACCTGAGATTCGGGTATCTGATAGTCGAGGCACTCGACTATAGCGTTCTTCCTTGTTTTGTCATGTATTTGAGGTGTGGGATAATTAGGAACTTGAATCAATTCACCACGTGGTTTTTATAGTTTTAGTATTTATAAATATTTAAAGAAGAAGAAACGCAATAGTTGAGTGTCTCGACTATCAGGTAGCCGTTACTCGTTAAAATAAAAATCCAGGACATTTCTATTGGCGCGCCACAAGCCACCAAAGACACCGTGTTACTGTCATTAGTCATTTTTTTTTTAAAAGATAATGCGATTGGTACGACAAAATCAATTTTAATTTTCACTAATAGAAAATCTTCTATAATATGGGCGCTTGTTGGCGTTAGAACTTTCTCTGCTTAAGAGCTCCTAGAATCTGTGTGCTCCCAAATGTTTAGCTTGTACAGTTTCTGAGATCTCAACGTCCATACGGACAAACGGACGAATACAATATAACCTTGTACTCTACGAGTTAATTATTGTTAAGTTGCTTTATTATATATTTTCTTAGTGAAATAACAAATTTTTGGTATTTGCATTTGTAGACCTACTAGTAGGGAAATCGATTTTATGCATCCACTATGCCACTATGCATCAAGCAACCTTAAAGGGGGCAACGTTAGAAAGAGACAGCAAAAGAGCAACACCCAGAAAAAAGAGAGCAAAACAAATCATGGAAATTTTTCGAGATTTGATAAAAATCCGTTTGCTATTTTGCGTTCATTAAAAGCTAATGCCGCCGAGTCAAATCATAAACATTTAGGTGAAATTAAGAAAGCGTCACTGAAAAATGCCTTGACAGAAATGGGGAGAACACCGTTCTTAAGTTATCAACACTGTTCATGAAAACATGTATGTAGGTCTAGTGTCTCGATTGTCCGATTCGTTTGATGGTCCTGCTGCTGGAGCGTCCGACTTTGACACATGGTAGCTCAGGTTCGAGTCCGCGGGAAGTCGGTCGTGAATTGTAGGTTAACCCCGAAATGTTCTTAAGCTGACCCCATTCGTCCAAAACCAGCCCTAAGGTTTCGGTCAAATTTTATGAACGAGCGTTCATGAATTGTCAACAAACGGGCTTTTTTACGCACTTTTTGACCCCGTTTGGGCTTGATTTTTTAATCTTTCGAACTGATTTTTTTTTCTGGGTGTACATTTGTGCTGATCCGGCCCATATTGCTGTTCTCTTCTGAAGTGTTATGTTGTTGTTTCTGATGCTTCCATATTGGCTCGCCTCGACCTTCCACCCCAGTTGGTTTGTAAGCTATAGCCTTAGCGTTCCGTATTTAACAAATGGTGCAATGTCTTTCAGAACTACGATTACCGCCCAAGCCGCCGACGACACCACTACCTTACGTTCAAACAACTGGCAAACCGCGTCGGAAGCAGCCACCCGGTCATAACAGGGGACTGAACGAAGTGGTGCGTGCCAAGGAAACCCATTTTTTAAATCAAATGCAGCAGGAGAATGGTATATACAGCGGTGGGATTGATGTTTTGCAAAGTGCCAACAGTGGAAATTCTGGGGGCGCTTTTGAAAGAGGAAACGTCAACGACGGCATGATAAACGGAGCGGAAGGTAAGTTACCACTTAAAAAATTCCAAAAGTACATATTTCAAGTTCACGGCCTGATGCAATCGAAAACGAAGTCAGGCAAAGTCAACTTTTGAAAACACATATTCAATTTAACCTTTAACATACATCAAAAAAATACCTATGGGCAATATCAGGGAGTCACTCGGGACGTTCCTACACTTTTAAAGTAGAAAAAATGCACAATAAGATTTTAGTTCTGAACGTTACATTTTAATTTTCTCAAGCCCTTTATATATATACACTCAAGAAAATATATTCACAAATATTAAAACAATAAAATAATCTGTGTTTAAGAATAAAGTTATAAAATAAATAAAAAGAACTACAGAAAAATTCACCATGAAATGGAATTTCTTATACAGTTTAATCTTAAACTTTCTATATTTCGTCTTTTTTAATCGTCTTTTATTTTAGGAAAAAAAATATTTAAAAAATGTTTACATTGTAGCAATATCGTTTTTTTTAAATAGAGAACAACCAATTTGATTTGTATTTTCTTATTAAATTTGCATACCCTTGCAGAGGGTATAATGATTTCAGTCAGAAGTTTGCAACGCAGCGAAGGAGACGTTTCCGGCTCCATAATGTATATATATTCTTGATCAGAGTAACTAGACGAACCGATCTAGATATGTCCGTCTGTCCTCTTGTCAGTCTGTCCGTTTCTACGCAAACTAGTCTCTCAGTTTTAAAGCTATCAGTACGAAACCTTTCCAAAAGTCTTTCTTTCTATTGCATGTAGTGTATAAGTCGATTTAAACTAGTAAGGGCGCGTGTACCAGCAGTATCTGGATTTCGGTTATCTTAGACCAGCACCTTCGAATGCTTAGCAACATTTTTGCGGAAGCTCAGCAACATGGCTCTTAGGAACATCTGGGAGAAACAAGGCAAAATGCTGCGCTCCTAGTAGGTCCGGGAAAACTGTGGCTGTGTGGATTGCTAGGAGAGACTGATCGAGAGCAAGGAGTGGAAAGATTTTCGCTCCTCTCCGTGGCTAAATGGCGAAGTGGTGGAATCGTGGTTTGGTGGCGTCTTGCTGGGGTATAAATGGCGGCCCACTGGCGTCAGCCGCTCATAGCAAGTGAATTTTGAAGTGTGTTTACAAGTGGGTGAAAGTGGAAAAAGTTTGTGTGTTGACCCAATGCTAATTGGCACTTTTTTGCATCTTAGCATTTCAAATCAAATCCCGCGAGGAGTGTTTCAAGTCCCTTGCAACAGCAGTGGCTCTCAAAGGGTGGCGACCACAGGCAAGAGTCGCCGCAAATAAAACACGGCGCTTCTAAGCGCCAACCCCCAAAGAGAAAAGCACATACGCATTTTTTTGCTTAAAGCCAAGCGTCTTTTGGATCGGCCACAGCGGTAGCGTATCGTAGTTTTTCTTCAAGCAGCAGCGTTCTCCAGAGTAGCGCGCGATTTCTGAAATCCACCGAATCAATACCCAAGCGTGCTCAACATGACCAGCACCCAACATACCAAACATTAGCCAAGTTGGGAACGGTACCAGGCGCTCAGTAGCACCCACTGAAGATGACAATTGCTGATCATCATATTATATGTCTCACTAACTCAACGTCTCACCGACTCAACGGTACACATTTTGCAGTGTCAGCCGAGCCAACTACGCAAACTGGTACCGTAATCAAAACTCCCTGACCTAATCACTTTAGTATATAGCTTATTTCACTAGTGTTCCAAGTAATATATGTATAAGCATGTATCAAATAAAGAATAAATCAGTTATCAACGCAACGTTCTACTTCCTACCTCTGGGAATAGGGCTCGTAATACACTATCTCAACTAGCAGCTATACAGAAGTAAAGTTGGTCATGTAAGGCGAACAAAACAAACATAAAAGATTACGTAACAAAAAAAAGTTATGCGCGAGGCTTTTTAGGTAGGCGATATTTTCTTGATGTTTTCACAGATGCGGCAGCCTCTTTGGAAACGCTTTCATCGGAGGATGCGGCAACAAACAATTCGTGAGTAAAATTTTTATTTAATTTAAAAATCAAAACACGAGCGGCGAAATATTCGAAAAACTCCCTGCAAGGCAATTAGAGCGCACCGACGCAATGAAACGCGAGAACTAAATGCAAAGAGAGATAAGAACGTAGTCGCCCGCTAGCATCCCTCCCTTTTCCACTTACCAACACATGGGCGCACAAGCAGCGGCGTCAGAGTTCGCTAGCGGTCGCGCATGCGCGCCTGTTATTTCATCCCGTCCGTTGCCGATGACTTTTTATGTTTGTAAGTTTTCGTTCTAGCAGATCCACAAATGCTTTTGCTTGTTTTGGTTTAATAATTACTTTTATAAAAGGTGAGTTCCAAAGTAAACAGGACTTTAAAAAAAAAGACAGAACAAATAGTTTTTTCGGCAAAATCAATTTATTTTATTCAAAATAGTCTCCTTCTGCTTTAATACAGCGTTTTGCACGGTCCAAAAGCATGTAAAACGAGTGTTTTAGCTCGTTGCCCGGTATGGCCGCCAGTATGCCGGTGCAAACCTTTTGAATGGCCTCTACGTCTGCATAACGCTTTCCTTCCATCGTCAAATGCATTTTTCCGAAAAGGTAGAAGTCGCACGGAGCCATATCAGGTGAATACGGGGAGTGGTTGACGGTTAAAATGTAATTTTTGGTCAAATAGTCGGACACAAGCGTCGATCGATGAGACGGCGCATTATCGTGCAACAAACGCCAACTTCCATCGTCGCGATATTCGGGCCGAACACGTCGAATACTCCAAGGTAGAATACCGCATTAACGTTTTGGCCGGGTGGAACAAATTTTTTGTGGACAATACCCTTGGAATCATAAAAACAAATCAGCATTGTCTTCACTTTTGACTTCTCCAGGCGCGATTTTTTGGGTTTCGGCTCGTCCGGC
Organism: Drosophila subpulchrella; assembly: GCF_014743375.2. Lineage (NCBI taxonomy): Eukaryota > Metazoa > Arthropoda > Insecta > Diptera > Drosophilidae > Drosophila > Drosophila subpulchrella. The sequence goes on from NW_023665571.1 coordinate 818,014, forward strand.
GCCTTCCATTCAGCACTCTGGCGTTTCGTTTCGGAATCATATTGAAAACACCACGTTTCGTCACCAGTCACAATCTTGTAAAGGAAGTTCTGGTCTTTTTTTGCCTCTTTAATGATGTCCTTCGAATGTTGAATTCTGAGCAATTTTTGGACGTCAGTCAATTTGTGCGGAACAAACCGTGCACACACCTTTTGTAAGCCCAAATGTTCGGTATAAATGCGATATATCGATGTTTTGGAGATGTTCAATTCTATTTCCATGAATTTCAATGATGATTTCGGCTGGATTTTTATGTATTCACGCACAGTTTCGATGGAATTTTCGGTGATCACGGATTTCGGTTGGCCCACATGTTCATCGTCATTTATGTCCTCACGACCACTTTGAAAACGTTGAAACCACTCGTGCACTCTGCTACGGGATAGGCAATCATCGCCATAAACTTGTTTCACTCTAACGCCCACAAGCCGCCCACGACTGTGGCTCCTACAGTTTTGATGCCAGATAGAAAATTTTAACTGAAATGTATTAGTCTTGTCAATACCTATCGATTGACCCAAAAAAAATTTTGCCACGCCCACTCTAACGCCCACAAACCTCCCAAGAAAAAAAGCTATGACGTCAGAGCCAGACAATGCGAAATGTTTTTACGCGTGTATGTGTGTGTATGTATATAGTTGCCGGCCGAACTTAGCGGCAAAGAAAAAAGCATTGCCGGCGCTCAGAGAGAGCAAAGTGCGCGGCTAACTTATTATATTGAACAAGGAAGAACGCTATAGTCGAGTACCTCGACTATCAGATACCCGTTACTCAGCTAAAGGGATCAAAGGAAAATGGAGATATGCAAGCAGCAGAGCGAGATTGAAATGCGCCACCTACCGGCGGTAGACAGATTTAAGCGTTGTGGGCGTTAGAGTGGGCGTGGCAAAGTTTTTCTTGGATCAATCGATAGGTACTGACAAGACCAATACATTTCTGTTAAAATTTTTTATCTAGCATGAAAATTGTGGGCGCCACAGGCTTGGGCGGTTTGTGGGCGTTAGAGTCGGCGTGGCATATTCGCGTGACAAACTTGCGCTGCGCTCAAGCCTACGGAATCTAAAACTGAAATCCCATTTCTCTATCTTTGATATTTTCCGAGATATCCGCGATCATAATTACGATTTTTTGAAGTTTGTGGGCGGTTTGTGGGCGTTCAAGTGGGCGTGGCAAACTTTTTTTGGGTCAATCGATAGGTATTGATGAGAACAATACATTTCAGTTAAAATTTTTATTCTAGCGTGAAAACTGTAGGAGCCACAGTTTTGGGCGGTTTGTGGGCGTTAGAGTGGGCGTGGTACTCTGCTGAAACAAACTTGCGCTGCGTAAGAAGCTCAGGAAGCTGCACGCCTAATCTCAATAGCCCAGCTCATAGTTTCCAAGATCTCAGCGTTCATCCGGACGGACAGACAGACGGACAGTCGGACAGACGGACAGACAGACATGGCTAGATCGACTCGGCTAGTGATCCTGATCAAGAATATATATACTTTATGGGGTCGGAAACGCTTCCTTCTGCCTGTTACATACTTTCCGACGAATCTAGTATACCCTTTTACTCTAAGAGTAACGGGTATAATAATGAATTTTTCACGCCACCCTAACGCCCACAACGCTCAAATCTGTCTTCCGCCGGTAGGTGGCGCATTTAAATCTCGCTTTGCTGCTTGCATATCTCCATTTCCCTTTGGATCCTTAAGCTGAGTAACGGTTTTATGATAGTCGAGGTACTCGACTATAGCGTTGTCCCTTGTTTTAACATATAACCTCCTACTTTTCGAAATAACATTTTTTAATTAGTATTGAATTTCGAATTTAATTTTATCAAAAGGGGACGACTATATTATACAGCTGCTATAGGAACGATCGGAAAATTGGTGGGAAAATAATATGAAACAAATTATAGCTTCTGTGTTTATACCCGTTACTCGTAGAGTAAAAGGGTATACTAGATTCGTCGGAAAGTATGTAACAGGCAGAAGGAAGCGTTTCCGACCCCATAAAGTATATATATTCTTGATCAGGATCACTAGCCGAGTCGATCTAGCCATGTCCGTCTGTCCGTCTGTCCGGATGAACGCTGAGATCTTGGAAACTATGAGAGCTAGGCTATTGAGATTTGGCGTGCAGATTCCTGAGCTTCTTACGCAGCGCAAGTTTGTTCCAGTAGAGTGCCACGCCCACTTTTACGCCCACAAGCCGCCCAAAACTGTGGCTCCTACAGTTTTGATGCTAGAATAAAAATTTTAACTGAAATGTATTTTTCTCATCAATACCTATCGTATGACCCACTAAAAAGTTTGCACCCGCCCACTTTATCGCCCACAAACCGCCCCCAAACTTCAAAAAATCGTAAATATGAACGTGGATATCTCGGAAAATATCAAAGATAGAGAATCGGGATTTCAGATTTTGATTCCATAGCTTTGTACGCAGCGCAATTTTGTTACGCGAATATGCCATGCCCACTTTAACGCCCACACACCGCCCAAGCCCGTGGCGCCCACAATTTTCATGCTAGATACAAAATTTTAACTGAACTGTATTGGTCTCGTCAATACCTATCAATTGACTTAAAAAAAAATTTGCCAAGCCCACCCTAACGCCCATAACGCTAAAATCTGTCTACCGCCGGTAGGTGGCGCATTTCAGTCTTGCATTGCTGCTTGCTTATCTCCATTTCCCTTTGGTCCCTTTAGCTGAGTAACGGGTATCTGATAGTCGAGGCACTCGACTATAGCGTACTTTCTTGTTTTTTTATTATATTATTTTTTGTATTTTTACGAATTTCGGATTAAATTTAATAAAAAGCGGACGACTCTAACATATAGCTTTAAAAGAAACGGTCAGAGAAATAATGAAATAATTCCACTGGTCGGCATATGTATTTTAACAAAACAAAAGTTAAGTATACTCATTACTTGAATTTTCTTCTTGTAAACTATAGGCATCAATGGAAAGGTAATTTAAATGCCGTTTGAATAATACAATACATTTCTTAACCCATTCAGTATTTATTGAAAAGGAAGAATTTGTGTAAATCAACTTAAAAATTTTTTTAAAGCTTTTTTCCTCGACTTGAAAACTTAAATTTGTTGTTGCAAAAAGTTTCTTCAAACAAAAATAATAGTAACTGCAAAAAGAATTTTATAAATCATTTTTCTTATATTTTTTATGATTTTTTGAAAATGCTTAAAAACATTCATTTGAGCCATATTTTTCACTTTTCCATACAAATTTTTTCCGACATTGTCACCTTCAAAAAATCATAAAAAATATAAGCAAAATGATTTTTGGTAAATTCTTGTTGCAGTTACTATTATTTTTGCTTGAAGAAACTTTTTGCCACAAAAAATTTAAGTTTTCAAGTCGAGGAAAAAAGTTTAAAAGTAGATGTTTACACAAATTCGTTCTTTTCAATAAGTACTGAATGGGTTAAGAAATGTATTGTATCATTCAAACGGCATTTAAATTACCTTTCCATTGATGCCAAAGTTTACAAGAAGTAAGTTCAAATTATGAGTATATTTAACTTTTGTTTTGTCAAAATACTTATGCCGACCACTGTATTGGGATGTAGAATATTATAACTTATCAGCATTACGAATTTCATTTTACACAAATATCACTGAAGCTAGCAACAATCCATAATAATGTAACATGGTGTTACTAACATTGATTATTTCTTATAACTGCAAGGGTATACAAACTTCGGCTTGCCGAAGCTAACTTCCTTTTTTGTTGAGTTTGCGATTTGCGAATGCAATCTAGGGCTCAATTAAAATTTTAAAATATTGTTCAATTAAATGTTTTTTTGTATTTTTTTATTATTTAACGTCCTGTTTAGGCTCTAAGATTTATTTGTTCATGTGTTTTAATATTTTTATGTTTAATGTTTTATTTTTATGTTAGGCAATAAATTATAATGATTTGCTAAAAGATTTCGAAGTTGAGCTCGGGCTGGGGCAGCACAGGTAGAAATGTGGAAAGGGGCCGTGGGAAGAGGTTTTCCCCAGGAAATAACGGCCACAGGTAGGGTGGGCAATTGACTACAGTGTGTTTGTTTAAAAATTGAGGTGTCAGTTCGTATTTTTTTTATCTCCGGTTGTAGTTGTGTCTTGCAATGCATGTATATGTGTATCTGTGAGGCAAATTTAGTCGCAACACGCTACACCCAAAAAAAATTGTCATCAATATGCCATTATTTAGGTGTCAATGTGATACTATTGAGTGTCAAAAAATCTTTGATACGAAGAACATCAAATTGACCCTAATATAGGATCACTTTGCCACTTTAAAAAAGTTTTCCACAAAAAAGCTTTTTTGTCAGAAAAAAGCATATGCCGCTTGATAAAAAAATATAGGCGTAGCTCAGACTGCTAGCGCATTGTTTTTGATGCACGGGCCAGAGGGTTAGTGGTTCGAGTCCCGCTCATGACAAACTTTATTTTCTTTTTATTTAAAATCTGGAAACGTTTCAAATATAACTTTTTTATTACAATTGATAGAGAAATGTTAGATATTATTCTTAAAAATCGTACAGCATCGGCGCGCACTTGAACAGGGGACCTTTCGCACCAGAGACAGACACCTTACCCATTGGTCTATCGCACAACGTTTCCCGCAGATGCTTAGTTCAAATCCCATGATAACCGATAATTGAAACTCGAACAATCAAAAAAGCTTTAATCGGTATCGAAGTATCCACGGTTGTTGTCAAAATGACACTATTTAGGGTCAAATATGATTTTTCATACAATGTAGTATACTTTTGATACTTATTTAGGATCAAATTGATCCCAATAATTTGATCCTAGGTGTAGTGTCATTTTCACCCACACTTATCAAATTGACACTCGAATATTTTTTTTGGGTGCAGAAAAACTACCAGATTTCGCGAGTGAATTTTCGATGAAGGCCGTTAGCCGCGGCCCAAAGAATAAGATATTTAATCTTTGGCGGTGTTCGTGCAGAAGCGGTGGGGAATTTTAAAATTTTAAATGGAAGAAAAACCCCAAAAACTGTTAAAGGTCAGTGCTGATGAAAAAGGACGCCTAATCCAAGCTGTTGCCCCTTATTGTGGGACTTCTCCGACAGGAAGCAATACCACAACAGGGGCAAATCCGCAGAATAGTTGACGTGCTGGAGGAGATCCTCTAGAGAATCCCAGTGGGAAGGAACATGCCGAGTTGGACCTGGCTCTCTACATGGACATCCTGCCGAGCGTGTCCTCGCAAAGAAAGTAAGATCTGGCCAAAATAATTTGGTTGCGTTGTACTAATAGAAGGATCTTTTTAGCAGAACCAACAGTAATATGATCTCCGAAGTCCTCTCCATTAGGACTCCGTACACCATAACCACCAGCTACTTGGCAGCTTAGGCGGAGCTGGAGGACGCGGTGGCTTTTATAGGGAGGAGGAAAATAGGGCGCCCGCTAAGGAACAGTTGGAGAAGCCATGGCCAGGATGCTGGGCGACTTCCTGCAGCATCAGCGGATCAACCCCGTTCCCAATCCGGCTCCCACTTCCTCAAGGTCCAATATGCCCATTGGGACTCGGACCTGGACTGCGGTGGCGCGGGAAAGATGGCGAAGCATTCGTGGGACGTTAAGGAAGCTTTAAACTACAAATTTACATAAATAAAAACAATCGTTGAACATTCCATTTATTTTTATTTTACTTTCTTTGTGAACCAGCAGACTCCTCCTTTTTAAATTTCTCCAATTGATTTGATTTCCGTTTGGCAACAAGCCCAGCCGCTTGACAGTAAGACCATGCTACATGCATTGCGGGTGATCTTTAAATACTTCGGTCACACTACAAAGAATACGATTTTTCGACTAGTGAAACTCTTAGCCGATCTGAGTACTAGGCTTTATTTATTAATTCATTTAACTCACTATCAAAATTACGAACTGTTCTTTCTTCAACTATTTATACCCGTTACTCGTAGAGTAAAAGGGTATACTAGATTCGTCGGAAAGTATGTAACAGGCAGAAGGAAGCGTTTCCGACCCCAGAAAATATATATATTCTTCATCAGGATCACTAGCCGAGTCGATCTAGCCATGTCCGTCTGTCAGTCTGTCCGGATGAACGCTGTGATCTCGGAAACTATAAGAGCTAGGCTACTGAGATTTGGCGTGCAGATTTCTGAGCTTCTTACGCAGCGCAAGTTTGTTTCAGTAGAGTGCCACGCCCACTCCAACGCCCACAAGCCGCCCAAAACTGTGGCTCCTACAGTTTTGATGCTAGAGAAAAAATTTTAACTGAAATGTGTTGCTCTCGTCAATACCTATCGATTGACCCAAAAAAGTTTGCCACGCCCACTTGAACGCCCACAAACTTCAAAAAATCGTAAATTTGAACGTGGATATCTCGGAAACTATCAAGGATAGAGAATTGGAATTTTAGATTAAGATTTCGTAGCCTTGTGCGCAACGCATGTTTGTTATGCGATAATGCCACGCCCACTCTAACGCCCACAAACCGCCCAAGCCTGTGGCGCCCACAATTTTCATGCTAGATACAAAATTTTAACTGAAATGTATTGGTCTCGTCAATACCTATCGATTGATTCAAAAAAATTTGCCTTGCCCACTCTAACGCCCATAACGCTTAAATCTGTCTACAGCCGGTAGGTGGCGCATTTCAATCTCGCTTTGCTGCTTGCATATCTCCATTTCCCTTTGGTCCCTTTAGCTGTGTAACGGTATCTAATATTCGAGGTACTCGACTATAGCGTTCTTCTTTGTTTTTTTTCAAGTGTGACTAAAGACTTATTGGAATTCAGCATATGAAATTCTCGAATTTTGTATTTGACCATAAGCATCTTTAGGTCCAACATTTAAATTGCCTGGAATTTCTGTCGAAAACTCCCGAGCTTTTCACAGTACCTATCAAATCCAACTGCAAGATACGCTTCGTGAAATTTGGTTCTATGTTCCAGAACTGGGTTTTACCAAAGATAATATAAGCTACAAGATGAGTAACAGCCATACAACGGAATGTACGGCAACATTTTTGGTGTGGATTTTCGATGTGGATTTTCGATCTTGCTTGTGTGCGTTGTCCGTGTAAATCTCTTTGGTTGTGTTGGTGTATCATTATGTGCCCTTCAGTTCCAAAAAAAAAGTTTCACTTGTGAATCGCCTTGGGAATCACCTGGGACATGTCCTCGTGCACAAGTGAAGAACAAGTGACGCTCCATATAGAAAATGAGTTTTCAATTATAAAAATATAGAATTTAAAATACATACATATTTAATTTCATTTTAATTCATTTTAATTATATGGTATTATTTAGATTTTCAAAAATTGTACAATTATTGTTTCTGTTTTTTTTGCTTCGTAAGCTTATTTTTAACGTTAGTCATCGCCGTTCTTAAACCTTTGTCCGGGTCCTCTGAATCCTTGGCCAACGCTCCTGAAAAAACATATATTTAAAAAATGCGTTTTATTTGTTTAATTGTATATTTACCTTTTATAGCTGTGTTTAACCCTTTGCAGGATTTTTATTGGCACAAAACATTTCGTCATCCACTTTCGGCTAACGGAACCCATTGAATACCTTCAAAATATACGTACTTTAAGCTAAGATCAATGCACAACATCTTAAACTTAACGTAGCACTTACCTGACTTTATTATATTAACTTAAAGAGACGATTAAAGTAACTCTGCTGCGCACAATTAAAATGGATGCTTCCCTTTCAATCACTCAAAAAGAATGCACCAAGTCTTCTTCTCACCCCTTTACTCGATTTCCTTTGTTTTCTCTTCGCTGTTGGCGCGTGCCACTGCACTTATACCCTTTCTAAGGCGAAATATATCCGACTATATAATTTGAACTTCTTCAGTAAAAAATACAATACAAATTTTTTAAAAATGTTAATACTAATACTACTAATGTTTTAAATATTGAAATCAATTTTAACGGAATAATTTTCTATAATTACACTAAAAAAATATATTGTAATAAAAATGTATAATAAGTAAACATAACATTATAAGTAAATCCAAATTACTTAATTTTACTATAATCAAATAATTTACTTTTATAAAACAATATAAGTTGTATATTTTCGATACACAATAATGCTCCTAAAATATTAGGGCATTCACATGTCGCTGCTCCTCGAAAATTTTTCCGCCGAAATATTAGTCGCTAGCCGAACATAACGGAGCGACGCAAAAAAAAATAACGGACCGGCCGAAATTTGTCTCTGCGAGCGCGGAGTGCAGGCAGATTATAAGACAAGAAAGAGAGGGAAATATCCGAATAGCTGCCTCTCTTTGTTGCACGATCGTTTTCGTGGGCAGTCTTCTACGCTGCGCCGACTTCTCTGCTGACGTCAACAGCGGCACAGCGTTTTAGGCACAAAAAAAAAAAAAAAGCTTTTTGCCTTGAGCCATGTCACCGCGTCCCTACTGCAGAACTGAAGGGTGTGGTCTGCTGCAATAAGGGCTCAATTTCGCATTTCACTAACGTGAGGTGTCAATGGCCTGTAGGCCAGGGGTCACGTCGCACAACCGCCTGAATTGCAGGTCGGAGTTCAACTCCGACTGGGAACAACTTTTTTTTTTATGCAATCGGTCTTTTTTTTAACAATTAATGAAAATGATGAGTGTTGTTCACATAAAATGCTAATGTTAAATAAATTAATTAGACTTTTGCTGTACAAACATTGTAAGTGGCTAGACTCCCCAGACAAATGTAAAAATAGCAATAAGCTAAATATACTTCGTCATAAATAAATAAATATCTGGGGATCTTTGAACAGTAAAGCTTTAATCTATTTATCGGAAATTTGCATTTTATATGGTAAGCACTCACCATATTCAAAAAATATAATGAAAAATCGTTTTCTCGAGTACACATTACGCTTTTATTCATATTAAATTATGTTCATGTTTTTGTTGTTATTAGATATTTTTTTAAAACCTTTGATATGTAATTTACACAACAAAAAATATATCTATAGGAGCGATTAATTCCTAAAGTCCCAATTGGTACATCTAAAAAAAATTTCAACTATAAAACATAATTTTAAATAATAAAAAAACTAAAAACAAACTAAAAAAATAAAAAATTTATCAAAAATATTATTAAAAATAAATAGTCAAAAGAGTACAGCTAAAAAAATATTAATATAAAAAAAAATATAACAAAAATTAAGTTGAATCCAGCCTCAGAGTGGACTCGAACATGGAACTCAATTTCATTATTCACGGGTCACTAACATACGCAGAGCGCCACAGCCCGCTTATAAACTTCATGAGCAATGCGTCTTTTAGATCGATTCCTTTTCGTCAACATAATTCGAGAATCGGCAATTGAGACAAAAATTGAATTTTGACTTTTTCACAGCGCGGAGTGTCGTGACCGAGATACCAAGAGAGAGGGAGAGAGAAGGAAGCAAAGCAACGGCATTCTAAAAATAGATTCCCATACGTATGAAGCTTGCTTTGCAAAAATTAGGCCGCCTGTGTACATTTTCTTACTCCTCGTTACGCATCTTGGTATTGTATGGTCTTTGGAAGAACGCTATAGTCGAGTACCTCGACTATCAGATACCCGTTACTCAGCTAAAGGGACCAAAGGGAAATGGAGATATACAAGCAGCAAAGCGAAATTGAGATGCGCCACCTACCGGCGGTAGACAGATTTAAGCGTTATGGGCGTTAAAGTGGGCATGGCAAACTTTTGGGCCAATCGATAGGTATTGACGAGACCAATACAGTTCAGTTAAAATTTTGTATTTAGCATGAAAATTGTGGGCGCCACAGGTTAGCGGGATACTTAGTCGATTGCCGAAGGCCGAATTCATAACCAGTCTCGATTTGAAAGACGCTTATTCCCAGGTTCCCTTGGAGGTAGATTCGAGGGACAAGACAGCTTTTACGGTGCCAGGTCGACCGACAATGGCTCAAAGTCATGCCATTTGGGCTTTGTAACGCCACGCAAACCATGTCCAGACTAATGGACAAGGTTATACCCCCTCAGCTGCATAACGAAGTGTTTGTTTACTTAGATGATTTGCTAATTGTCTCAGACACTTTGAAAATGCATCTCGAGGTTTTACGTGAGGTAGCGTTTCACATAAAGCGAGCTGGACTTAGGATTTACATCGGAAAAAGTAAGTTTTGTTCCAAAAGGGTGAAATACCTGGGGCATATAGTGGGAGATGGCGGAATCCAAATGGATCCAGAGAAGATAGCCGCCATTACTGAGTTTCCCGTGACCAGGACTCTCAGGTCTTTGAGGTACTTCTGAGGACTATGCGGATGGTATCGGAAGTTAATAGGCAACTTTGGGGCATTGACAGCTCCGCTGACGGATCTGCTTACTTCAAAGCGAAAATTTGCGTTGACGGAACACGCATTAAAAGCTTTTGAGGACTTGAAGACAAGGTTAACCGAAACAAATATCCTTAAAAGTGCTGATCTCTCAAAACCATTTTCCATACATTGCGATGTCAGCAAAACAGGAGTTGGAGGGGTCTTGGTTCAGCTGTCTGATGAAGGAGATGAATGTCCCATCGCTTTTGTTGCCAATAAACTAAACAAGGCCAGACAAAATTACTCAGTAACGGAACAGGAGTGTTTAGCAGTTATAGTATGTTTAAAAAAATTTCGGGCCTATGTCGAAGGACACGATTTTACCATAATTACGAACCACACCTCGTTGAAATGGTTAATGTCTCAGACAGATTTAAGCTCGAGGTTGGCAAGATGGGCGTTAAAGTTGCAGAGCTACTCTTTCAAGATTGAACACAGGCGTGGAAAGTTGATTGTAGTCCCGGACGTCCTTTCTAGGGTACATGAGATAGACGTAGACGAGCTTAACTGCTTGGACGAAAGGCTAGTTGATGTGGAATCTAGGCATTTTAATTCTCCCGAATATTTGGACTTGATTGCACAAGTTGAAGACTGCAAGGATAGGTTTCAGGATGTAAAAGAGCAGGATGGTAGGGTCTATAGACGAGCCAAGCACGGAGTGGGCGAACCGGTCCATAATAAGTACAACTGGAAGCTGTGAATTCCAAAAGAGTTAGTGGCTGAGAACCTTAGAAAAGAGCATGATGACCCTTTGGCAGCTCATGGGGGAAAAAACAATTGAGCGGACTCGGCAGTTCTATTTCTGGACAGGTCTAGATCCGGACGTTAAGAAATATGTGAGCTCTTGTGAAACATGCAGGGCTTCTAAAGCACCCAATTATCCGCTATGACCCCCACTAGCTAAACCGTCAGAATCAGAACGATTTTTCCAGAAGCTATATATAGATTTCCTGGGATCTTGACCTTGATCTCGAAATGGAGACATTGGCATATTTGAAGTCCTTGATCATCTGTCCAAATTTGTGTTTTTGTAACCTGCGAAGAATATAACTGCGGAAGTGGTTGTAAAATATCTGGAGACAGAGTTGGCGTTCCGGAGGTTATAATCTCGGACAATGGCTCTCAGTTTCGGTCACAAACATTTAAGGAACTTTTAGATGAATATAATGTCACTCACTCTTTTACGGCAGTTCATGCTCCGCAAGGGAATTCTGCATGTTAAGGGAGAATAGAAGGATTGGGACAAGTATTTGTCACATATATGGTGCGCTTTGAGATCAGCAGTACATTCCAGTGTAGGGACCAGTCCGTACTATATGGCTTTGGGCAGCAAGTGATTACATCGGAAACCACTTACACGCTTCTAAGGAAGTTGGATTCATTAGAAGATCGTTCTTTAAACCTAATTCAAAAGGACTCTCTTGAAATAGTTCTCAGTCGAGCCGGAGAAATTATGCAACAACAGTACGAGAATAATGAGCGGCAATATAATCTAAGGGTTTGAGAAGTGAACTTTGTCGAAGGTCAATAAGTTTTCCGAAGGAATTTTTTTGCTCAAAGCCAAGCGTCTTTTGGATCGGCCACAGCGGCAGCGGCAAGGCCGTATCGTAGATTTTCCCCAAGCAGCAGCGTTCTCCAAAGGATCTCTGAAATCCACCGAATCATTATTCCCGCCCCACCACATAAAGAATATCAATATACTTCTAGTTAGTTAAGTTAACTTCCTTTTTATTATTATTTTTATTTAAACCTAAGTCCAACAAACTTTAAGCAAACACAAAAGAACAGTCGGTCATGTAAGGCGAACAAATCAAACATAAAAGATTACGTAACAAAAAAAAGTTATGCGCGAGGCTTGTTAGGCAGGCGATATTTTCTTGATGTTTTCACAGATGCGGCAGCTCTTTGGAAGCGCTTTTACGCAAACTAGTCTCTCAGTTTTAAAACTATCGGTAGGTATAAGTGCAGGTAGTATATAAGACGGAACCAGCCGGATCAGACTACTATATCTTATAGTTTTATTATATTTTTAATATATCTTTGGTGTTTTTTTAACATATTACCTCCTACTTTTCGAAATAACATTTTTTAATTAGTTTTGAATTTCGAATTTAATTTTATCAAAATTGCACGACTATATCATACAGCTGCTACAGGAACGATCGGAAAATTGGTGGAAAATAATATGAAACAAATTATAGCTTCGGTGTTTTTTAATTATATTATTTCTTGTATTTTTACGAATTTCGGATTAAATTTCATAAAATCGGACGACTCTAACATATAGTGTTACGTACGCCCTCCCCCATACCAAGATTAACCCCGGCAAAACAACTGCCATTAGTTGAGGGTAGGGGCCGTAATGACTAACCACACTGCGATTAATAAAGGCAAAACAGCAAAAAAAATTCGACAACTCATGGGTGTCGCGTGGCCAGAACAACGACCACGATCGACCTGCTCGTAACCGTACTCCAGTAAGGTGGCAAAGTGCACCAGCCGGCCATTGACTCCTAAAATAGGGGAAATGGAGAAACAGTACCCCTAGGTGGGAACACATAGTTAATTCATCCAATATGGGGGGCTAGCGAAGGCTCTAGTCCGGTATAAAAGACCCCAGCCAAATGGAGAAGAGGACAGAAATTGTTCTGATCTCTCCCTGACGGTGGTCTAGAAGTACAACTCTCATCGACGCAGACCACGACTGAAAGAAGACTGGTGTCCAGAAGGATGTCTTGACGTTTCCCTAGGATCAACTTCACCCAGGAGAAAGTCCCAATAACCGTTCCTGCGATCGCCCACAATCTGGAGGAAATCAACCAGCAAAATCCCGAAGGACGAAAATAACTAGTGAACCAAGTGAATGGCCCAAGGACCCCAAGATGGGTAGCAAAACGTCCAAAGTGGCTGGCAGCACCGCCAATGTGATTAACACCGTAGAGATCGTTGACCACCAAGATGATATTCAAGATGTCAACAAGACCATGAAGCTCATCGTTGGACTACTACTGGTTATAGTGATCCTTAAAGTGGTCAAGATGTACAAGCGCTCTGTTCAGAGACGCCGCGACCAACATCATGCCCTGGAGAAAGTGGTGACCCACATTGGAGCATAAGCCGAGCCAATACAGTGAAGTGAAACCACAAAAAGACAATAAAAGCAGCAAAAAGACAATAGAAACAATAAAATAATAATAAATAAATTGCACTCCAATATTATAAACAAAAAGTGCATCGCCAAAAAACAATCAAAAACAATTTGCGAGTACATGCATTTCTGAATGCAAGTGTAAACAGAATCCCCAATTACATACGCTGAACAAGAAATTGGAGCTGCACCGACCAGCCCAGCCCGAGCATTGGAACTGACGTGTGCCTCAGTGGAACTCTCATACAATGCATACATACATACATATCTATACAGCGATAGTGTTATTTTTTTTCTGTAACGTAATTTTTGTGTTTTGTTTTTGTAAACCGTCATCAAGTCTTGCACGTATATATATGTATAAACCAATTCTAAAATCTCCCAAAGCCCAGGATCCGCAGCGTCGAGATCTCATCGCCCAGGATTAAAAAGAGGGTAAGTTTGTCGGAACACGGTTCCTTTTCTTATACATACATATATATATCCGTGCGCCATGATTACATCAGAAGCTTTAGCAAAAACAATAGACACCGATCCACAATTTAACGTAAGAATTTTACAGTTGTTATCCAATGCCAAACTGCCAATAAAAGTGTTCATTGTTCTTTCCCGTCTGGACAAGAATTTGTTTTTGGGCAATGTTAATACTTTCCTAGTTAAGACAAAGAATTAATCTGTTAGGAATACATGTAATAATATATAATATCCACATATAATAATTGTTTCATATATATAATCGTTTAGATATACTTTTCATTTTATACCTTCTTTATACATAATAATTAAATGTTAATTTTTCAGCGGCGAGTATCAGCCTTGTAATCGTATGACAATTGCAAGAGCCCTCTGAGCGACGTTTGTAGTCGTGAATAGTCAGCATTTTGCTGATGTGTGCACCTTCACAGGTGGTCAAATCGAAACTCTCCACTAAAACAATAATTGTCAATTAATTTAACCCCCATATGAATTAGCCAATATTATGTTACTCAACATCGGCACACGCCGACCTAAATATTATCCAATAAATTTGTAATGTGAAAAAGTATTCGAAATCATGGTGTGCTAAGTCTTTATTAAAGGGGTGTGCTAACGCGAGAAGTGGAGTAGGTCAAGAACAATGACATAACTTTTGACGGACAACCTTGACAATTGGGGATCGTATTGCGCGGCCCGCGACGATCCATTGGCACACGAACGTGTGAAGGGGAGGGAATATGGCCAAAACACAGTCCGATCGTATTGCGATCAAGCTACAGCTAAGCTTGTGGGGCAGTGTGGACTGACGACTGACGAACTATACGAACTAATATTATTTTCCAGGCACTTTTATTATTTATTCTCGTTATGTTGGAGAGGAGAGAGGCTGACCAAGATCCCACGACCCGAATACGACGTAGCTTATGCCGGCAAATGGTGCCAGAATATCGGACGCCTCTTCCTCGGCCCAAGTCCCTGGCAGGACTCGGGCACAACGCTAGGATTTTTCATATTCCTTAAGGAATATTATTAGGGTCAACCATCTCGATGCCTGCGGTATCGGAGTGGATGCACCTAAGTATGGCACAGCTTTCATCTTTATTTGCCATGAGTAATTTGACTATTGTATAGAGCAGGGAACTTAAAGTATTTTAAATATGCGCATACTTATTTAGTTTGTCTTTCAACTATTAACTTTAAAGTCCCCAACTTCTGTGACTGTCAGTGTTGAGAGGCCACTCAATCAGAACTTTGTCGCAGAATAGAGGCCTGACTTTGAAATGTTTTTAACCTTAGAAATTCTCTGTTTTGTTCATGGACAAATTTACCAGAACTTCCTTAAACCAAGAACTATGAGTTATCCTTTTTATAATACTATACCTACAACTACGTGCTGAACGACTATTTGTTAAAATTAACGTAAATACAATTTATAGGTGCTTTCTGGCCGACGCCACACGACGTACTAGGCATTTGCCCGGTCTTTGAATTGGCTCGAGTCCAGAAAGAGCAGGAGCGCAGGCATTACGGTAACGCATTTAGCAGTTGCGGTGCGGGTCTGCTGTTCGTTTGTCGATCCAGGACAGAATGGGGGTGGGGGAACTGACAGGAAACGCAAAGCCGACGCCCTACAACGTACTAGGCATTTGTCCGGTCGTTTGCTTGGTTCGAGTCTTTGCTGTTTCCCTTGACATATTTGGGCGGTGGACGATTTTTAGTTTCTCTGGCCGACGCCCCACAACGTATTAGGCTAGTTGGTCAGGTCGTTTGCTTGGTTTGAGTCCAGAGAAATAGGAGACGGTTGTGGAGCCCAAGAATGATCGGTCAAACAACTTGTTTTCCGACGACTGGCGGGAGGGGGTTTTTTTGGACAGATTCCTTACCTAGACACAGCCATTCCGTTTGGAACATTTGGGATGTCTAGAAAAAGGGAAAGTATGGGCATGTTAGCTTAGCGGAACCGCGTTGTGTAGAAGCGGCTAACACCCCTAGTTAGGGAAATTTATTTTGTTTTTTTTTTGGGGCTTAAATATCGGACGGTTATAGACCGAAGAGAAACTTGAGAAGCAGAGAGAAGCACCCCCAGTTTATAAACATTTTTATTGTCAACTTATTCAGCATATACGTCGCTGACCGGGTGTTTTGAAAAGAATCACGTGAACCTTTTATACCAAAACGCAAAAACGTGAAGACAAATTTTAGTGCGTGTATTAATCCGCACAAAGTGACAATCTATAAAAAGAAAGCGGAGACCTTTAAAGAAGGTGCAATCATATAAATGAAGGGGGCCAAGAAGAAGGTCTTATTCCAATCCAGCACCGGAAGAGTGACCCGAGCAACAACGCGCGGAGACAACCACCAAGCCCGGAGTGCGAGCGCGCCAAGGCTAGGAGACTCATCTGAAAGAGAGCTGTGGGAGCTCGCACAGAATCAGCCAGGACAGGTAGATACCCTGTCCGAAGAAAACAATTTGGACCAATATACTGAAATGGAAGGAGCCGCCGGAGGGGAGAATATACCCCTAGGACCGCCGAAAGGAAGATCAAGTATGCTTCCCCAATTTCAGAGGCACGAGGAGGACAACTTAGAGGCTGCCGAGCGACGTGAACAAAGATTGATGGAGCTCTTAAGACAGAGCAACGACATGCAGCGTGGAATGAGTGCCCAGATAGAAGTACTGAAAGCACAGATAACAGAATTGCAATCTCCGACATCCAGGAGACCCGAACAGAAGGGTCTGCCTTCGCCGTCCCGAACTGTTCCGAATCCAACGGACAGCTTCTTGAGATACCAAGAGACTCCGCCTCTGGAACCGGTAACGCAGGACATGCTCAATAGCCAGATGCACCGGTTAAGAACACCCAGGCGGATAGACACCCCGTCCCACAGGCAGTCCAGAACACACGAGAGGGAGACGAGCCACCAACTGCATCCAGAGATCGATCGGAGCTCATCATTTCAGGGACCAAGACCGAAAGACGTCAGATTAGACAGATGGAACCTAAAGTTCGATGGAAGCGGTCGCGGCATGACAGTTGAAAGTTTCCTGTTCCGCGTAGACCGATTGCAAGAATTGTACGACCTCAGTCGCCTACAAGTCTTTCGTGAGTTCCATCTTCTGTTGGCAGGTGCAGCCACGAAATAGTATTGGCAGTTAATGGAGGACAAGGCCGAAGACTACAATTTTGACTACTACTCATTGACCCAAGAAATGAGACGGGCATTTTCCACTACCGGGAGTGACCTTATGAAAGTCAAGGAACTGATGGAAAGGAAGCAAGGGCCACACGAAACCTTTAGCGATTATGTCTCGGATATGCATAACTTGCATTTCAAGCTCAAGCACAAAATAGCTGAAGATGAATTCGTTGAGCTCTTAAAGGACAACATGAACTCCCAGATGGGGGGATTGCTACTAACATCCCCAATAACCTCATTAGCGGAGCTCAAAAGAGAAGGTCTCAGAGTGGATCGCTGGTTGAGAAATACTGGAAGAAACCTGCGCAGCCGAGCTGCAGTCAACGAAATAGAGGAATTCCAGGCACTGGAGGACTTGCCGGACGCGGTCACGGTAGAGGAATTCAACCGGCAGCGGAAAGATACGCGAGGGCGTTACGAGGATGGACAAGGATGCCGAGGCCCATTACACGCGCTGGTGTGTTACAAGTGTGGCAAAGGAGCAGACTTCTACAGGAAGCATCCTTCGAAGGAAGAATCCTGCCCGATCAAATTCCACGATGCCACTTGCAGGTTCTGCGAGAAAGTCGGGACGGATGCAGATGCTAACCAAGCGGCTTTTGCGCGGAGTCCGTCAGGCAAGACCGGGATAGCCGGGCGGACCAGGACCAACCCTTTCCGGTAAAAACACCGAAGCCCAACCAAATCTCCCCCCATAAGAGCCTAGAAGAACGAGAGAGGGAGTACGAACTTGCTCGTGAACGTATCTTCAATGGCTCGGAAGATGCAGACAGCGAGACACGAACAACACGGAAAATACTTAAATTATATGATGCCCGAGCAGACTATCGCCGGCTCAAGCAAAAAGTGGTGGACACGGTGGTGAGCGTGCAAAACGACAACCGTTTCTTTGCCAAAACGAAGGTCGATGGAGAAGAGATACTCGCGTTATTGGACACAGGCGCCAGTGCGAACTGTATTGGCAGAGGAGCACACGCTTTCTTGGAATACCGGACGCGGCCGATAAGAAAGCTAAGCGAAGAATGCGTACGCACAGCAAGCGGTGGTGAGACCCAAGTAACCGGAGCCATAACGTTACCTGTGGAATGGGAAGGAGAAACCAAGGACCTAGAGTTTTTGATAGTGCCAGGTCTGACACAACGATTTTATTTTGGAATTAATTTCTGGCATACATTCGGCCTCACCTTCCTCGGTAAAGGTAGACGCGAGGTTGCCGCCGTTGAAACAACACCGGATTTCGACCTTATGACCGGCGACCTAGACATGAACAACACGCTCAAGCCCGAGACCGCCTATACCCCACATCAGCTTACCCCAGAACAACATTGTAAGCTGCAGCAAGTGATAGACACATATCCCTCTTGTCTGGAAAAAGGATTAGGAAAGACGAGCTTAGAGCAACATGTAATTGAAGTGACCAACGAGGACCTACCAATCAAGCAGCGACATTACCCGATATCCCCAGCTAAACAGAAGCTGGTGTACGCCGAGCTAGATTGCATGCAGTTCACCAGTAACTCTGGTGCAAAAAGGGCCGAAAAATCGCCTATGCCTCGATGCGCGTAAAGTAAATTCCCAGACAATCAAAGATGCGTATCCACTACCACATATTGAGGGTCTGTTGAGTCGACTACAGGAAACGTATTACATTTCCGCAATTGACTTAAAAGACGCCTTTTGGCAAATACCTCTCGAAACCAAAAGTAGAGAGAAAACCGCGTTTACAGTGCCCGGCAGGCCACTGTATCAGTTTACAGTCATGCCGTTCGGCTTGTGCAATGCCGCGCAGCGAATGTGCCGACTAATGGATAAAGTTATACCAGCGGCGCTACGCGAGAATGTATTTGTGTATCTGGATGACTTACTGGTCTGTTCACCTACATTTGAAGCCCACATGGATATGTTGAGCCAGGTCAGTGCCTGCTTACAGCGGGCAGAGCTAACGATAAATGTAGACAAGAGCAAGTTTTGCTACAGCCAGGCAAGATATTTAGGATATGTAGTTGGGGGAGGATGCATCCGAACGGATGACACGAAAATACAATCGATACAGGAATTTCCCCAGCCTAGCTCCGCCAAACAGATGCGGAGGTTCCTGGGAATGACAGGCTGGTACAGGAGGTTCATCCAAAACTACGCCCAGACAGCGGCACCGCTTCACGACTTTTTAAAGAAAGACCGCATAAAGAAATTTTAGTTGTCAGAAGAGGCAATCAAGGCGTTTGACCTTTTAAAAACCAGCATGGCAACAGCACCTGTACTCGTCACCCCGGATTTTAAGAAACCATTTACCATCCAATGTGATGCCTCGACCACTGGAGTGGGGGGAGTTTTGTTCCAAACAGATGACGAGGGCGGAGAACATCCAATCGCCTATATGTCAGCCAAATTGAACAAAGCACAGCGGAATTACAGCATAACCGAGTTGGAGTGCTATTCCGCTATCCTCAGCATTACCAAATTCCGTGCCTACGTAGATGGGATGCCCTTCAAAGTGATTACTGACCACACTAGTCTGAAATGGCTGATGAGCCAGAAAGACTTATCAGGCAGGCTTGCGCGATAGAGTTTGAAGCTACAAGCATTTGACTTCACCATAGAACACAGGAAGGGGTCACTAAATGTAGTCCCAGATGCGCTCTTACGAGTTCATATGGACGAGCTACGGAAGGCTGGGGCGGAAGAACTGGACATACACATCAACCTCGATTCGACAGTGTTCCAGTCATCGGATTATGTCAACCTAGTGCAGACGGTGGACGAAAATTTAGGTAAAAGTCCAGACCTTCAAACATCAGAAGGCTATGTATATAAACGGATGGGATTCTGCCTAAATGACGCTGTGGATGAAGCCCGAGCATGGAAGCTCTGGGTTCCCGCCGAGCTGCGTCCTGATTTAGTCTGGAGGGCACATCATGCCATAACCGCAGGGCATGGGGGGTTGCACAAATCACTAGCCAAATTGAGACAGTATTACTATTGGCCAGGCAT
This sequence comes from Drosophila subpulchrella, assembly GCF_014743375.2. Taxonomy (NCBI): domain Eukaryota; kingdom Metazoa; phylum Arthropoda; class Insecta; order Diptera; family Drosophilidae; genus Drosophila; species Drosophila subpulchrella. The sequence goes on from NW_023665571.1 coordinate 838,206, forward strand.
GGCTGTAGATGTCCAAAAGGTAGTGAAGGAATGCGAGGTCTGTAAGATCACCAAGACCGCCAACAAAAATGACCGACCACCCATGGGAGAACAGCGAGTTACGGAGCAGGCTGGCCAAAGGTTGTTCATCGACTTTATGGGACCATACCCGAGGACTAAAGCTGGGAACTCGGTGATTTTTGTATGCCTAGACCATTTCTCCAAATTTGTCTGGCTACAGCCGATGAGACATGCAGTAGCTGCAGAAGTCATCAAATTCCTTGAGACCAAAATTGTCCATCAATTTGGAGTCCCCGAGTTTGTACACTCAGACAACGGCAAACAGTTTGTGTCTCAAATTTTTGGCGAGCTAATGACCCGTTATGGTATTCGACACGTAAAGACTGGACTTTACTCCCCGCAAGCGAACGCGGCTGAGAGGGTAAACCGATCTGTACTCCAAATTTTGCGAGCGACAATTGCCACCGATCAGCGGAATTGGGATACCCAACTAAGTCGAATAGAGTGTGCCCTTAGAAATGGCCTACACGAATCAATAGGCATAGAACCATATTACGCAATGTTCGGCACGGGGATGGTTACCCATGGAACAGCCTACCCGATCCTACGGAAACTAGGGGGAATACAGGCAGGAGATCCACAGATAAGTCTCCCAGACAAAATGGAACTTATCCGACAAAAAGTGACCCAAGGATTAAACCGAACTCATGAACGCGCAGAAAAGGCATATAACACCCGTAGCAAGCTCGTAGAGTTTTCTGTAGGACAAGTTATCTATAGGAAAAACTACAAGCAGAGTAACAAAGCTGACGGATATAATGCCAAGCTGGGCCCGAATCGAATTCGCTATGTTGTACTCCAGCGTAAGGGCAAAGCGCTATATGAGCTGGGCAATGCAGTAGGGAAAAGTGTCGGGGTATTCCATGCTAAAGACCTGTATGTCGCCTAAACCTCTGAACGTAATCCGACGACTCCAAAAGGCGACAAACTCAGAACTGCGGGATTGCACTACTTGATAGAAGCTCCCGATCACATGATGGGTAGAACAGTCATCAGAACTGCCCCGGTTCTGCTATAAAAGCCACAACCAGGGACCGACCAGTCACCAGACATGATGCAGTCCTCAAACACTTATAACCAAGCCATCTGAGCTGCCCGCCGGCTTCGTCGGCTACAGGTTAGGTACGGGGACCAGGCAACATATCTGGCGCTCCTCGTCGAGTGGATGAAGGGGCTTTGCCATACCATCCACTTGAACGAGGACCATATCCAGCAATGCTGGATACACCGATACCAGTCAGAAGATGAAGAACTGGCATCTGAACTCGAGCAAGAGATCCGGCACCGGAGCCGAGATCAGGAGGAGGACCAGAACCAGTTGCTCCGAGTCCAGGAGCAACTACAAAGGAGCCAAGCACACATCGCCCGGATACAACAGGAAACATGGAAAATGAGCCGGCGCATGAACCGCGGGGTCAGAAGACTTTACCTTCGAAGCCCTCAACTTGGTATCCAGGCGAGGCGAGAAGTAGCAGCCATCATGAAAGAGCAGCTAAATTTAGATTAAAATCATTGTAATTAATATAAAATGTTAAACAAATAAAAATAAAAATAATAAAAAAAAAAAAAAAAAAAAAAAAAAAAATTCTTATACTTTTTTCGGGAAATGGGAAACCTTTTTGTTCAACTTCTCACTTTTCAGCTGAGTAGCCCCTGGTCAAAAACCATGGTTATGGCACACTCAGCAATTTTATTCTAATCTTTTTAGCTTTTACTCACTTCTGATTTTTATATATATATTTATATATTATTTTTCATTAAAGTTATACTATATATTTTATTATAAGCCATATTTTTATTTGCAGCTATAAATATGTATGTATGTATGTTTCCGTGCGAGGCCGGAACGCTTTTCTTTTTCAGCATATATAATAATAACATAATAAACAAGTACAATAATAAAATAATAAAGTAATAAGCCCGACTAGCTCATCTGAGACTGGGTTAAAGTAGTGGGTCGAAGCCACACGTAAATGGGCGCCAAAGAAAAGAATAAAGGAGAAGAAGGAGATCTAAAAGAGATGGCCGTACGAAGATTTCTTTTGCGAAGTAATTCCATGCGTAGCCGCATCGATCACTTCGAGCCTGTTACGTACGCCCTCCCCCATACCAAGATTAACCCCGGCAAAACAACTGCCATTAGTTGAGGGTAGGGGCCGTAATGACTAACCACACTGCGATTGATAAAGGCAAAACAGCAAAAACAATTCGACAACTCATGGGTGTCGCGTGGCCAGAACAACGACCACGATCGACCTGCTCGTAACCGTACTCCAGTAAGGTGGCAAAGTGCACCAGCCGGCCATTGACTCCTAAAATAGGGGAAATGGAGAAACAGTACCCCTAGGTGGGAACACATAGTTAATTCATCCAATATGGGGGGCTAGCGAAGGCTCTAGTCCGGTATAAAAGACCCCAGCCAAATGGAGAAGAGGACAGAAATTGTTCTGATCTCTCCCTGACGGTGGTCTAGAAGTACAACTCTCATCGACGCAGACCACGACTGAAAGAAGACTGGTGTCCAGAAGGATGTCTTGACGTTTCCCTAGGATCAACTTCACCCAGGAGAAAGTCCCAATAACCGTTCCTGCGATCGCCCACAATCTGGAGGAAATCAACCAGCAAAATCCCGAAGGACGAAAATAACTAGTGAACCAAGTGAATGGCCCAAGGACCCCAAGATGGGTAGCAAAACGTCCAAAGTGGCTGGCAACACCGCCAATGTGATTAACACCGTAGAGATCGTTGACCACCAAGATGATATTCAAGATGTCAACAAGACCATGAAGCTCATCGTTGGACTACTACTGGTTATAGTGATCCTTAAAGTGGTCAAGATGTACAAGCGCTCTGTTCAGAGACGCCGCGACCAACATCATGCCCTGGAGAAAGTGGTGACCCACATTGGAGCATAAGCCGAGCCAATACAGTGAAGTGAAACCACACAAAGACAATAAAAGCAGCAAAAAGACAATAGAAACAATATAATAATAATAAATAAATTGCACTCCAATATTATAAACAAAAAGTGCATCGCCAAAAAACAATCAAAAACAATTTGCGAGTACATGCATTTCTGAATGTAAGTGTAAACAGAATCCCCAATTACATACGCTGAACAAGAAATTGGAGCTGCACCGACCAGCCCAGCCCGAGCATTGGAACTGACGTGTGCCTCAGTGGAACTCTCATACAATGCATACATACATACATATTTATACAGCGATAGTGTTATTTTTTTTGTGTAACGTAATTTTTGTGTTTTGTTTTTGTAAACCGTCATCAAGTCTTGCACGTATATATATGTATAAACCAATTCTAAAATCTCCCAAAGCCCAGGATCCGCAGCGTCGAGATCTCATCGCCCAGGATTAAAAAAAGGGTAAGTTTGTCGGAACACGGTTCCTTTTCTTATACATACATATATATATCCGTGCGCCATGATTACATCAGAAGCTTTAGCAAAAACAATAGACACCGATCCACAATTTAACGTAAGAATTTTACACTTGTTATCCAAAGCCAAACTGCCAATAACAGTGAGTGAATTAGAGTACTTATATATCGAGACCTTCCGTCTAGATTTCTCACCACTGGCCCATTGTAATAAGACACAAAAAGCTATCATTATCCCTACCGTTCCAACGGTCATTGTTCTTTCCCGTCTGGATAAGAATTTGTTTTTGGCAATGTTAATACTTTCCTAGCTAAGACAAAGAATTAATCTGTTAGGAATACATGTAATAATATATAATATCCACATATAATAATCGTTTCATATATATAATCATTTAGATATACATTTCATTTTATACCTTCTTTATACATAATAATTAAATGTTAATTTTTCAGCGGCGAGTATCAGCCTTGTAATCGTATGACAATTGCAAGAGCCCTCTGAGCGACGTTTGTAGTCATGAATAGTCAGCATTTTGCTGATGTGTGCACCTTCACAGGTGGTCAAATCGATACTCTCCGCCAAAACAATAATTGTCAATTAATTTAACCCCCATATGAATTAGCCAAGAAGTGGAGTAGGTCAATAACAATGACATAACTTTTGACGGACAACCTTGACAATAGGGGATCGTATTGCGCGGCCCGCGACGATCCATTGGCACACGAACGTGTGAAGGGGAGGGAATATGGCCAAAAACGGTCAGAGAAATAATGAAATAATTATTTCCAAAAAATGTTTGCTTTGTTGATTTTGATCGTATTTTCTTTTACTCTGGGATATAGAATATTATAACTTATCAGCATTACGAATTACATTTTACACAAATACCACTGAAGCTAGCAACAATCCATAATAATGTAACATGGTGTTACGTACATTGATTATTTCTTATAACTGCAAGGGTATACAAACTTCGGCTTGCCGAAGCTAACTTCCTTTTTTGTTGAGTTTGCGATTTGCGAATGCAATCTAGGGCTCAATTAAAATTTTAAAATATTGTTCAAATAAATGTTTTTTGTATTTTTTTATTATTTAACGTCCTGTTTAGGCTCTAAGATTTATTTGTTCATGTATTTTAATATTTTTATGCTTAATGTTGTATTTTTATGTTTGGCAATAAATTATAATGATTTGCTAAAAGATTTCGAAGTTGAGCTCGGGCTGGGGCAGCACCGGTAGAAATGTGGAAAGGGCCGTGGAAAGAGGTTTTCCCTAGGAAATAACGGCCACAGGTAGGGTGGGCAATTGACTACAGCAACATCAGTGGTCATGTCTAAATGTGATTGTTTAAAAATTGAGGTGTCCGTTCGTAGTTTTTTATCTCCGGTTGTAGCTGTGTCTTATAATGCATGTCTATTACTATGTTTATGCTATGGGAATCACGATTTCTTGAAAGCGCGATATAGAAATAACCCCTGTTTATGCGCCACATATAATTTCGTGATTTGATTTCAGAAAAGATGCCAGACGTGAATAATTAGGTATTTTAGTCTGGTCACACTCTCACAAAAAGTAAACAAACCAAAAAACGCGATGGATAAAGTTAAATTCTTAATTTACTCTCGGCAAATAAGAACCGGAAAATTAATTTCCAAAGTCGCTGAGTGGAGGCACAGAAGATCAATGGCTTTATTAAAAGCGAGGCGGTTTTTGGTGGCCAGGAGTCACAGGATGCTGATGCAGGTTTACCCGGCTACAACCGCGACTCCCAGTCTTAGGACACCTAGAGTGCGAAGATTCAGGAGCAGGCCAAGAAGCAATGCATTTTGGTCACTTATGCAAGAGCCAAAAATGAAAATATGTTTTTTGAGAACTTAAGGATGTCAAAGAGTTCATTTTTCAAACTGTGTGAATTGCTACGTCCCCACTTACCGGTGCAGAGCATGTTTCTAACCGTTCCAGTTCCCTTGGAGAAACAAGTTGCGATCTGCGTATATAAACTGGCGACCTGTGCCGAGTATCGAGTGATTGGGGATGTATTTGGAGTACATAAAAGTACTGTGCACAAGTACTTTCATATTGTTGTTAAAGCAATATTGAAACTCACGAGTGTATTAATTTCATTCCCAAAACTGGATGAATGTATTCAAAATGCAGGTGCATTTCAAAAAATGTGTCACATTCCAAACGTGATTTGAGCTATTGACGGTAAAATGCTTTTAGAATATTAATTACAAATTATAAACGCTATGTATCAATTATTTAGGAACACACATTCCTGTTAAAGCCCCAAAGATTGGCTACATGGATTTCGTCAATCGAAAGGGATGGACATCGATGGTCATGCAAGCTGTAGTTGACAACAATTACTTGTAAGTAAAAACATATTTAGATATTGGTTGTTTTTCCAAATATTATTTATTTTTAGGCTTAGAGACGTCAGCATGAAATTTCCAGGAAGTGCCCACGACTCGACGGTCTGTAAAGAATATGGAATTTTCAAGAACCATAACCGAATTATTCCGGAATTTTCAAAACTGTTGGGCAACAAACAGATTCCCTTCATTATCCTGTGGGATCCTGCTTACCCATTGCTTCCGTGGCTTCTAAAACCATATACTGGACACCTAACTCCACAGGAAGAGTCATTCAACTGCTACCTTAGCTCGGGCAGAATTGTAGTGGAGAATGCCTTTGGTCGATTAAAAGGACGCTGGAGGTGCCTGGCCAAAAGAATAGATATTGATTATTAATTTGTTCCAAATGTCGCTTTGGCTTGCGCGACACTTCATAACTTCGTGGAAATAAGAAAAGAGAAGTTTATGCCAATCAACGAGTATGAAAGTAACCAGCAACCACCAGACTGGCATTGTAACCAAGTGCGATCCATCTGTCCTTAAAGAAAACACTATAAGGAATACATTGTTTCTAACTTTCCTTTGCGAAGCAGTTCAAAATAAATGAAAATTGCACAATTAGGTTTGTTTCGAAATATTTCTGATTTAATTGGAGTTGAAGAATTCTCGCATGAATCGTTGGGTCTCGGCCAGATCCTCCGCAAGAACATCGCGCATGTGAAAAATCAAGTGAAATCATTAAAAATTACCATCGTGTTACTGTTAATGAGAATTAATATGCTTACTTGAAGTTTGGCGGCTCCTAGGCATAGATGTCTCTACCAGGAGTTCAGGTGCATCAAACGTAGCACTGGATTCATCAATCTCATCTGTTTCGGTGAAGACTTCATTGGCCAGGTTATCTCGGCGTCTGACCAAAACGATCTCTTCGATGCCATGGCTATTTCAATAATTATTCCCTTTTCTTTCTTTAATTTGCGCTTTAATTTCAACTTTTATGCTCGGCGTTGCCACCTGATTTATATAGCGTTAAGTTGGTTGCGCATCACCATTTCACCCTTTGAGGCTGAAATCATAGTCAACTTTCACGTGTTGCCGAATTCACGAAATGGCGTTTATGCACACACGAATCGGCTGAAATCGCGAAATTAAAGCGTGAAATGGCCTTCGCATAAACGCAGTAACAGGCAATTTTTTAGAAACGAAGGCGATTTTCGTGTTTCATTCATTGAGTGTAGGAAAACTCCGGACTTTAATATTTTTTCGTTTTAATTTTCAAAACGCAAGTAATGGTGCTTCCGACAACGTAAAACGCAAGTTTATTCGTTTTAAAATGGACAAACTTTCTTTGCGTTATGAAAAGTATTAGGCTTTTTTTTACCCAAAATCATTACTATTAGACAGAAAAAATATACTGGGATACTAAAGAGCTTTAAACCATGAGCTTTAATATAAATTTTAGGTCAGCTTATCGCTGCGCGGTTTCTGTAGTACCCCTAATGGAGTACGCATTGGTTCATTAAAATATCCAAAAAAATCTTTGAGTGAAAATTTAATAAGTGTGCATCAAGATTCTACACATTCTTGCACATCACAAGAGTATTTCATCGGGGTGCCACACGCACTGTAACACCCACAAAACGCACAAAAGTGTTGCACCCTTTTTTTTAAAGGGCACGCCAAAAATTGATAAGCTTGGAAAGTCCGTTTAAAAGTATAACGCCCGTATCTAGCAAGAACATCGTCAATGACGTCACAGCCAGTAGACAAAATAAAAATATTTTTTTTGGAAAGTAGATAAAATGTAAAAAGTATGTTTATTTTGGAATAAGGGTATCTGATAATCGAGGAACTCGACCTTAGCGTTCTTCCTTGTTTTAAGTGATTACTAGCCGCCACAACACAATAGTGTGGGTTATACAAAAGTGCGGATCCAGTTATTAAGATGAGAAGAATTCATTATTTACAATAAAAAAGGAAAACACCATCACGCGGATCTAACATTTTGTATTTCGTTACAAAAAGTCTTCCCCTTAAGACACTAAGATTTACGTTGAGAGATTTGCTGTGAGCTTAAGTGTTTCATTTTCTATTTCATCTTGTATATTCTTTCTACCTTTTTCAACTAGTGTGTGTAAATACGCAAGTGGGAATCATTTTTGCAAGAATAAATAAAGACCAATTACTAGTTTACAGATCAGTTGAAATCCTAAGGAAAAAGACTTAAATGCGTAAATTGAACTGCGAAATAAACATGAACGATTTCCCTTATTAGAGATTTAAGAACCAGCTAAATAAATACATACCTATAAACCCTGATGAATTCTGAAATTAAAGTATACATCCAAATCCTTGGAAGTTGTTGGGAATAAAAAACAAAAAATTATACGTTATGTAATGTTAGTCAGTAGGGTCCGAAACTAATCACTTTGTTCCCATAAGAGCTGATATTGACATGGGTCCGCTGTGCTTCCTACTTTGGAGTCAAAGTAATTACATTATTCTTAGTTTACAGAGCTTTTAAGATGAAGATATCTAAAAAGGTCGAATATGCAGTAAAATGCCGCGTCCAAAATTATATACGTTACATAAACGAAAGGAAGCTAGCTTCGGCAAGCCGAAGTTTCTAAAGCTGATTTACATAAATGAGGAATTCTTAAAAGATAACTATACTATTTTTTTAGTAGTCTAGAACAAAGCCTGTGATCCTAAATTTTAGAAATTTCAAAAGTTTTCCTGGGACTACATATTAAGTTTATTAAACTTTGATTCGCTTAGTTTTCAATTTGTTTCAGTTCAAAGAAATCCCTACCACTACCTAAATACAGAATGGTTGCCTCAACAGACAAGTTGCACAAATCACGAAAAGCATAAGGCCAGCGGCAAACTGCAGCATCCCACAAACGAAATGCATACGACATAAGGCCAAATTTGCCCAGAGAAACAATTATCTCTAAGAGCTTAGGGACCGAAAACAAAATCTTTTCCACAACTACAAATTTAACCTGAAGAGTCCAAACCTTTTACTCTACCACAGAGCCAACGCCTGCTTTAAAATGTCTGTTCTAGCCGCCAAACGCTCCTGCTTTGAAAATTTCACTTCCCGAATCACGTCACTCACAACCTCTGAAAATATATGGTCCGATGCTGACAGCGCCTAGCTGGGGTAACCCCATCCACATACACTATTAAAAACGGAACCTGGTCTCCTTACCTGTTCGAGAAAAATAGCACCGGAACTTGAGGTTAGTTGGTCAAAGTACTCAGGCGACCACAACTTCCTTCAGCAGTATTTTTAACTAATGCAAACCAACTTAAGCGACAAACCAATTCCACATCTCATTTCGAATAACAACTTGACTCAAATTTTTTTTATCAACAAAAAACAGTATATCTTACTAGCAGGTAGCATTTAAAAGGAGTCACACTACCATGGATGCTCTGATTTCAACACACACTTATTTTGGGTCAATCGATACGTATTGACGAGACTAACACATTTCGGTGAAAAATTATTCTCTAGCATGAATATTGTGGGCGCAACAGATTTGGGCGGTTTGTGGGCGTTAGAGTAGACGTGGCATATTCGCGTGGCAAATTCTCGCTGCGTTCAAGGCTACGGAATCTAAACCTACAATCCCAGTTTTTTGTCTTTGATGAATTCCGAGACAACGTTCATACTTACGTTTTTTTTAAGTCTGTGGGCGGTTTGTGTGCATGGCAAATTTTAGGTTAATCGATAGGTATTGATGAGAACAATACATTCAGTTAAAATTTGCATTCTTGCATTAAAACTGTAGGGCGGTTTGGGCGGCTTGTGCTCGTTAGAGTGGGGGTGGCACACTGACTAAACAAACTTGCACTGCGCAGAATTCTCAGGAAACTGCATGCCTAATCCCAGTATTGTAGCTTTTATAGTTTCCCAGAGCACAGCGTTCATACGGACAGACGGACAGACGGACTTGGCTAGATCGAGTCGGCTAGTGATCCTGATTAAGGATATATATACTTTATGGGGTCGAAAACGCTTCCTTCTACGTGTTACATACTTTTCGACGAAACTAGTATACCCTTTTACTCTACCAGTAACATGTATAAAAAATGTTAGGTCCATAAACATAATAGCAACTTTCCCAAAATTGTATTTAACAACAAAATTATTCAACAAACACATCGGATAAAAAGCCGAGGGGCATCAACACTCTCCAAAATGGATGCAGGGGCCTCTTTTAAGAAAAGATAACGCTGAATTTAAATAGTATGATTATACACAGTCGACTGGTTAACTTAGGTTTTATAAAATACTTTACTTTGCGAGATTCTGGCAGCGAGTAAGTATAGCGGAGCGTTGCCACTTTTCACTCACGTTGCAACTGGGTATCGAGTACAACTTAGGAATATGGAGTGTTACTTAGGAATATCGAGTACATAAAGGGAAATATATTAGATCAGTAGGTGAGACCGCTTCTAGTGGTCCTTGTCTCTTCACTACCGCATGCCACAATCGGCCCTCCTGACGCAGGATTCGTACCGAATGCCATCATGTACTCTGTGGCGAATGATTTCTTATACGCCCCACCACCTTCTCCGACCCTTTCAACTTCGTATCTTCCATGGTTTCCTACTTTGAATACTTTATACGGCCCTAGGTACTTTCCTTTCAATTTCAAACCAGTACCATACTGGGTGCGTATAATGGCTACCAAATCGTTAAACTGGAACTTCTTTTCTACCTTCCTCAGCTTGTCGCGTTCATCACTTAACTCCGAAATCCAACAATCCTACATCAATGACTTGAGCTGGACATCTCCTGAGATACGCATGTCTAATCCTGTTAGCAGCTTGAATGGTGAAACTTTGGTACTCCTTGGCACAGTGTTGTTTATGATCTGCTGTACCTTACTTACATTCTTATACCAGCACCCTGGGCTTTCAAGGCTTAATTTGGAGAGCATCGGAACAACTATTTTATGCATGCTTTCTTCTTGTCCGTTACCCCTTGGTACGCCTGTTGCAATCAGGAAATGTTGGATCTTCTTCCTATCGCAGTACTCCTTGAACAGATGGGACTATCCTATACGGATTTCCAAAACAAACAGCCTGGCGCTCCAAACAAGTCACGACTTCTTCAACCCCTGTGCTTCGAGTACTTGGAAAAGGCATCTAAAATCACGAAAATATGATTATATCGTTTTTTGGTTAACTCCATCGGACCAACATGATCGACATGGTATTTGATGAACGGCTTGTCTCCTTTGTCTATCGGTGTAAGGAAGTCTTCTTGCCTACCAGCCTCCGCATTCACAAGGATGCACCAACTCTACGCAGCCATCGACCACTCGCGTTACTTTCTCTTTTAGCTGCGGAATGTAATACGACTTCTCAACCAAATCCTGAGATTTCTTGGATGAGAAGTGTCCTTGCTTGTGACTGTTTTCGATAATTTCGGTTTCCATAAGTGATGGAACCACTAGCAACTCCTTATTAGGATCCTTGACCAGAACTTTGTTTACTATGTAGAAGTCTCCATAGCCTTTGGTCCCAACGACACTTTTGAGCACCTTCGTTCAAGCATTTAGGAGCTGTGCTTCCCGCAAACGATGAAACAAAATGTCAGTCAACGTATAACATGACACCTTACTCAACGCATCGACATGTCTCATCTTCGAACCTGACCTGTGTTCTATTTCGTAGTCGAAATTTTGTAGGTACATCGCCCATCTAGACACTCTGACCGGAAACTCTTTCTTCTCCATGGTCATGGTAAAAGCGTTACAGTCCGTAATAATTTTAAACTTCTTTCCTAGAACGTATACCCGCCACTTTACCAAGGCTCCAATAACAGCAAGTACTTCCAGTTCATAGGAATTATACTTTGCTTCACATGGCTTGGTTTTACGGCTCATGTAGAAAACTGGATGCCACAAGTTATCACAGGGGTTTCGTTGAAGCAAAACGGCTTCAAATCCGAACTTGGATGCATCGGTATGAATTTCTGTGTCAAGCGAATGATTATAGAGCTTCTGAACTGGTCCACTGATCAACGCTTCTTTTAGCTTTTTAAATGCTGTTAATGGCTGGTCTTGAAACTCTAACCTCACCTCCTTGCAACATGTCGGACATCGATTTGGCAATTACGGCGTATCCTTCCACAAACCTACGGAAATACGACGTCAATTCTAAGAATCTTTGGACTCCTTTCTTGTCGCGCGGAATTGGAAAATCAGCATTATCATTGCCTGGCTTGACGGTACCGTTTTCAACGACGTAGCCTAAGATGTTAACTTTGCGCTTCAACACCTGACATTTACTCCAATTTATGCGCAAGCCATTTCCTTGTGCCACTTCTAAAACTCGCATCAACTTCTGCACGCCCTCATCGATACTCTTGCTCGAAATGATAACGTCGTCCATGTATACAACCGCATCCTCGTTCTTAATCGAGTCACGCATAACTGCCATGTTAAATCTGGTAAACACTGCTGGAGAGTTTGTTATACCGAAGGGTAGAAACCGGAACTCATACTGACCACTCTGAGTTACGAACGATGTATACTTTTGGGATTCTGGCAAAACAGGCACGTGAAAGAAACCATTAGTCAAATCTAGAAATGTAAAAAATTGTCCACCTTGTAGCTTTTCGTTCACACAGTCCATTTGGGCTGTTGGGAAGTTATCTCGGACAATCTTTTCATTTAACTTTCTATAATCGCAACACAAGCGCTTCTTTCCGTTCTTCTTATCTACATGCACCACTGGCGAAGCAAACACGGATGTACTTGGCTTGATTATCCCTTCCCTTAGCCATTCTTGAACCTGGTCATCGACAATTTTCTTATCGCAATAAGCTAACCGTCTCGGATGTTGGAAAACAGGCAACTCGTCTGCCAACAAGATGTTCATCCCGACTGGGGAAGTGAGATTTTTTTCCACTTCAGAAGCTACTTCCTGACTCAAATGCTCCAAATCTACTTCCGAAACTGTCTTAGAGTCTTTCGTGCTGATCATGCATAGACTTTCGAATTTGCCAATAAGCTGCATACAAGTACTTTGCCCTGCCTGGTTATCGTCTGATCCTTTCGTTGGTCTTTGCTGAACACTTTAAACTCTTGGCGAAAATATAGTGCCAGACTTGGTTACCATCATGTCAACGGTGTTTAAGATTGTTGTGCCTAAGATTGCGTCAAACTTCATATAATCATCAGGTATGACATGAAACTCGACCGACCTGTCGATTCCATCGATAACAACCTTTGTAACGAAGCTTCCTAATGTTAGGTCCTGACTTTCACCGATACCTGTCAAAACTCTCTGACAAACCATCAGTCTGCCTACTCCAACGCCTAGCTTCAAGAACACACGCCTACGCATCGAACACAGTTCAGCACCTGTGTCCACAAGTCCTTTGAATTCTGAATTCCTACAAATCACAGATTTCATCCCAAGCTTGCACAGCCTTGCTATAGCATTGCTTTATTGATCTAGCATCTGAGATACCCTCAACGAAATACTCCATCAAAATTTCTTCCTCCAAACAAATGGGCTTTGAAATTTTCATAAGTGCATAAAGGAACTTGTGCAAGGATTCACCCTTATGCTGCTGTCGTTTTCGCAACCTGCGATGAACTTCTGCTGAGGATAACTTGATTACAAACTCCTCCAACAAAGCCAATTTCAAACCTGCCCAGTCTTTGATATTCCTCTGGCTACGCACAAACATGTTTGCTGCTCCACTAAGCAATTGTTTTGCATACACAAACAACTGTAAAGGGTTCCATTCAACTGTAGCTCCGTGATCTTTCAACTCTCCTATCCTTTGGCTTATATCTGGGGAACTCGACCCAGAAAACTGCGAGACACTGCCCTCGACATCTTTCAACGTGAACCATGATCTACCCTGCCTTTCATTTCCTAGTCCTGGATACCAACCTGCTGCGTTTGGCAGATTTATAGTTATTTCTACGGACGCTACTGATAGACCATCATCCGTTTCTGACTCACCCTCGTTACTTAGACCATAGTAGGTTAACAACCTCTCTTGCAATTCCGCTTTCAATCCAGTCGTACCCATTTGCAACTCCGACAACTTCCGACGCATTTTTTTAACTCACAGTGCCAAGATCTCGCTTCTCTCCATTTTACAACTTTTTCCTGTAGATTATTAAGATTAAACAATCAGGGTATTCAATTGCGTTGCAAAAGTGTAAACTTTGTAAGTTTGCCAGGCGAGAATTGTGAACGCCCTCTGCTTTAAAACATCGTTGCAGGAAATTGACGTACAAGGGAAGATAACTTTTAAATTTTTGTAATGCTCCATCATATAATCTAGGACTTTATTAACTTCGCTCTCAGACCATCGCTTAGTTTCGACCTCCCTGGCTCGCTTTCTTGGGGGTTTTTCTTCCATTGAAATTGTTATTCAATGATTTTGTTTTATAGAAGACATATTTGTTTTTTTGCATTAAAATTCAAATTTGTTTCTTTCCTTTCACTGTCATTACCATGGATTTAAACCAAACTTTTCAGTATATTTTTAGTATTGTAGATAAATTTCCTACCCATTATTAACCCCCTATTTCTACACAAGTACAACAGATTTGTATACATAGGCTGGGGTGTTGTAGGCCTTGAAAACTATTTTGTATGGAAATTGTTGTTGGAACTGCTTACACTTTTATACTTTTCAAACGTTTGCAACGCAATTGAATACCCTTAATGTTTCTTAAAAGTGTTATCAAAAGCAAATTGTAAATAGATTTACCACCCTGTCTCTGAAAATGCTTGATTTCAGTGTTACCCCTCTACTTTCGAAACGACTTGAAATAAACATTCTGGCAACAATCCACTCGCTCAATGATGTCGCTTTTGTTCGTCGTCGTATTTCCTTCCCACGCTTCCCGCTTTTGTAGCGTCACACATACAATGAAGACTTAACAAGGGAGATAGTCGAGTACCTCGACTATCAGATACCCGTTACTCAGCCAAAGGGAAATGGAGATATGCAAGCAGCAAAGCGAGATTTAAATGCGCCACCTACCGGCGGAAGACAGATTTAAGCGTTCTGGGCGTTAGAGTGGGGTTGGCAAATTTTTTTTGGGTCAATCGATAGGTATTGGCGAGACCAATACAGTTCAGTTAAAATTTTATACCTAGCATGAAAATTGTGGGCGCCACAGGCTTGGGCGGTTTGTGGGCGTTAAAGTGGGCGTGGCATATTTGCGTAACAAACGTACACTGCGCACAAGGCTACGGAATCTAAATCTGAGATCTCAATTATCTATCCTTGATAGTTTCCGAGATATCCACGTTCATACTTACGATTTTTTGAATTTTGTGGGCGGTTTGTGGGCGTAAAAGTGGGCGTGGCAAACTTTTTTTTTATCAATCGATAGGTATTGATGAAAACAATACATTTGAGTTAAAATTTTTATTCTAGCATCAAAACTGTAGGAGCCACAGTTTTGGGCGGCTTGTGGGCGTTAGAGTGGGCGTGGCACTCTTCTGAAACAAACTTGCGCTGCGTAAGAAGCTCAGGAATCTGCACGCCAAATCTCAATAGCCTAGCTCTCATAGTTTCCGAGATCTCAGCGTTCATCCGGACGGACTGACAGACGGTCAGACGGACATGGCTAGATCGAATCGGCTAGTGATCCTGATCAAGAATATATATACTTTATGGGGTCGGAAACGCTTCCTTTTGCCTGTTACATACTTTCGGACGAATCTAGTATACCCTTTTACTCTACGAGTAACGGGTTTAAGAACTCAACTGGAACTTTCTGGATGCCTAAGTCTGCTGCCAAGATCTGTCCACCAGCCTTCCGCTTGCACAATCCTGCACGCATGGTCTAATGACCACACCAGATCCAATTTTTTGCTCGCTGTATCTCCACTGCTTCCAGCCCGTGTCTGCTGCTTCTCCTTGATCTCCAGCCTCCATCCGCTGCCTCTTAGTCCTTTCAGCACTTCGTCCGCTAGTTCTCCAAGTTCTTGCCTTTGCTCAATTTCACCAGCTCTCTGCTTACGCACTCCACGTGTTTTTGCCAAATTGAAAGTTCTGTCGAATGGTAGGCTCTAATCCCGGACGATACCCCAAAAATTGCAGGGTCCTCTTTTTAGAAAAGATAACACTGACTTTAAATAGTATGATGATATGCATTATTCTCATTCGACTGGTTAACTTAGGTTTTACAAAACATACGTGTGCTAAAGAACTGTACTTTGCGAGATTCTGGCAGCGAATGAGTATGGCGGTGCGTTGCCACTTTTCACTCACGTTGCAAGTGGGTATCGAGTACAACTTAGGAATATCGGGTGTTACTTAGGAATCAGGATCAGTAGGTGAGAACGCTTCTAGTGGTCCTTGTCTCTCCACTACCGCATCCCACATAGATTAGGTCTCCCGATTTTCGGCTGGATTGCAGCCACTATACTTACACTTTTTACAAGCGCTGCAAAACATTTCTTCATCTTTCACTGATATTGAAGCGTTTTTTTACATTCCGAATCCCATTTTTAGAAAGACTAACCTTTTTATTTGGTCTTGGCACTTAAGGGGCTCAAAAGCGTCGCAACCTTGTTGCAGTGGAGTGCCAGGTCCATGTCTGACGACCATATTTTTATACCCGTTACTCGTAGAGTAAAAGGGTATACTAGATTCGTCGGAAAGTATGTAACAGGCAAAAGGAAGCGTTTCCGACCCCATAAAGTATATATATTCTTAATCAGGATCACTAGCCGAGTCGATCTAGCCATGTCCGCCTGTCCGTCTGTCCGTCTGTCTGTCCGTCCGGATGAACGCTGAGATCTCGGAAACTATCAGAGCTAGGCTATTGAGATTTGGCGTGCAGATTCCTGAGCTTCTTACGCAGCGCAAGTTTGTTTCAATAGAGTGCCACGCCCACTCTAACGCCCACAAACCGCCCAAAACTGTGGCTCCTACAGTTTTGATGCTAGAGTAAAAATTTTAACTGAAATGTGTTGTTCTTATCTATACCTATCGATTGACCCAAAAAAAAGTTTGCCACGCCCACTTTAACGCCCACAAACCGCCCACAAACTTCAAAAAATCGTAAGTATGAACGTGGATATCTCGGAAACTATCAAAGATAGAGAATCGGGATCTCAGATTTAGATTCTGTAGCTTTGTACGCAGCGCAATTTTGTCACGCGAATATGCCACGCCCACTATAACGCCCACAAACCGCCCAAACCTGTGGCGCTCACAATTGTTATGCTAGATGAAAAATTTTAACTGAAATGTATTGATCTCGTCAGTACCTATCGATTGATCCAAAAACAAATTTGCCATGCCCACTCTAACGCCCAGAACGCTTAAATCTGTCTACCGCCGGTAGGTGGCGTATTTAAATCTCGCTTTGCTGCTTGCATATCTCCATTTCCCTTTGGTCCCTTAAGCTGAGTAACGGGTATCTGATAGTCGAGGTACTCGACTATAGCGTTCTTCCTTGTTGTTAATAGATATTTATTTTTTTCGCAATCTAATTGGCCATTGGCGTTCTAAAACGAGATACGGATTCCAAGACTAGACATGACTCCTAGTCTTGTAAGTTCCATAATTTTCTTCATCATAGGCATCAATACAAGAGATATGTTGTTCAGAGCTTGCACTAGACTTAGAAGCCTCAGGTGAGCGTTGCATTAAATTTAAGGACTAGGAACAAAATTCGATAAGGATGGGGCTAAGCGCAAGCACTCTGTTCAGTAATTCCAGATTTGCGACGAGCAATGGTTCTTTAGAAGCGCTGGACCATTTCGGTAGCATGCACTGTGGTTGGAACCGCAGTTAATGCTAATTTTTTATAAAAGTTATCGGCGTGCCGTTAGTTATAACCAGTAGATACAAATGGAAAGTGTAAGATGTCCAAATGATTTTCAAATCAATGTTTTTTTATGAGTCGAAAATATATTTTTTAACCTGGTTAAAAGACTAACGGTTATTTCATGGTCGGGGCATTTATCTATACCGTTAGTTCTTGTTAAATAAATAATTTTTTTAATTAAATCACATTTTTCCAAATTAAAGATTATGACCAGTTCGACCCACCCAAATTACTTATTAATCTTTTCGTATTATCTTGTTGATCATGAATTATTGCTTATTTATAATTTGGGGTTTCAAGGATAAATATTTAGGTCTTGTATAGATAAAAGTAGGCAACATGGTTTTTAATACTGCTCAACAGTATATATAAGCAATATATAAGAAATATATAAGCAATATTCCAAGAGGAATTACATAGGAATAGGGATATTTTTTGATTGCAATAGCCCAATAGCCCAACCCAAGCACTACTACACTTGGCCTATTGCCGGGCGTAACCCCCCCTACACCTGCGATCGAGTCTACCGCTTATCTACCTCAGCTGTTAAAGAGGCGGCATTCAGCCCACCCTTCCATTGGCCGTTCCATAACCCTTTGTCTTCACATAGAAAGGCCCCTTCGCGGTTGCGGCTTTACGGGGGTCTCATGTCCGCCGAGGACAAATACTCAGTTTACCACATTATAAACATTTTATTTACTAACTTATAAATCCTAGCAAAACTAATATCGCCCAAAATACGTACTAAAGCTAACATTGAGTACAAGGGGACAGAACAGAGGTAATAAAAAGATAAAATATCATAGTATAATAAATAGCCTAAAATATAATAAATAGCATAAATAATTTCTTATAAATAGGGGTAGGTGCAATAAATATAGTTTATAAATATTTCTATTAAGATCGGCCTGCTAATTTAATTTATTTTACTTAAAACCTTTTTTTTTTACTTTAAATTCGTATTTACTTTACTTTACGTTTCTATATCGCTGTTCTCACTTGCATACTAAATCAAAAGTTGGTGCGCAGCCGCTGAGGCCACTTACGATACTAGTGCGTTGAGTAGGTTTCTGCTGTTCAAATCTACGGTTTTCTCCAAGCTGACAAATCTCAATAAAGTTTCTTTTTTTCTATTAGCACACTCACACCAAATAATACAAATTAAAATTAATTTAAAGTTGCCGCCTACCATAAAATATATTTTATTGAAAGAAAACGCTTACCAATTTTCCAGCGGCATCCTCGAAGAAAGCGCTTTTTTCGAATTCGGCTGAAAATGCTGCGAAAAGAATAAAGTATTTTTGGGGACACAGAAGCTTTTCACGTGTTCATTTTTTAAAATTTTATTTTCTTTTGAAATGGGGTAAGTTGCCATGCAATTTTTTTTAAACTTTCATTTTTATACTCGCTACTCGTAGAGTAAAAGGGTATACTAGATTTGTCGGAAAGTATGTAACAGGTAGAAGGAAGCGTTTCCAATCCCATAAAGTATATATATTCTTGATCAGGATCACTAGCCGAGTCGATCTAGCCATGTCCGTCGCCCACAATTTTCATGCTAGAAACAAAATTTAACTAAAATGTATTAGACTCGTCAATACCTATCAATTGACAGAAAAAAAAAAGTTTGCCACACCCACTCTAATCAGTCATAACCATATATTGAGATCGCGGGTAGGTGGCGCATTTCAATATCGCTTTGCTGCTTACATATCTCCATTTCCCTTTTGTCCCTTAAGCTGAGTAACGGGTTTCTGATAGTCATGGTACTCGACTGTAGCGTTCTTCCTTGTTTTTTGAAAATGGGGAAACAATTCCGGAGTTTTGGCAACTTACCGAGAATCTCTTACACTTTTACCAATTCACAAAATACCCTTCAAAGCAACATATAAAAAGAAATTACTAATGATTAACAACAAAATCTAAAAATTGAATTCGGCTCCATTCCGACATTTTCCTTTTCGGTTATTCTTATTCCTTCTTTCTCTTTTTCTGTCTTCGTCACGCCCATATGTCGGGATAAATTGTCTTTTTTCGCTGGTTTTACATTCCTCACGGGCACAATTTAATGGGGTTTCTTGAAGACTTTTTACCAGCTTTAAGCGAAGTCGGGGACAGGGTAAAATTAAAATGCCACGCAAGAAATTAAAACACTTTTTTCCTCCAGCGATTTTTCCGTGGTTCCGCGCCGATCGTATGTCGCGTAGTTACTGGTCGCCCTCTCGAAAATCGCACTCCAATGAGAATTTCTCGTGCGCTTAACTGGTTGAAGTTCAAAGCGTTCCCGCCGGTATCGAGTATCGTAGTTTTTGGTTTTATGATCGCCGAGCCCCCATAAATCACATAAAGTGCTGCTGATCGGACCCTTTGTTTTTTTTTCATTTATTTTTGACTCACCCCAATCATAGGATTCGGCCTGAATGTTCCTGCTCGGCCCAAGACTGTTAGCACTTAAGCTTTGACGATGGTTTTCTTCCACGTCTTAATCGGTGGAAGGTTCAAATGGAAAATAATGCTGATGCCGCTTGCCAATGGCGGCAAGCCCCTTAACAGCCCAAATGAAAACCGCTCTCAGCAGAAACCAACTGACATTTCGCCCTGTTGACCCATTACGATTTCTTTTACCAATAACCCCAGTTTGGCAACCAACCCACAGATGGCACTAGCTCCGATCTGTTTCCACTTGACTACCAGCGCTACAAAATTTCCCACAAGATCTGGAATGGGGTTTAACATCCCAAAACAGATCCAAACAAAGCTGGTAGCTGAGCCTGCTTATTGTTTCAAATCCTTAGCATGATAACGTCCTAAGGAACGACCTTGCAAATCCTCCAGTTCATTGCATAAATTTCCAGGCTATCTCTGAATTCTAGCCTTGGGATATAATGGCCCTAATTTCGCACTATAACCTCCCGAAAAATTTCTTTGTCTAAAGTTTTTGCGATGTACTTCCTGACCTGTTGGTACACTACCTCTCGAGACCTTAAGTTATACTGACGTTCGTTCTTTTTATTCTGTTTTTGCATAACCTCTCGAGCCTTATAACGCACCAATTCCAACGAATCCTCCTGAGCGAATCTGGCGTCTCTGTTTTTAAGCATACCAAGAGCCCTCAACAGCTTATAGGTCTAGCCCGACGAAACAAAGTTCTGGCCAAAAGCCATGTAATAGGGTGTTGCCCCAATTTCCGAATGTATGGATGAACGCAACGCACAGCATATAGTGCTCAGATATTCGTCCCAATTTTTCTGGTCTTCTCGGATATATGATGGACGTTGATGCACTACGAGCAGTACAAAGAAGTGGCCCAACGACACCAAGCACGTGCTTGTTACGGGCGGGGCCCTTTTATCAATTTGGGCAAAAAATGCGAGTTCGCGAGGAAGATACAAAAAACAAATAGAGACGGGACACAAATGAAAATAAAAGAAGCAACTAAGAATGAAGAAAATGAGTTAAAATATTAGTTTTTAATACCGGGATAGCAAAATCTCCAGCAACCATTGGCTATCTAAAAACCAATGCTGACAGCTGGACGGAAAACAGTCAGGAAACCCGTGAACTACTGTTAGAAACCCACTTCCCTAAGAACACCCATGTAGTGGAGGACCTCCACATAGAGGAGAACTTAGACGACCAGAGTATTGACAACATTTCGAACCCTGGCCGCATTCAGTGGGCTGTCAATTTTTTTAAGCCCTTTAAATCACCCGGCTACAACGGACACTAGATATTTCCCTACCCTGGCTGACAGCCATCATATTCCAACAAGGTGGCTGGACGTTAAGGTAATTTTTATACCGAAAGCCGGCAAGCCCTCCCACACCAACCCAAAGGACTTCCGCCCGATAAGTCTCTCTTCCTTCTTGTTGAAGACTCTGGAAAGGCTAATTGACACCCATATCAGACTAACCATCGACAATAGCCTACTCTCTGACGCACAGCATGCGTACCGTAAGGGTAGATCAACAGATACCGCCCTCCACTCTCTAGTGTACAGTATAGAGAGAGGTTTCCGCAATAAGGAATACTCTCTTGCAGCGTTTCTAAGCATAGAAGGCGCCTTTAACAACGTCACCCCAACGGCGATTACTGGTGCTCTGACTGAACTAGGCATTGAGCGGCGCATAGTGGGACTCATACACACCATGCTTACCAGCAGAGTAGTGTACTCCACTATAGGATCGGCCCACTCGACCAGGAATGTCAGCAGAGGAACCCCACAAGAGGGCGTACTCTCACATCTCCTATGGGTCTTAGTGGTAAACAAACTGCTTTCACTTCCAGTAGAGACGGGCACTAATGTGGTAGCCTACGCGGACGACGTGGTTATCCTACTGCAGGGCAAATTCCCGTTAAATCTCTAGGTGGACGGCAGTCTGTGGGCTGGGAGTTAACCCAGAAAAGACCGAACTAGTTCTCTTTACAAGGAAGTATAAGATACCAAATCTAATTCTCCCAAAACTACACCAAACGCGCCTAACCCTTAGCAACCAAGCAAAGTACCTAGGTGTCATCCTTGACAAAAAGGTTCTCTGGACAGACAACATCCTAGACCGCACACGCAAAGCGGCCCTAGCCCTCTTCGCTTGTAAAAAAGCCGTAGGGAGGAAGTTGGGTTTCTCCCCCATGATAGTTCACTGGCTATACACTGCAATAGTCAGGCCCATTCTCCTCTACGGAAACATCGTATAGTGGCCTTCCCTAGAAAAGAATTGCAACCTGCGGATCCTTCACAAGATCCAAAGAAGCGCAGAACTCTGCATCAGTGGGGCGCTCCGCACTACCGCCACTGAGGCACTAAACACAATTCTCGATCTCCAACCCCTGGACCTACTTGCCAAAAGCTGGGCATCTGCAACAGCACTGAGGCTCCGCGAAGCAGCGGCATGGACAACAGGCTCTACGGGTCAATCCAATATCCTATCAAAACATCCACCCTTACCACGTAGTACAGACTGCGTCCCACCCATAGTCAACTTCGAAAGAAGATACAAGATCTTTATACCCACCCGTACAGAATGGGACAACCTCCCACACGTCAACATATACACAGACGGCTCCAAGCTAAACTCCCAAACAGGTGGGGGAGTCTTTTCCCCCAAACTAGACATAAAAGTCTCATTCCGCCTACCAGACCACTGTAGAGTTTTCCAAGCGGAAGTCATGGCAATCCAGGAAGCCATTACCCACCTGAAAACGTCAGTACATCAAGACATAGATATCTTCATCTTCTCGGATAGTCAAGCAGCCCTCAGGGCCCTCGACTCCTACACAACGAACTCAAAAACAATCTCTGAACGCCGTAAATTTCTTAACGAGATGGCCACTCATTTGAGAATCAACCTCATCTGGGTGCCTGGACTCCGCAATATTGAGGGCAACTGCATAGCAGACGAGCTAGCTAGACAGGGGACAACCGCCGACATCCTTCGCGATAAGGACACGGTGGGTATGCCCATGGCTACCTGCAAGCTCCATCTCAGGCAGAGACTGTACACACTTTCCAACCACCGTTGGAAATCAATCTCAACATGCCACAATTCTAGACTCACATGGCCAAACTTCAACTCGAAAAGAACAAAAACTCTCATACAATGTAGCAGGGAGGACATCTCAACTCTCCTAAATGCCCTCACGGGCCACTGCCTTATAGGAACTCATGCGCTCAGGCTGGGACTCAGCTACCACGACTTCTGCCGCAGCTGAAAACAGATAGACGAAGAGGAGAGCATCGAACACCTCCTATGCTTCTGCCCAGCGCATAACCTAAAGCGCTTTCAAACCCTAGGTAGCTACACACTTCCGAACCTTGCGGCCATTCAGGGAGTAAGCATCCAAAAACTCTTATGTTTCTTAAGAAGAACAGAATACTTCGCGAAAGCAGATAACCCATGTGCTAGGGAAACGGATCTGTTCAGAGATCATGTGGTATCACAAGGGGCCCAATGTGGCCTAAATAAGGGGATTAGTATCTAATCTCCAACCACTCCTACCTAACCTAACCTAACCTAATACCGGGATAGAAGTTGAAGTGCAAATTAAATAATAAAGGTTGCTATAATTATTACATAGAACGTGAAAGGGCTCGTGCAGATAAAAGTTTGATGTTCATCGTGGCAAATTTAGGGGATAATGATTTCGTGTTAGTCTATTAGGAACATTGAAAGTTAGGCGGTTTACAAGTTCTACAGAATCAATACCACCTCTAATAAGATTTTGCATAAAAATAGTACCTAGCATTGTTTTAAGATTTACAAGTGTAGGTAAAATAAGCAATAGTAAAATACTCTGATTGGAAGGTAGCCTTACGGTTGATCCCAGTTCAAACTACGAAGGGCAAAAAGAATAAATTTTTTTTGTACCGACTCAATACGGTCAATATGCATTTGATATTGTGGACTCCAAACCGAAGAACAATATTCCAAAATAGGACGGTCAAGGGAGGTAAATAATAATTTGGTTGTATACGGGTCATCAAATTCCTTTGACCAACGCCTTATAGACCCAAGAACACTCATGGTCCTGTTGACAGTGGACATTATGTGGCAGTAAAATTTAAGTTTTGGGTCCAGAAGCACGCCTAAGTCATTAACTGAATATATACGGTCGAGTGGCGTATTTTGAAGAGAGTAACTAACAAAAGTAGGAATACCCCTATAAAAAGTCATAACGTTGCATTTAAGGCAGTTCAAATTTAAAAGGTTGTACTCACACCATCCCTGAAAACAATCAATATCTGACTGTAAGTTGAAACCCGACGCTTTATCCTTATATGATAAACAAAGCTTAATATTATCAGCATACATTAGTACACAAGAATGTGTTATGATAGAGGGAAGATCGTTAATAAACAAAGTAAACAGCAAAGGGCGCAAATGATTACCCTGAGGCACTCCAGATGTCACGTAGATCAATTTTGAAGCAGCGTTCTTGAATATAACCCTCTGAGTCCTACCATTCAAATAACTTGAAATCCAAGTTAATAGATTACATGGAAACCAAAGCTGATTTAATTTGATTAAGAGAAGAAAGTGGTTGACAGAGTCAAAGGCCTTTCCAATATCTGTATACGAGTATATAGCGTCAGTCTGCACTTTTTTCTTAAATCCATTTATTACAATAGATGACAATTCAAGAAGGTTGGTAGTGGTCGATTTTCGCTTAACAAAACCATGCTGACACGGTGATATTAGCGAGGAACATAATAATACGTTCAAATGCTTTAGGAATTGCCGACAATTTAGAAATACCTCATTAATTCTGGACATCCGCCTTCGCACCCTTTTGTGAAGTGGAATGATAAAAGAGTCCTTCCAGATAGTAGGAAAAACTGATGATGAAATAGACAAATTAAAAAGTTTAAGAATAGGTTTACACATCGTTGGCGCACAAAACTTAAGCACACACCCGGGAAGTCCATCTGGACCGGGAGAATAAGTTGGCGTTGTTGTGGCTAAGTCTCTTAAGAGAGAACTTTACGTAATTTCAGGGGTAAAAATACCATTTGCCCTATTTAAGGGATTAAGGTAGTTAGAATTTGACCAAGCAGCCGAACTATAAGTAGTTTGGAAAAACTCGGCAAATAAATCAGCAATTTCAGAATCCTTCGATGCCTCCATTGAGTTAAAACTGATGAAGGCAATGCCGACGACTTACGCTTGGCATTAACAAAGTTATAAAACTGCTTCGGATCATTTGAAAATTCGAATTTGCATCGACTTAAATACATAGAAAAGTAATGACTATTGAGAACAAGTCCGATCGAGCCACCACATATTTCGAAAAATCAGATGGCTTACCCGATTTTTTATACTTTTCATAGGTGTTTGTTTTGAGGTTTTTAAGTCTTTAAAGCGCATTGGTAAGCCAAGGAGGCCTGTTTAGCTTTGAAGGAAGCCTAGCAGGAACGCATTCATTAAAGAAAATATTTAACACTATATATAATAGTTTAGTGGCACTTTCAATATCAATACAATTGTTTAAGTCTGTCCAATTATATTGAGAAATCATATCGTTAAGTTTTTTATAGTCACATTTTCGAAAACATCTCATCTTAGTTTGAGAAACTTAAGGAGAGAGGGTATCAACGCATGGGAGGCAGATTGTCAATTCCATTGTTGGATGATATCGGTCTTCAGTTACAACAAGAGCGTGAATTCTATATACCGTGACTTCAGACGGGTCTGAAACAAACACAAGATCTAGTTGTCTATTTAATGAATTCCGTATAAAGCTTACTTGCTGTTACGATAATTCTAAAAGGCCATCTACAAAATCATGGACGGATAAGGGTATAGCGACAAGTGAGTCAGTAGGAGACCAAGAAGTATCAGGGAGATTAAAGTCACCCAAAAAAAATAAACAGGTCTCTGTTAGAAAGAAAGGATAGAACAGATTTTATCGCAGCAAGATGGTGCTTATAAATTATTAAATCAGAGCCAAGTGGAATACAGGAACATGTAACAAAAATAGATAAGGATTGCAAGGAAGCTTTCACACTAACAAATTCAATTTCGTTAGGGGTATCAGAGTGAATTCTCTCTGATGTTACGCTAGTGGTAACGGCAATCAGCTATATCAGATATATGACCGTATTGAAGCTATTACTCACCTGTTCACTCGCTCAGATGCATTTGCCTGCGGAGCATACACCGCGGTCAAGCTATGAGAAATTTTGTTTTGATTGAGCAACTTTTGGAATGGCTCGGACTTAAACTGGCAGCCATTATCCGATCGTTTCAGACACACCAAAGGTGTGAAACAATTCTTGCTCTATGTACTGAACAACCACACCAGCAGTCATTTTCTTTATGGCTTTCAAAAATACAAACTTTGAATCGTGGTCTAAAACTATAAGTATCCCCACATTTCCTGAACGCGAACGTGGATATGGGTTGAGAAAATCGATGAAGAGTCGCTGGAAAAATCTCTGCGTGAGCAATTCCTATCGGTGGCCATTGTACTCTATTTGGAGATATTGTCTTTCTGCAGATGTCACAATTACCTATGTATTCCTTAACATCTGTCACCAATCCTGGCCAGAAATAATATCTCGAATTCTATCTAAGGTCTTGTGCACTCCACCATGAGACGCAAGCAGGTCATCATGAGCCCTTTTTAAAACCTCAGGCACCAATTCGCTTGGAATCCACAACTTCCTTGCAAAAGTATCGTGCAACAAATCTCCCGTTGCATGATCAGTTTTACGATATAATAAGCCATCAGCAACCCTTAAATCTGTAAATTTATCACTGCTTGCACTAATTTTTTCCTGCAGTTTTATGTATGTACCAGACTTAAACGCTGAAGACTGCAAATCGACCTTCAAACCGTGGTTAGCATCTATTGCTGCTAGTTCCTCCTCGTTTAGACGCGATAAAGCATCGGGAACAACGTTAAGCCTACTACTTCGATGCTCAATTTTAAAGTTAAAACCTTGTAGCTTTAGTGACCACTGCGCTAAACGACTATGCAGATCTGTTTGGGACATAAGCCATTTCAGGGACCCATGATCCGTGATCACGGTGAATTCATAGCCTTCTATATAGGCCCGAAACCTTTGTAAACAAACAATGGCTGCCAAACATTCTTGTTCTGTCACCGAGTAATTTCTTTGGGCCTTATTAAACTTCTTAGAAACGAATGCGACAGGAAACTTATCGCCTTCGTCTGTTTTCTGAACAAGGACACCAATGACACCAGATTTACTTGCATCACACTGAACAAAGAAAGGTCTAGAGAAATCAGGGCTTCGAAGCACGGGCGCCATGTCTTTCAGCGCTTTGAAAGATTCTTTACCTTCAGGGGACATCAAAAACTTTTCCTTTGACTTTAGAAGATCTGTGAGTGGAGATGAAACCAAAGCTAAATTGTTAATAAATTTTACACGAATTCTTCATTTCTCAATGATGCTGGAATCACTTTATCCATGAGCCGGGTCATTGTTTGGGACTCATTAGTCAAACCGAAGGGCATAACTTTGTACTGGTAGAGTGGCTTCACAGGAATGGTAAAAGCAGTCTTTTCGCGAGAACTTGGACAGTCTACCCATCATACCGCCAATCTGCGGAAGTGGATATGCATCTTTTCTCGTAGCTATGTTAACTTTTCTGAATCTTACTTTACCAGGATTCTGCACTTCCAAGGACTATCCGATTCCTCGATGATTTCGAGTTAAGGCATTCGCTCTATCTCAGCATACAACAATTTTTCAATAGCTTGGGACACCGCGGAACTCCCGGTCTTTTTCTTAGCAACTACTTTTTCCAAACCGAATTCTGCACGTCCGATAGCTCATGTGAATCTGACGCACTTTCGCTCATTTTTATTGCAGACGGTAGCAGACCAAACGTGGACCAAAAGCCAATCCCTAAGTAGAGATCTTGGCTCATCGATGTTATTATGTTAATATCCAAATCTTTGAGGACCCCCCTGTATTAATATAAAGTACGAAAACGTCCAACGACTTCTTGTCTTTTACCATTGGCGCTTCAAGCTGTAGCGACTGATTTAAATGGATGCTTGCTTTGAATTATATGCTTTGCGAAATTTTCTCCTATCACACTGTTGGCTGCCCCTGTATCCAAAAGTCCTATAATTATCCAATCTAAAAGTTGAACCTCTGCATAGGGTCACTTATTGTTTCCTTTAAGCCGAATTGTATTTACTGTTTTAACCGATTTCCAATAAAATCGCATACGTTGTCTTGATATGGATCTGCATGGAACCTTAGAAATATTATTGAGAAGCTGCTGCTTAGCAAGCTGAGGCCTAAAATTCGGATGAATTCCTTCCTCGCCTGAAATATTCGTGTTCATTTTTTTTGAAAATTGACGATGACGATCTTACTGGTTCAGATCTGTGTTCATGGCTTTGTTTTTCTGAGCACCCAGTTAATGACGATACTGTGTGCCCTGTTTTATGTTTTTTTTTGGCAACTAGCACAGTGAGTTTTAAGGATATTTTTGGCCCCACAACCCCAACAGAAAATTCGTTTCTTTTCGCGGCAATCTTGGCCACCGCCACTCTTTATGACAGTTCCAGCAAACTAAAGCCAGGGCGCCAACTTCGAATTCATCATCATCTGAAAACATAACACGCCCATCGAGATCCTCTTCTTCCAGCTCAGCCACCTTTCTCCGAAATGGAAGTGTTGGGGCGGGGTGGCTTAAATGCTGAAATAGATGAAGTCCCAGGAACGGAGGGTACGCAAAAAAACACGGGAGTACTTTGGGGTTTTTTGCGCGACGTGCATAGGTGTTTATTGGTTCACTTGGAAATAAGAACTCATTAAGCCTAACTTAAGCGCTCCAGAGCGAAGCGGAGACTTAGGGAGAGATGGAGAGGGAGAGCGGACGGCAGTGCGAGCGCGCGAGATGAAGACATCTGGATAAAAACTGCCGCTCGACACTGCCTCCTGAAATTAAACGCCGTTTTTGACGTAAACATTCTCCCCCCCCCCCCCCCCCCTTGCGAAGGCACCCGTAGCAAGAACCTCAGGATAGTAGGCTCAGGAATATGTTGGGAGTGAAGATCGGTCGTCCGTTTGTAGGAGAGTGTGGTGGTCTTTTCCGCACTTGTGGCAGTGATGACCACTGCGGCAGGAGTCCTTGGAATGATTGTGAGCCAAGCAATTGGAGCAGTACTTCTGGATATGTACTTCCTGGAGCCGATTCTGGGGGCTTAGCCGTAGAAAGTGGTGGCACTTCCGTAGAGGATGGATATTTTGGCAGACTCGGCATTGGTCGGAATTAAAACCTCGAGTATGTCTGCCATCCAAGGCGGAGTATGGGACCCAATATTCGGATGGAGTATTTTTAGGAGGGACTTTTTGTACGGAAACTTGCGTTGAGTAGGACGAAATGGTGTGTGGAACTGAGGCGGATGCTGGCCTTGGAGGGTCGGATGGAATCGGCAGAGTAGTAGGACCGCTGTTTCGATGCAGCAATGTGTGATGCCGATCTTGGCAAGTGAGACAGTTGTGAGCGCTTGTGCAATCCCGGAATTGATGGCTACTTGCAAAGCAATTGGAGCACAACTGCTTCCTTTGAATATAGGCTAAGCGATCGTTTACCGTCATTTGTAGGAAGCGTGGACATATACGCACGGGATGGTTGTTCTTCGAACACAGATCGCAGCCTTTGGGTATCGGAACTAACCTGGTGTTGAAGGAATTTATTTTTGGAAATTCTGCCACTCGATTTGTGTCTTTGGACTGGACGTGGAGGAAATTGGCAGACCGGAAACTATCGACGCCCTCAAGAGTTTAATGGCGCACCGTCAAATAGGAATTAAGCTCAAGCCACGTAGGAATTTCGGCCTTATTTTGGATGGATTGCTCCCATAATGAGAGGGTGAGCTTTGGTAGTTTTGTCGAGCACATATAAACCAGGATAGGATCCCAATTCTCAATATTAACACCGGAAAGTTTTAAGAAAGTTAAGCAACCTTGAAAAGTGCGTTGAAGTTCCTTTAAGGCTGCTCCCGACTCCTGTGCTTGAAAAGTGTTTTCAGGTGACTGTTCACCTGCAATCGCTTATTTTCGAAACGCTCAGTTAGGTATTTCCAGGCTGAGCGAAAGCCATCATTGGTGAGTGGGGATCTCGAAACTATGGAATGAGCTTCGCCACTTGTTTTTGAATTTAAGTGGAATAATTTTTCAACGGGCGTTAGACTCGGATTGTCTATGTACATATATTGCCGTGAAAAGGTCCCGGAAAGTCGGCCAGCGAAGATAATCGCCAGAGAAAACCTCTGTGTCGATAGGAGGGAGCCGACAGCCATAAGACGTGGAATTTTGGGACGGAGTTACTGGTGGTTGAGGTATTTGGGGGGATCCTTTTTGGATTTGTTCCATGAGCTGCGCTGCAAACATTTCATAGGTGGAGCACGTTTGGTAATACTTGGATTTTAGTATGGATTTCGTGTCTGCGGCGCCCTCGCCTGCAGTTATAATACAGTCGGAGCATGTGTCGTATGCTGCCTTTACCGTTTGCCACAAGGAATTTAAGTGATCGCGTCGGATTTTACAGGCGGATAACGTTGGGGTAGAAGCACCTGGAGCGTTCACAGTGGCCTCAAAGTGGATCAGACAGTCACCTGTGGCCTTAAATCGGGTTAAAGCGGATTTTACTGATGTTGCCATGACGGAAAATAATTTAAAATTTTTAATTCAGAAGTATGGAAACGGGCTAAAATCCAATTGGAATTTAGGAACCAATCAAGATTGTAAATATATACGGTCACACTGTCGGATAGGCAGAGTCAATAAATATTTATTATGACAGATGGTCGGACTTATGTAAAGAATTGCGGACTTTAATTTTGTTTGTTTGGAAGGAACATTTATTGTGAGCCCTTGACCCACTGTGCACTGGCGAAAATATCGATATACGTATGTATGTACACTGTACATATGTACATAAGTGGGGTGCGAATAGCGGAATAACGCTGGGGAATTGTAAAGACTTCGCTTATGTTTGTTTGTCGGTGCGTTTGTTTGTCAACTGCACAACTAAATTGCAGACGGTTTGCTGGAGTAAATTTGTGGATATTGTAACTTTGTTTTTAATTATTTTAGAAGTAATTTAGCCGTATTTGTAGGTCGAGAAAAGGTTGGAGTGGACTGTTTTAGAAAAAGTAGTTAGAGTGGACTGTATTAGAAAGAGTATTTATGTAAATATACACACGCAGCTGGAACACAGTAAAAAATAAGGAGTGCAAGTCTTAAGGAAAAATTGTATGATCTGGAATTTTTTACTGTGGCTGGGCTATATATCTTTACACAATTGGAATTGAAAATATATTTGAGAAATATTTTAGTTGAATAGTAGCACTGAAATATCGACTGGAATTGTTTCAAGTGTACAATTGTGGGCAAAGGAAACTGGAATATTGTCGGGCACAAATTAGGGAATTGAAAAACATATATATATTGCCGTTGCGTCGGATTAATCACTTTTGGATTTAGACAATATATCAAACAGTCGAAAATAGGGTTCGAAAAACTGGCTGTATGACCGGCAAAATATAGTAAGTGGAACTTATCTGGAGCGGTTCAAGCCTGCTGGGAAAAATCAAAGGAAACTCCAGGAGAGGAAAATCCAAAGATTTTAAAATCCGGCTCGAAGAACCAAAATGTTGGGGCGGGGTGGCTTAAACGCTGAAATAGATGAAGTCCCAGGAACGGAGGGTACGCAAAAAAACACGGGGGTACTTTGGGGTTTTTTGCGCGACGTGCATAGGTGTTTATTGGTTCACTTGGAAATAAGAACTCATTAAGCCTAACTTAACTTAAGCGCTCCAAAGCGAAGCGGAGACTTAGGGAGAGATGGAGAGGGAGAGCGCGCGAGATGAATACATCTGGATAAAAACTGCCGCTCGACACTGCCTCCTGAAATTAAACGCCCTTTTTGACGTAAACAGGAAGTACCTTTTGGTACCCTTGATTTTTCCTAACATCGTCTAAAAAACTCTCACGACGGCAAATTTCCCTCAAACGATCCAGAATGAATGTATACATTTAGCAATTCGTGCCTTATTTCTGGTTTTAAACTTTTTTTTTGTTTATACTTTGGTTGTTTATTTTGAATCTTCTCTTACGAGACTAACAAAATGTGTTAAAGTCTTAAAGTACTACATTATTCTAACAGTTTGTATAACTGCATTTATGTTAGACTGTCCTAATAATTGTCGCTGGATCAGACGGTCGGTACGACGAAGGCGGGAACGGCTACATACCAACGTTAATGCTCTAGCGAGGTGGTTTGGATGGGTTGACAGCTTTGTATAGTAGTTTTCAATGTGTTGCGCTATTACGTCTCAAACGGGGAGTATATTCAAGTCTCTCTGAATATTTCCACTCCGAACGTACCACGGTGCCCCGGTGATAGTTTTCAGGATCTTTGCTTCGGGCTCTCTGCACGATTTCTACGTTGCTGTTGCTGGCGCTCCCCCACAACTGGGAGCCATAGGTCCAGATTGGATTCAAAACGGAGTTGTAGAGAAGGACCTTGTAGTCCCGACTGAGGGGGGAGCGGGAGCCATAGGTCCAGATTGGATTCAAAACGGAGTTGTAAGGAAGGACCTTGTAGTCCCGACTGAGGGGGGAGCGGGGGTTTATAAGCCAATGCAGACTGTTTGCCTTCAGCCTTAGATGAGTTCAATATGCGTGCGCCAGGTAAGCCGTCTGTCGAGATGTACGCCAAGATATGTTACTTCATCTGACTGAGGAAGCACGGTGTTGTTTAGTGTAAGGTTTGTGCATTTTCGAATTTCTGATGTTTTGCGGTTCACCTGTTCGATAGTTCCATGTTTTTCGCGAAAGCCGAATTGATCCCAGATACTACTATGTCTTCTGAACCCGTATCAAACGGGTTAGAAGGCATTTTTCAAAGAGTTTTGATAGACACGAAAGTAAACTTATTGGTCTGTATGAAAAGGTGAGCGTGTGGTCTTTTCCTGGTTTTGGTATCATTATGATGATTGACTTTTTCCACCTCTTTGGGAAGCAGCCCAGTCTTGTCATCGCGTTGAACAGCTGGCATATGGTACCAACAGCGCATAGTGGGAGTTCTATAAGCATTTTTGGAGTTATTAGATCGCAGCCTGGAGATTTTCTCAGTTGTAGCTGCTCTTTTATAATTTTTATGACTTCGCATGGTCGAAATACAATTGGTTCGGCAATGGGAAAGTCGTCTTCAGTTTGCGATCTTATATTACGCACGTTTGTTGCTGGATTTGGCTGGAACAAATTTTTTAGGTGGGCAGCGAATGTGTCTTTGTCAGAACTAGGTGCTCCGTTTCCGCATTCGTGTGCTTTTGTGTTAGGTGTTATGTTTTGCTTTCGTGGTGTTGCGATTCGAGCCGCTGAAGCCAAAACTGACTCTAGCATGCTATTAGAGGTGTGCTGTTAGAGGTTAACATGACGGGGTTGTCATTAGTAACTGGCTGTTGGTTTAGACTAAAGAGTACTGGCGAGTGGTATGATGATAGATCCGCGAGAGAACTGGCGCTAATCAGATTTCGTGGGATGTTTTTTGTAACTGCGAAGTCGATCAAGTCCGGAAGTTTTCTGGGGTCACTAGGCCAGTGTGTAGGTGAACCAGGGGAAACGCAGTCAAGTTTATTGCTAGGTTTTATAATTGCGTAATACAGTTGTTTACCTTTCAGCGTCACGAGACGAGATCCCCAGTGCGTATGCTTGGCGTTATAGTCTCCTGCTGCTATAGTGCCTGCCTAGTGAGTTGAAGTAGTCGATAAACTGGGCTTCAGATATCGTGAATCAAGGAGGAGGCGTGGCACTCTGCTGAAACAAACTTGCGCTGCGCAGGATCCCAGTTGTCTAGCTCTTACAGTTTCCGAGATCTCAGCGTTCATACGGACAGACGGACAGACGGACAGACGGGCAGACGGTCAGACGGTCAGACGGACAGACGGACATGGCTAGAACGACTCGGCTAGTGATCCTGATCAAGAATATATATACTTTATGGGGTCGGAAACGCTTTCTTCTGCCTGTTACATACTTTCCGACGAATCTAGTATACCCTTCTACTCTTCGAGTAACGGGTATAAAAATGAGCCAAATAGCTCTAAGAGCTACAATACTGGGATTAGGCATGCAGATTTCTTAGATTCCTGCGCATCGCAAGTTTCTTTCAAAAGAGTGTCACGCCCACTCTTACGCCCACAAACCGCCCAAAACTGTGGCTCGTACAGTTTCGATGCTAGAATAAAAATTTTAACTGAAATGTAATGTTCTCATCAATACCTATCGATTGACCGTTTGCCACGCCCACTTTAACGCCCACAAACTTCAAAAAATCGTAAATATGAACGTGGATATCTCGGAAACTATAAAAGATTGACAACTGGGATCTCAGATTTAGATTCCGTAGCCTTGTACGCAGCACAAGTTTGTTACGCGAATCTGCCACGCTCACTCTAACGCCCACAAGCCGCCCAAGCCTGTGGCGCCCACAATTTTCACGCTAGATAAAAAAGTTTAACTGAAATTTATTGGCCTTGTCAATACCTATCGATTGATCCAAAAAAAAATTGCCACGCCCACTCTTATGCCCATAACGCTTAAATCTGTCTAGCGCGGGTAGGTGGCGCATTTCAATTTCTCGCTTTGCTGCTTGCATATCTCCATTTCCCTTTGGTCCCTTTAGCTGAGTAACGGGTATCTGATAGTCGAGGTACTCGACTTTAGCGTTCTCCCTTGTTTAACTCACACTTAGCAGAGGTATGCAACCCTCCGCAAGCGACGCATACAGAGCGGAGCGTGCAGTAAGATTTTGGTGTGTCCGTATTCGTGGTAATTCGCGCACTGGACTGGGCCAT
This sequence comes from Drosophila subpulchrella, assembly GCF_014743375.2. Taxonomy (NCBI): domain Eukaryota; kingdom Metazoa; phylum Arthropoda; class Insecta; order Diptera; family Drosophilidae; genus Drosophila; species Drosophila subpulchrella. The sequence continues at coordinate 873,215 of NW_023665571.1, forward strand.
TACGTTTATGCGCCTCTTCAACCGTGATTCTGCGATGCAGAAGAAACTGGAGATTGTAGATGGGATGGACTTCGTTTTTCTTGAGCGTCTTAGAGTCAGGTACAAGTTCCACTTTAAAGAAAGGTTGCGGTTGTTTGTTTCGGTTACGTAAAAACCTTTATCTTTAAGTGCCTCTTCGACTTCAGCAGTGCTTACGTCTGGTTCGATTCCTTTTATGACAACTTGTTGACCTTTACTACTTTTTAGCTGGTAGGTATAGTAGTTCTTTTTCTTGGCGTCTAGGAGCTCCATCAATATTCTAAAGCTTTCTTCGCTTTTGACTTGGACCTTTGTTTCACGTATGTCTCCTTTAGTCAAGGGGATGACGTGGAAGCTATCTTTACCAATCAGATCGATTATTATATTAACAAGGTTGTTGGAGTTTTTCTCTCGAATATAAAGCGGAGGCGGCCTCGCTTTCTTTATCCAAGACTGCAGAAAGAATTTCGTCGGACGTGTCAGCAAAAAGTTCAAGTCTATTTGCAGTATTACAGTTTTGCACAGTTCCTTGGCTTGAGGAAGCCCGATTGATTTTTGCGACGCTACCCATTTTCGTGTCCTGAGGACTAAGTTTTTTTTAGTTTCTGTATGGTCGAACCTTGCTTTTTAATTGAAGCATCTTTCGGTGCTGCGCTGGCTGCAGTTGATAAGTCCGCTGGCACAGCAGGTAGAACGATCGACTGTATCGGGCATACAGACGAATCTGATGTTGTTTTTATACCCTTGCAGAGGGTATAATGATTTCAGTCAGAAGTTTGCAACGCAGTAAAGGAGACGTTTCCGACCCCATAAAGTATATATATTCTTGATCATCATCACTAGACGAGTCGATCTAGCCATGCCCGTCTGTCCGTCCGTTTCTACGCAAACTAGTCTCTCAGTTTTAAAGCTATCGGGCTGAAACTTTCCCAAAAGACTTATATCTTTTGCAGGTAGTATATAAGTCGGAACCAGCCGGATCGGGCAACTATATATTAAAGCTCCCATTGGAATAATCGGAAAAAAAATGTTAAAAAATGATATCTATGGTGTTTTTTAACATATTACCTCCTTTCCTTGGAAATAACACTTTTTAATTAGTCTTGAATTTCGAATTAAATTTTATCAAAATGGGAAGACTATATCATATAGCTGCCATAGGAACTATCGTAAAATTGGTGGGAAAATAATATGAAACAAATTATAGCTTCGGTGTTCCTTAACATATAACCTCCTACGCTTGGAAATAACATTTTTTAATTAGTTCTGAATTTCAAATTTAATTTTATCAAAATCGGACGACTATATCATATAGCTGCCATAGGAACGATCGTAAAACTGGTGGGAAAATAATATGAAACAAATTATAGCTGCGGTGTTCCTTAACATATAACCTCCAACGCTTGGAAATAACATTTTTTAATTAGTTCTGAATTTCGAATTAAATTTTATCAAAATCGGACGACTATATCATATAGCTGCCATAGGAACGATCGTAAAATCGGTGGGAAAATAATATGAAACAAATTATAACTTCTGTGTTTTTTCACATATAACCTCCTACGCTTGTAAATAACATTTTTTAATTCATTCTGAATTTCGAATTTAATTTTATCAAAATCGGACGACCAAAGGAACGATCGTAAAATTGGAAATAAAATTTTTATTTAGCTCTGAATTTTTTTTTAATTTAATTTTATCAAAATCGGACGACTATATCATATAGCTGCCATAGGGACGATCGGAAAATTGGTGGGAAAATAATATGAAACAAATTTTAGCTTCGGTGTTTTTTTTAACATAAAACCTCTTAAGCTTGGAAATGACATTTTTTTAATTAGTTTTGAGTTTCGAATTAAGTTTTATCAAAATCGGACGACTACATCATATAGCTGCTATAGGAACGATCGGAAAACTGGTGGGAAAATAATATGAAACAAATTATAGCTTCGGTGTTTTTTGATATATTATCTTATACTATTGGAAATAACATTTTGTGTATTTTTAAGAATTCCGAATAATATTTAATACAAATCGGACGATTCTAACATATAGCTGTCAAAGAAACGGTCAGCGAAATAATGAAATATTTATTATACCCTTGCATTTCTAATTTTTATATTATTTTTTTGTACTTGATTTTTTTAGCCATGTCCGTCTGTCTTAAAGCTATCGAGCTGAAACTTTTCCAAAAGTATTCTTTCTTATGCAGAAAGTATATAAGTCGGAACCAGCCTGATCGGACAACTATATCTTAAAGCTCCCATACGAATAATCGAAAAAAATTTTTTTATTATATCTAAGGTGGTTTTTATTTTTTAACATATAACCTCCTACGCTTGGAAATAACATTTTTTAATTAGTTCTGAATTTCGAATTTAAAATTTAAAAATAAAATGAATCAAATTATAGCTTCGGTGTTTCTTGGCATATTATTATCTTATGCTATTGGGAATAACATTTTTTGTATTTTTAGGAATTTCGTATTTAAATTTAATAAGAATCGGACGACTCTAACATATAGCTGTCAAAGAAACGGTCAGCGAAAAAATGAAATAATTAAATAAATTTAATAATAATTAATTACTTGCTTTGTTGATTTTGATCGTATTTTCCTTTACTCTGGGTATAGAATATTTTAACTTTTCAGAATTACGAAATTAATCTTACACAAAAACTGACGACTATAATATTTTGCTGAACGGGGTGGTGTTAGGACACGAATAACATGGATACAGGTGTCCAAGTTATAAGGTAGGATACCCGTTTTTCCTATTTTAGATTACAGAAATAACCTTAACAAGGTTGCCACGAAGCTAGATAACAGGTAATAATGCAGTTATTACGCAATCATTAAATTAGGTAATCAACTTGGCTTACCTAATTTACCTACGAATTGTCCCTAAAATCAGGCATTGTTCGCCATCGAAAGGGTTATATGAAGGTTAATAGCAGGTATGATTCAAACCTATATATTGACTCGTAATCCTAATCCCCGGATTAGTCTGTGAAAACCAGTTGCCGAGTGACAACGTATACATTGTTGTGTGTATCTTTTATATTCAATTAATATAAACACACCGAAAGTATAAGGTGAAAAGTGAATGAAAATCCACCAAAAAGTACAAGGTGAAATGAATATAAGCCCATAAAAAAGTAAAAGGTGAAAAGTGCTTAAAAATCCACCAAAAGGTATAAGGTGAAAAGTGAAAAAAGTGTTTAACAAAATAATAAAGTATTATTATATTTTTTTCCTTTGGTAAGTATTTCTATAAAGTAAAACAGGATTCATAAGTTCGTATCACATAAGTCTCTTCTGGTGAAATTCAGGTGGAACATCAATAAATATTTACCAGAATCCCGACCAAAGAGATTTTGAAAATCTCTGACAAATTATAACCCCTTAACATTTATACAATTATTTTTTAACAGCAAAATAAAGAGAATGCCGCGCATATCATCTTTATCTCAAGAGCAGCGCCGCCAAGCTGCGCTTAGACGAAGCCGAGCCCATTATGCTCAAAATGCGTCACAAGTAAGGACCCGTAATGCGCAGCACATTGCCTTGGCCCGTACAAGTAATTTGGAGGTAGCAGAAGAAGCTCGCTCGCGAAATTCCGCTGCTCGCTCTCAGAGAAGGAGAAGCGAAAGAATTCGAGCCAGCGAACGATTGAGGAACACTGACAATCGCGCTACCTGGAGATCGATCGAGGAAAATCGAAGACTCGAGCGCACACGGGACGCTGCAGCGCACGCAAGCGCCAGGTCGAATTCCGAAGAGCGACGACGACAGCAGGTGCAAAATACTGCTGACCATGCTACGTGGAGATCGATCGAGGAAAATCGAGGACCAGAGCGCGCACGGGACGCTGTATCGCACGCAATAGTCAGGTCGGATTCCGAGGAGCGACGACGATAGCAGTCGCGAAACACTGCTGACCATGCTACCTGGAGATCGATCGAGGAAAATCGAGGACTTGAGCGCACTCGGGACGCTGCAGCGCACGCAAGCGCCAGGTCGAGTTCTGAAGAGCGACGACGACAGCAGGTGCAAAATACTGCTGACCATGCTACGTGGAGATCAATCAAGGAAAATCGAGGACCAGAGCGCGCACGGGACGCTGTAGCGCACGCAATAGCCAGGTCGGATTCCCAAGAGCGACGACGAGAGCAGTCGCGAAACACTGCTGATCATGCTACTTGGAGATCGATCGAGGAAAATAGAGGACTCGAGCGTTTACGGGACGCAGCAGCTCATAGGATCACCAGGAACAACCCTATCACTAGGACACAGGAGCAAAGGACCAACACAGTGCATCATCGGAACACAAGACTTCAGCAAAGATTTCGGGAACAACAAATTCAGGAAATGGCTGACGAGCGACTTCTCACATACATGTCGAGTTCACAAAATCGACAGGCGGAATCTTCCAGACAGTCACAGCGCAATATTGCTGCAAGAGCACAACTTTCAGAGGATGAACGAGAGGATCAACGGGAACGCCAGCGACGGAGGAGTCGAGCTACGGCAAGGGAACAATATCTTCGTAACATTAAGGACGGGCCAACTAAGTTTTGTACGTGCTGTGAAGGAACGTGGTTTCCATCTCAGGTAAGTGGCTTGAACATACGTACTATTTCTTCTAAATACCCTAAGTTAAGTCTAGACAATGCCTTTTATTTAAACGGAAAGTTTCCGAGTCCGTCCGGCAAATATCAATTTTGCAGTACATGTCGTCAAGGCGTTTCCAAAGGTAGGATACCATCCCTTTGTCTCTCTAATGGCTTCGACTTTCCAGAGATACCTTAATGCCTTAAAAACTTGACATGTCTTGAGGAGCGCCTTATTTCTCCTCGAATTCCCTTCATGCGTATTATATCCATGGATATGAAAGGCAATGCGGAATAAGAGGCGCTGTAGTCAATGTTCCAATTTCAGTACCTGATACTGTAAACGTACTCCCGCGCACCTTTGATTCGACCCATGTAATCAAGGTTAATTTAAAAAGAAAGTTAGAATATTCCCATAATTTCATGACGGAAACTATTCGACCGGCTCGGGTTATTCAAGCTGTGCGATGCTTGGTTAACACTGAGCTCTACAGAAAGCACAACATTTCCTTTGACGGTGATTGGCTCAATCAAATGGGAGCCGAAGAAGAGATACCTTTCATCGCAGATGAATCTGACCGAGAAGTCGTAGAAGAGCTTCTTCGTCAACATTCTCATTCTCAATCAAATGACGCGCAAGGAGGTGATTTAAATCCCGGAGGTCATGAAACCCTATTAGAAAACGATGATATTGGAATTCAGCGTATTGCTATGGCTCACGGAGAAGGCCGCATTCCAAAAAATTTAACCCTTGACGATGACGCAGAAGAACTTTCCTTCCCAACTATTTCTTGCGGCGAAATATTTAAGGGGAATTCGACCTATGCAAAAAAAGCAAGATCGCAAATTCGCTTTTACGACCGTCGTTGCGCAGTAGTGCCCAAAGTCCTTTATAAGTACAAATTTTATGAAATGCAACGAATTCAAATTCTGTTTCCATTGCCCTACGAAAAAAATCAGGTGCAGTAACTGCTGCAAATGTGAGGGATAATTCATTTGTTGACAGTCTTGTACAACATGACGATGGATTTCACATTCTAAAAGGACTTTGTTCAGCTGCAGCACACTGGGAGGCAGAAAAAAAAAAGTTATAGCCATGATAAGACAATTTGGGTTGCCTACATTCTTCATAACCCTCTCTGCTGCTGAATCTAAATGGAACGAACTCTTAGTTATTCTATCTCTTTTATTGGATAGCAGAGACATTACTGAGGAAGAGGCAGCAGCTCTTTCTAGCGCCAAAAAAGCTAGATTAATTCGATCTGACCCAGTAACGTGCTCCCGGTACTTCGACTACAGGTTCCGGCAATTAATGAAATTATTTAAGAGCTCCGAGATATTTGGTGAGTTAAGACTCGTCCATTATTATTGGAGGATCGAGTTCCAGCACAGAGGATCGCCGCACTCTCATGGCATGTATTGGTTTTCTGGTGCCCCAAAGCTAGAAGGACCCGATAACGCCGAAGAGGTCACCCGCTTTATTGATCGTTTCATTACTACCAGCGGGGACGATCCTGAAATTCATGAAGTAATTCAATATCAGCGCCATAAGCACAGCGCTTCATGTTTAAGGGAACTGCGAGGACAACAATTCTGCCGTTTTAATATGCCATACCCATCAATGCCTGAAACTCTGGTTTTGTTTCCATTTGAAGAAAACGAATCCAACGTTGAAGAAAATAGAGAAATATTTAAAAAAGTTAAAGAGCTCCTAAAGTCTGTTTCCGAAGAAGAATCGGCCATGTTTAATAATTTTGAATATTTTTTCAGCCATCTTGTAATTTCATATGAGGAGTACAAGTTCGCCATTCGGTCTAGCTTAAAAAAGCCCCAAGTATTTCTTCGTCGCCAATTTTCTGATAGGTTGCTAAATGCTTACAATAGAAATATTATAGGCTTGCATAGAGCAAACATGGATATTCAATTCATTCTAGATGCTTACGCCTCTTGTAGTTATATAATTAACTACATAAATAATTCCAACCGTGGCGTGTCGCAACTGCTTCGAGAAGCAATGACAGAAATAAGCCATGGAAGTGTTTCCGTCAAAAGAAAATTGCAGCATTTAGGGAGCATGTTTATTAACGCTACAGAAATATCTGCCCAAGAAGCTGCATACAACATTTTAGGTCTGAGGCTAGTGAAGGGAATGTTTTTATTAACACTTGCCATCCAGATAAAAGGGTCCGGATAGTCCGATCTAACAGAGAATTAGAACAGCTTCCCGCAAACTCATTAGATATTTTTGAGCGAAATTTACTTGATCGATACGTGCAAAGACATGAACAACTAGAATCGTTATGTCTTGCGGAATTTGCGGCTTGGTTCAAATTCTCCAAGCTAAATGCACGGTCAGAACAGTCAAACGAAGAATATGACGAACCAATCGACTTTGATGCAGATGAAGAAAATTACGTTGCTGCACAAAGTTACCAAATGCTGGATGGGACTGGTAGGGTAAAAAGACGTAATCATGCCCTAATTCTTAGGTGGGTTCGCTTCAGTTTAAGCTCATCTCCATCAGATTATTTTAGAGAGCACGTTATGCTCTTTTTCCCATGGAGAAGTGAAGAGACGAAACTCATTGCAAACGACAATAAAAGCACATTTAGAAATAATTTTGAAATTATTAAACGCAATAAAGAGCAGTATGATGTGTTTGACGACATGGAGTTAGAGAGAGTTCTTCAAGATCTGCAAAATGTGGATAGAGAAGAAAACGGCCCCCTTCCCAAAGGGCCAGCCTCTCAATATCTTGATTAAGAGTTCAGAGCTTTGGCAGTCCCCGACGTCGGCCAAAACGTAAATGTACTCCAAGATGAAAATGATTCAAATGGCGAACTTCCTCTTATTAGACTTCCTCCGATAGTATCTGACGATAACCTTTGCTCGCTTACCCGGTCTCTCAACTTTAAGCAACGCCAGTATTACGCCCACGTAATGTATAATGTTGCAGCCAAAAAAACATTTTATGAATATCTTGGTGGAGGGGCCGGAGTGGGAAAAAGCAGATTGATTTCTACAATATTTCAGTCTATAACTTGGCGAGCAAATAAACTTCCTGGGGCAACAGATTCCGCAAAGGTTTTACTTTGTGCTCCTACTGGAAAAGCAGCTTTTGGGATTGGGGGACTAACGCTTCATTCAGTTTTCTCCCTTCCTGTTAATCAAACATCTGGTCCTTTAAGACCCTTAAGCAATGACACTTTAAATACAATGCATTGCAAGTTGATTGATATCCAATTAATTATTATAGATGAGATCTCGATGGTCGGATCGAAAATGCTTGGATACTTAGATCAAAGGCTTTGTCAAATTTTTAGAAGTCAAGATGTAAGTTTTGGGTGCAAGTCTATAATAGTGTTTGGAGATCTGAAGCAGCTTAGCCCAGTTGGAGATCGTTGGATATTCGCAGAAAATACATCTAATCCCTATAATATTCTGGCAGGAGCTAACCTTTGGAATAACATTAAGTGTTTCGAGCTAACGGAAATAATGCGGCAACGTGACGACCACGCTTTTGCTTTGGCTTTGAATAATATGTCTGAAGCCAACATGACAAATGCAGATACTGAGCTTTTCAGGACAAGAGTTCTTCCAGTAACCGACGTTCCTGACGATGCAATTCACTTATTCTGTTCTAATGCTGACGTAAACCATTACAAAACCATTACCATTAAAACTTGCCCAAATTAGAACTGAAGAATTTGTGTCAACTGCAGTAGATACAGTTAAGTCAGCTAATATGTCTGAAAGAAGTCGAGAATCAACTCTTAGGCATGCCCAAAACATGAAGACCTCTGAAACTCAGGGTCTACCATATATTTTACACCTGAAGACTACTGCAAAATATATGGTTACCGTCAATATTGACACAAATGATGGACTTGTAAATGGAGCAACTGGTCAATTAATGCGAATTGACAACTGTATGGTTAACGGCTCATTATTAGTTACTGGACTGTGGATAAAGTTTACAGATGCCACTGTCGGTACTATAGCTAGGTCAAAAGTTCGAGGAAATTATCACCCAGACTGGACTCCAATTTATAAAACAGCCCGAGTATTCCAATGCGGAAATTCGGGACATTCTTCTATTGATCGAAAACAATTTCCAGTTGTTCCTGCTGAGGCTATTACCATCCATAAGAGCCAAGGAGCAACCTACAGCAAAGTCGCAGTGCATCTTAAAAGAGGCATTAAGCGAGCTTCGTTGTACGTAGGTTGCAGCAGAGCAACTAGCGCATCGGGCCTTTTCCTTTTACGAGACTTTGTCCATCCAACTAGATTTGGAGCTACAAATGTCCAAGTAGAACTTGAACGTTTAAGAGGGGAAAAGGCTTTGACTACGCATTATGAATTTTTGGTCAATGAAAATGAGGATAAATCTTTATATTACCACAACGTGGAATCTCTTCGCGCTCATCGCGAAGATGTTGCCAACGACAACTTTTTATGTTTTGTTGAAACCTGGACTCTTCCACAAGAAGAGTACACTTTAAGGGATTTCGACATTATAAGAAGAATAGATTGCAATAGTCTGAATGGTATTGGGAAGAACGGAATACTTATTTATGCTAAACAAAACATTTCGCAAAATGTATTATTTCTGTTTGAGACAAAGAAGTCCACAAACACAAGGGCAACGTATCAATCGATTGCATTTAAATATCTTGACACGTCATTTATAATTGTTTATAGGAGTGCCGGATTTCCTATTGCAAGATTTCGAAATGAAATTAAAGCTGATGTGGAAAAAGTGCGTAGAATGCATAATACTAAAGTAGTAATATTAGGAGATTTTAATATTTGCAGATCCACAGGTACTGATATTCTGGAGGAACACTTCAATGCCTATAACCTCTTTTCAATCATCATTCTCCCACAACAAAACAAATAACACAAATTGATTGGATATTTTCAGATTCTCGAGTTCCACAAGCTCTTGCCATTACTTATGAGACACCATATAGCCACCACGATGGATTTTTTTTAAGTATAGCTTGTAGTCGGTAATATAATTAAATATATAAATTGTAAAAATTTTAATAGGTTAGAAAAAAAAATTAATTGTATATAGCATATTGTATATATGTATTTTTATGGTATTATTAATTTATTTATTTCTATCTATCAACGTAGTTTTCAAAATTGTATATATATATATAAATGATAATATTTTCCCCCTCGTGGATTGTGACCTTGACGTGGTGTGGGGGCTGAGTACGTGAAATTGTTTTAATATCACTGAAGCTAGCAACAATCCTTAAAATGTAACATAGTGTTACTAACATTGATTATTTCTTATAACTGCAAGGGTATTCAAACTTCGGCTTGCCGAAGTTAACTTCCTTTCTCGTTGTGATTGCATTTACTGTTGCTGATGACGTCACTGTGCTAGTAACCCTGGCCAGGCATGTGGGCAGTTGGGGTGAGGCAGGGCCAGGAAGAGGGGAAATGCATTTATCGCTTACCCCGCTTTGCACCGTCGCTGACATAGATGGAGAGAAAGAGAGCGCGCCCTTTCGTTGTTAAAAGGCTTGAGTTCGTTGGAAGGTGTTGGGTCTAACGATCGCGGTGGATCGACTGCTGCAGACGCTTTTGTTAGTGCGGCTTCGGTTGTCGATACGAAAGAGAAGTATGCATTGCTCTTTTGCAGCGAGAGCCGATGCTCGTCTTGCTTACGTTGGCGCTGCGCCCGAACTTCTTTTGGGTTCATCACCTTATTTGTTTGTTTTTTGCTTTTATTTGTATTTAAGTATTAGAATCACTAATTAAAAACACAAAATAATAGTAAATTGCGACTTTTCGTCGCAATAAACGTCTTTTTGCCGTTTATTTTTATTTTATATCGGTTTTTTTTTTTAACGATTGTCTTTCGGAGCACAAGAGAAATAAATGCACGTCTGCACTCGCCACATTTCTCAAATTTCTTTTCAGAATATCGACCACTGTGAACTCCTCCAAAGGCACCTTCAATCCAACCATCATCTGCATAATTGCGTCGTAAAAGCTGTCGAAATTCTCGTTCTCTTGCTTGCGATCACGAATAGCTTTCCTAATGTCAACATCAGTACGGGTGTCTCTATATTGCTTCCTAAAAGCTTTACAAAGCAGATCCCATCTCAGTATTGGAGATGTTTTATGGAACCGCCAATAAAAATCTCTGACTTTGCCTTCAAAAAACATGCTTGCATTACTGCATAGAATGGTAAAATTCACTTCAAGTGTCTGACGAGTGAGAGCTTCAACCCTATATATAAAATTATCAACACTAAGACCATCTTGATATCCGCTAAATCGAATTTTCCAACCATTCAAGACGTGCGCAACCTTATCTGGCCTTTGCGCTAAGTCCGAGACAAAACTTCGCTGCAACCCTAGTCCAGGACCGTGGCTGCCAACAAAACCGAGATCAGTGTCTAAGTTTATATCCGGTAGTCCACTAGGCGATGGCTGGCCACTGGCAGAATTTAGCTGCTATACTTGATCGAATTAGCTGTCCCATCTCCCTTGATAATTGGGCCATTAACTAGCTATGCATTCCTCGAACGGCTTCTGATATGGCATTCGTTATGGATTCGGTTTGGGGAACCGACTGATTTAAGCCAGCTGAAGTTCCTGGACTATCAAGATTATTTTAACCCTGCGACCTGGTTTTGAGCGTAGCAGGTCTCTCAAACCAGACTGTACTACAGGTTGGACAAGTTGGTTTCTTTTTGGAATAAATTGCTATACACGATTTGTGAAATTCGTGCGCGCATTTGGTTCTAAAAATTGTTGAAGCTGTTATCGCTTTTCCACACAGCACGCATTCTGGTGGTGGCGCAACACTACAGTTTTCCTCATCCGCCTTTCGATCTCTTTCAATCTCAATATAAACGCAATAAATTATAACTAAAATAATCAATAATGAGCTCTACACAAAAAGATCCTAATAAGAAAGAAAATTAAAAACTATGATTTATTCTATGCAAATCAAATATCAAACCAAATACAATGATTTCTTATTTTCCTTTGACTCGGATTCTTATTTCAAGAGTTCACTGCCCTCAAACGCAAAACCAGCTGTTTCCTTGCTTTTCGCTCAGCCTTAAAATAAGTGCATGTAAGCGAAGGTATGTTTAAGAACCGAACAAAACACAAAAATAGTGCTCAACGAAAATCGAAAATAAAAATATCAAGAAAATAATCGTTTGCATCTAGCGTGACTAATTCCTCTGCGAAAACCAACTTTCAGACGTCGACCAGTCAGGTGTATAAAAAAATGAAAAAAAAAACAAAACAAGGGAGAACGCATTAGTCGAGTACCTCGACTATCAGATAACCGTTACTCAGCTTAAGGGACCAAAAGGAAATTAAGATATGCAAGCAGCGCCACCTACCGGCGGAAGACAGTATTAATCGTTGTGGGCGTTAGGGTAGGCGTGGCAAATCGATAGGTATTGACGAGACCAATACATTTCAGTTAAAACTTTTTATCTAGCATGAAAATTGTGGGCGCCACAGGTTTGGGCGGTTTGTGGGCGTAAAAGTGGGCGTGGCATATTCGCGTAACAAAAATGCGCTGCGTATAAAGCTACGGAATCTAAATCTGAGATCCCGATTCTCTATCCTTGATAGTTTCCGAGATATCCACGTTCATACTTACGATTTTTTGAAGTTTGTGGGCGGTTTGTGGGCGTTAAAGTGGGCGTGGCAAACTTTTTTTTGGGTCAATCGATAGATATTGATAAGAACAATACATTTCAGGTAAAATTTTTTATCTAGCATCAAAACTGTAAGAGCCACAGTTTTGGGCGGTTTGTGGGCGTTAGAGTGGGCGTGGTACTCTGCTGAAACAATTTTGAGCGCTGCGCAGGAATCTCAGGAATCTACATGCTTAGTCCCAGTATTGTAGCTCTTATAGTTTCCGAGATCTCAGCGTTCATCCGGACAGACGGACATGGCTAGATCGACTCGGCTAGTGATCCTGATCAAGAATATATATATTTTATGTGGTCGGAAACGCTTCCTTCTGCCTTTTACACACCTTCCGACGAATCAAGTATACCCTATTACTCTACGAGTAACGGGCTTAGCTACGGCCGGAGAGAGAAAGCACTACTACACTTGGCCTATTGCTGGGCGTAACGCCCCCTACACCTGCGATCGAGTCTACCGCTTTTCCACCACAGCTGTTAAAGAGGCGGCATTCAGCCCATCTTTCCATTGGCCGTTCCATAACCCTTTGTCTTCACCTATAACGGCCCCTTCGCGGTTGCGGCTTTACGGGGGTCTCATGTCCGCCGAGGACAATGTTGTAGATTGCATAAAACATTTTCGTCACAAAAGTTGATATCAGAACTTTTGTTTGCTGAAGGTGCGATCGGCACTAGGCTTTTACCTCGTTAAGAGGTGCTTTTGTTTGATATCAGAAGTTTTTGTTTTAAACATTAATCACATAATTAATCTTCACACAGCCTTAATTTTATTCCAAAACGAATTAAAATTGTTACAGTCTTTGTATGCAATCCTTTTAGGTTTTGCAATATCTTTTGATTGTTGTACCACTAGTTATGATCGGACCATCACAAAGTGGACTGCCGTCCACAGTGACGCCTTTTAGTTTTCGTCAAAAGTTTTTTACGCGGAGAAAGAATAAAAGTCATTTCGAAAAGCGTACAAAGTATTTCGAAATTCCTTTTTACACTATATAGCACAAGCCTGTAGCTTTAGTAGTTTACAAGTTACGAGTGTACTAAATATATCTATTGTGAGGAGTTGAATAACTCCCCACAGTCTAAGCAGCAGCAGCAGCAGATTGCCGGCCGCTTACCAGATACGCGGCGAATTCGCGTAGTGACGGCGCGGCGAGGAGAGAGTTTGGAGACCAAGGATGGAGAACGAGAGAGTTTGGAGACCAAGGATTTAGAACGAGAGAGTTTGAAGACCAAGGATGGAGATCAGGAGAGTTTGGAGACCGAGGAGCGGATATTGGGAGAATGGAGACTTGGCGGGCAGAGCAAGAGTGCCGTGTGCAAAAGGGGATAACGGAACTCCACCGGACTTTGGACTCTGCCGTGAACTTTGGACCGGGAGAAGAAGTGCCACATCTCGGCAGTGGAGCGGCACTCAAGCGTGCCACAAGCATCACGGGAATCAGAGGGACGGCAGCTATGGGCAGAGCATCGCTTGGAAGCGGTACGTGAAGGACAAGTGGGTCAACCAGGAGGCACGGACTTTGGACCCGGAGTGGAGAGATCCAGCGGGCCGTGCGCAAAAGGGAAATAACAGTTCCCGGAGGCCCTATATAAGGCCGCAGAGCGCTGGCAGCTGGATCAGTCGATCACGAGGAGTCAAACCTTCAAGATCAGTTAAAGTACCAAGTGAACAGTCAGTCAAGCAAGTAATCTATGAGGGAGCCACAACAAAGCGAGTCGTCGGAAACAGCGCCGTGGGAAGCTTACAAGGAGCAAGATCGCCACGTCGAGACGTTCGGGATTGGGACATTAGGAATCTCCGAATTGAGACACAAGTGGCTGAGTTCCGGAAGGCATCACACGGCTAAGTCAGGGCGTTTGTTTTCCAACTTTGTCGCGACCACATCCTGGCGAGTCGCCCGGCGGGTCTGTCAGAGACAAGCGAAAGAGGCCTACGACGAAGAACCGTCAGCTTGGGGAGAAGAGTTGTCTGAGACCCAGCGTACCTTGCCCGACCAAGCAGAACCTGGCGTGACGGACGAGCGGTGGATCGATTTGCGGTTTCAAGAGGCGTTCGCCTGGAGAGCCCTGCGATTACCGGCGAAGTTCCCGAACAGCAACCGCCCAACTCCCCAAGTGCCAGAACGCCAAGCTACTGGTCAGTCGGCAGCGACGCTAGCAGACATCTCCGGCAGCCACGTTACCATCGCCGCGCGGAGTTCATTGGGGAGCGCAGGAGCGTCGCGGACGTCAAGTATTAGGGTGAAGCCGGGTGGAACGTTCGTCTGCGCTAGGCGTAAAGCAAAGTGAACTGCTAGGCAGCTTCCTGGCGGTAGCCTTGACTGCCAGCGCGATCTGAGCAAGAACCTAGCGGAACCGTCCGGGACAGAGCAAGGGACAGGTATTGCCTCGAAAGGCGTCGGCCTGGAGAGCAAGGCTTGTTCACCTTAGTCTGAAAACGGTGACGCTTCCCTAAGCCCACAAGGCCGAGCTCTCTGCGAGAATAAGGCGCAACAAGCGACCCCGAGGCAGCGCGTCGGCAAGCGAGCAGAGGCGGCCACTACGAGCGTCCCGAGACACAGGAGCCAGCGGACGTCGAGTCAACGCGTCGACAAGCCAGAAAAAGGAGCACCAGCAGCCGGCGGAATCAGAGCAAGGAGATACCGAAGCCAGCCCAGCCACACACCCGCTGTTCTAATACCACAAGAATAAATCCCACTGTTACCATTTGAACCCTTTGTTTTCTCACTGATCTACCGGGCAGTCACGTCATATAAATTTGGTGGGATGAACACACAATCTTCTGAGCTAGCCGCACGAATCTCGGAGGGAGCAGACAACAGAAATCAGTTCGTTACATCTGGCGCCCAGTGAGAACAGCACAATAAAAATGGGAAAGAAGTGGATTTACCGCCTTAAGAAGGAGGACTTCGCCCATGTCGCACAGACGCTTAATGTCGCCCTGGAGGGCAGGCTTGACGACATGAGGAAGGCACTGTCGGAATACTACTCAAAGACAGAGAACCACTCACAACTCGTCGACATCTGGGCCGAGCTGGAAGCAACATACCAAGACAGAGCCGGCCCAAGCATTACGTTAACGAACGCCGAAGGAGACAACCTGGTGGCAATCCTGAGCATTGACAACATGCAAAAAGAGGTCCACAGGAGAGTATCAAGCCAAGATAAGAAAACAGCAGCGCTGACCCCGAGACCAAGCCAGTCGGACTTTGCAAAGGTCGCTTAACAGGTCCGCGAATGGTCGTTCGGGTTCGACGGGGCGGAAAAACCATTTGAGTTCCTGGAGCAGGTAGAATGATCCGCCAGCACGTACGGCTTGGATCTTGATATGATCCCTCGAGCGACGCCGGAGTTGCTAAAAGGAAGGGCTTTGAAATGGTTCATCGCCGACAACAAGTAATGGAGAACCTGGGCAGAGTTCATAGAAGGCTTCCGCACCTATTTTCTGCAAAGAGATTTTTTCACCAGGCTGGCAGACCAGGTCCGGCAACGGAAGCAAGGCTTCAGCGAGTCGTTCAAGGACTACATGATCGACATGCAGACGATGGTGAAGCCACTTAACTATTCTACGAAAGATACGTTAAGGGTCATTAAAGAGAACTGCACCCCAAGCCTACGGATTTTCTTGAGAGCATACAAAGTGTCGGACCTGTATACGCTAATGATCCTAGCCGATGAGTACGAAGAACTTGAAAAGGAACGGGAAGTTTTCGCACAGGAGAACAAGTTCTCAAAGACCAAGTCGGCATCACCAACGCAGGTGACATGCAGGAGATGCGAGGAGACAGATAGCCAGGACACACGAGAAAATGACTAATGGTCACCACCACACCAAGCCAGACGACAGCAGGCAACAGAC
Organism: Drosophila subpulchrella; assembly: GCF_014743375.2. Classification (NCBI taxonomy): domain Eukaryota; kingdom Metazoa; phylum Arthropoda; class Insecta; order Diptera; family Drosophilidae; genus Drosophila; species Drosophila subpulchrella. The sequence continues at coordinate 889,406 of NW_023665571.1, forward strand.
GCAACACGCGGAGGACATTGGACACCACCCCAACAGCAACAGAGACAGCCAAACAATACCTTGTGGAGGCCGCCAAGCATCACACAGAGGCCACAAAATGCCACCCATATCACAGACCCGCAGGAGGCCTGTCGCAAATGCGGTGGGAACGGACACTGGGCTAGAGGATATGCGGCAAGGTGGGTGTCAGGAGCGTCGATTGCTGCTAACGATCGGGAAATGGCCAGCAATCTCAGCCGCAGAGAGGTGAGCGGGGATCGCACAATGCCACCTCTCCAAACTAACGGGCGAGCTAATCGAGGAGGAGCAGCAGTTGTCCGCAGCTGTGATGACTGGTGGGAACAGCTACAAGGCACAATCGACACCGGAGCCACGGCAAGCTTCGTTAGCGAAGAATTGGCGGACAATATTGCTGCTCTAGGAAGGATTACAAGGACGAGACGGCAAGTTAGGTTGGCAGATGGAAGGTGCGGCGGAATTGATGCGCAGCTCGAGGTGGAGGTCAAATTCGGCAACAAAGAAGTGACCATGAGCCTGTTGAGTTTACCCGGAGTAGTGGATCCATTAGTGTTGGGATGGAACTTCCTGAAACAAGCTGGAACCGAGATAAGGTGTGCTGGACACGAGATATTAATACCAGCCAGGAACCGACACAATGGATGGCTCGAGGAGAAGCTATCAGTAGCAGTCGTTCAACAAGTAAACGAGTTGGACGATACTACAGCGTTCCTTGAAGCAAAGCTGGCAGACTTCAGCACAATGACGGGAACATCGAATATGGCAGAACACCAGATCAAAATGAAGGATGACAAGCCAATCATGCAGAGATACTACCCCAAGAACCCAAAAATTCAAGGGAAAATCAACGCAAGGGTGGACGAGCTTCCCCAAATGGGGTTCATAGAGCATTCAAAGAGCCCATACAGCTCCCCCATCGTGATGGTGAAAAAGAAGAAACGCAAGTGGAGACTGTGTGTCGACTTCAGACAGATCAACGCGAAGTCAGTGAAGGTTGCCTACCCAATGCCCCACATAAACTACATCCTAGATCAACTAAGGGAAGCGCGGTAGAGCAGTTTGGATCTGAAGGATGGATACTGGCAGATCCCACTGGAAGAGAGTAGCAGGCAATATACGGCGTTCACGGTACCAGGCAAAGGTCTTTTTCAGTGGAGGCGTCGGCAACGTTTCAGCGAGTTTTGGACCAAGTAATTGGCCCCGAGATGTCACCTCACGCATTCGCTTACCAGGATGACATAATAGTGATCGGTCGCACGCTAGAAGAACACAAAAGAAACCTGAGAGAAGTGTTCCGGCGTCTAAAGGAGGCAAACCCGAGGCTGAATCCAGAAAAATGCCAATTCTTTAAGAAGGAACTGCTGTACCTGGGACATCGAGTGACTAGCGAGGGAATAGGAACAGATCCAGAAAAAGTAGCCGTCATCGCCGAACTGGAACCGCCATCGACCGCCAAAGAGCTCCGCCGATTTGTACCAGATTTTTCCAGAATCGTCAAATCCCTGAATGACCTGCTGCGCAAAGGAGTGGACACCAGAGCACCAGATGGCGTTTGCGGAAGTAAAGGCAAGACTCGTGGCAGATCCGGTTCTAGCATGCCCGGACTTCAGTAGAACTTTCATCCTGCAAACAGACGCCAGCGACTACGGCATCGGAGCAATACTGACCGAGGACACCGAAAAGGGCGAAAGAGTAATCTCCTATTCGAGCCGAACACTGAAAGGCGCGGAAAAGAACTATTCAACAACGGAGAAGGAGTGCTTGGCGATCGTCTGGGCGATCCGGAAGCTCAGGCCATAATAAGGTAGTAACCACTTTAAGGTAGTAACCGACCACATGGCCCTGAAGTGGCTCAACAGCATCAAAAGCCCTTCAGGAAGGATCGCCAGATGGGCCCTGGAGCTACAGCAGTACGACTTTGAGATAGCGTACAGAAAGGGTCAGCTAAACGTGGTGGCCGACGCATTATCAAGACAACCACTACCAGAGACGCTACGAGGATTAAAAGAGGCATCGGCAACAATAGCTTCAGGAGGGTGCAGCTGGATCAAGGACATGGGCGAAAAGATAAGGACCCAACCGCAGAAGTACCCGGACTATGTTATGGATGGTGGACACTGCACAGAAACATAACTCACCGAGCAGGCAGTGAAGACGTCGCGTCATGGAAGATGTGCGTCCCAAAGTCGCTACGAGAAATAGTGTTGAGGGAAAACACGGGACACGTAGGAAGCCGGAGGACAATTGCACGGTTGGCAGCCCGATACTACTGGCCAGGCATGCATAGAGACGCCCGAGCCCACGTAAGAAAATGCGAGATTTGCATGCGGTTTAAGCCCAATCAGATGCAGGCGGCCGGGAAGATGTTTACCCAAGTGCCGATGGAACCATGTGCCACGGTATGTGCAGACTTCGTTGGACCCCTACCAAGATCTAAGCATGGGAACCAAATGCTGCTGCTCATGATAGACAGATTTTCGAAATGGACGGAACTGGTGCCCCTGCGCAGTGCGACAGCAGAGTCGCTCAAGAAGGCGTTTAGGGAGCGCATAATCGCAAGGTACGGGGCTCCGAAGGTGGAACACGAGCACATCGGAATCCACCGGCCATACACCGGCGTTTCTTACCCAGGGCAGGGAATCACGTCTACCCAGCAGCCTATATGATAAGGAAACCCTAGGCACTGGACAAGCTACGGAGACCCCTGAGGAAAATGCCAACAAACTGAGGGAGGTATTCGAGATCGTGCGGCAATATATGGAAAAGGCGTCCCAGGACCAAGCCAGACACTATAATCTGAGAAGGAGGCAATGGCCACCAGCGGTGGGCGACTTTGTGTAGGCCAAGGAACATCACCTGTCCAAAGCGGCTGAAGGATTCGCTGCAAAACTAGCCCCGAGGTACGATGGCCCTTACCAGGTTGTGGATTTAGTCGAAGTCGAAAGGACAGTTCACATTGGCGAGCTCAAGCAACAACAAAACGAGCAGACAGCAGAAACGTCAGATATCTAACAACAGGTATGAGGCGACAGGATTAGGTGTCAGCCTGAAGCGAGAGTCATCCATACGCCACACGGAAAGGACAATCACGATAGCAGAGGGACATGGATAAGGATTTCACATTGATCCAGACTGCGAGGCCACAGGATTATGCGTCAGGCCTAAGCGAGAGTCATCCACACGCCACGCAGAAAGGTCAACCATAAGGATAGGTCACATAGACATGGATAAGGATTTCACATTGATCCAGTTGCTTTCCCCAGTGTGTTTACTTGTCATTTTAGTCTCCTGCTGCTATAAAGTAGTCTCCTAGTAAGTATAAAAACTGCATAAACTCATCTTCAGCTATAGTGAAGCGAGGGGAGCAGTATACGCCGACTAGGGTAAGTTGGTTGCCAGTATATTGTTGTATATTTATAGTTGTGGCCTGTAGGTAGTTTTTAGCAAATTTGTTATGATAGTGGTGCTTAATACGGCTTCTGATTAGAATTCCAGTCCCACCATGTGCCTAACCATCTGGATGATTTGTTCCGTAGAATGAATAGCCTCTTAGTTGAAAATTGTATTTTTTTGTAAGGTGTGTTTCTGGAAGGAGCATTACGTCGATGTGATTGTCGAGTTGGAATTGAGCTAACTCAAGTTTATGCTGTGAAACGCCGTTAGCCTTCCACGTAGATATCCGTAGGGAAGTCATTATTTCGATTGTTGCGAAACCAGCATTTGAATCATTAGATTTTGCATGGTTGTGCGCATAAACGACATTAACTCCGAAAGGCTTTGTTGCAGGCTGCATATCATAGCTTCAAAGTTCCTTTTTGGCTGCTCCGGCGATTAATGGTGCTGAGCCGTGTTCGGTTCTTGATATGCTGATTGCAGAGATGAACTTTTTGATTCTGAGTTTAGAGCGCTTGCGAATGTCACATTTTTGTCAAAGGTTATGGTTCCTGGTGAAGACCTGGCTGCAGTCGAGAAAAAGTCTTCAGGGCTTGATCGGGAAGCTGTCAACTGTTTACTTTGGGTGCGGGCAGTAGTTCCTCTCTGATGGATGCGACTTTTTAGCTCCTTATAAACCGGGCAACTTCTGTAGCTAGCACTTTTTCTAGATGCAGTCATCTTTGCTCGCTGGGCAGTGTGCGGAGTCATGAAGCTCTCCACAAACTACAAACTCCGGTTTTACAGTGAGACCTTGTATGGCAATATTCTTGGCAGTTCGCACATTGTACCGGGCCATTGCGTTTGTGCGGTTCCTAAACTGCAATTCTGCGGTGCAACAGGAACTGAAGATTTTATATAGGGTGCACTTCGTATTTCTTTAGGGGCTTATTTTCTGGTTCGACCTCTACCTTAACGAGCGGCTGCGGCTTTCTATCCCTGTTGAGGATATTGAAGACTGTCTTAGCGGTAAATGCCTTCTCTTGTAGTGCCTTTGTTATCTCTGCTGCTCTATGCCCTTAAGTGAGATTTGCAGGCCGTTGCTGCTTTTAAGCTGATACGTGTAAAAGTTATTTTTATTCTCGGTAAGATATTTCGATAATACTCTGTAATTATCTTCAGACTTCACTTGAACTTTTGTTTCGTGAATGTTGTCCCTTACAAGGGGTATTATGTGGAAGTTATCCTTTTCAATGAGCTCGATGATTTTGTTGACAAGAACATTGAAACTTTTTTTTCGAATATAAATAGGTGGAGGCTTTGGATTCCTTTTCTCAACTTCAGTAGAATCGGCCTCGTCAACGTCAGCGGCGTCTGCCAAGATTTTAAATCGGCTTGTATTCACGGGCGCTTATATTGCAGCTAGGATAGCATTACTATGGGTTACTTTGCGTTGAGAATTTAGGGGGCTCAGCTTCCTTTTGATTTTGATGTAGCGATCCATACCAGTCTGCACAGCCGACTTAACATATTCATTGTTAAGCGCTGCGGCAGACGTATTAATACTTGCGCTGCTAGCTTTTGTTGACAACGTTGCTGAAAATGTCGTTAAACATGCAGTCGTTGTTAAAGAAATTGCGGTGCTAGTTACTGCTGATGAGCGTAGGTCATTGCATACCTGCATTGGAGCACATTTAGCGCTCTTTGGCTGCAGAGACTTCGATGGTAGCGAGGGGAGAGCAAGAACGCGCTCTCTCGCTCGCTACGTTTGAGAATTCGTTCAAGTTGGGGTAATTGACCGCGCTTGATCAGAGCTTGCATTATTTTTGGTTGCTTTAAAAGAGAAGTACGCGTTATTTCCTTGTACTGGGAGCCGTCTCTCGTCTTGCTTACGTTGACGTTGTGTGCGAACGTCGTTTGGACTCATTGTAATCGAGGTTAAGTTAATTTGAATTTTAATAGTTAAGTTTTATATTAATTAGTTGACCAATCAAAATAAACATTCGCGATTTCATCGCAGAAAGATTTATTAAACCAGTCACTGCACAATAAATACACATCTGCATGCGACAACGGTATTGGTATTGAAAGACATAAGAGGATGCAGAGTAGTCCTTCACTTTTTTGAGTGTGCGTATCTCGTTCTTTAAAATCTAAAGGTCTTGAGTTCTTTAGCATTTAGCATTTAAACGTATCGGCGAAAGCGCTTTCATTGATGGATGTTCCTGCAAGCCGTGAGTGCCAAAAATCATACTTTTAACCGTGAGATAAGAGCTCAAAGCTATATAAAAAAAGACTATAAGAATGGCTAGAATCACCCTGCACCTACATATGTGTCATGCAATCTGGCAGATTAAAAACTGATGGCTTTCTCCTTGTGACTTTTTAAGGTCTTAACTTATAACTGTTTAAATGAACTGAAATTAAATTTTCAACACCACGAAAATGCATTTAATTTAAATTCACTGCATTGTTAGTATGTGCATTTTAAACCATATTTATTCAATTTATTCGTAACCATATTCAAATCATATTTTTCTGCATGTTTGTATGATAATTGTTCGTAATTATGCATTTTCTTAGCCAGTAATAAAACCTTTATAAATAATAAAAAAGTAGTCTACTGCCGCAACTAGTATGATTCCGCGACGGGGTAGCTTGCTGTTAAAGGGGTCGTTCCGACCAGGGGGTCATATGGAAACGAACGACTGGCTGGGGGAATCTCTAGAACATCTAAAGAGGTGAGATTGGGGCTCGGCCAGGGTAATGGTGAATTTTAGAACTTTCTTTTTGATTTTGACCCATTAATAATAGACATTTGGGTCGAACATTGTCATCCACTTTCACAGCTGACAAGCAGCCTGCCGAGCAGGCGCTTGCGCTTTATATCCATGGTACCATCTTCGCCCGAATTTTATTTCAATGTCGTAGTTCGTTACAAGACAAGCAGCCAAACTAGATTGTATAGCGCCACCTATATGAGGCTTCAATATATGCTAAACCCGCCGCACACGGGTTTTTAAAGTTTTGGTCGTTTATTAACTTTAGATCTAGCATCGAAACTGTGGGCGTAACAGCTTTGGGCGGTTTGTGGGCGTTGAATTTGGCGTGGCATACTTTTTTTAGGCCAATCAACAGATATTAACGTCAACAACTTATTTCCGATAAAACTTTTATCTAGAGTTTAAGAGTGGGGTGGTCCATTAGCATAACAATCTTGCGCAGCGTACGAAGCTAAGTAATCTAAATCTGAAATCTCAACTCGCTCTCTAATAGTTTTTCGCTAATAGTTTCCAAATTGGAATCAACGCACACCTAAATCCACTTATTGACACTATTAAAATGTCTTTTCATTCGATTTGAATAGCTGTAAACGTATTTGACAAGATTTACTATGGCTCCCGAGATGGTCCCGCTTCCAATTGGAGAGGACTACAAACTTCTTCAACAAATTCTAGACGCTAAGCCCATTAACCAATTTGCAAACATCGTAAGTTCTTAAAAAATATGATCGCTTAGTTGTTTAGCTTTTTACTAGTTTTAGTCGACAAATTTTTCCCCAAGCTCTTCAGACGGCAAGATAAGACACTAATAAATTGAATGTAAAATCTTCCTTCGGTATGGTTAAACCTTAGGCTTCAACAATTCACTTGATGGTTTTACCAAATATAAGCATCGATCGATTATATAATTTAATTGCCAACATAAGCAGCATAAGTTTACTGCTTTATATGTCCATCCTTTCCCAGAGTAGAACTAATTGCAAGAAAATATTTTCCTCCTTCTTCCTCTGCCTCCTCAAAGAGATTATATGATTGATATTTTAACATCGAAATATCAGTACAAAAGATAATTCAAGTTGGTGGTATAACTAAACCGAACGCTGACTATTTGTGTCAGATAGAAGTCCACTTCTCCGTGCTTCCGTCCTATCCATAACCTGATTTCCGTGATAAGTCGGACTAGCTCGCGCAGGGGCACTTGTCCAGTACCGTCCGGCGCACGCAATGTCGCACAGGTGGTATTGTCTTCGCTCATGTAGCTTTTGACCTTAGCCGCGTCTGCCCACACTGCTGCTGCATATGCATCAAGTTAGCAAAACAACTTTTGATATACAAACTTTTTTCCTATTGACAATTTGCCGTTATTTAATCGTAAATTATTCGTGAAAGAAAAAAATTTCCCGTAATTTTTATACCCGTTACTCGTAGAGTAAAAGGGTATCCTAGATTCGTCGGAAAGTATGTAACAGGCAGAAGAAAGCGTTTCCGACCCCATAAAGTATATATGTTCTTGATCACGATCACTAGCCGAGTCGATCTAGCCATGTCCGTCTGTCCGTCTGACCGTTTGTCCGTATGTCCGTATGAACGCTGAGATCTCGGAAACTATTAAAGCTACAGTACTAGGATTAGGCGTGCAGATTCCTGAGTTTCCTGCGAGTGCCACGCCCACTCTAACGCACACAAGCCGCCGAAAACTGTGGCTCCTACAGTTTTGATGCTAGAATAAAAATTTTACCTGAAATGTATTGTTCTCATCAATACCTATCGATTGACCCAAAAAAGTTTACCACGCCCACTTTAACGCCCACACACCGCCCACAAACTTGAAACAATCGTAAGTATGAACGTGGATATCTCGGAAACTATCAAAGATAGAGAATTGGGATCTCATATTTAGATTTCGTAGCCTTGTACGCAGCTCAAGTTTGTTACGCGAATATGCCACGAACACTCTAACGCCCACAAACCGCTCAAGCAACAATTTGCCACGCCCACTCTAACGCCCATAACGCTTAAATCTGTCTACCGCCGGTAGGTGGCGCATTTCAATCTCGCTTTGGTGCTTGCATACCTCCATTTCCCTTTGGTCCCTTAAGCTGAGTAACGGGTATCTGATAGTCGAGGTACTCGACAATAGCCGTCCTTCCTTGTTTTTTTAATTATAAGGTGTTCTGCTAAGTTAACATCAAGTTAGCAGTATAGCTCACTAAAATTAATTTTCAAAATGTTTCTAAATGGGATTTTGCCATAACGTGAATTATTCTTAAAAAAAAAGTTGTAGCTCCATTTAAAAAAAAATTTTTTTTAACCTAGATGTTCTGCAAAGTTGATATCAAGTTAGCGGTACAACTCCCTAAACTTGAACTTGTCCAAAATAGCTTTAACTGGGATTTTAACCGTAAATTATTTGTGAAAAAAAACATTTTTTCGCTCTATTTTTAAAATTTATGTTAGTTTTTAAGCGCTAATTTTACGTATGTGTATATTGGCGAAAATGCCCTGTGAGGAGTTGAACTACTCCCCACAAATTGCAGCGCCAATTATACATGGTGGCCTGCCGGCTACCAGATACGCGGCGAATTAGCGCGTAGTAACGGAATGGCGAAGATAAGAGTTTGGAGAATGAGAGGTTGGAGGCAGAGAGTTTGGAGAACTAGAGGATGGAGAGAGAGAAAGTGGAGACTTTGACGGCAGAGTGAGGGTGCCGTGGGCAAAAGGAAAAGAAGTGTCACATCCAAAGGAAGTTTAGCAGGATGGCGCCAAGAAATTGGACTCCAGGTGCTAGTCGTGGGTCTAGGAAAAAGGGGCCAAACGGGATCCGTGGACTTTGCACCTTAAGTGGAGTGGTTCCCGGTGGTGGTGGTGCCCTATATAAGGTGCCCTATATAAGGCAGCAGTGCTCTGCTAGCTGGATCAGTCGATCACGAGGGTCAGTCCAGCAAGATCAGTCAGATATCAAAGTCAAACAGCTAAGTAAACCAACAGCACGTAAACAACAAGTCAAGTCGTCGGAAGCAGCAGAGTCCTGGGACGAGGAACCGTGAACTCGAGAGGAAAGTTCTCAGGACCCAGTACGCCTTGCCCGACCGAGCAGGACCTGGCACGAAGGACGAGCGGTCAATCGATTTGTGGTTTCAAGAGGCGTTGTCCTGGAGAGCCCGGCGATTACTGGCGAAGTCCCGGAACAGCAACCACAACCCCGAGTGCCAGAGAGCATCACTACCATCCAGAAAGGGCGAGCAGTCGACCGCATGAGCCATTCAAGAGGCGTTGTCCTGGAGAAGCCCAACGGTTCAGCAAGTCCCTCAAGGGGCAGAGCCCAGGATACATTCAGCCTCACAGCAAGCACGATAAGGAACAGAGTCGAGAACATCGGCAGCGACATCAGTAGACATCATCGGCAGCTACGTCACGTCGCCGCGGAGAACTCATTGAGGAGCGCAGGAACTTCGCGGACGTCAAGCAATAGGGTGATGCTGGGGTGGAACGTTCATCTGCGCTAGGCGTAAAGCGAAGTGAACTGCTAGGCAGCTTCCTGGCGTTAGCCTTGACTGTCAGCGCGAACTGAGGGAAACCTTAGTGGGACTGTCCGGGACAGAGCAAGGGTCAGGCGGTCATTGTCTCGAAAGGCGTGGCCCTATAGAGCGAGGCACCTGATCACCCTAGTCTGAGAGGCGAGGGACAATACGAGCATCCCAAGATAGAGGAAGGAGTCAGCGGTCACCGAGTCAACGCACCGACGAGCCAGGACGAACAGTATTAGCAGCCATTGGAATCAGAGCGAGACGACACCGAGACCAACCGAGCCACCCACCCGCTGTAATAAGTGGAACGAAAATAAACCCACAGTTATATTTTGAATTCTGTGATTTCACTATTTCACCGAACACACAACCTACTGAGCTAGCCGCACGAATCTCGTAGCGAGCAGACCAACAAAATCAGTTCATTACAATACTCTAGTGAATCTTAGCAGTATTAGAATTCCCATTTCTCCTTTTCTTTGAAATGCAGCTCCACTAGCGAAAAACGCATGCCAACACAGCAGCAGTGTTAAACATCGTCTCCCATGCACTACTGATTACAAGTACATTTTAATATACACCTATCCCTCGCCTTGCGTCGGGGATACGTTCCAAAAAAATACGACGCAAAGTGAATTAGGATTTTCTATAGCAAGCCATGTAAAGTTCGAAGATGGGTTCCAGGGTTACAAAAATACTACTTTTTAAAAAGAAAATTGAGCAAAATCATTAAAAAAACCAAAATATCATTTCATTTTATTAAATATTATACATATAAGAACAAAAAGAAACTAATTCATTTAAAACAAAATAAATTCTTCAATTACATACTCAATTATGAATTATAATTATAATACAGTTTTATCAATAAATAAAATGGAAAAATGCTTACCTTATTTTGTAGACTCGGGTTGATTTGATTTCACAAGTAACTTTATTTCGAGCGCGTTTCTCCCAAGTGACGCTTAGAATGACACTACTTCAAGCAAGCAAATTGAATAAGTGAGCCGAACCAAAAAATGGGAATTCCCGCTTTTTAATTGCGTAGCGCAATTAAGGTGTTGTCACCCTTTAAAAACTATTAACGACTTCATCCCAAAACAACGCAACATCGAAAATCTAACGACGCACAATGAAAATAAATTATAATTGAGAAGCGACGCAACTTCGAAAAAACGCAAAACGAAACGACGAAAAGCGAGGGATAGGTGACCTAGGTTATGTGGTGCTAATTGCGGTTGGCATTGACCATCCTTTAATAATTTCTGCCTTACCTAAAAAATTTCAGAGACCCAAGGACGGAGAAAGTTATGGCTTAATCGGATTCATAGATTTCGTTGGTCCTCCTTTTAAAAAGCCACATGCAGCAGATCAAAGTAAAATGGCCAAAGTGGAACCTGAACTTCCAATATATTCTAAGATGTAAAATAAAATCAATAAAGCAATATAAAATTTAAAATATTAAGTTTATGTCGACAAACAATTGCTGGTTGCCACCCGAATATCTTTTTGTTCGTTATGAACAAATATTGTATTTTTTAAAAGTTATTGTAACGGTCATTGGTCAAAAAAAGGATATTTGGGTATATACTTGTATGTTGATTTCGGATGTTTATTTATCTACACAAAAAATGCTAGTGGAAACCGCATGTTCAGCCTGGTGGCACGTCTCTTTCCTGCCTGACGCCCCACAGATAAAGCTCTCCTGTTTTTTGGAGTACTGGGCAGCCTTGTTGCCCTGCAGCCGCTTTTGATGATCAGACTTTCGCATTTGCTGGCCATGTGCCCTGACTCAAGGCATCTGTAGCACCGCGGGTGGCCTCCCCGCTCTCTAAGTTTGCAAACGGTCCAGGCGATTAGGGCCTCGACCCTCTTAATCACCACGTTTCCAAGAGTGAGTGGTGAGCTGATCACGGAAATTTGGGACTCCTAGTATTCCGGGCGGGTGCTTTGTATTTTGACCTTACCCTCGTCGAAGTCGTATTGCCTTGCCAGAGCACAGGCGATACCCGAATTTAAAGGACCGCCACTTTTAAGTCCTCCGAAGTGGATCGGATATCCGCGTTTTCGCCAACGGGTATAAAAAATGCATCGTTTTTTGGCCACTTGGGAGACGGAATTCAATTTACATACATATGTCGCGAGTTCACTAGAATTGTCGACCGCTTCAGGCTGCTCTTCGTGCTGCTCCAAGCGGAAACGTTTTCTGGCCTTTCAAATACGAAAGCTCCCTGTCACTGCTTTCTGCTAGCATCCCTTTTTGCTCTTGTGCCACGCCCACTCTAACGCCCACAAGCCTCCCAAGCCTGTGGCGCCCACAATTTTCATGCTAGAAAACAAATTTTAACTGAAATGCATTAGTCTCATCAATACCTATCGATTGACCCAAAAAAAGTTCGCCAAGCCCACTCTAACGCCCCTAACGCTTAACTCTGTCTGCCGCCCACATAACCATTTATTGAGATAGCGGGTAGGTGGCACATTACAATCTCTCTTTGCTGCTTGCATACCTCCATCTCCCTATGTTCCCTTTAGCTGAGTAACGGATATCAGATAGTCGAGGTACTTGACTATAGCGTTCTTCCTTGCTATTACATAAAGTCATGAGATCCGGATTACCATCACATCAAACAATATTAGTTTTCCATTTACACTTCCACCTTCATTTTTATTTTCTTCTTCATTAAGCAATCATATTTTTACATCAACAATCTTTCGCTAACAATTTGTTAATTGACAATTATTTTATTAGCGCAGAGTATCGACTTTACCACCTGTGAAGGTAGCACACATCAGCAAAATGCTGACTATTCACGACTACAAACGTCGCTCAGAGGGCTCTTGCAATTGTCCATACAATTACAAGGCTGATACTCGCCGCTGAAAAATTTACATTTAATTATTATGTATAAAAAATGTTTAAAGAAGAAAAGTATATCTAAATGTGGATATTATTATATGAATTTCTAACAGATTAATTCTCGGTCTTAACTAGGAAAGTATTAACATTGCCCAAAAATAAATTATTTTCTAAACGGGAGAGGACAATGACCGTTGGAACGGTAGAGATAATAATTGCGTTTTCGGTCTTATTACAGTGGGCAAGTGGTGAAAAATCTAGACGGAAGGTCTCAATATATAAGTACTCCAATTCATTCACTGTTATTGGTAGGGTTGCTTTTGGTAACAAGTATAGAATTCTTACGTTAAACTGTGGATCATTGTCTATAGTTATTTCTATTTATAGGAAGGAACCATGCCCCGACGAACTTACCCTCCTTTTAATCCTGGGCGATGAGATCTCGCCGCTCCGGATCCTGGGCTTTGGGAGATGTTATAATTGGTTTATAAATATATATACGTGCAAGATTTGATGGCGGCTCACAAAAACATAACACAAAAATTACGTTACACAAAAAAAATAACACTATCGCTGTATAGATACACTATCGCTGTATATGGCTGGGGCTGGTCGGTGCAGCTCCAATTTCTTGTTCAACGTATGTATTTGGGGGTTCTGGTTACACTTGCATTCAGGGTATGATGTTGGTCGCGGGGTCTCTGAACAGAGCTCCTGTAGATCTGAACAACCTTAAGGATCACCAGATCCAGGAGAAGTCCAACTATGAGTTTCATGGTCTTGTTAACGTCTTGAATATCATCTTGGTGGTCAACGATCTCTACGGTGTTTATCATATTGGCGGTGCTGCCGGCCATCTTGGGGTCCTTAGGCCATACACTTGGTTCACTAGTTCTTTTCGTCCTTCAGGACTTTGCAGGTTGACTTCCTCTAGAATGTGGTCGATCGCAGGACCAGTAATCAGGACTTTCTCCTTGGTGAAGTTGATCCTAGGGAAACGGTCAAGACATCCTTCTGGACACCAGCCTTCTTCCAGTCGTGGTCTGTGTTGATGGGAGTTGTACTTCTAGACCACTGTCAGAGATAGATCAGAACAATTTCTGCTTTCGCTAGCCCCTCATATTGTATGAATTAACTACGTGTTCCCACCTAGGGGTACTGTTTCTCCATTTCCCCTATTTTAGGAGTCAACGGCCGGCTGGTGCACTTTGCCACCTTACTGGAGTACGGTTACGAGCAGGTCGATCGTGGTCGTTGTTCTGGCCACGCGACACCCGTGAGTTGTCGAATTGTATTTCATTAGCGGCCCCTACCCTCAACTTAAGACAGTTGTTTCGAAGTGGCAGGCTCGAAGTGATCGATGCGGCTACGCATGGAATGACTTCTCATAAGAAATCTTCGTACGGCCATTCCTCTATATCTCCTTCTCCTTTTTTTTCTCTTAGGCGCCCATTTACGTGTGGCTTCGACCCACTACTTCAACCCAGTCTCAGATGAGCTAGTCGGGCTTATTATTTTATTATTTATGATTGTATCTATTTATTATTAAATATGTTGTTATTATATATATATTTTTTTTATTAAAAGTATTTATTGCTGAAAAGGAAAAGCTTTCCGGCCTCGAACGGAAACATACATACATACATATACATACATACATATACGTACATACATATTTATACCTGTAAACAAAAATATGACTCATTAGAATATATACAAGGTGAGTTCCAAAGTAAACAGGACTTTTTGAATCTAGCGCCCTCTATTGGCGCCATCTATATGTCAACTGGTGCGTTAGAATCTGCTATCGTTTATCGACTTGCAGTTTTTGTCATCGGTGCGAAAATGAGCTTCGAACAAAGAGCCAACATTAAATTTTGTTTTAAAATTGGTAAAACTTTTACCGAAAAGTTTCAATTGATAAAACAAGTTTATGGCGATGATTGCCTATCCCGTAGCAGAGTGCACGAGTGGCTTCAACGTTTTCAAAGTGGTCGTGAGGACATAAATGACGATGAACATGAAGGCCAACCAAAATCCGCGATCACCGAAAATTCCATCGAAACTGTGCGTGAATTCATAAAAAATCAGCCGAAATCATCATTGAAATTCATGGAAATAGAATTGAACATCTCCAAAACATCGATTTATCGCATTTTGACCGAACATTTGGGCTTACAAAAGGTGTGTGCACGGTTTGTTCCGCACAAACTGACTGACGTCCAAAAATTGCTCAGAATTCAACATTCGAAGGACATCATTAAAGAGGCAAAAAAAGAGCCGAACTTCCTTTTCAAGATTGTGACTGGTGACGAAACGTGGTGTTTTCAATATGATCCCGAAACGAAACGCCAGAGTGCTGAATGGAAGGCGCCGGACGAGCCGAAACCCAAAAAATCGCGCCTGGAGAAGTCAAAAGTGAAGACAATGCTGATTTGTTTTTATGATTCCAAGGGTATTCGACGTGTTCGGCCCGAATATCGCGGAGATGGAAATTGGCGTTTGTTGCACGATAATGCGCCGTGTCATCGATCGACGCGTGTGTCCGACTATTTGACCAAAAATCACATTTTAACCATCATCCACTCCCCGTATTCACCTGATATGGCACCGTGCGACTTCTACCTTTTCGGAAAAATGCATTTGCCGATGAATGGAAAGCGTTATGCAGACGTAGAGGCCATTCAAAAGGCTTGCACCGGCATACTGGCGGCCATACCGGGCAACGAGCTAAAACACTCGTTCGACATGCTTTTGGACCGTGCAAAACGCTGTATTAAAGCAGAAGGAGACTATTTTGAATAGAATATATTGATTTTGCCGAAAAAAAGTATTTGTTAAGTCTTTTTTTTTAAAGTTCTGTTTACTTTGGAACTCATCTTGTAATATGGTTAAATGGGAAGAATATAAACAAAATATGTATACAAGCTAAAAAGTTGAGAACAAAATGGCTGAGTGCGCTGTTACCACGGTTTTCGACCGGGGGCTACTCAGCCGTATTGTGAAAAGCAAAATAAAAATTCCCATTTCCCAAAGAAAAAATATTAAAAGTATAAATTTTTTTTTGTTTTTTTATTTTTTTAATTTTTTTTTTAACATTTTATATTAATTACAATGATGTAATCTACTTTGCTTTGCGGCTCTTTCATGATGGCTGCTATTTCTTGCCTCGCCTGGATACCAAGTTGAGGGCTTCGGAGGTAAAGCCTTCGGGCCGCGCGGTTCATCCGCCTGCTCATCTTCTACGTTTCCCGTTGTATCCGGGCGATGCGTGTTTGACTTCGTTAAAGTTGTTCCTGGACTCGGAGCAACTGGTTCTGATCCTCATCTTAATTCCGGCTCCGGTGCCGGATCTCTCGCTCTAGTTCTTCCGCAAGTTCTTCATTTCCTGCATTGTATCGCTGTATCCAGCACCGCTGGATATAGTCCTCGTTCAAGTTGATGCTACGGCAGAGCCCTTGCATCCACTCGACGAGGAGCGCCAGGTATGATGCCTGCTTCTCTTACCTGACTTGTAGCCGACGAAGCCGGCGGGCAGCTCGGATGGCATGGTTGTAGAAGTTAGAGGACTGCATCATGTCTGGTAACTGGTCGGTCCCTGGTTGTGGCTTTTATAGCGGAATCGGGGTAGTTCTGATGACTGTTCTACCCATCATGTGATCGGGAGCTTCAATCAATTCGTGCAATCCCGCAGTTCTGAGTTTATCACCTTTTGGAGTCGTCGGATTACGTTCAGACAGGTCTTTAGCATGGAATACCCCGACACTTTTCTCCACTGCATTGACCAGCTCATATAGCGCTTTGCCCTTACGCTGGAGTACAACGCAGCGAATTCGATTCGGACCAAGCTTGGCATTATATCCGTCAGCTTTGTTACTCTGCCTGTAGTTTTTCCTATAGAGAACTTGTCTTACGGAAAACTCTACGAGCTTGCTACGGGTGTTATATGCCTTTTCCGCGCGTTCATGAGCTTGGTTTAATCCTTGGGTCACTTTTTGTCGGACTAGTTCCATCTTGTCTGGGAGACTTATCTGTGGATCTCCTGCCTGTATTCCCCCCGTTTCCGTAGAATCGGATAGGCTGTTCCCTGGGTAACAATCCGCGTTCCGAACATGGCATAATACGGTTCCATGCCTACCGACTCGTGTAGGCCATTCCTAAGGGCACACTCTATTCGACTGGGTATCCCAATTTCGCTGATCAGTGGCAATCGTTATTCGCAAAATTTGGAGTACTGATCGGTTTACCCTCTCAGCCGCGTTCGCTTGCGGGAAGTAAAGTCCAGTCTTTACGTGTCGAATACCGTAGCGTGTCATTAGCTCGCCACAAATTTGAGACACAAATTGTTTGCCGTTGTCCGAGTGTACAAGCTCGGGGATCCCAAATTGATGGAAAATTTTGGTCTCAAGGAATTTGATGACCTCTGCAGCTACTGCATGTATTATCGGCTGCAGCCAGACAAATTTGGAGAAATGGTCTAGGTATACAAAAATCACCGGATTCCCAGCTTTGGTCCTCGGGTATGGTCCCATAAAGTCGATGAACAACCTTTGGTCAGCCCGCTCCGTAACCCGCTGTTCTCCCATGGGTGGTCGATTATTTTTGTTGGCGGTCTTGGTGATCTTACAGACCTCGCACTCCTTCACTACTTTTTGGACATCTAAAGCCATCCCTGGTCAATAGTAAAACTGTCTCAATTTGGCTAGTGATTTGTGCAACCCCCCATGCCCTGCGGTAATGGCGTGATGTGCTCTCCAGACTAAATCGCGTCGCAGATCGGCGGGAACCCAGAGCTTCCATGCTCGAGTCTCATCCACGGCGTCGTTTAGGCAGAATCCCATCCGTTTATAGGCATAGCCTTCCGAATTTTGAAGGTCTGGACCTTTACCTAAATTTTGGTCCACCGCTTGTACTAGGTTGACCTAATCCGATGACTGGAACGCTGTCGAATCGAGGTTGATGTGTATGCCCAGTTCTTCCGCTCCAGCCTTCTGTAGCTCGTCCATATGAACTCGTGAGAGAGCATGTGGGACTACTTTAGTGACCCTTTCATGTGTTCTATGGTGAAGTCAGACGCTTGTAGCTTCAGACTCCATCTCGCAAGTCTGCATGATAAGTCTTTCTGACCCATCAGCCATTTTAGACTAGCGTGGTCGGTGATCACTTTGAAGGGCATCCCATCTACGTAGGCACGGAATTTGGTAATGCTGAGGATAGCGGCATATTGTTCAATTTCGTTGACATATAGGCAATGGGATGTTCTCCGCCCTTGTCATCGGTTTGGAACAAAACTCCCCCCACTCCAGTGGTCGAGGCATCACATTGGATGGTAAATGGTTTTTTAAAATCTGGGGTGACGAGTACAGGTGATGTTGCCATTCTGGTTTTGAAAAGTTCAAACGCCTTGATTGCCTCCTCTGACAATTCCAATTTCTTTATGCGGTCTTTCTTCAAACAATCGTGAAGCGGTGCCGCTGTCTGGTCGTAGTTTTGGATGAACCTGTACCAGCCTGTCATTCCCAGGAACCTCCGCATCTGTTTGGCGGAGCTAGGCTGCCGAAATTACTGGATCGATTGTATTTTCGCATCATCCGTTCGGATGCATCCTCCTTCAACTACATATCCTAAATATCTTGCCTGGCTGTAGCAAAACTTGGTCTTGTCTACATTTATTGTAAGCAGGCACTGACCTGGCTCAACATATCAATGTGGGCTTCAAATTTTGGTGAACAGACCAGTAAGTCATCCAGATACATAAATACATTTTCGCGTAGCGCCGCTGGTATAACTTTATCCATTAGTCGGCACATTCGCTGCGCGGACCACTATACCACAATATGTGGTAGTGGATAGGCATCTTTGATCGTCCGGAAATATACTTTACGCGCATCGAGGCAAAGGCGATTTTTCGGCCCTTTTTGCACCAGAGTTACCGGTGAACTCCAGATACTATTGCTCTTTTCGATCACGCCTAAACCTAATATGCGATCTAGCTCAGCGTACACCAGCTTCTGTTTAGCTGGGGATATCGGGTAATGTCGCTGTTTGATTGGTAGGTCCTCGTTGGTCACGTCAATTATATGTTGCTCTAAGCTCGTCTTTCCTAATCCCTTTTCTAGATAAGAGGGATATGTGTCTATCACTTGCTGCAGCTTAGAATGTTGTTCAGGAGTAAGCTGATGTGGGGTATAGGCGGTCTTGGGCTTGAGCGTATTGTTCATGTGTAGGTCTCCGGTCATAAGGTCGAAATCCGGTGTTGTTCCAACGGCGGCAACCTCGCATCCACCCTTACCGAGGAATCTGAGGCCTAACGTATCCCAGAAATGAATTCCAAAACAAAATCGTTGTGGCAGACCTGGCACTATCAAAAAGTCTAGGTCCTTGGTTTCTCATTCCCATTCTACAGGTAACGTTATGGCTCCTGTTACTTGGGTCTCACCACCGCTGGCAGTGCGTACACACTCTTCACTTAGCTTCCTTATCGGCCGCGTCAGGTTTTTTAAGAAAGCATTCGCTTCTCTGCCAATATAGTTCGCACTAGTGCCTGTGTCCAGTAATGCGAGTATCTCTTCTCCATCGACATTCGTTTTGGCAAAGAAACGGTTTTCGTTTTGCACGCTCTTTTTTTGCTTTGCGTGACCACCACCTTTTGCTTGAGCCGACGATAGTCTGCTCGGGCATCATATTACTTAAGTATCTTCCGTGTTGTTCGTGTCGCTATCTGCGTCTTCTGAGCCAGTGAAGATACGTTCGCGAGCGAGTTCGTACTCCCTCTCTCTTTGTTCTAGGCCCTTATGAGGGGAGATATGTTTTGGCTTTGGTGCTTTTACCGGAAAGGGTTGGTCCTGGTCCGCCCGGCTATCCCAGTCTTGCCCGACGGACTGCGCGCAAAAGCCGCTGGGTTAGCATCTGCCTCCGTCCCGACTTTCTCGCAGAACCTGCAAGTGGCCCCATGGAATTTGATCGGGCAGGATTCTTCCTTCGAAGGATGCTTCCTGTATAAGCCTTCTCTTTGCCACACTTATAACACACCAGCGCGTGTAGTGGGCCTCGGCATTCTTGTACATCCTCATAGCGCCCTCGTGTATCCTTCCGCTGCCGGTTAAATTATTCCACCCTGACCGCGTCCGGCAAGTCCTCCAGTGTCTGGAATTCCTCTATTTCGTTGACCGCCGCTCGGCTGCGCATTTTTCTTCCAGTGTTTCTCAACCAGCGATCCACTCGGGGGCCCTCTCTTTTGAGCTCCGCTAATGAGATTATTGGGGATGTTAACAGCAATTCCCCCATCTGAGAGTTCATATTGTCCTTTAAGAGCTCAACGAATTCATCTTCAGCGATTTTGTGCTTGAGCTTGAAATGCGAACTTTAGGTTCCATCTGTCTAATCTGACATCTTTTGATCTCGGTCCCTGAAACGATGAGTTCCGATCGATCTCTGGATGCAGTTGGTGACTCGTCGCCCTTTCGTTTGTTCTAGGCTGTCTGTGGGACGGAGTATCTATCCGCCTGGGTGTTTTTAGACGATGCATCTGGCTATTGAGCATGTCCTGCGTTACCGGTTTCATGGGCGGGTTCTCTTGGTATCTCAAGAAGCTGTCAGTTGGATTCGGAACAGTACGTGGCGTCGAAGGCTGTCTCTTCTGTTCGGGTCTCCTGGATGTCGGAGACTGCAATTCTGTAATTTGTGCTTTCAGCGCTTCTATCTGGGCGCTCATACCACGCTGGATTTCTTTGCTCTGCCTTAAGAGCTCCATCAATCTTTGTTCACGTCGGTCGGCAGCCTCTAAGTTGTCCTCCTCATGCCTCTGAAATTGGGGAAGCATGCTTGATCTTCCTAGTATAAAAGGATCACGTGATTCCTTTCAAAACACCCGATCAGCGACGTAAACGCTGAATAAGTCGACAATAAAATGTTTATAAACTGGTGGTACTTCCCTCTGCTTCTCAAGTTTCTCTTCAGTCAAGAAGCGTCCGGTATTTCATAATAAGAAATAAAGAAATAAAACAAAACAAATATCCCTAACTAGGGGTGTTAGCCGATTCTACACAACTGG
This sequence comes from Drosophila subpulchrella, assembly GCF_014743375.2. Taxonomy (NCBI): domain Eukaryota; kingdom Metazoa; phylum Arthropoda; class Insecta; order Diptera; family Drosophilidae; genus Drosophila; species Drosophila subpulchrella. The sequence goes on from NW_023665571.1 coordinate 910,019, forward strand.
GTTCCGCTAAACTAACATGCCCTTACTTTCCCTTTTTCTAGACAGCTCAAATTTGATAAGGAATCTGTCCAAAAACCCCCTCCCGCCAGTCGTCGGAAAACAAGTTGTTTGACCGATCATTCTCGGGCTCCACAACCGTCTCATATTTCTCTGGACTCGAACCAAGCAAACGACCTGACCAACCTGCCTAATACGTTGTGGGGCGTCGGCCAGAGAAACTAAAAATCGTCCACCACCCAAATATGTCAAGGGAAACCGCAAAGACTCAAACCAATCAAACGACCGGACAAATGCCTAGTACATCGTGGGGCGTCGGCTTTACGTTTCCTGTCAGTTCCCTCACCCCCATTCTGTCTTGGATCGACAAACGAACAGTAGACCCGCACCGCAACTGCTAAATGCGTTACCGTAATGCTTGCGCTCCTGGTCTTTCTGGACTCGAACCTAGCAAACGACCTGCCAAATGCCTAGTGCGTCGTGGGGCGTCGGCCAGAAAGCACCTATAAATTGTATTTACGTTAATTTCAACAAATTGTCGGTCGGCACTTAGTTGTAGGTATAGTTTTATAAAAAGGACAACTCATAGTTCTTGGTTTAAGGAAATTACGGTAAATTTGTCCATGAACAAAACAGGGAATTCTACGATTGTAAAAGATAAAAATTAAAACATCCTAAAGTCAAGCCACTATTCTGAGACGAAGTTCTGATTGAGCGGCCGCTCAACACTGACAGTCACAGAAGTTGAGGACTTTACAGTTACTAGCTCGACAAGTAAGTAGGTACGCGTACATTTAAAACAAGGAAGAACGCTATAGTCGTGTACCTCGACTATCAGATACCCGTTACTCAGCTAAAGGGACCAAAGGAAAATGGAGATATGCAAGCAGCAAGGCGAGATTGAAATGCACCACCTACCGGCGGTAGACAGATTTAAGCGATGTGGGAGTTAGAGTGGGCGTGGCAAGGTTTTTTTTAGATCAATCGATAGGTATTGACGAGACCAATACATTTCAATTAAAAAAACAATTTTGTATTGTGTTGTGTAAAATCTTCAAACTTGTGTTTTTTTCCGGGAAAGTTGCGTTAGTTATTTTCTTAACTGAAATATTGAATATAAAATACGTTTCCCAAAACAATTTGACCGCTATGGCTAAAAATAAAAATTCAAATCCGGCCGAAAGAAAGCTAATATGGGAACATTACAAAAAAAACACAAGTGTTCTACAAATTTGAAAGACTTTACATTTTTCGCGTGGCAAAGTAAGAAATGCCATTGCATTTTATAAGAAAAATGGAACCTGGGAAAATATTCCACGTGAAAAGCCCAGAAAAACCACTTTAAACGACGATAGACGGATTTCCAGAATCAGTAAAGCCGATCCGTTCTTGACTTCGACGCAAATCAGAGGTCAAATGGTGGCAGATTATGGCGTGAATGTGTCGGCGCAGACCATAAGAAGACGGCTAAATGAATTCGGGTTGTATGGACGCATTGCCCAAAAAAAACCATTGCTGTCCATTAAAAATGTTAAAAAGCGCCTTCAATTCGCCAGAGAGCATATTCAAAAAGGTCCCAATTTTTGGAACATGATTGTTTGGAGCGACGAATCCAAGTTTAATGTCTTTGGAAGTGATGGTAAACCATATGTACGACGTCCTCCTAACAAACAATTGGACCCCAAGTACACGAAAAAGACCGTTAAACATGGTGGCGCTTCGATTATGGTCTGGGGCTGTTTCACCGCATCGGGCGTAGGTCCCCTAGTGAAGATAGATGGCATTATGAAAGGCGAAATGTACAGGGACATCCTTATTAACAATTTATCTGGAGAATATGCCAATAATTTGCCACTTGCCTGGATATTTCAACAGGATAACGACCCGAAACACACCAGCAAGATAGTCAAGTCGTGGCTTAACCAAGAGGCAATCAATGTTTTGCAATGGCCACCGCAGAGCCCCGACTTGAACCCTATAGAGAACTTGTGGGGAATTCTTAAACAAGTCGTTGGCCAAAAAAAACCAGCAAATAAAAACGATTTGTGGCGAATTTTACAAGAAGAGTGGAAGAGAATCACCCCTCAACAGTGCGCACGTCTTGTGGATTCAATGCCAAAGCGTTGCTCCGCTGTTCTCAAGCAGAAAGGTCATCCCACTCAATATTAAAGTAAATTAATTAAAAGTATAAGGAATATTGGGTAAATTTTAACTTTTTCAACAATTTTTTTCCATTTTTTTTTTCATTTCAGTTAACATTTTTATTGTAGCATCAAAACTGTAGGAGCCACAGCTTTGGACGGTTTGTGGGCGTTCGATTGGGCGTGGCACTCTGCTGAAACAAACTTGCGCTGCGTAAGAAGCTCAGAAATCTGCATGCCAAATCTCAATGCCTAGCTCTTATAGTTTCCGAGATCTCAGCGTTCATCCGGACAGACAGACAGACGGACAGACGGACATGGCTAGATCGACTAGGCTAGTGATCCTAATCAAGAATATATATACTTTATGGGGTCGGAAACGCTTCCTTCTGCCTGTTACATACACTGGTAGAAAAAACGCGAAGTGAAATCAAATATATTTTTATTTGATTTTTTTTACTCCCATGCATTGTCATATTAAATATTAAAACCTTTCATTTAAATAAAAAACATATTTAAGCCGTATGTCAAATATGTAAGTATTAAATTCAAAGTTATTTTTATTTAAAACAAGTTAGTCACATTCAAATCCAATGTGGCCATCTTGGTTTTAACTATTATAAAAAGCAGTTCAATTCATAGTATATTTGATGGTTTTTTATATTTCGAGTAAATACTTTTTCAATTTGTTCGGAATATTTACTCTTTTATTTTGAATATAGAACGTTTTCAAAACTTTTATTTGACCAAATAATTGTAAATTATAAATCAAATTACATATGTATGTAAATGTATTAAGTTTGTGACCCATATACACAACATAATTTAAATTATTAGTAATTTGCAAAAGAAAAAAAGCTTTAAGCTATATCATAAGATTTGGCTTTGAAGTTTACTATTAAAAATACAAAAACATGCTTAGCCAAAGAAAAAAAGTGCGTGCATTGTAAACGCTGGGCCGTAACCAAAAAATAAAACCAACGGCACAATGTGCATACTTACATACATTCAGGCAAATTAGAGATAAATATGAACAAGCAAAACGGCAAACGCAAGCGCGTCTTCTTTTTCCATTCGCATTTGTACATTTTTGGTCAAGAAAATATGTATGTGCATAAGAACATAAATATTTATTGTGTACCGATGTTTTGACAATAAGATATGTTCTTATAATATATAAATTTAATAAAATAAAATAAATATTACTAAATTGACATATACAAGTTATTAAACTTAAGGACTTATTTGTACACATTTTCTTATTTTCTTCCCCATTACTTTGACCTCTATTGTAAAGTAACGGCACGCGACAGATTTTGTCCGTCCTTTTTGCACACATGCATATGTATATATGTATATACGAAATATTTTGACACCGCTTTGTAGCGAATTCCGCGATCACTTCGAAGCAAGCGGTTCTCCTGATCGGATGTAAAAGTGATTAATAGAGCTCGATAGACAAGTGTTCATTTAAGTGTAATAAAAATGTGAAAAGTACAGAAAAAAGGTGAGTAAAATAAAAATACAATAATTACTTAATATTAAGCCATGTGCATGTCCACGTTTTTTTTGTCGCATTTTTCCTTTTTGAGTTTCTTCTTTGTTGTGCGCGTTATTATTTCGTGATAATTTAGATAATACATTTGAAGAAATTAAAGCTTAAAAGAGCATTACATTTAAAACAAAAAAAGACATACGGTTGTGTAATAAACATGAAGTGAATAAAAAATACGCGAAAGAAATGAAGAATATGAAAGGAAATTAAGTGAAAACCCGCGCAAACTAGATAAAAGGAGTAGAATGCACGAGAAGGAAAACACTAAAAAGGCGCAAAAAAGACGCTTTACTGCCGTTGCATTCGGCTCTGTGGCGTCGCAGTCGTTTCACCTATTTCTTTATAATATTTTTTTCTTCTTTCACGTGATATTTCTCTAAATCTAACTAATTTTGAAATTTTTATATATTAAAAACGAAATAAATTTAAACAATATTTTGGTCTTATTTAAATCCCTTTATATAAAAAAACCTACTCGAAACTTATTATAAAACTACTTCAGTTTTTCTTATAGATACAAATTTATTTCAACATATTGTACCCTGAGAAAGATGCAATTTTATATAGTAAATGGGACACATTTAAGGAAAAGGTTTTTATACCCGTTACTCGTAGAGTAAAAGGGTATACTAGATTCGTCGGAAAGTATGTAACAGGCAGAAGGAAGCGTTTCCGACCCCATAAAGTATATATATTCTTGATCAGGATCACTAGCCGAGTCGATCTAGCCATGTCCGTCTGTCCGTCTGTCCGTCTGTCCGTCTGTCCGTCTGTCCGTCTGTCTGTCCGGATGAACGCTGAGATCTTGGAAACTATGAGAGCTAGGCTATTGAGATTTGGCGTGCAGATTCCTGAGCTTCTTACGCAGCGCAAGTTTGTTTCAGTAGAGTGCCACGCCCACTTTTACGCCCACAAACCGCCCAAAACTGTTGCTCCTACAGTTTTGATGCTAGAATAAAAATTTTAACTGAAATGTAATGTTCTCATCAATACCTATCGATTGACTTAAAAAAAAGTTTGCCACGCCCACTTTATCGCCCACAAACCGCCCCCAAACTTCAAAAAATCGTAAATATGAACGTGGATATCTCGGAAACTATCAAAGATATAGAATCAGGATTTCAGATTTAGATTCCGAACCTTTGTACGCAGCGCAATTTTGATACGCGAGTATGCCACGCCCACTCTAACGCCCACAAACCGCCCAAGCCTGTGGCGCCCACAATTTTCATGCTAGATACAAAATTTTAACTGAACTGTATCGGTCTCGTCAATACCTATCGATTGACCAAAAAAAAAATTTTCCACGCCCACCCTAACGCCCATAACGCTTAAATCTGTCTACCGCCGGTAGGTGGCGCATTTCAGTCTTGCTTTGCTGCTTGCTTATTTCCATTTCCCTTTGGTCCCTTTAGCTGAGTAACGGGTATCTGATAGTCGAGGCACTCGACTATAGCGTTCTTTCTTGTTTTCTTTTACAAAGGGCAAATACAAAACAAAGAGCGACTTAAACTATTAAAGACAGTTCAGAAAACTGTATCACTTGGTAATGTATAATTGTTTTTACATTTCTAAATTTTATCTTATAGTAAGCTTGACTTTTTCTAAATTATGCCATTACCAAAAATCTAATAACATATTCTTATTCACAGATTACAAGGACGTCACTTACACTGTATTGCTCACATCTGTCATCTTAAATAATTCGTGGACCGTCATTAATGGAACCAACAAGCGAAAGAAATTATCACTACTGGGACTCGCAGGAAAGTTTTGTACGCACATGCAGGCGTACAAAACATGATTATAAACAAGAAAGAACGCTATAGTCGAGTGCCTCGACTATCAGATACCCGTTACTCAGCTAAAGGGACCAAAGGGAAATGGAAATAAGCAAGCAGCAAAGCAAGACTGAAATGCGCCACCTACCGGCGGTAGACAGATTTAAGCGTTATGGGCGTTAGGGTGGGCGTGGAAAATTTTTTTTTTGGTCAATCGATAGGTATTGACGAGACCGATACAGTTCAGTTAAAATTTTGTATCTAGCATGAAAATTGTGGGCGCCACAGGCTTGGGCGGTTTGTGGGCGTTAGAGTGGGCGTGGCATACTCGCGTATCAAAATTGCGCTGCGTACAAAGGTTCGGAATCTAAATCTGAAATCCTGATTCTATATCTTTGATAGTTTCCGAGATATCCACGTTCATATTTACGATTTTTTGAAGTTTGGGGGCGGTTTGTGGGCGATAAAGTGGGCGTGGCAAACTTTTTTTTAAGTCAATCGATAGGTATTGATGAGAACATTACATTTCAGTTAAAATTTTTATTCTAGCATCAAAACTGTAGGAGCAACAGTTTTGGGCGGTTTGTGGGCGTAAAAGTGGGCGTGGCACTCTACTGAAACAAACTTGCGCTGCGTAAGAAGCTCAGGAATCTGCACGCCAAATCTCAATAGCCTAGCTCTCATAGTTTCCAAGATCTCAGCGTTCATCCGGACAGACAGACGGACAGACGGACAGACGGACAGACGGACAGACGGACATTTTTGAGTCAATCGATAGGTATTGATGAGAACAATACATTTCAGTTAAAATTTTTATTCTAGCATGAAAACTATAGGAGCCACAGTTTTGGGCGGTTTGTGGGCGTTAGAGTGGGCGTGGCACTCTACTGAAACAAACTTGCGCTGCGTAAGAAGCTCAGGAATCTGCACGCCAAATCTCAATAGCCTAGCTCTCATAGTTTCCGAGATCTCAGCGTTCATCCGGACAGACAGACGGACAGACGGACATGGCTAGATCGACTCGGCTAGTGATCCTGATCAAGAATATATATACTTTATGGGGTCGGAAACGCCTCCTTCTGCCTGTTACATACTTTCCGACGAATCTAGTAGAACTAAATATGAAAATATTTAAAATAAATATAAAAATATAATACTTTTTACTATGGAACATATTTAATTTAATTATTTTGTACTATTTTAACATATTTGATTGAAATTAAAAAATCGTTGGACTTACTACAAGATTGTTCAAAAAAAAATTAACTATTTAACGTTTTCGTTTTTACGATTTTCATGTTAGGATCTAAACCGCTGGGAAAAATAGTTGAAACGTCGGCGAAATAGTGACATTTACGACGTTTTTTTTTACCAGTGTACTTTTCGACGAATCTACAAGTAATATACCCTTTTACTCTACGAGTAACGGGTATAATTAATTAATCTCCCTGCTCTATAAACAGTCAAATTACCTATGGCAAAAAAAAAACATGAAAGCTTTGCCATCCCTAGGTACATTCACTCCGATACCGCAGGCATCGAGATGGTTGACCCTAATAATATTCCTTAAGAAATATGAATATACGTCAGCACACCCCTTAATAAATCTCTAGCACACCATGGTTTCGAATTATTTTTCACATTACAAATTTATTAAATAATATTTATATCGGCGAGTGCCGTGGATGAATAACATAATGTTGGCTAATTCATATGGGGATTAAATTAATTGACAACTATTTTAGGTGCACACATCAGCAAGGGCACTTGCAATTGTACATTCAATTACAAGGCTGATACTCGCCGCTGAAAAATTAACATTTAATTATTATTTGTAATATTTGTCTTTTCGGTCTTATTACAGTGGGCAAGTGGTGAAAAATCTAGACGAATGGTCTCAATATATAAGTACTCCAATTCATTCACTGTTATTGGTAGGGTTGCTTTTGATAACAAGTATAGAATTCTTACGTTAAATTGTGGATCATTGTCTATAGTTTTTTCTGAAGCTTCTGAAGTGATCATGGTGGACGGATTTATATATATGTATTTATAAGAAAGGAACCGGGTTCGACGAACTTACCCTCCTTTTAATACTGGGCGATGAAATCTCGACGCTGCGGATCCTGGGCTTTGGGAGATGTTATAATTGGTTTATAAATATATCTACGTGCAGATTTGATGGCGGCTCACAAAAAAATAACACAAAAATTACGTTACACAAAAAAATAACACTATCGCTGTATAGATATGTATGTATGTATGCATCGTATGAGAGTTCCACTGCGGCACACGTCAGTTCCAATGCTCGGGCTGGGGCTGCACAGTGGTCGCTGCCATAGGCCATAAATCAAAAAATTGATTTTGAGCTATTCCAACGAAACCCACTTTTTCGAACAGCTGATTGTCCAAACTAAACGACACAATACCGTTTGTTTGGCAATTCTAACGGGACTCTCTAAAAATAGAACGAAAAGAGCGAGCACGTGTTTACGTATTTGCAATTTGCCAGCAGTCAAGTGCAACAGCCCAAATTTAAAAAAGGCAAATTGATTATAAAACACTTGTAAAATCAATAGAACTCAAATGAATATTGTTCATAGTGGTATATACTTTATTTATACAGATAAATATATACATATTTTGTGCTGTGTCTTGTCTATATCTATTTTTAAAGAAGTGCGCCTTTTTTTATTTGTATTTGTTGTCCATTACAAAGTTTAGGTAAAGTTTTAAGTGTTTTCCCCCCGTTGCCCCCCAATAAAGTACACATTATATTATTTATTAATATTTTTAGATTATAAAAATGTTGACTTCAGCTGCGACAACCTGCGTCTGCACATTTGCCATTGCAAAATTCAACATAACCTGTTTTATTTTTCAGCAGCTCTATCTAGGAGGGACGCACTTTTTTGTTCTGTGTCTGTTATGTTGTTGTTGCCGTTGTAGTTTGTTGTTGTTTTTGCGTTATTTGTTATGTGCTTTATGTTTTTAGATTTTTTTTTTGTTTGATTATTTAATTATTTTCTCAGGTACCCAAATTCAAAGCGAGTATACTCGAAATTATGTTTTTAACATTTGGATTGAGGAATCTGGCACACTTGCGGAAAGATTTTAAAATGTACTGGATGCCCTAATTAAGGACATAAGAAATAAGGGATATGAGCCGAATTTGGACGAATTCCAATCACAAATAAGCTAAATTGGTAAAAAGCTGCCATCGTTTTGGCAGATTGCTAATCGGAATAAAGTTAGATTTCTTAACAAAAATTCTGATTGGCTGGAGTGCAAGGAAACTAAAATTATAAAATACTCCTTGCCACCAAAAGTAACTAATATTAGTCGTGGAATACAGATTTGTTAAACAGATTGCTTTTAAGCTCTGATCCATATATAATTGGACAAAGAAAAATTACTTATAACCAAAAATCAACGCTACTAAAGTCAACTATTTCATTACTTAATGAAACAATTTAAAAAGAATATGATTTTGTTTTGTTGTTTGTTTTCCACATTAAAAATATTTGTATATATCTTAAGCTTTTTGTCTGTTATCTGAGAGGGTGTGCGAGGGGGGTGGAAATAAGTAATCACACCCATACATGTAGATATTATAGATCTAGGTTGTTAAATAACTTACAGTAAAAATATCAGCCTGAATTTATGAAGTAAGCGCAGTAAGCGCAATTACTGAGGAAATGGTTCCCAAGGTAGCTACAGGATACAGTTGTACGATCTGGTCAATTTTTTTACTATATATTTATAACATTTTTATAGATTTTTGGTGAAAGATTCATAGCGATAGCACATCTAGAAGTATTTATGGCCGCGGCTCCATACAAGCCCGACCACTGTGGGCTGGTCGGTGCAGCTCCCATTTCTTGTTCAACGTATGTATTTGGGGGTTCTGGTTACACTTGCATTCAGGGCATGATGTTGGTCGCGGCGTCTCTGAACAAAGCTCCTGTAGATCTGAACAACCTTAAGGATCACCAGATCCAAGAGAAGTCCAACTATGAGTTTCATGGTCTTGTTAACGTCTTGAATATCATCTTGGTAGTTAACGATCTCTACGGTGTTTATCATATTGGCGGTGCTGCCGGCCATCTTGGGGTCCTTAGGCCATACACTTGGTTCACTAGTTCTTTTCGTCCTTCAGGACTTTGCAGGTTGACTTCCTCTAGAATGTGGTCGATCGCAGGACCAGTAATCAGGACTTTCTCCTTGGTGAAGTTGATCCTAGGGAAACGGTCAAGACATCCTTCTGGACACCAGCCTTCTTCCAGTCGTGGTCTGTGTTGATGGGAGTTGTACTTCTAGACCACTGTCAGAGATAGATCAGAACAATTTCTGCTTTCGCTAGCCCCTCATATTGTATGAATTAACTACGTGTTCCCACCTAGGGGTACTGTTTCCCCATTTCCCCTATTTTAGGAGTCAACGGCCGGCTGGTGCACTTTGCCACCTTACTGGAGAACGGTTACGAGCAGGTCGATCGTGGTCGTTGTTCTGGCCACGCGACACCCGTGAGTTGTCGAATTGTATTTCATTAGCGGCCCCTACCCTCAACTTAAGACTGTTGTTTCGCCGGGGTTAATCTTTGAATGGGGAGGGCGTAAGTAACAAAATTGCCACATCGGTTCCTTGGCTCAACATTTCTGGCCCAATCAAAGCATCGTATTTAATATAACTATCTTGAACTGCATGGAAAATAACTTCAAGGGAATTAATCAAAACATTAGCTTATATGTGTAAAATAACTGCGTTATTAACTCTCGATCCAGACAGCTTTAGCTTCCAAATTGTTGAAAAGAAATTATAATAATTTTGGTTAGTACTCAAAATTAGGATTAAAATGCTTAGGGGTCCAAGTATTTTACAAAATAACTTAAAATAAATGCTAAAAACGCAAAGTGTTGATAAAGAATATTTAATACTTAAGTAGAATCCGGCTAGAATTTCACACACCTTGATTGATCGATAACGTGTGTATTTGTGTGTGGGCTTGTATATTTTTTAATCTTTTGTGTTTATTTGTTTTTGTATAATAGTAATGCAGATACTATTTGGAATTAGGTTTAGTTTGCGCTGATATAGTTGCAACTTTAATTATCATTTGTACTGATATTTCAAAGAAAAAATGTCAGTCATATAATCTCTTTGAGGAAGCACAGCGAAATGTGAGGCACGGGGAGAGATAGTGAAATATTTGTTTAGAATTAGTACTACAAGAGAAAGTAATGGGTTATGTTGGCAATTAAATAATATAATAGTTCGATGCTTAGCTTTGGTAAAACCATCAAATGAATTGTTGAAGTTTAAGGATTCACTATACCGAAGGAAGTTTTGTTATTCGTAGAGGATCATGATCACTAGCCGAGTCGATCTAACTATGTCCATCTCTCCGTCTGTCCGTGTGAGCACTGTGATCTTGGAAACTTTAAGAGCTTAAGAGGTGAGATTACTAAAGTAGATTCCTTAGATTTCCCACTCAAACGAACACGAGCCGCTCAAAACTGTGGCTCCAACAGAAAAAAAAAGGCCAAAAAAAAATTTCTACGCCCAATACCTATCAATTGACTTAACAAAATGTTGATACCCCAACTCTAACGCCCACAATTCGCCCATCATCATCCGTATGAAAAAAATTCAAAGATTAAAATTTAAAATAAATTGTATTTTATTTCTTTTGTCAATACCTAATTGCACGCCGTAAATTGTTAAAGTCGGACGAGTAGTTAAAAGGTAATGATTTTACCCCCGTATCTAGCAAGATCGTCGACAATGACGTCACAGTCAGTAGCTAATATTGAAAAGTGTAAAATATAAAATAGATAGTAAGTTAAATGTATATTTATTTTAAATTTTTTAGCTGAGTGATGGTTTTCTGATATTCGAAGCACTAGACTACTTTTCTCAAGCTGTTCTTAAGGTAGAGATGTTAGGGGTGTAGAAACATCGATATATGCAGACATCGATATTAAAAAAAAATCATCGACGTGTTCTATAAAAAATTGAATATGAAACTCACCGTGTAACTTATATTAAAGACAAGAAGATACGCTATAGTCGAGTTCTTCGACTATCAGATACCCGTTACTATGTTTCAAATTTGAAATAAAATTACATTCATAGGTATTTCTATTAGCTCGGCAGACATTACAAAGACAGCGCCACGGCATCTAGGGGCCGGAAGCGGTACTAAAGATCACCTAGAATTTATCTGTCATTAGAAAACTTATACAACGTCGCGCCTACACCACCAATTCCATGCCCTAAATTTGAAAAATAATAGGGAAAATGTAGAAAATTACAAACCTTAAGCGTGATTTCGTTCTCCTTCTTTTTATCATCGATAATGGCTCAAGATGGCAACAGGTCCTCGACGTCCTATGAACCTGGAGAGACACATGATAAATGACCTAGAAGTGAGGTCAGTAACAGCGTCCAGATGCACAGCCTTGGTGACAAAACACACAAAGACAGCAGTATACATTTTCACTGGGGACCACAGATCGGACCACAGAGATCCACACCGCTGACTTCATATGGAAATTGTCCATTTGGTCTATGGGTATGATACCCATGACTTGTGACAGCAATAAAGGTGTGTATCTGAAGCAAGGCGAACCACACAGTTGACGAGCGTTGACAAGCCAAATTTGTTGTTGAGTCAAGCCTAGTAGTATGCGGGGACCTGCATGATGTTTAGATGTGTGAAGATGTTCAATGAATGAAGGAATGAAAACGGGTGTTTGCATCGTATGGTAATGGTGCATACAGCAAACGACCTCCAACACGGAAGAATTCGTTTTTCATCATGATGTTTCCAAGGAAACGGAGCTAGCTTTTGTAAGGATGCTTGAAGTTATTCAGATTTCTCCATTTTGTGAATTTCCTCAGTGGATTCCTATTGCTGTGGGAAAGGCATTTTGCAACTCTTAAGTTGTAACAATAAGAAATGTGTGATGCGGATGCCCTTTTGCTTAAATAAACCGAAGCATATATGCTACAATAAGTAACATTTTTATGTTGAGCTTCAATTAAGGCATGTAATTCGTCAGGTTGTTTACCAATGTCTATGAAGACCGATGCTGAATTTCGTTTTTCTACATCCTTTCCAGTGTCCGACAGCTTGAAGTAAGGATTCTGAGGCCATGCTTACATTTGTTTACTTAAGAATGTTGGCCCACGAAACCACATGTAGTGGATAACTTTAGTAATAGCACAGCCACGGGACAAGAGGTAGGCTGGATATTCTTTGATTGGCACATTTCGTCAAATCCCATACGGGGCCATTTTCTGTATGTCCGCCACTCTACTTGCAACAAAAACTTACGTGGTAGCCAATGCAACACCACTTAGGAGTCTGACCAAAGTAAAATTCTCTCTACTGTGAAATCCAAGTCATCTCGTACCGTGTGCCACAGCTTCGCCAATAAGTGTGCCGCATATAATTCCAATCTCGGATTTGTTAGTTTTCAATGACGCATCTCCAGATTTGGCAGTGATTAACCGAACTGATACTTCGTTTTTAAGGACTACAGCACAGCCATATGCTCTTGCCGATGCTTCTGCAAATCCATGAATCTGGACCGACCCCTTTCCAGTAACTCCATTTTCCACGTCATATTGTATATAGAAATTTTAACACGACACCGTTGATTCGCAACATCGACGAGCTTGTATAGCCAAAGTTGTTTAATAAGTATCATTGCTTTCGTTGTTAGAGTACTCAGCAACCCCAAAGAACCATAAAGTCGCACTGAGAAGGATAAAATAGAATCGCATTCGAAGACACACTTGGCAACGACTTGACTTTAGTTAATGTTATCTAACCCTGTATTACCAATTAGCCAATGGCAGGCCTGCTGTATCTAAATTTTCGACCAGTTCTCTTTGCAGGACTTGAAGTTCCTCTACAGTTTCAGATCCAGCTAGTAGTTCGTCGACGTAAAAGCTTTTGCACAGAGCTTCAGCCCCACGGGAATGAGACTGGGCGTGTGTTAAAGACACTTGGTAGCTAGAGAGGGTGCAGACGCCGTTACATATGTAACAGTACTGACTTGATATGCTTGCTCAGGATTTGATAATAATTCACTCCAAACAATCATTTGATACTTACGCAGACTCTCATTTTCTGGCAAAGCTGTTTTTCTCGGGTAAATCTAGCCGTCAGGAATTTCCTTAAGCTCAAAGAACTTCTGTACAATGACATAGAGTGCTGGTTCTTGAGCCATTATTAAGAGACAACTATATTCTGTCGGATGACTAATCCCGGATTTACATAAAATTTATATCGACTTAATATAACCCACCCAAATACATTGTTTTGTATTAACCATTTTTCACTGGCGCCATTTATGTACATACAAATGCTGAATGCACTTATTCATTTCGTTCTCGCAGTCTTTCCACTTAGAAATAGTTGTGTGTTCATGACCCTCCTCCCATCTTGACCGCGATCCTGCTTCTACCTTTGAGATCACTGAATGGATCAACATCACATTTACAATTTGCCTGTCGTCACTGACAGACAATAATGATTCAAAAAATTGTCCCTTCGAGTTCTTAAAGACGAAGCAGTTATAATAAAAATCGGGGTAGCTCGAATAATTTTGAAACACAGTCGAAAAATATAAGGCGTTCATTACCGTATATCTTTTTAACGCATCAAGGGCCCTAATATAATTACTCACTGTTACTTCAAATGCCTTTACTGTACCTGATGCTTCTTTTTCGAGACAGGAAATCAAATGGTTGAATTTCTCTCCGTTTGAAAATTGGTCATCATTATGAAACAGCGTTTCAAAAAGTCCGATCAAATTATTGTATTCCGAAAGACGCCGCTGGTTTTTGGCTGCTTCATTTGTGGCAATTGCCTATGATGCCCAATCGTTATATGTTCGGTCAAACTAGAGCTTTCCCTCAGCTGGTCTCTCCTTGTACCCAATAATATAAACATAATCTCTGTTTGTGGGGAAGAAAACAAATATGCCACCCTTATATTTAAAATTAATAACGCACGAATAGGTTATATTAAATGTATAGCGTTTATTCGGAGCGGCAGACGGACTGTGACTGTGTAAAAAGCTGGGCTCCAAGATCTTCATATAGACATAAGCAGGCTTACAAAGTAGTTGCTGAATAGATAAGAGACAGCTTTAGTGGTATAAAAAAGAAGGCAACGAAAGATACGCAAAGAGCGCTGCAGGTGCCGTCGTACACCTATGCAAGTTATGTGACACATTATTTAGGGGCTCTTACCCAATTTATAAACAACTTTGAGCCGAGAGCTAATTTCCAAATAACTCTGACAGACCCGAGATAAATCCGTGGTCAGCTATTTCTGTCAACCAGACCTTCGAATCATTCCCACACAGATCAATTTCACGCAGTCCAAATCAATCGGATGCTGTAAACATCCAAACCGATATTGTAAACATCGGAGTCCCAAGCGAGCCCTGAGTCCGCTAACGTAAACAAGAGATCCCCAAAGCGAGCCCCGAGTCCGCTTACGTAAACAAAAAGATCCCCAAAGCGGTCATTAAACTCCGCTAATGTAAACACCAATTTCCGGCCAAGATTGGACTTCAAATTTTATTGGCAAATTGCATCATCCTATTTTCCGACTCTCTTGAGTCATTCTCTTTATTAATTTTTGGGGATAAATTCTCTTAAGCCGAGGTTTGATTATTGATCATTGAACTCGAGATCAACCAGTTCGTTTTTGAGATCCGAATCGACAAGTAGAACAAATCGAGAAAAAGTAAGCGAGCAGTGAATAAAATAAGTTCGACCTATTGAAAAATTGTAATAGTGAATAAGTGATTAAAAAATAAAAAAAATTTTTTAAATTAAATCACGAGTGAGAAACTTAATTGGCGCCCAACGTGGGGCCGTGTGATAAAGAAATTCTAAAAAAGCAAAGCTTTAAAATAAACACAAAAAAGTTTTAAAGTGAAAAAAAGGAATTTAGCGCGTCCAAAAAAACCCCGATACAACCGACGAATAAATAAAGCCTGTGTTGATAAAAATAAGGTGGAAATTAATAAATGCAATAATCCCCTTAAGCTCTATACAACCGGCAAAAAAATAAAAAGTTTGTGTTGATCAAAAAAACTAAGGTGGAAAATAATTAATGAAATAGTCCCCTTAAAATCTCTAAAGTGATCGTAACATAAATTTACTGCTCGGACAATATAAACATCAAGAAGTGACAAGAAAATTTCATCGAAATAAATAACCGTTGTGAAAAACAATTTAATTAAACAAATGTTTAAAATCAAAAATTAAAAAAAAAAATCTTCAAAATCATCAACAAAAGACATTCTAAGAAAACAGGCTGAAGGGCAATCCCTCGCCAAATATTGGAAAAGAAGGACCCCAATTTAAAAGTAGAATTAAAGAAGGAAGACCCCGAGACAAAATCTAAAAACAAAAAAAAGGAAGGACGACCCCAATTAGGATCATCATTCAAGATAAGGACGACCCCAACAGGCAAAAAAACAACGAGAAGAAAAAAATAAAGACGATTCGTGAGCGATACTATCTTTTTTTTATTATTTTATCAAATATTTTATATTATTATTATTATATAAAAAATTTGTAAGAAAGGAAATATATATATTTAAAGTGGAAGAGTTAATTTCTAATTTCGAAAAAGTTCTCAAAATGTCAGAACCTTTAACAAGCCAGACTGAAGCAAATAAAAGACTCCACATGAATCCGCCACAAGAAAATACAAACCATCAGGCAATAACAAATAATACCATGTTAAATGTAGGAGATTTAATTAAGCAAATTGTAAATTTTGAATTAAATCCATTAAAGGAGGAGATCGTTAACTTAAGATCGCAGCTTTCTCACAAAATTAAAACGGTTGAGGATTATCAGATAGAGATTGCAGATCCAAATATCAGGTGCGACACATCTTATGAGATTATCAAATCTGTTAGGGAATATAAAGGTGAAGAGGATAAATATGTAAGCTGGAGAGAATCGGCTGAAGTAGCCATGGGGCAATATGCCAGAGGGAGTGAAAGATTTTATTCTGCCTTATCTATATTACGAAACAAAATAACAGGAATGGCAAACGATGCCTTAACCCATATCGGTACGGTATTAAATTTCGATGCCATAATGGCCAGACTTGACTTTGTCTTTAGCGACAAACGACCAATTCACATTATTGAACAGGAATTAAGTGTATTGAGTCAGGGAAAATTATCCATAATGGATTATTAAGGTACAGTTAATAGAAAATTAGCTCTACTAATTAATAAAACTATTATGACCTACGGTTGAAACAAACCTATAACAGCGGAAATAAATGAGAAACATAGGAAGACAGCTCTTAGAGTTTTCATTACCGGCCTCAACGGCCAAATTTCAGATATTTTTTTCTCAATGAATCCACCTGACCTACCAAATGCAATGGTCATAGTTTAGGAATTGAAAAGCAACAACATGAGGGCTCATTTCGCAAACAGTTTCTCTACTACTCAGAGAAAACATAGCGAGCCAAACTCTAGTGGAAATGGACAAACACATTTCAACCACAAGACAAGACAGCAAAACAATAGTTACAGTAACCAGCGGAACAATAATAATTTAAGGTTTAGTCATGACAACAACCAGAACATAAATACTTATGGTTATTATAATCAGAATAAAAATAATTCTTGGAACCAGGGTAGATTTAATAATAACCAACAAAATCAGTGGAACACCTATAGGCAGCCACAAAATAAGCCGGAACCAATGGAGGTAGACGAGTCTATCCACGCTCAGAATAAGGCTAACAACGGCTATAATCAAGGCTATAATAAATATCAAAATAATAATTATAGTCAGAACAAGTGGGATCAAACAAAAAAATTTGAGACCCATAACACTCAGCAAGGCCAAGCCCAAAATAAAAGGGTACCAACTGGAACTGTTAACCAACCGGCTAACAAGACGATGAGACTAAATAACATTGAGGAGAACCATTTTTTAGACAAAAGTCAGGAGTAGGCTTACCCTACTTAATTAGAAATGACCCAAAAATAAATAACAAATTAAAAATATTAATTGACACTGGGGCAACCTCGTGTTATAGAGGAACAGGAATTTATAAAAATAAGAACGAGCTTCCAATATACAAAAGAGTATCCACAGTGAATGGATATTCAATAATTACATTTTATCATATGATAACTATTTTTGATACGCGATATACTTTTTATGAAATAGATGGGCTAGACTCAGATTTACTGGTCGGCTAAAACCTATTAAAAACAAGAAAGGAAGTTATCTTCGGAAAGCCGAAGCTTATATACCCTTGCAGCTATAATTATTAAATTTAAAAACACAAAAAATGATATTTCCAATAGTATAAGATAATATATCAAAAAACACCGAAGCTATAATTTGTTTCATATTATTTTCCTACCAATTTTCCGATCGTTCCTATGGCAGCTATATGATATAGTCGTCCGATTTCGATAAAATTTAATTCAAAACTCAAAACTAACTAAAAAATGTTATTTCCAAGCTTAGGAGGTTATAAGCTAAATAACACCAAGATATCATTTTTTTAAACCTTTTTTTTCGATTGTTCCTATGGGAGCTGTAAGATATAGTTGTCCGATCCGGCTGATTCCGACTTATATACTACCTGCAAAAGATATACGACTTTTGGGAAAGTTTCAGCCCGATAGCTTTAAAACTGAGAGACTAGTTTGCGTAGAAACGGACGGACAGACGGACAGACGGACATGGCTAGATCGACTCGTCTAGTGACGCTGATCAAGAATATATATACTTTATGGGGTCGGAAACGTCTCCTTCACTGCGTTGCAAACTTCTGACTGAAATCAATATACCCTCTGCAAGGGTATAAAAATAGGAGCGGTAATTGATACAGCTAAGGGAGTAATTAAATATAATGGAATAGAAGAAAAATTAAATTATGATAACGGAAACATTTTAAACCAACATTCTTTAACAGAAAAAAACACCATTCTTCCATTAAAAGAATTTATATTAAGAAAATACTTTGATGAAAAAGCTCAAATCAGATCCGAAGCTGAAATGGGTAATCAAAGCGAATCTAGTTTGGGATATACAAATCCTGAACACGCCGTCGTTGAAAAATCCGACAAAAATAAAAGTTTGAAATTTAAAAATTCTGAACACACCGTCGTTGAACTATCCGACAATCAAAGAATAAACAACATAAAAATATCGTCTGCAGATCAAAGAAGAGATCTGGAGAACGAAATGTTAAATATTATCAATGAAGAGCATTCAAAAATAAATATGCAGATTCCATTTAGGACAGATATACGCGGTGAAATAAACACCGTAAATGATAGGGCCATTTACAGCAAACAATACCCTTATGCTCTATCAGCTTCAGATTTTGAAATTCTGAAATAAGTCGAATGTTAAAAGAAGAAATTATAAGACCATGTAGAAGTCCTTATAATTCACTTGTACTAGTGGTACCACTCCAAAACTCAGACTCGAAATTGATTATAAAAAACTTAATGAAAATACAATACCTGATAGATATCCAATGCAGGACCCTTCAGTGATTTTGTCAAATCTTGGAAAAGCCAAATACTTTTCAACAATTGACTTGGAATCTGGATTTCATCAGATTCTCATGAATGAACCAGACATTCAGAAAACCTCATTTTCAATAAACAACGGGAAATACGAATTCCTAAGAATGCCTTTCGGTTTGACCAACGTTCCAAGAATATTCCAACGAGCGATGGATGATATTTTAAGAGAACAAGTGGGTAAAACATGTCACGTTTATATGGATGACATGATTATATTTTCAAAAACAATTGATCAACATTACAAAGATTTAATTCTCATTATTAAAATTTTGCTGAACGCAAACATGAAAATTTAAATTGAAAAATCAAAGTTCTTTAAATTAGAAACCAATTTTCTCGGTTACGTTGTTTCTCACAATGTGATCAAAACCGATCCCGAAAAAATCTCTACAATTGTAAAATATCCGATACCTAAAAGTATTCGAGAGCTTAGAAGCTTCCTAGGCCTTACAGGATATTACAGAAAATTTTTAATTTATCAAAATATTTAGAAGGCCAAACGGCAAAGTATCAAAAAAGGCATCACGTAAAACTTTAATACAGTTTGATGATTCAGCTGTAAGAGCTTTTCACGAGCTCAAAGAAAATTTAATTGCACAAGTAGAACCAGTACAACCGGACTATAATAAACAAGGAAGAACGCTATAGTCGAGTACCTCGACTATCAGATACCCGTTACTCAGTTAAAGAAACCAAAGGAAAATGGAGATATGGAAGCACCAAAGCGAGATTAAAATGCGCTACCTACCGGCGGTAGCCAGATTTAAGCGTTGTGGGCGTTAAAAGTGGCAAAGTTTTTTTTCGATCAATCGATAGGTATTCACGAGACCAATACATTTCAGTTAAAATTTTGTATCTAGCATGAAAATTGTGGGCGCCACAGGCTTGGGCGGATTGTGGGCGTAACAAACTTGCGCTGCGCTCAGGCCTACGGAATCTAAATCTGAAATCCCATTTCTCTATCTTTGATATTTTCCGAGATATCCGCGTTCACACTTACGATTTTTTGAAGTTTGTGGGCGGTTTGTTGGCGTTAAAGTGGGCGTGGCAAACTTTTTGGGTCAATCGATAGGTATAGATGAGAACAATACATTTCAGTTAAAATTTTTATTCTAGCATTAAAACTGTAGGAGCCACAGTTTTGGGCGGCTTGTGGGCATTCGAGTGGGCGTGGCACTCTACTGAAACAAACTTGCGCTGCGTAAGAAGCTCAGGAATCTGCACGCCAAATCTCAATAACCTAGCTCTTATAGTTTCCGAGATCTCAGCGTTCATCCGGACGGACAGACAGACGGACAGACGGACATGGCTAGATCGACTCGGCTAGTGATTCTGATCAAGAATATATATACTTTATGGTGTCGGAAACGCTTCCTTCTGCCTGTTACATACTTTCCGACGAATCTAGTATACCCTTTTACTCTACGAGTAACGGGTATAAAAATTTACTCAAACAACTGACGCATCTGACTTAGCAATTGGTGCTGTTCTTCTCAGGAAGGAAAACCAATTACATTTATGTAGGAAACAGGGATGGTCGCAAAATACCATAAGAGCAAGCAATTTTGGGGGCTCAACCGAAATAAATTTGGATCAAATACAAACTGCAGTCATTAAACTAATAAGTTGTGAGTTTAAAAGTGGTATAAACTTGTGCATTGCGGTGGTAGTAGCAGTTGCTAAAAATCAAAAAATTGCTGCGCAATAGAAGACAAAAAATTAGCAAGAAACAGAGTGCGTGACAACGAGAAGAAAATGTTGCGAAATTCAATTTTTGCAACGCAAAAGAAATAGAAGAAAAACCGACTCAAAGGCGACTGGCGTAACAAAAAAAAAACGAAAAATCAGCGAGTACCGAATCTGGGAGCATCGCCAAATTTTTGTGGTGAACGTCAACCAGCGGAAGGCAGGATCGTTGGCGGTGGTCATCTGGACACAAATTAAGGCGTGGAGCAGTTACGGTAACAGGCGGATCACAGAAGCTGTGCGTCAGGAGAACACAAGGAACCTGTGTTCAGGAGGCTGGTCAAGGCGAAGAAAGTGGTGTTCAGGAGGCTGGTCAAAGCGAAAGAAGCAGGCGGATCGCAAAATTTGCGCGTCAAGATAAAACAAGGAAGCGGTGTTCAAGAGGCTGGTCAAGGCTAAGGAACCGGTGTTCAAGAGGCTGGTCAAGGCTAAGGAACCGGTGTTCAGGAGGCTGGTCAAGACGAAGGAAGCTGGAACTGGTACAGGAGGAGATCGCCGAAGAAGGGGCAGGAAGATCTGGAGAAGTACCAATAGTCAAGAGAAGTCAATTTTGCAACTGTATTGGTGGTGAACTTTTGGCGGCTGGAAGACGAATTCAAAGGTGTATTTGTGAGGCAGCGAGTACATCATTCTGGAGCTGTATGTGTGACGCAGCGAGTACATCATTCTGGAGCTGTATGTGTGAGGCAGCGTGTACATCATTCTGGAGCTGTATGTGTGAGGCAGCGAGTACATCATTCTGGAGCTGTATGTGTGAGACGGCTGACGGTTCGTTCTGATGAAATTCTTGGTGAGTGGCAGAAAAATTGGCTGAAGGCGACAAGAGGAGACAAGAATTCAGGCAATTTTGGATGGCGAAAATTAACTACGAAGAGAGCGGCGAGACGAATTCCAACAACAAGAAGAGAGTCAAGAAGTACTTTCGTATATAACGTAGCAAATTTCAAGCAGGGCATAAAGCTGTTGATTTAACGTAACGTATACCGTAAAGCAGTAATTTGGCTGTGTATTTTATATTTGATATTACTGCTTATCTATATTAATCTATATTACTATATCTATATTACTCCTATATTGTATAAGTATATTTAAGTTTCAATATGAACAGGCAACAGGTTTTGGCACTGCTTGTAGCAGATTTACGCGAAAAGTTAACAGACTCAGCAGAAATGGAAGAAAACCTGAGTTGCAAAATAGACTGCTTGCTCACTATGGTTTGCAAGCTGATGAAGACAATGAAGGTATCGAAGTGGATGAGGATGATGAGGGCTTTTTCGAAACCATACATTCCAATAATATGCAGGCAGGTGGTAGGTCCGAAAGAAATGCAGTCGTAGAAGGGCAGAACCTTCAGACAGTAAATTCAGCTTCAGGTAGGTCGTGGTTTACATTGAAGGATGTGGAGGGAAGAGTGTCACAGTTTTCAGGAACTAATTCACCTGACATTAATCAGTGGATTGAGGAACTAGAAGAGTGTGCACTGACGGTGGAATGGAGCCAATTACAGATCTTTATTTTTGCTAAACAATTGCTCAGTGGAGCGGCCAAACTTTTTGTCCGTAGTCAGCGAGATGTTCGGGATTGGAGATCGTTGAAAAACATATTGCTCGACGAATTCGGTGTGAGGGTGTCATCAGCAGAGGTTCATCGTAGACTTGGCAAACGGCAGCAAAAGAAAACTGAATCGTTGCATGAGTACCTCTACGCGTTAATGGAATTGGCAAAGCCAATTGATCTTGATGACGAGAGCTTGATCGAATACTTTGTCGACGGCATTCCAGACTCCAAGGTGAACAAGGCTTTACTCTACCAAGCAAAAAGCATGAGGCAGTTGAAAGTACAAATAGAGGCATATCAGAAGATGCGAGGATCAGGAAAACAAGTTAGGTATGACACTCATTTCAATAAAGGTGAGAAAGAGTCAGTAAAGGCAGTGGAAAAAGTTAGGAAATGTTTCAACTGTGGAGACGAGGGTCATATCAAACGAGATTGCCCAAAGAGGGACTACAAATGCTTCAGATGCAACCAGCCAGGACACAGAGCAGCTCAGTTCAAGGTCGAAATGGTAGCGAAGCAGGAAAAGACAACAAATCTTGTACAGATGGAAGGCAGGGCGATGCCAACAAGCACGTTTACGTCTTCGGGACTGGAGTTGAAGTACATTTCGTTCGGAAAAGTTATCTTTAAAGGGTTGATAGATACGGGAGCGGATTTGTGTTTAATGTGGCGCAGTATTTTCTTAAAGCTTGGAGTAGATAAATTGACAGGTGACCAAAAATGTTTGACTGGAATAGGAGAAAGCCAGATTGTGACTTTTGGAAGTCTGACAATTCCAGAGCAGATTGATGGTATTAACCTTCAGGTAGAGTTCCACATCATATCGGACGAGGACATGGCTTTTGAAGCTATTTTGGGTCGAACTCTCTTAGACAGCGTTGATATGAAGATAACCAAAAACAGAACAGAACTGGTTCGCAGAGCAGAGAGTCAGGTGGTCACAGCACAAAAGCGCTACGTTCAAGAACAAGACAGAAGTTCATGCACAGAGTTGTTGGCTGAGTTTGGGAGCTTGTGTATGATCACTTTAGAGCAGACAGAAACTAAGAAAGATATAGAACTATCTCACTTGCCACACTCTCAGAGAGGTATCGTGAAGCGGATGATAGACGAATACAAGCCGAAGAAAAATATTCATTGCCCTGTCGAGATGAAGATTATACTCACTGATGAATCTCCAGTATTTCAACATCCTCGACGTATTCCTTACACCGAACAGAAGGTAGTAGATGCGCAGGTTCAAGAGTGGCTCGAACAGAATATTATCAAGCCGAGTACTTCAGAGTTCGCTTCTCCGATCGTACTTGTAGCAAAAAAGAACGGACAGAAACGGTTGTGTTGCGATTACCGCAAATTGAACGAGAAAATTGAGAGGGATAACTTTCCAAAGGTACAAATGGACAGCGTTATAGAGAAGTTACAGGGCGCGAGGATTTTCACAACACTAGATTTAACAAACGGTTATTTTCATGTACCAGTAGAAGTTGACTCACAAAAGTATACTTCATTTGTTACACAGAATGGACAATTCGAGTTCTTGTACGTGCCCTTTGGCATTTTAAACTCACCGGCAGTTTTTACCCGTTTTATAATGGCAGTTCTTAGGGACCTTATTAATAACGGTGACGCAGTTGTCTACATGGATGACATTATCATCCCTAGCAAGGACGTTGTTCAAGGAGTGGAAAAGCTTGAGAAAGTGCTTCGAGTAGCAGAGCAGCATGGGTTGAAGATCAATTGGACCAAGTGTCAAATCTTACAGAGCAGGGTAGATTTCCTCGGATACATTATCGAAAACGGTTCGATCACACCCAGTGATGAAAAAACTCAGGCGGTAGCACATTTTCCCATACCCACTTATCGTAAGGCTATACAGCGATTTCTTGGATTGACATCGTATTTTAGGAAGTTCGTAGATGGGTATGCGGTTATAGCAAAGCCGTCGTCAGGTTTGCTGAGGAAGGATGTCAAATTTGAGTTCAGAGAATTGCAGCAGGTAGCATTCGAGCAATTAAAGGCAGCATTGACTAGGAAACCAGTTTTGAAGCTGTACAATCCTAAATTGACCACAGAGATACACACGGATGCGTCTAAGTTTGGTTTTGGCGCAGTCCTTCTTCAAAAGGATCCAGAAGACAGTCAGTTGCACCCCGTCATGTACATGAGTCGGAAAACCAAACCATGTGAGGAAAAATATCACTCATACGAGCTGGAGGTGCTAGCAGTCATCGCAGCACTGACCAAATGGCGTGTATATGTCTTGGGAACGAAATTCAAAATAATCACTGATTGTAATGCGTTCGCCATGACGATGAAAAAGAAAGAAGTTCCATTACGAGTAGCTAGGTGGGCAATGTTTTTGCAAGATTACGACTACGAGATAGAGCATCGATCAGGAACAAAGATGAGGCACATTACTTGTTTTGTATTGACAGAGAGTGTGATGCACAAATTGAAGGAAGCTCAGATGGCAGACGTGTGGACAAATGCAGTTCGTAGTTTGGTGGAAGATAAGGGACATGAGGATTACTACATTGCCAATCAGATTTTGTTCAAAGACCCAGACCGAGAGCTAATAGTAGTTCCATCCCAAATGGAGACTGAAATCATTCAAATTGCTCACAGACAAGGCAATTTTTCGGCGAAAAAAACCCAAGATCTTGTGGAGAAATCTTATTTCATACCAAATCTTTGGGATAAAGTTTCCAGAGTAGTAGGCAGCTGTGTGGAATGCATTTTGGTAAACGCAAAATCGGGAAAACAGGAAGGTTATCTGAATCCTATCGATAAGGGAGACAAACCGTTAGTCACTTATCACATAGATCACGTGGGGCCGATGGAGATCACCAAGAAAAGGTACAATCACATCCTAGTTGTCGTAGATGCATTCTCGAAATTTGTCTGGTTGTATCCGACACGCAGTACCGGAATCGAAGAAGTGCTTAATTGCCTGGACAGGCAGGCCGTATCCTTTGGTAATCCCTTCAGGATCGTATCAGACCGTGGTGCAGCGTTCACTTCACACTTATTTAAGGAATACTGCGACAAACAAAAGATCCAGCACTTATTAATCACTACAGGAGTACCTCGTGGCAACGGACAGGTCGAAAGAATGCATAAAATCGTTGTGCCAATGTTGTCGAAGATGAGCTTAGAGAATCCTGGAAATTGGTGCAAGCATGTGGTTAGAGTGCAGCAATTGATCAACAATATCGAGCCTAGGAGCACAAAAGTAACCCCATTCAAGCTGTTGACAGGTGTTGACATGCGTGTGGTAGACATAGCAGGACTTAAAGAGCAGGTACAGCAGTCTTTGGTAGAAGAGTTAAACCACGAGAGAGATCAGTTACGCAAAAAAGCCCGAGAAAACATTCAAGCTCTTTAAGAGGAAAACAAGCGATCTTTTGATTTGAAAAGAAAGCGTGAAAAGCGTTACAAGGTAAACGATTTAGTTGCGATCAGGCGTACCCAGTACGGAGTGGGCCTAAAGCTAAAGGGAAAGTATCTTGGACCATACAAAATAGTTGAGATTCACAATCATGGCAGGTATGATGTAGAGAAAGTTGGAGATAGCGAAGGACCTTTGAAAACATCCACTGTGGCTGAGTTTATGAAGGAGTTCGGGACGAACACCACGTCAGGAGGGCCGAATGTAGGAAACAGGGATGGTCGCAAAATACCAGAAGAGCAAGCAATTAGAGAGACCAGGAGTGGTCGTCGTTTTTAATGATCCAGAGAGCGCGAGAGAGAATAAAACTCTAATAAAGTCAGTCGGTGCCAAGATCTCACGCGCTACGCATGCCAATAAGCATACCCTTTGTACATCATCAAATGTAACACTACAACTTAAGTTTTTGTATTTCTGATTCCAAGTAATAATATAAAATAAACATTACACATAATAATTGAACACGTCGTTGTCGCAAGAGCTTTTGCATCACTGCGGAATTAATGGGGCCACATTTATTTCAAAAACTCTGACAAAAACTGAATAATTATACGCAACAAATAAAAAGGAACTTTTAGCCATTGTACGGGCTTTTAAAATCTTCGAAATTACTTATATGGGGTTAACAACATCGAGATCTATACCGATCATCAACCTCTTTCATTTTCCATTTCTCAAAAAAATCCAAATATTGAGATGAAAAGATGGTATTCCTTTATTGAAAGCTATTCACCCAAAATTATTTATAAACCAGGAGCAACAAATGTTGTTGCGGACGCTTTATCACGGATCCAAATTAATACTTTACGGAAAGTAATGAATCGGTCTCAGATCAAAATACTCAGCATTCAGCAGAGAGTAGTTTTGAAAATGTTATACAAGAAACGCGAAAACCCTTAAACTAGTTTAAGCAACAATTGCTAATAGAAACGGGGAGGTATACAATACATAGGTCGATTAATGTAGAACAAAATACAATTTTACAATTCACTCAATAACAAACCATCGAAATTTTGATATATAATTTAATAAAATCAAACACGATGATATTCCTAAATTATTGCAACAAGCTCAAGAGAAAATGTTGCATTTTCACAATAAAGATAGACAAAATAAGAATTATCACGTAGGAGAGGTAATTTACGAAAAGAAACACGGGGAAAGAAACAAGCTTAATTCTAGATATAAAAAACAAGTAGTTAAGGAAAATCTCCCCAATAAAGTTATTATAAATAACCGAAACTGTACGATTCATAAAGATAATATTAAATAATTTGTTTCAAATTACAGAAATCAATAATGTACTTATTATTGCTGGTAGCTACAACCAAATCCGAAATGATAGATTACACGAACCATGATTTCCTTCTTTACAAGGATACCAAAGATAATCTCATTTATGAATCATACGCAGATTTATTTCACATAACTAATATAAGTCTTTATAGAGAAATAATTACTCTTGAAACAGAATTTCTAAAGGGTCACAACAGCAAGAATTTTCTTTGGGAAATATCCCACGATTTAAAAATTATCAAAATACTTATCTCTCAAATTATACCCAGTAGATCGAAAAGAGGCATTAATGAAATAGGCACCATTTGGAAATGGATAGCGGGAACACCAGATCATGATTTCATAACAGTCCAAAATAAAATCGATGATTTAATACAAAATAATAACGATCAATTCGTTATTAATTCTAAAATATTTAAAGAGATAAAATCTTTATCTGAACAATTCAAAACAGCCTTTAAAGATCAAGAAATTCCACTTAGAAAATATCGTCTGCGCTTGCTTACTTACGATCTTATGAATTTAATGGACACAATTACACTCGCCAAAATTGATGTATTTAATACCAAAATTCTAAACAATGATGATATACAAGAAATTTATAAGCACGAAGATAGACCTGTAGTTATAACAGACCTTTTAGATATATCTGAATTTAAAATTGCTTTGCATCAAGATCTTATTATAATTTACATAAAATACCCTGTTATTACCTACCGTTGTGACGTTTACAATTCAAGATCCATTTCACATAATGATGGAAAATTATTCATTGATAATCACGTCTCAAAATGTAGAAATAAGTACTATGTAATGTCTAATTTTAAGACGGAAATATTTAATAATTATTGCACACTTAACCCAGAAGGCTCTTGTTTCACTAGATTACTAAATGGAGAAAAATCCTTTTGTAACAAAATCCGAGAAAAAAATAAAAATGTAGATGTAATCGAAGATGGACCATTTTTGTAAATGGAGAAAATACAGTTAATGACACTCATTTAAATGGGTCATATTTAATAACTTTTAATGGAACCACTAAAATTAATAATATTTCCTACACCAATGTAGACAATAAGATAATGGAATACATCACAGCTCGAAAATATACTAAATATACTAAATATATTTTTTAGTATCCGAATATATTATATCTAATGATTCGGAACTCACTTTCGATAATATTTTCATACTAAATCCATTTATTCAAATTAAACAAACTCAAATACCAGTTACGTTAATATTAATCATATTCACATTTATTTATTTAATTATTATAATTATAATCAAATTCAGAAAATTTTTAATATTCAAGCCATGGCAAATTCATTTAGAAATTGAACCAGAAAGCAATATTTCCGATAATAAAATAAATAATATCCCCGACAATGAAAATACCCTAGAAGAAAATATCAATGTCGAATTAACCAATCAATTACATTCATATACCCATCAGATCCAATGAATCGGGACGATTCAATTTAGAATGGGGGGAGTTTCAAGGTGAGTTCCAAAGTAAACAGGACTTTTTGAATCTAGCGCCCTCTAGTGGCGCCATCTATATGTCAACTGGTGCGTTAGAATCTGCTATCGTTAATCGACTTCCAGTAATTTCATGACATTTCATCTATTGGAAGTGAGGCTATTGCGTTTTAAGTGTCAGTATGTTTTTGTCATCGGTGCGAAATTGAGCTTCGAACAAAGAGCCAACATTAAATTTTGTTTTAAAATTGGTAAAACTTTTACCGAAGCTTTTCAATTGATGAAACAAGTTTATGGCGATGATTGCCTATCCCGTAGCAGAGTGCACGAGTGGTTTTAACGTTTTCAAAGTGGTCGTGAGGACATAAATTCATAAAAAATCAGCCGAAATCATCATTGAAATTCATGGAAATTGAATTGAACATCTCCAAAATATCGATTTATCGCATTTTGACCGAACATTTCGGCTTACAAAAGGTGTGTGCACGGTTTGTTCCGCACAAATTGACTGACGTCCAAAAATTGCTCAGAATTCAACATTCGAAGGACATCATTAAAGAGGCAAAAAAAGAGCCGAACTTCCTTTTCAAGATTGTGACTGGTGACGAAACGTGGTGTTTTCAATATGATCCCGAAACGAAACGCCAGAGTGCTGAAGGGAAGGCGCCGGACGAGCCGAAACCCAAAAAATCGCGCCTTGTGAAGTCAAAAGTGAAGACAATGCTGATTTGTTTTTATGATTCCAAGGGTATTGTCCACAAAGAATTTGTTCCACCCGGCCAAAACGTTAATGCGGTATTCTACCTTGGAGTTTTGAAGCGTTTGGTGCGCCGTATTCGACGTGTTCGGCCCGAATATCGCGAAGATGGAAGTTGGCGTTTGTTGCACGATAATGCGCCGTCTCATCGATCGACGCTTGTGTCCGACTATTTGACCAAAAATTACATTTAGACCATCAACCACTCCCCGTATTCACCTGATATGGCACCGTGCGACTTCTACCTTTTCGGAAAAATGCATTTGCCGATGAAAGGAAAGCGTTATGCAGACTTAGAGGCCATTTAAAAGGCTTGCACCGGCATACTGGCGGCCATACCGGGCAACGAGCTAAAACACTCGTTTGACATGCTTTTGGACCGTGCAAAACGCTGTATTAAAGCAGAAGGAGACTATTTTGAATAAAATATATTGATTTTGCCGAAAAAACTATTTATTCAGTCTTTTTTTTTAAAGTTCTGTTTACTTTGGAACTCACCTTGTAATATGGTTAAATGAGAAGAATATAAACAAAATGTGTATACAAGCTAAAAAGTTGAGAACAAAATTGCTAAGTGCGCTGTAACGACGGTTGTCGACCGGGGGCTACTCAGCTGCATTGTGAAAAGCAAAATAAAAATTCCCATTTCCGAAAGAAAAAATATTAAAAGTATAAAATTTTTTTTTGTTTTTTTATTTTTTTAATTTTTTTTTTAACATTTTATATTAATTACAATGATGTAATCTACTTTGCTTTGCGGCTCTTTCATGATGGCTGCTATTTCTTGCGTCGCCTGGATACCAAGTTGAGGGCTTCGGAGGTAAAGCCTTCGGGCCGCGCGGTTCATCCGCCTGCTCATCTTCTACGTTTCCCGTTGTATCCGGGCGATGCGTGTTTGACTTCGTTAAAGTTGTTCCTGGACTCGGAGCAACTGGTTCTGATCCTCATCTTAATTCCGGCTCCGGTGCCGGATCTCTCGCTCTAGTTCTTCCGCAAGTTCTTCATTTCCTGCATTGTATCGCTGTATCCAGCACCGCTGGATATAGTCCTCGTTCAAGTTGATGCTACGGCAGAGCCCTTGCATCCACTCGACGAGGAGCGCCAGGTATGATGCCTGCTTCTCTTACCTGACTTGTAGCCGACGAAGCCGGCGGGCAGCTCGGATGGCATGGTTGTAGAAGTTAGAGGACTGCATCATGTCTGGTAACTGGTCGGTCCCTGGTTGTGGCTTTTATAGCGGAATCGGGGTAGTTCTGATGACTGTTCTACCCGTCATGTGATCGGGAGCTTCAATCAATTCGTGCAATCCCGCAGTTCTGAGTTTATCACCTTTTGTAGTCGTCGGATTACGTTCTGACAGGTCTTTAGCATGGAACACCCCGACACTTTTCTCCACTGCATTGCCCAGCTCATTTAGCGCTTTGCCCTTACGCTGGAGTACAACGCAGCGAATTCGATTCGGACCAAGCTTGGCATTATATCCGTCAGCTTTGTTACTCTGCCTGTAGTTTTTCCTATAGAGAACTTGTCCTACGGAAAACTCTACGAGCTTGCTACGGGTGTTATATGCCTTTTCCGCGCGTTCATGAGCTTGGTTTAATCCTTGGGTCAATTTTTGTCGGACTAGTTCCATCTTGTCTGGGAGACTTATCTGTGGATCTCCTGCCTGTATGCCAGTTTCCGTAGAATCGGATAGGCTGTTTCATGGGTAACAATCCGCGTTCCGAACATGGCATAATACGGATCCATGCCTACCGACTCGTGTAGGCCATTCCTAGGGTACACTCTATTCGACTGGGTATCCCAATTTCGCTGGCAATCGTTGCTCGCAAAATTTGGAGTACTGATCGGTTTACCCTCTCAGCCGCGTTCGCTTGCGGGAAGTAAAGTCCAGTCTTTACGTGTCGAATACCGAACCGTGTCATTAGCTCGCCAAAAATTTGAGACACAAATTGTTTGCCGTTGTCCGAGTGTACAAGCTCGGGGACCCCAAATTGATGAAAAATTTTGGTCTCAAGGAATTTGATGACCTCTGCAGCTTCTGCATGTATTATCGGCTGCAGCCAGACAAATTTGGAGAAATGGTCTAGGTATACAAAAATCACCGGATTCCCAGCTTTGGTCCTCGGGTATGGTCCCATAAAGTCGATGAACAACCTTTGGTCAGCCCGCTCCGTAACCCGCTGCTCTCCCATGGGTGGTCGATTATTTTTGTTGGCGGTCTTGGTGATCTTACAGACCTCGCACTCCTTCACTACTTTTTGGACATCTAAAGCCATCCCTGGCCAATAGTAAACTTGTCTCAATTTGTCTAGTGATTTGTGCAACCCCCCATGCCCTGCGGTAATGGCGTGATGTGCTCTTCAGACTAAATCGGGTCGCAGCTCGGCGGGAACCCAGAGCTTCCATGCTCGAGTCTCATCCACGGCGTCGCTTAGGCAGAATCCCATCCGTTTATAGGCATAGCCTTCCGATGTTTGAAGGTCTGGACTTTTACCTAAATTTTGGTCCACCGCTTGTACTAGGTTGACCTAATCCGATGACTGGAACGCTGTCGAATCGAGGTTGATGTGTATGCCCAGTTCTTCCGCTCCAGCCTTCTGTAGCTCGTCCATATGAACTCGTGAGAGAGCATCTGGGACTACATTTAGTGACCCTTTCCTGTGTTCTATGGTGAAGTCAAACGCTTGTAGCTTCAGACTCCATCGCGCAAGTCTGCCTGATAAGTCTTTCTGACCCATTAGCCATTTTAGACTAGCGTGGTCAGAGATCACTTTGAAGGGCATCCCATCTGCGTAGGCACGGAATTTGGTAATGCTGAGGATAGCGGCATAGCATTCCAACTCGGTTATGCTGTAATTCCGCTTTGTTTTGTTCAATTTCGTTGACATATAGGCAATGGGATGTTCTCCGCCCTCGTCATCGGTTTGGAACAAAACTCCCCCCACTCCAGTGGTCGAGGCATCACATTGGATGGTAAATGGTTTTTTAAAATCTGGGGTGACGAGTACAGGTGATGTTGCCATGCTGGTTTTGAAAAGTTCAAACGCCTTGATTGCCTCCTCTGACAATTCCAATTTCTTTATGCGGTCTTTCTTCAAACAATCGTGAAGCGGTGCCGCTGTCTGGGCGTAGTTTTGGATGAACCTTCTGTACCTGCCTGTCATTCCCAGGAACCTCCGCATCTGTTTGGCGGAGCTAGGCTGTCGAAATTACTGGATCGATTGTATTTTCACATCATCCGTTCGGATGCATCCTCCCCCAACTACATATCCTAAATATCTTGCCTGGCTGTAGCAAAACTTGCTCTTGTCTACATTTATTGTAAGCAGGCACTGAGCTGAAGTGGCTCAACATTTCAATGTGGGCTTCAAATGTAGGTGAACAGACCAGTAAGTCATCCAGATACACAAATACATTTTCGCGTAGCGCAGCTGGTTTAACTTTATCCATTAGTTGGCACATTCGCTGCGCGGACCCTCAATATGTGGTAGTGGATAAGCATCTTTGATCGTCCGGAAATATACTTTACGCGCATCGAGGCAAAGGCGATTTTTCGGCCCGTATTGTTCATGTGTAGGTCTCCGGTCATAAGGTCGAAATCCGGCGTTGTTCCAACGGCGGCAACCTCGCATCCACCCTTACCGAGGAATGTGAGGCCGAACGTATCCCAGAAATTAATTCCAAAACAAAATCGTTGTGTCAGACCTGGCACTATCAAAAAGTCTAGGTCCTTGGTTTCTCATTCCCATTCTACAGGTAACGTTATGGCTCCTGTTACTTGGGTCTCACCACCGCTGGCAGTGCGTACACACTCTTCACTTAGCTTCCTTATCGGCCGCGTCCGGTTTTTTAAGAAAGCATTCGCTTCTCTGCCAATATAGTTCGCACTAGTGCCTGTGTCCAGTAATGCGAGTATTTCTTCTCCATCGACATTCGTTTTGGCAAAGAAACGGTTTTCGTTTTGCACGCTCTTTTTTTGCTTTGCGTGACCACCACCTTTTGCTTGAGCCGACGATAGTCTGCTCGGGCATCATATAACTTTAGTATCTTCCGTGTTGTTCGTGTCTCGCTATCTGCATCTTCTGAGCCAGATACGTTCGCGAGCGAGTTCGTACTCCCTCTCTCTTTGTTCTAGGCCCTTATGAGGGGAGATATGTTTGGGCTTTGGTGTTTTTACCGGAAAGGGTTGGTCCTGGTCCGCCCGGCTATCCCGGTCTTGCCTGACGGACTGCGCGCAAAAGCCGCTATGTTAGCATCTGCCTCCGTCCCGACTTTCTCGCAGAACCTGCAAGTGGCCCCGTGGAATTTGATGTGGCAGGATTCTTCCTTCGAAGGATGCTTCCTGTATAAGTCTTCTCTTTGCCACACTTATAAGACACCAGCGCGTGTAGTGGGCCTCGGCATTTTTGTACATCCTCATAACGCCCTCGAGTATCTTTCCGCTGCCGGTTAAATTATTCCACCCTGACCATGTCCGGCAAGTCCTCCAGTGTCTGGAATTCCTCTATTTCGTTGACCGCCGCTCGGCTGCGCATGTTTCTTCCAGTGTTTCTCAACCAGCGATCCTTTCGGAGCCCTCTCTTTTGAGCTCCGCTAATGAGATTATTGGGGATGTTAACAGCAATTCCCCCATCTGGGAGTTCATATTGTCCTTTAAGAGCTTAACGAATTCATCTTCAGCGATTTTGTGCTTAAGCTTGAAATGAGAACTTTAGGTTCCATCTGTCTAATCTGACATCTTTTGATCTCGGTCCCTGAAACGATGAGTTCCGATCTATCTCTGGATGCAGTTGGTGACTCGCCGCCCTTTCGTTTGTTCTAGGCTGCCTGTGGGACGGAGTATCTATCCGCCTGGGTGTTCTTAGGCGATGCATCTTGCTATTGAGCATGTCCTGCGTTACCGGTTTCATGGGCGGGTTCTCTTGGTATCTCAAGAAGCTGTCAGTTGGATTCGGAACAGTACGGGGCGGCGAAGGCAGTCCCTTCTGTTCGGGTCTCTAGGATGTCGGAGACTGCAATTCTGTAATTTGTGCTTTCAGCGCTTCTATCTGGGCGCTCATACCACGCTGGATTTCTTTGCTCTACCTTAAGAGCTGCATCAATCTTTGTTCACGTCGGCCGGCAGCTTCTAAGTTGTGCTCCTCATGCCTCTGAAATTGGGGAAGCATGCTTGATCTTCCTAGTATAAAAGGATCACGTGATTCCTTTCAAAACACCCGATCAGCGACGTAAACGCTAAATAAGTCGACAATAAAATGTTTATAAACTGGGTGTGCTTCCCTCTGCTTCTCAAGTTTCTCTTCAGTCAAGAACCGTCCGGTATTTCATAATAAGAAATAAAGAAATAAAACAAAACAAATATCCCTAACTCGGGGTGTTAGCCGCTTCTACACAACTGGGTTCCGCTAAACTAACATGCCCTTACTTTCCCTTTTTCTAGACAGCACAAATGTTTCAAACGGAATGGCTGCGTTGCGTGCCAAGGTTTTTTTTACATCAATCGATAGGTATTGACGAGACCAATACAATTAAAAGTTTGTATCTAGCATGAAAATTGTGGGCGCCACAGGCTTGGAGTGCTTAGAGTTAGAGTGGGCGTGGCACTCTGCTGAAACAAACTTGCGCTGCGTAAGAAGCTCAGGAATCTGCACGCCAAATCTCAAAAGCCTAGCTCTTATAGATCTCAGCGTTAATCCGGACAGACAGACAGACGGACAGACGGACAGACGGACTAGGCTAGTGATCCTAATCAAGAATATATATACTTTATGGGGTCGGAAACGCTACCTGCCTGTTACATACTTTCCGACGAATCTACAAGTAATATACCCTTTTACTCTACGAGTAACGGGTATAATTATTTAATCTCCCTGCTCTATAAACAGTCAAATTACCTATGGCAAAAAAAAATATGAAAGCTTTGTCACCCCTAGGTACATTCACTCCGATACCGCAGGCATCGAGATGGTTGACCCTAATAATATTCCTTAAGGAATATGAATATACGTCAGCACACCCCTTAATAAATCTCTAGCACACCATGGCTTCGAATTATTTTTCACATTACAAATTTATTAAATAATATTTACATCGGCGAGTGCCGTGGATGAATAACATAATGTTGGCTAATTCATATGGGGATTAAATTAATTGACAACTATTTTATTAGCGGAGAGTATCGACTTTACCACCGGTGAAGGTGCACACATCAGCAAGTGCACTTACAATTGTACATACAATTACAAGGCTGATACTCGCCGCTGAAAAATTAACATTTAATTATTATGTATTTAAAATGTAAAAAATGTTTAAAAAAGAAAAGTATATCTAGATGATTTGTGAGGAGTTGAATAACTCCCCACAAATAGAAGCAGTAGCAGAGGCCGGCCGCTTACCAGATACGCGGCGAATTCGCGTAGTAACGGCGTGGCGAAGAGAGTTTGGAGACAAGGATGGAGAGCGAGAGAGTTTGGAGACCAAGGATGGAGATCGAGAGAGTTTGGAGACCAATGAAGGAGAGCGAGAGAGATTGGAGACCAAGGAGCGGAGAATGAGAGAATGGAGACTTGGCGGGCAGAGCAAGAGTGCCGTGTGCAAAAGCGGATAACGGAACTGCACCGGACTTTGGACTCTCCCGTGAACTTTGGACCGGGAGAAGAAGTGCCACATCTCGGCAGTGGAGTGGCACACAGGCGTGCCACAAGCATCACTGGAATCAGCGGGACGGCAGCAGTGGGCGGATCATCGATTGGAAGCGGTACGTGAAGGACAAGTGGGTCAACCAGGGGGCACGGACTTTGGACCCGGAGTGGAGAGATCCAGCGTGCCGTGCGCAAAAGGGGAATAACGGTTCCCGGAAGCCCTATATAAGGCCGCAGAGCGCTGGCAGCTGGATCAGTCGATCACGAGGAGTCAAACCTTCAAGATCAGTCAAAGTACCAAGTGAACAATCAGTCAAGCAAGTAATCTACGAGGGAGCTACAACCAAGCGAGTCGTCGGAAGCAGCGCCGTGGGAAGCACACAAGGAGCAAGATCGCCACGTCGAGACGTTCGGGATTGGGACATCAGGAATCTCCGAATTGAGACACAAGTGGCTGAGTTCCGGAAGGCATCACACGGCTAAGTCAAGGCGTTCGTTTTCCAACTTTGTCGCGACCACACCCTGGCGAGTCGCCCGGCGGGTCCGTCAGAGACAAGCGGAAGAGTCCTTCGACGAGGAACCGTCAGTTCGGGGAGGAAAGTTGTCGGAGACCCAGCGTACCTTGCCCGACCAAGCAGGACCTGGCGTGACGGACGAGCGGTAGATCGATTTGCGGTTTCAAGAGGCGAACGCCTGGAGAGCCCTGCGATTACCGGCGAAGTTCCTGAACAGCAACCGCCAAACTCCCCGAGTGCCAGAACGATAAGCTACTGGTCAGGAGACAACGCAGAAGACATCGGCAGCGTCGCCAGCAGACATTTCCGGCAGCCACGTTACCATCGCCGCGCGGAGCTCATTGGGGACCGCAGGCGCGTCACGGACGATAAGTATTAGGGTGAAGCCGGGTGGAACGTTCGTCTGCGCTAGGCGTAAAGCGAAGTGAACTGCTAGGCAGCCTCCTGGCGACAGCCTGGACTGTCAGCGCGATCTGAGCAAGAACCTAACGGGACCGTCCGGGACAAAGCAAGGGACAGGTATTGCCTCGAAAGGCGTCGGCCTGGAGAGCAAGGCTTGTTCACCCTAGTCTGAGAACGGTGACGCTTCCCTAAGCCCACAAGGCCGAGCTCTCTGCGAGTCTAAGGCGCAACAAGCGACCCCGAGGCAGCGCGTCGGCGAGTGAGCAGAGGCGGCCACTACGAGCGTCCCGAGACCCAGGAGCCAAGCGGAAGCCGAGTCAACGCGTCGACAAGCCAGAAGGAGGAGCACCAGCAGCCGGCGGAGCCAGAGCAAGGAGATACAGAAGCCAGCATAGCCACACACCCGCTGTACCAATACCACGAGAATAAATCCCACTGTTGCCATTTGAACCCTTTGTTTTCTCACTGATCTACGGGGCAGTCACGTCATATAAATTTGGTGGGACGAACACACAATCGAGTCGTTCAAGGACTACATGATCGATATGCAGACGATGGTGAGGCCACTTAACTATTCTACGAAAGAGACGTTAAGGGTCATTAAAGAGAACTGCACCCCAAGCCTACGGATGTTCTTAAGAGCATACAAAGTGTCGGACCTGGACACGCTAATGATCCTAGCCGATGAGTACGAAGAACTTGAAAAGGAACGGAAAGTCTTCGCACAGGAGAATAAGTTCTCAAAGACGAAGTCTGCGTCACCAGCACAGGTGACATGCAGGAGATGCGAGGAGGTAGATAACCAGGACACACGAGGAAACGACCAATGGTCACCACCACGCCAAGCCAGACGACAGCAGGCAACAGAAGCACCACGCGGAGGCCATAGGGCATCACCCCCACAGCAACAGAGACAGCCAAACAATACCTTGTGGAGGCCGCCAAGCAACACACAGAGGCCACAAGATGCCACCCATATCACAGACCCGCAGGAGGCCTGTCGCAAATGCGGTGGGAACGGACACTGGGCTAGAGGATGTCGAAACCAGCGGCTGCTGTTTTGCTGGATATGCGGCAAGGTGGGTGTTAGGAGCGTCGATTGCTGCCAACGATCGGCAGTTGTCCGCAGCTGTGATGATTGGTTGGAAAGGCTACAAGGCCACAATCGACACCGGAGCAACGGCAAGCTTCGTTAGCGAAGAATTGGCGGACAATATTGCTGCTCTAGGAAAGATTACCAGGACAAGACGGCAAGTTAGGTTGGCAGATGGAAGATGCGGCGGAATTGATGCGCAGCTCGAGGTGGAGGTAAAATTCGGCAACAAACAAGTGACCATGAACCTGTTGCTTTTACCCGGGGTAGTGGATCCATTAGTGTTGGGATGGAACTTCCTGAAACAATTCGGAACCGAGATAAGGTGTGCTGGAGACGAGATAATAATACCAGCCAGGAACCGACACAATGGATGCCTCTAGGAGAGGCTATCAGTAGCAATCGTTCAACAAGTAAACGAATTGGACGACACTACAGCGTTCCTTGAAACAGAGCTGGCAGACTTCAGCACAATGTCGGGAACATCGAATATGGCAGAACACCAGATCAAAATGAAGGACGACAAGCCAATCAAGCAGAGATACTACCCAAAGCACCCAAGAATTCAAGGGGAAATCAACGCAAAGGTAGACGAGCTTCTCCAAATGGGGTTCATAGAGCATTCAAAGAGCCCATACAGCTCCCCCATCGTGATGGTGAAAAAGAGGACAGGCAAGTGGAGACTGTGTGTCGACTTCAGGCAGATCAACGCGAAGTCAGTGAAGGATGCCTACCCAATGCCCCGCATAAACTACATCCTAGATCAACTAAGGGAAGCGCGGTACATCAGCAGTTTGGACGTGAAGGATGGATACTGGCAGATCCCACTGGAAGAAAGTAGCAGGCAATATACAGCGTTTAGGGTACCAGGCAAAGGTCTGTTTCAGTGGAGGGTAATGCCGTTCGGACTTCACTCGGCGTCGGCAACGTTTCAGCGAGTCTTGGACCAAGTATTTGGCCCTGAGATGTCACCTCACGCATTCGCTTACCAGGATGGCATAATAGTGATCGGTCGCACGCTGGAAGAACACAAAAGAAACCTGAGGGAAGTGTTCCGGCGTCTAAAGGAGGCAAACCCGAGGCTGAATCCAGAAAAATGCCAATTCTTCAAAAAGGAGCTGCTGTACCTGGGACATCAAGTGACTAGCGAGGGAATAGGAACAGATCCTGAAAAAGTAGCCGCTATCGCCGAACTAGAACCGCCATCGACTGTCAAAGAGCTCCGGCAATATCTAGGAGTAGCATCGTGGTACCGCCGATTCGTACCAGATTTTGCCAGGATCGTCAAACCCCTGAACGACCTGCTGCGCAAAGGCAGTAAGTGGGAGTGGACACCAGAGCACCAGATGGCGTTTGAGGAAGTAAAGGCAAGACTCGTGGCCGATCCAGTGCTAGCATGCCCGGACTTCAGTAGAACTTTCATCCTGCAAACAGACGCCAGCGACTACGGCATCGGAGCGATACTGACCCAGGACACCGAAAAGGGCGAAAGAGTAATCTCCTACTCGAGCCGAACACTGAACGGCGCGGAAAGGAACTACTCGACAACGGAGAAGGAGTGCTTGGCGATCGTCTGGGCGATCCGGAAGCTCAGGCCATATCTGGAAGGTTACCACTTTAAGGTAGTAACCGACCACATGGCCCTGAAGTGGCTCAACAGCATCGAAAGCCCTTCAGGAAGGATGGCAAGATGGGCCCTGGAGCTACAGCAGTACGACTTTGAGATAGCGTACAGAAAGGGCCAGCTAAACGTGGTGGCCGACGCATTATCAAGACAACCACTACAAGAGACGCTACGAGGATTAAAAGAGGCATCGGCAACAATTACTTCAGGAGAGTGCAGCTGGATCAAGGACATGGGCGAAAAGATAATGACCCAACCGCAGAAGTACCCGGACTATGTTATGGATGGAGAGACACTGTACAGAAACATACCCCACCGAGCAGGCAGTGAAGACGTCGCGTCATGGAAGATGTGCGTCCCAAAGTCGCTACGAGAAACAGTGTTGAAGGAAAACCACGACGCACCGTCCGCGGGACACGTAGGAAGCCGAAGGACAATTGTACGATTGGCAGCCCGATACTACTGGCCAGGCATGCATAGAGACGCCCGAGCCCACGTACGAAAATGCGAGATTTGCATGCGGTTTAAGCCCAATCAGATGCAGGCTGCCGGGAAGATGTTGACCCAAGTGCCGGAGGAACCATGGGCCACGGTATGTGCAGACTTCGTTGGACCCCTACCAAGATCTAAGCACGGGAACCAAATGCTGCTGGTCATGATAGACAGGTTTTCGAAATGGACGGAACTGGTGCCCCTACGCAGTGCGACAGCGGAGTCGCTCAAGAACAGTTCACCGCACCATACACACCACAAGGGAATCCGACCGAACGAGCAAACAGAACGGTCAAGACCATGATTGCGCAATTCGCAGGGCTGGACCAGAGAAACTGGGACGAGAAGTGGCCGGAGATCATGCTAGCAGTGAACACGAGCACATCGGAATCCACCGGCCATACACCGGCGTTTCTCACCCAGGCGTCCCAGGACCAAGCCAGACACTATAATCTGAGAAGAAGGCAATGGTCACCAGCGGTGGGCGACATAGTGTGGGCCAAGAAACATCACCTGTCCAAAGCGGCTGAAGGATTCGCTGCAAAACTAGCCCCGAGGTACGATGGCCCTTACCAGGTGGTAGATTTCGTCTCTCCAGTGATCTGCAAAATTCGCCACACACAGTCGAAGAAAGAAAGGACGGTGCACGTTGGCGAGCTCAAGCAACAACAAAACGAGCAGACAGCAGAAACGTCAGATGTCTAACAACAGGTACGAGGCGACAGGATTAGGCGTCAGGCCAAAGCGAGAGTCATCTATACGCCACACGGAAAGGACAATCAAGATAGCACAAGGACATGGATAAGGATTTCTCGTTGATCCAGACTGCGAGGCCAAAGGATTATGCGTCAGGCCGAAGCGAGAGTCATCCAAACGCCACGCAGGAAGATCAACCATATTTGTAGGTCATAAGGATACTGGTAACATATAGGGATCCAACCGCAAGGCAGCAGGATTCAGCGTCGGGCAGTTGCCAGAGTCATCCGCGATCACGCCAGGCGGAAGGGACACTTACAAAACAGCACAAGGATATGGGTAACATATAGGGATCCAACCGCAAGGCAGCAGGATTCAGCGTCGGGCAGTTACCAGAGTCATCCGCGATTACGCCAGGCGGAAGGGACATTTACAAAACAGCACAAGGAT
Source organism: Drosophila subpulchrella (assembly GCF_014743375.2). Taxonomy (NCBI): domain Eukaryota; kingdom Metazoa; phylum Arthropoda; class Insecta; order Diptera; family Drosophilidae; genus Drosophila; species Drosophila subpulchrella. The sequence continues at coordinate 951,311 of NW_023665571.1, forward strand.
ACGGATAACATATAGGGATCCACCCGCAAGGCAACAGGATTCAGCGTCGGGCAGTTGCCAGAGTCATCCGCGATTACGCCAGGCGGAAGGGGACACTTACAAAACGTCACAAGGATACGGGTAACGTATAGGGATCCACCCGCAATGGCAACAGGATTCAGCGTCGGGCAGTTTCCAGAGTCATCCGTGGTTAGGCCATGCGGGAAGGACACGGACAAGGTCGACAACAACATTAGAGAAAGCACATCACGTCACCAAGGATATTCCAACAACACCCGGAGGACACCCTACGGATAGCCCAACGATACCCGAAGGACACCCCAACAATACCTCTAAGTGTACCCAAAGGACACCCGAAGGATACCCTAAGTGTGCCCAAAGGATACCCGAAGGACACCCCAACAATACCTCTAAGTGTACCCAAAGGACACCCGAAGGATACAATAAATGTGCCCAAAGGATACCCGAAGGACACTCCAACAATACCTCAAAGTGTACCCAAAGGACACCCGAAGGATACCCTAGGGATAGCCCAACGATACCCCAAGGATACCCAAGGAGACCCCAATAGTACTCAAAAGACACCTCAAGGATACCCCAATAATGCCCCAAGTATACCAAGGATACCAACCAGGAACGCCCCGAAGCAAGGTGTAGGCCCAAGGACAACTTCCAAGAATACTCACCAAGGGTGATCAAGGTAGGGTCTCAAACAAGTGGGTTACGGAACCGGGAAGTACAACGAACCGCAGCATCCAGAGTGCCACGGTGATCTGAGGGAGTACAACTTGTGGCTTACGAAGAAAGGGGGAAGACGGTACAGCAAAGAGAGCTGTACCGTAAAAGAGCGAGCGCCCCAAAGAAAGGACATAACGGTATCGAGCAAAAGGAAGGCGCTCAACCGAGGTTTCATGTATGGGGAGCCTGGCGACGGTCGAGCACTAAAAATCAGAGCACCAAAATGAGCACACGCGTCACCAGAGCCGAAGCACGCAGGAGGATGGCGGCCCTCCAGGAACCTCGCCCGGGGCAAGGATGGTCGGAGACCCGGCCTACCCGAGCTCCGCGGCGGGCCCTGAAGCGGACCCGCGACGAGGACTCCGCACCAGAACCCGCGGTGAGCTCCGACAGCGACGTGGAGGGGGTCGGCGATCCCGCCGTCGAGGAGAGAGAGTGGCGACTCCGGAAGGCGGCGGCGGGCGGTCGGATACCGCGCGGGACGACGGACATCGGAGGAGCGGAACTTCCGAGGAGCCACTCGGAGGAGGTCTGTCGGGCCACCGAGGAGACTCGGAAACGGTTCCGAGACCGGGAGCCGTCGGACGAGGAGCAGCAGCGGTCGACGGAGGAGGAGGCGAGATGGCAGGCGCGGCGGCGGCGCGATGGCAAGCCCGCTTGCGAGAGGCGGAGGAAGAGGAGCGACGGCTGTGTGAGGCACCGGTGGAGGACGCGTGGGAAGTGCCACTCACCCCCAGATACGCGGCCGAGGAGCCCAGTCCGAGGAGCGAGGACGAGGACGAGCCATGCGCGCCATCCCCTCCGCGGTGGTTGCCCGAGGTACCACCCACTCCCCGCTACGAGGGGACCCCAGGATATGGGAGGAGGGGCTACCCAAGGTCAACCCTCGGGACCCCCGGACAAGAAGCCGACAGGATGCGTGGGTCCCGCCGACACCAAGCACGGGCCCGCCAACACCGGCGACGACGGCAACGACGGGGGAGGCAGAGTCGCTGGAGAAGGGACCGTGGGTGTGGCCCGAGCCACCGGCCACCCGAAGACCTCCGTTGCAGCGGCAAACTTCGACGCCCGGATCGACGCGCCCGCGGCCGCAGTTCATGCGGCAAGTGTCGGCCCCGGAAGAAGGCGGTTGGCGCGAGTTTGCCAGGAGCGAGTGGCCGAAGGGAATTGAGGAGGCACCCGCGGTCGCGACGGCACGGCGGAAGGGCGGCAGGCGTTGCGTCCTGGTCAACGAAGGCGGAAGGAGGTACCGGGTGAGGCTCGGAGTCGCGGGCATCCGGGTATTCACACAATAAATAAACAACAAAAAAAACACACAAGGGTTTCCCAAGTAGCAAGAGAAGGGGGTACGGGGCCAAGAGTTTGATTGGGGGTGGCTAGAAGAAGAACGGGGCATGCATGGGCCACTCCAGCAACCTGTAAGTCAAATGGTCTTAGTACAGGAAGAAGAAATGAACGTCAATTACTTACCTGCTGCGATTGCAAAGTGAATGCGAATTCCTCTCCGCACCCGCTCTCGAGAGCTGCCAATATGGAGTCTGGTGCAGCCGATAGAGGACGAGTGAAGGGCGAGAGAGGACGAAAGGAGAGAGAAGGATAAGATGAGAAGGAGTAAAGGAAATGCAAAAGAAACTTACCTATGAAAAATTGCAAAATCACCACGAGCCTATCGATCGATCGGCGATCGATTGGCACTAGATGAAAGTGCGATCGATGGGTACACGTCAAATGGTAATATCGGCCAACGGTGGAAATATCGTAACGAGCAGGTGGCAACGCCGCACCGTCGATACCGATAACGCACATCGATCACGCACGATTGGTGTGACCAGGCGGAGGAGCGAATAAAAGGAGTAGAACGCAGCAATGAGCAGCGAGCTGGGGATCGATAGCACACGAGTATCGATGTCCCAGTGGAGTCAGGAAAATATCGGCGCGGGAGATTCAAGTTGATACGAGGAGGATGACCAGCGCTGTAGAAACTCAACGGAGTTAAGAGCGTTGAGGGAGCATCGAGGGAGCAACGAGGGAGCGCCGCGGGAATCACAAGGACTCGAAGGCTAGGATAAGCAAGGAAACGCCGGAGAGTAGGAACCAGTTTTAAATGTTTCCCGAAGTAAGGGGGGAATGTGAGGAGTTGAATAACTCCCCACAAATAGAAGCAGTAGCAGAGGGCCGGCCGCTTACCAGATACGCGGCGAATTCGCGTAGTAACGGCGTGGCGAAGAGAGTTTTGAGACAAGGATGGAGAGCGAGAGAGTTTGGAGACCAAGGATGGAGATCGAGAGAGTTTGGAGACCAATGAAGGAGAGCGAGAGAGATTGGAGACCAAGGAGCGGAGAATGAGAGAATGGAGACTTGGCGGGCAGAGCAAGAGTGCCGTGTGCAAAAGCGGATAACGGAACTGCACCGGACTTTGGACTCTCCCGTGAACTTTGGACCGGGAGAAGAAGTGCCACATCTCGGCAGTGGAGTGGCACACAGACGTGCCACAAGCATCACGGGAATCAGCGGGACGGCAGCAGTGGGCGGATCATCGATTGGAAGCGGTACGTGAAGGACAAGTGGGTCAACCAGGAGGCACGGACTTTGGACCCGGAGTGGAGAGATCCAGCGTGCCGTGCGCAAAAGGGGAATAACGGTTCCCGGAAGCCCTATATAAGGCCGCAGAGCGCTGGCAGCTGGATCAGTCGATCACGAGGAGTCAAACCTTCAAGATCAGTCAAAGTACCAAGTGAACAATCAGTCAAGCAAGTAATCTACGAGGGAGCTACAACCAAGCGAGTCGTCGGAAGCAGCGCCGTGGGAAGCACACAAGGAGCAAGATCGCCACGTCGAGACGTTCGGGATTGAGACATCAGGAATCTCCGAATTGAGACACAAGTGGCTGAGTTCCGGAAGGCATCACACGGCTAAGTCAAGGCGTTCGTTTTCCAACTTTGTCGCGACCACACCCTGGCGAGTCGCCCGGCGGGTCCGTCAGAGACAAGCGGAAGAGTCCTTCGACGAGGAACCGTCAGTTCGGGGAGGAAAGTTGTCGGAGACCCAGCGTACCTTGCCCGACCAAGCAGGACCTGGCGTGACGGACGAGCGGTAGATCGATTTGCGGTTTCAAGAGGCGAACGCCTGGAGAGCCCTGCGATTACCGGCGAAGTTCCTGAACAGCAACCGCCAAACTCCCCGAGTGCCAGAACGATAAGCTACTGGTCAGGAGACAACGCAGAAGACATCGGCAGCGTCGCCAGCAGACATTTCCGGCAGCCACGTTACCATCGCCGCGCGGAGCTCATTGGGGACCGCAGGCGCGTCACGGACGATAAGCATTAGGGTGAAGCCGGGTGGAACGTTCGTCTGCGCTAGGCGTAAAGCGAAGTGAACTGCTAGGCAGCCTCCTGGCGACAGCCTGGACTGTCAGCGCGATCTGAGCAAGAACCTAACGGGACCGTCCGGGACAAAGCAAGGGACAGGTATTGCCTCGAAAGGCGTCGGCCTGGAGAGCAAGGCTTGTTCACCCTAGTCTGAGAACGGTGACGCTTCCCTAAGCCCACAAGGCCGAGCTCTCTGCGAGTCTAAGGCGCAAAGCGACCCCGAGGCAGCGCGTCGGCGAGTGAGCAGAGGCGGCCACTACGAGCGTCCCGAGACCCAGGAGCCAAGCGGAAGCCGAGTCAACGCGTCGACAAGCCAGAAGGAGGAGCACCAGCAGCCGGCGGAGCCAGAGCAAGGAGATACAGAAGCCAGCATAGCCACACACCCGCTGTACCAATACCACGAGAATAAATCCCACTGTTGCCATTTGAACCCTTTGTTTTCTCACTGATCTACGGGGCAGTCACGTCATATAAATTTGGTGGGACGAACACACAATCTTCTGAGCTAGCCGCACGAATCTCGTAGCGAGCAGACATACAAAATCAGTTCGTTACAGATTATATATATATAAAATAATTATTATATATGGATGGTGTTATATGAATTTCTAGCAGATTAATTCTTGGTCTTAACTAGGAAAGTATTAACATTGCACAAAAATAAATTCTTCTCTAAGCGGGAGAGGACAATGACCGTTGGAACGGTAGAGATAATAATTGTCTTTTCGGTCTTATTACTGTGGGCAAGTGGTGAAAAATCTAGACGGAAGGTCTCAATATATAAGTACTCCAATTCATTCACTGTTATTGGTAGGGTTGCTTTTGATAACAGGTATAGACTTCTTACGTTAAACTGTGGATCATTGTCTATAGTTCTTTCTATTTATAGGAAAGGAACCATGCTCCGACGAACTTACCCTCCTTTTAATCCTGGGCGATGAGATCTCGCCGCTAGCTTTCGCTAGCCCCTCATATTGTATGAATTAACTACGTGTTCCCACCTAGGGGTACTGTTTCCCCATTTCCCCTATTTTAGGAGTCAACGGCCGGCTGGTGCACTTTGCCACCTTACTGGAGTACGGTTACGAGCAGGTCGATCGTGGTCGTTGTTCTGGCCACGCGACACCCGTGAGTTGTCGAATTGTATTTCATTAGCGGCCCCTACCCTCAACTTAAGGCTGTTGTTTCGCCGGGGTTAATCTTTGAATGGGGAGGGCGTACGTAACTAAATTGCCGCATCGGTTCCCTGGCTCAACATTTCTGGCCCAATCAAAGCATCGTATTTAATATAACTATCTTGAACTGCATGGAAAATGACTTCAGGGAATTAATCAAAACATTAGCTTATATGTGTAAAATAACTGCGTTATTAACTCTCGATCCAGACAGCTTTAGCTTCCAAATTGTTGAAAAGAAATTATAATAATTTTGGTTAGTACTCAAAATTAGGATTAAAATGCTTAGGGGTCCAAGTATTTTACAAAATAACTTAAAATAAATGCTAAAAACGCAAAGTGTTGATAAAGAATATTTAATATTTATATTTAATATTTAAGTAGAAGCCGGCTATTATTTCACGCACGATTGATCGATAACGTGTGTATTTGTGTGTGGGCTTGTATATTTTTTAATCGTTTGTGTTTATTTGTTTTTGTATAAATTACTACAGATACTATTTGGAATTATGTTTAGTTTGCGCTTATATAGTTGCAACTTTAATTATCATTTGTACTGATATTTCAAAGAAAAAATGTCAGTCATATAATCTCTTTGAGGAAGCACAGCGAAATGAGAGGCAGGGATAGTGAAATAATGATAGTGAAAGTAATGGACATATAAAAGCAGTAAACATATGATGGTTATGTTGGCAATTAAATAATATTAATAATAATTAAATATAATAGTTTGATGCTTAGCTTCAATAAAAACATCAAATGAATTGTTGAAGCTTAAAAATTAACTATACCGAAGGAAGTTTTGTTATTCGTAGAGGATCAGGATCACTAGCCGAGTCGATCTAGCTATGTCCATCTCTCCGTCTGTCCGTGTGAGCACTGTGATCTTGGAAACTTTAAGAGCTTAAGAGGTGAGATTACTAAAGTAGATTCCTTAGATTTCCCACTCAAACGAACACGAGCCGCTCAAAACTGTGGCTCCAACAGAAAAAAAAAGGCCAAAAAAAAATTTCTACGCCCAATACCTATCAATTGACTTAACAAAATGTTGATACCCCAACTCTAACGCCCACAATTCGCCCATCATCATCCGTATGAAAAAAATTCAAAGATTAAAATTTAAAATAAATTGTATTTTATTTCTTTTGTCAATACCTAATTGCACGCCGTAAATTGTTAAAGTCGGACGAGTAGTTAAAAGGTAATGATTTTACCCCCGTATCTAGCAAGATCGTCGACAATGACGTCACAGTCAGTAGCTAATATTGAAAAGTGTAAAATATAAAATAGATAGTAAGTTAAATGTATATTTATTTTAAATTTTTTAGCTGAGTGATGGTTTTCTGATATTCGAAGCACTAGACTACTTTTCTCAAGCTGTTCTTAAGGTAGAGATGTTAGGGGTGTAGAAACATCGATATATGCAGACATCGATATTAAAAAAAAATCATCGACGTGTTCTATAAAAAATTGAATATGAAACTCACCGTGTAACTTATATTAAAGACAAGAAGATACGCTATAGTCGAGTTCTTCGACTATCAGATACCCGTTACTATGTTTCAAATTTGAAATAAAATTACATTCATAGGTATTTCTATTAGCTCGGCAGACATTACAAAGACAGCGCCACGGCATCTAGGGGCCGGAAGCGGTACTAAAGATCACCTAGAATTTATCTGTCATTAGAAAACTTATACAACGTCGCGCCTACACCACCAATTCCATGCCCTAAATTTGAAAAATAATAGGGAAAATGTAGAAAATTACAAACCTTAAGCGTGATTTCGTTCTCCTTCTTTTTATCATCGATAATGGCTCAAGATGGCAACAGGTCCTCGACGTCCTATGAACCTGGAGAGACACATGATAAATGACCTAGAAGTGAGGTCAGTAACAGCGTCCAGATGCACAGCCTTGGTGACAAAACACACAAAGACAGCAGTATACATTTTCACTGGGGACCACAGATCGGACCACAGAGATCCACACCGCTGACTTCATATGGAAATTGTCCATTTGGTCTATGGGTATGATACCCATGACTTGTGACAGCAATAAAGGTGTGTATCTGAAGCAAGGCGAACCACACAGTTGACGAGCGTTGACAAGCCAAATTTGTTGTTGAGTCAAGCCTAGTAGTATGCGGGGACCTGCATGATGTTTAGATGTGTGAAGATGTTCAATGAATGAAGGAATGAAAACGGGTGTTTGCATCGTATGGTAATGGTGCATACAGCAAACGACCTCCAACACGGAAGAATTCGTTTTTCATCATGATGTTTCCAAGGAAACGGAGCTAGCTTTTGTAAGGATGCTTGAAGTTATTCAGATTTCTCCATTTTGTGAATTTCCTCAGTGGATTCCTATTGCTGTGGGAAAGGCATTTTGCAACTCTTAAGTTGTAACAATAAGAAATGTGTGATGCGGATGCCCTTTTGCTTAAATAAACCGAAGCATATATGCTACAATAAGTAACATTTTTATGTTGAGCTTCAATTAAGGCATGTAATTCGTCAGGTTGTTTACCAATGTCTATGAAGACCGATGCTGAATTTCGTTTTTCTACATCCTTTCCAGTGTCCGACAGCTTGAAGTAAGGATTCTGAGGCCATGCTTACATTTGTTTACTTAAGAATGTTGGCCCACGAAACCACATGTAGTGGATAACTTTAGTAATAGCACAGCCACGGGACAAGAGGTAGGCTGGATATTCTTTGATTGGCACATTTCGTCAAATCCCATACGGGGCCATTTTCTGTATGTCCGCCACTCTACTTGCAACAAAAACTTACGTGGTAGCCAATGCAACACCACTTAGGAGTCTGACCAAAGTAAAATTCTCTCTACTGTGAAATCCAAGTCATCTCGTACCGTGTGCCACAGCTTCGCCAATAAGTGTGCCGCATATAATTCCAATCTCGGATTTGTTAGTTTTCAATGACGCATCTCCAGATTTGGCAGTGATTAACCGAACTGATACTTCGTTTTTAAGGACTACAGCACAGCCATATGCTCTTGCCGATGCTTCTGCAAATCCATGAATCTGGACCGACCCCTTTCCAGTAACTCCATTTTCCACGTCATATTGTATATAGAAATTTTAACACGACACCGTTGATTCGCAACATCGACGAGCTTGTATAGCCAAAGTTGTTTAATAAGTATCATTGCTTTCGTTGTTAGAGTACTCAGCAACCCCAAAGAACCATAAAGTCGCACTGAGAAGGATAAAATAGAATCGCATTCGAAGACACACTTGGCAACGACTTGACTTTAGTTAATGTTATCTAACCCTGTATTACCAATTAGCCAATGGCAGGCCTGCTGTATCTAAATTTTCGACCAGTTCTCTTTGCAGGACTTGAAGTTCCTCTACAGTTTCAGATCCAGCTAGTAGTTCGTCGACGTAAAAGCTTTTGCACAGAGCTTCAGCCCCACGGGAATGAGACTGGGCGTGTGTTAAAGACACTTGGTAGCTAGAGAGGGTGCAGACGCCGTTACATATGTAACAGTACTGACTTGATATGCTTGCTCAGGATTTGATAATAATTCACTCCAAACAATCATTTGATACTTACGCAGACTCTCATTTTCTGGCAAAGCTGTTTTTCTCGGGTAAATCTAGCCGTCAGGAATTTCCTTAAGCTCAAAGAACTTCTGTACAATGACATAGAGTGCTGGTTCTTGAGCCATTATTAAGAGACAACTATATTCTGTCGGATGACTAATCCCGGATTTACATAAAATTTATATCGACTTAATATAACCCACCCAAATACATTGTTTTGTATTAACCATTTTTCACTGGCGCCATTTATGTATATACAAATGCTGAATGCACTTATTCATTTCGTTCTCGCAGTCTTTCCACTTAGAAATAGTTGTGTGTTCATGACCCTCCTCCCATCTTGACCGCGATCCTGCTTCTACCTTTGAGATCACTGAATGGATCAACATCACATTTACAATTTGCCTGTCGTCACTGACAGACAATAATGATTCAAAAAATTGTCCCTTCGAGTTCTTAAAGACGAAGCAGTTATAATAAAAATCGGGGTAGCTCGAATAATTTTGAAACACAGTCGAAAAATATAAGGCGTTCATTACCGTATATCTTTTTAACGCATCAAGGGCCCTAATATAATTACTCACTGTTACTTCAAATGCCTTTACTGTACCTGATGCTTCTTTTTCGAGACAGGAAATCAAATGGTTGAATTTCTCTCCGTTTGAAAATTGGTCATCATTATGAAACAGCGTTTCAAAAAGTCCGATCAAATTATTGTATTCCGAAAGACGCCGCTGGTTTTTGGCTACTGCATTTGTGGCAATTGCCTATGATGCCCAATCGTTGTATGTTCGGTCAAACTCGAGCTTTCCCTCAGCTGGTCTCTCCTTGTACCCAATAATAGAAACATAATCTCTGTTTGTGGGGAAGACAACAAATATGCCACCCTTATATTTAAAATTAATAACGCACGAATAGGTTATATTAAATGTATAGCGTTTATTCGGAGCGGCAGACGGGCTGTGACTGTGTAAAAAGCTGGGCTTCAAGATCTTCATAAAGAGATATGCAGGCTTACAAAGTAGTTGCTGAATATATAAGCGACAGCTTCAGTGGTATAAGAAAGAAGGCGACGAAAGATAAGCAAAAAGCGCTGCAGGTGCCGTCGTACACCTATGCGCGCATGACTAGGCGCTGGCGATCTGCTCCGTACAATCTCATTTAATAATCGACTACATATTAACACTTTGTTAATCCTCTGTTAGCAACCCCATGTAATCTCTCTTCTGCTAATAAAAGTTTAGTTGCAGTTCCAGATCAAAGTGATACGAAGCTCTTTTCGCTTGTGGTTAATGTTTGAGAATTAGTTTATGCAGCACCAACCTGATCATCTTATGCAGCACAAAAAACGCTTTTCTGCATTAAACATTATGGCGCCCAACGTGGGGCAAGTGTATAAACAATTAATTAACAAATTAACAATAAATTAAATCAAAACAGTTACAACTAGTCATAACCGATAAATCATTCGCTCGATTCGCTCATCACAAGTCAACATCGTCATAACCGCCATCGAACTTTAACTCCACGGTCGCGCCCAACGCAAGTTAAATACCTAAACATTAAAGTTATTAACTATTCGCAAAAACTAACAGTCGATTCTCAAACTTCTCCACGGCAAACGACAAAGTCGCAAAAGTAACGGACCTATTCGCCACTCTCTTTCGCACATCTCGTCGCTTGTGTGTGTGCATGGACCGCGAGTTAACCCTCTACCGCATACAAAGCCATTTATGGCTTCTTACTTTCAATAATTTTTTTTTTGCAATAAAACGGTACATATACTAAACCGTTTTTTATCACTTATTCTCTTTCAACTATTTTCTGTTAGATGTCTATACTCAGAACTTCTTTGTGTTGCCTTATCTCAAATTTCAATCAGTTTTGTGCTCGCGTCTCAAGCAGACGAACGAAAGTGAATTGTGGTGAAATTTAAATTAAAATTACTACACTAAAAATCAGTTTTATCACTGAAAAGTATTTTTTTTTCTAAAAGAATATAAAGTTTTCGTTCATAAAAAATAGAATTTGACTATAGGTGAGCATCACATATACTATTCTATGCAAAAAACTGTGGACGCCATATATGGCTCTATATGCAGTAAAGTAGTCAACATTCTTTCTAGTTACGTGGGAAGCAATCCTGTTACAACAAAAAAACGATACAGTAAGAAAGACAAAAAGTATGTAGAAATCAACTCTCCTAAGGCATTTGATGTTTGCAATAATTATATGGGTGGCGTTGACTTACTGGATTCTTTACTTGGATTTTATGGAATTCAATTGCGCTCAAGAAAATGGTATAAGAAAATATTTTTTCACATGATTGATATGTGCGTAGTGAATTCATGGATTCTATGGCGTCGTTAGTCAGATCAATATATGCCACTCTTCGATTTCAAGCTTTTAATAGCTGAGCACCTGTGCAAGGCAGGAAAAGTAAAGAAGCGCGGACGACCGGCGATGACTCCAACTTCATCCCCGTGTACAAGTAGGGAAGGTTCTCCTACTACCAGCAAAAGACGAAAGCACCAGGAAATTCCATTGAATTCTGTTCGGGAGGACCATATTGGGCATTTTCCCACCTGGTAAAAGCAAAGGCAACTCTCCAAAAACGATTGTTCTTTCTGCTCATACACCTTTTGTGAGAAATGCAATGTATTTCTATGCTACAACGAAAAAAAAAACTGTTTCACCAACTTTCACATGAAGTTATGTATACATGCATACCGAGCCATATATGGCAAACTCTGGAATCAGCTGAATGTATACAAAGCCATAGGCCCCATTTCCCACACCCCAAACTATGCCCCCCCCAAAAAAAAAGTCCAAATATATATTATTTTGGCCTAAATAAACATATAATTACATACAAAAAATTGTTTCCTTTATTATTTCTATGCTCATGCAGTAGAGGGTTAACTATCTGTTAATAGTCAGTTAACGTATATTCAATTAATAGTACACGTCTGTACTCTTTGGTTTCCAAAATCAGAATAATATTATTATAGCATGTTGGTCCACTTGGAACCTCAGCCCGGAAATATTTGTGTGTGGTTCATTTATGTATGTGTTAGTGCTTAAATGCTAACAAGTAGTTTTTCTGTGCACTGCTTGAGCGAGTGTTGTCGCACATCCTGTCTATTGCTGACGGTGCAATTCTAGCAGAATGTTATGTGGGGCGATGAACGGCTAGCTGCCGGTCATCATCCCGATGCGAGGTAGATCGGGGAGGTTTAGGCGGCGGTACCGATACGGTAACTCCTCCCCCCCGAGAATGGAGCGATGGCCACATCTGTGGTATATCCAGAGCGACATTGTGTAGTATGGTGCTGGGAACAAACGTGGTTTTTGACCTCTTGATTTTCCAAAGTACTCCAAGTGATATTAAGAGTATTAACATCGTTCCGTATATGATAGAAAGATCTCGTTCATGATTTCTTTGAATGTAGATGACACTTTTGGTGTGTTTTATATCATCTAGGTGAAGTGCTGAAGGTTCGTGTCCATTCTTGTATTATAAATGGTTTCATCCCTTGCCATCATCGTTGTTAACCTTATCCTCTCTTCCTTTTGTTCCACAATTTGATCGCTGTAAGCCGAAACAGATCCAGATATTTTTATGGCTTCTCCGCAGGTATTTGTAATCGTTGGTTCCTTGCGTTGAAAATAATTATATATAATGGTCCTCTGGTGCTATAATCAACTCTCTCTCTTTAATGTCGATTGAATCGCAATTGGGTGGTTTATTCTTTACTATTTTAAATAGGAATTCCTCTCCTTTAGCGGCGACTCCCAACTCCTAGCTCTCGCAAATGTACACCTCTTTAAATCTGTTACATTTATTTTTGAAAAAACTTATCTTGTCATTACTTATTGCTACGAATTTTAGGGATAATTAGTAAAAGTGTTTTATTTATGGGTACCGGTATATTACATAATACCGGCACTCTTATACTAAATATTATGTCTGTTTCATTAATTTGCGTCTGCATTGTTAAGAGCTCATATATGTGCTTATTAGATTAGATTTCAATATTTTGATTACTCAAGAATTTCTCAATTTTATTTAACTCTGTTTCTTATAAAATTAACTTCGGAATAATTTAAAGCTTTGCTAATAACATGCTTTCTTCTATGTTGTTTAAATGCTCTGCTAACATATCGATATTATAGCTTAATCGGTTTAAATGCTGCAACGTGAATTTCTTTATGTTCTTGAGACAGTTCCTTAAATACATTACTATTGTAATTTCTTATAAATAACTGAATATCTCTTTGCTCTTTATTTATGTGTATCGTTATATTCCTGAACCTGCTAAGGGTCTCTTGATTTCTTTGCTTTGCTGCCTCCTCTGTCAAAATCTTTGTGCCGTTACTTAGCTCATTTATTCTATTCTCTATATTCTGTGCGTCCTCGGCATCGATGTTTCCTGATACTATTTTTATAACACTTCCTAACCTATTAAATATTCCTCTTGTTTAATCCGCCCTCGTGCAAATGCCAGTGGTTGTTGTTATTGCACCGCCTCTGCCCCTGTGCAGATGGCGGAGCTTGTTCCAAAAATTAAAACGACGGAGTCAATGATATTTAATTCACGAAGTTCTGTGTGAGACTGTATTCTGCTCTTGGTTATACATTTGGTTGGGCTGTGCATAACAAAAAAGCTTATGATTTACCGTTTTCATTGTGGATCATAATGCTTTACAATAGAGGGTAATCGTTTAGCATACAATTTCAACTAAAATAAAGACGCAAGCGTGAACATACTCCGCCCGTTGGAAGGACGGTCGTTCTTTCAAGATACAGATGAGATAGGCAAGGGCGCAACCTTACGAATTGGACGAATTGCCGTCTTAATATCGACGACTCGGACTCTTCCGTCCGCTCAAGAGCAATTATTGGTAATGCGTCCCAAGGGCCATTGCTGAGGTGAATCGTTGTCTTCATGGATCATGTCCAGCTGCCCCGGGACTATTCCTCTAAACTTGGCTCTGGAAGTGCCTTTAAAGACGTTCCGACCAAAAAATGCGATGGAGTGAGGGCTTCTCCATCGTTTGGATCTTCTGAAAGAGGCGCGAGGGGTCGTGAGTTGACCACCGCTTCAGCATCAACTGCGACAGTTTGGAGTATCTCGTACGTCAGCGAGAGTGTTTTTTAGCGTTTTTTAGTGTTAGTGTTTTTTAGTGTTTTTTACCAATAAAAGCTTCATGGACTTTACCGCCGCCTCCCGCAAGCCGCCAAAATGTGGTCCGCGGGTTGGAATGAAGCTAAATTCTACGTCATTGGATGGGGTGAACATTTGTAAGTCCTTCAACGCTTGCTGGCTGAAGAGTTGCATTTTAAATTCCTCTAATTGAGTTCGGGTTCAAACGAAGTTGGTTGCGTTGTCGCAGAATATCCGATTTGGCAAACTTCTCCGCCCGGTGAAGCGCTTTAAACAAAGAATAAAGGTATTAGTTGACAGATCAGATACCAGTTCTACATGTACATACTGCTTTGGTGGCAAAGCAAACGAAGACGGCCATATATGTTTTGTATGGAGCCTTTCCGCGAATGCGTCAGAAATGGACCACGCAGGTCAACTCCAAATACAGCAAAGGGTTTTGTGAGTGACAACTGGTCAGCAGGAAATGACCCCATGATCTGGTCCAGCAAATGAGGCTTGTAATGATAGCAGTGGACACAGTTGCGCACCACTTTGCTAACTAGTCGACGAGAATTAACGATCCATACTTGGAGACGCAGGATTCCGATTAGAGCCTTGGGCCCTGCGTGCATGTTAGTTTGGTGAAGAAATTCGACGAGTTTATATGTGAATTTGTGATCTTTTGGCAGTAAAAAAGGGTACTTGGCTTCTACCGGGATTTGCGCATTTTCTAGACACCCGCCAACACGAATCAGTGTCACCGTTCGAGTTCCTATAGCTGATTCCGACAGAAAAGGTGTCAGCCTTTGAAGATCTGCGCTGAGGACTTTACCCTTCTGTAAACTATCTATTTCCTTCCAATACGTTTGATGCGCAGAGGTTTTTGCTTGCAGGGATCTTGTTAAACGCCCGCAAAAAGTAAGCTGTGACTCGAAGAACACGATGATACGAAGAGATTCAATTGATAATTTGATCAAGGATGTTTTCTTTAGATTCGGTGCATTTGAATGATAAAACTTTTTTTATTTCCAAATCCGCATCTATGGTTTCGATTTATTCCAACGACTGCGGCCAAAGATGTTCTTCCAACTTAAGAAAGGTTGGCCCTGTAAACCAACTTGTATTTTGAAGTTCGCTGACCTGGCATCCACGAGATATGATGTCAGCCGGGTTTTCTTTTCCTGGCACATGACGCCAAGAAATGTTTGATGATTTAGTTTGAATTCCTGAGATCCGATTGGCTACAAAGCAATTTAATTGGGAAGAGTGCATAGTGAGCCAGTGAAATACGATTTTGTAGTCTGTCGAGAAAACAACCTTTTGTATGTTGCTGAATTTATGTTTTATTTTGTTCCACGTATCACAAAGAATTGATGCAGCACAGAGCTCTAATCGTGGAAGAGAAAAGACTTTAATTGGGGCAACCTTTGACTTTGCTATGAGTAAATGCGAATCTACTGATCCATTTTGAATTGAGCGCAGATATATACAACAGCCATATGCACGCTGTGAAGCATCTGCGAATCCATGTATTTCGCAGTCATGTTTCGGGGAAAGTCCTAAATATCGGGGTATGGCGATTTGGTTTAAGTTGTGCAAGTCAGGATAAATAGATTGCCAACGATCGATTAATTGTTGAGGCAGTATTTTGTCCCAATCCAAATGACTCATCCACAGATCCTGCACAAAAATTTTGCATCTTATAACCACTGGTCCTAACAAGCCAAGTATGTCATATAAGCGTGCAATAATTGAGAGAATTTTCCTTTTCGTTATAGCGTTAGTTTCTGGCAAATCGAACCGAAAGCAAAATTCATCCACCTGGGGCAACCACGACATTCCTAAGGTTTTTGTGATATATTTGCTGTCTAACTTGAATCGATGTTCTTTGATATTATCATCCAACTTGCTAAAATTCCATTTGGCTAACTCCAATCCGGCACAAGATAAGATTCCAGTAACTTGATCAATCTTCAATTTTAAATCCTCAATGCAGTCAGCTCCTGTAAGGAGGTCATCGAGTAAGATCAACACTTTTTTATCGTATAGTTCCTTAAGGCGCTCCAATGCCTTTTTGTAATTTTCTTCTGATACTTGAAATGCAGCCACTACACTCAATGCAGGACCAGAAAGACATCCGAGTAGATACGTAAACTTGTCAATATCAGAAAGTAAGACATCATCATGAACCATATGATTGAAGTCTGCAATAAAACGGTTGTACTGGGGCAACCACGACATTCCTAAGGTTTTTGTGATATCTTTGCTGTCTAACTTGAATCGATGTTCTTTGATATTTTCCACCAAATTTTGGTAGTTTTAGAGAATGTAATCGATTATGGGAACTGGTCCCTAAGCATGTGGAATTTATCAAGACGGAGTCCTCAGGGCCATTGCGCTTGCAAACATTTGCGCGTTTTAAAAGCGTAGATTTTGTTGCTATAAAATCTGCCTCAAACTGATCGCGAGAATATTCTTCGAAGTCTATTTCTTCAATTTGTTGTTGAACTTGACACAATTGCCTAAAGTGCGATTCCAAAAGGGCCAAGTGACACTCTGCCGATGGAGCATCCATTGCTGTGTCTGCAACCGCTCGATTCGAAGTTCGTTGCATGTTTCGTTGCAGCAGAGTTCTTTTGCGCCTAAGTGCAGCTAGCTGTTCTTCTACAGATGGTTTGGTCATGTTTGCAAAGAGATGAACGATCAGCCAAACTGTAAGGAAAATGCGTTTGAGAAGCTTTGACAAGTTTTGAAACCCTACAACAGTTTTAGAGTAACTGCGAAACCTTTTGATGTAAAACTGGGGTACAGCAAGCCGGCGTGTTCTGAGCTTTTACGACATAGGTTAAATAAATCACACCTATATATATAGATACACCCAGACTTTCCTTTTCTTTTATTTGTATTATTTGCGTCCGAAAGATCAAATCACAAGTAAACTGGGTTAAGTCTGCCGATTTAAAAGCTTACGTGCTCCAGTAAGTGTCTCAGGTGTACTGGTGACGTAATGGTGTGATGCCGTAAAAGTCCAAGTTGAGATAACTTTTCAACTGATCCGCTTGAATTGTAGCTGCTACTGAATCCCTTGTGATCCCTCGCAGCCGAATTGTAAAGGTTTAGGACAGGTGTCCTGTCACGGTCGCCAATGTTTAATCCGCTGCCTAATGGGAGGCAGCCAAAGGTGAACTTTGCCCTGGTGCAAATGCCAGTGGCTGTTGTTATTGCACCGCCTCTGGCCCTGTGCAGATGGCGGAGCTTGATCCAAAAATTAAAACGACGGAGTCAATGATATTAACTTCACGAAGTTCTGTGTGAGACTGTATTCTGCTTTTGGTTATACATTTGGTTGGGCTGTGCATAACAAGAAAGCTTATGATTTACCGTTTTCATTGTGGATCATAATGCTTTACAATAGAGGGTAATCTTTTAGCAAACAATTTCAACTAAAATAAGGAGGCAAGCGTGAACACCTCTCTTATTTCTTTTTCTTGGTGTAAGTGTCTCTAACCTTTCTCTTATTTGCTTTAATTTTCCTTTTATTATTTGGACTGCTTCTCCAGAAAACCTTACATTCTCTACGACAGTCAGTGCCTTTTCCATCTGATCTATGTTAAACTGATAATCTTTAAGATTAACGACATGGTTAAATACATTTGAACCTACAACGATTCTCGCCCTTTCCAAATCCAACTTTGCGATCATCTTCTTTTCTTCTAATCTTCGAATGTCCAAAGTCTGTCCCTTAGTCGAAATGTACCTGTAATTTATTAAAACATGAATTATTATATTCGAATTATTTTCTTTAATTTAGACTTATGTATTTTTTGGTTCCTCTTTGTCCTACAAGTAACTTCCATGTCTTGCTCAATTTTATGTGTTGTGAACCTAGGTGTTAACTTATTTCTTCTATTTTCCTTTCAATAAATAATATCTCCTTCCTGGAAATCCAGTGGTTCTTCTCTTTTTTTGTTTAAATTATCTGTTTTTCTTAGCTTTGCCTCATCTAGCTGCTCCCGATCTCTCTTATAAATTTCCTCACAATATTCATTAAGCTTTTTTAAGTACTGGTGTTGTGTCTCAAAGGTGATTTCTTTCTCGAAAATATGCGTCCTACTCGAACAGAGTTCGAATGGTTTTAATTTCGTAGCTGCATGAATAGAGCCGTCTGTCTTTTAAAATACTATTTTAAGTGGGTGCCTGTCATTTTTTAATATCTGACATGTCTCGCATTTGTTTATGACTTGAGCAATCTTATTTTTCATTTAAGGAAAATAGATTAGACGTTTCATTTCCCAAAATTCGTCTGTGTTTTCTTGAAATATGACACTCCTCTATTTCCCTTCTCTGCTCATCAATGTCCGTTATATTTCCTGTAACCCACTCTTCCTAAAATATGCTTCAAAAAATCTAATCTATTTCTTTAAAGATTTCGTCGCGCACATTCTATGTGGCTTTAATAGTTCTTTCATAATTTTTGCGACTTGTTCTTTTTCGAACTTTGGTTTGGTTATCACTCTTCTTGTCTTGTTCCTAAAGGGTGATAATACCGTCCTATTTGATTTCGGCCCGACTTCAAATATTAGTTGAATATTGAAATCATTCAGTGGCTTTTCTACCACGTGAATTCTTTCTTTGGAACCTACTCCCGTATGGTCAGCATCTGCACACGTAGCTATATTAGAATCCAACTCGCTGTTGTTAAGCGTCTGCTACTAGATTTTGCGCACCCTTCTTATAAACCACTTCATAATCATATTCCAATAGTTGCAGTTTCCACCTAACTAACTTGGAATTGGGCTCCTTAAAGCCCCTTAGCCAGGTCAGTGGACGGTGATCTGTGACTATTGTAAATTTGTGACCGAACAAGTACGGTCTGAAGTGTTTTATACCCCAAACTATAGCTAACATTTCCTTCTTCACTGTGGAATAGTTGACTTCTGCGTCGTTCAAGGTTCTGCTGCCAAATGCGATCGGTCTGTCACTCCCCATTGTCCCCTGGGACAACACTGCACTCACGGCGAAATTGCTCGCATCCGTCGTCAATTTAAATGGCTTTGTAAGATCTGGGTATCTTAGGAGGGGGTCATTACATAACAAGATCTTGCAGTCTTCAAACGTCCGAATATATTCGTTATCAACAACAATTTGTTACTTCCCCTTTATTCTTTTTCTCAAGGGTTTTGTTACGTTTGCAAAATCCTTTATGAACTTTCTGTAATATCCAATCAATCCCAAGAATGATTTCATTTCTTTAGCTGTCTTTGGTAATGGAAAAAGTTTTATTATTATATCGTCCATGTATACTACACAAATCTTTCCACAATATTATTCATTACCCTTTGAAACGTAGCCGGAGAATTAGTTTATCCAAACGGCATCCTCACGTGTTCAAAATGCCCATTTTCTGTCGTAAATGCAGTCTTTGGGATGTTCTTCTTTTCCATTTCGAACCACCAGGTCAAATCCAAAACCGAAAAATACATTGCCTTACCTAGTTTATCAAGTACTTCGCTGATTACTGGCATGGAGTATATGTCTTTCACCATTTTCTCGATAAGCTTCCACTACTAATCGCCACTATTGTTTTCCTGACATATCCGTCTTCTTTGGTACCAACCATACTGGTGCACTCCACGGTGAGTGCCGGTGCCTGATAGCTTCCTGGTCCAAAAGCTCCTGTATCTGTTTTTATACCCGTTACTCGTAGAGTAAAAGGGTATACTAGATTCGTCGGAAAATATGTAACAGGCAGATGGAAGCGTTTTCGACCCCATAAAGTATATATATTCTTGATCAGGATCACTAGCCGAGTCGATCTAGCCATGTCCGTCTGTCTGTATGAACGCTGGGATCTCGGAAATTATAAGAGCTACAATACTGGGATTAAGCATGTAGATTCCTGAGATTCCTGCGCAGTGAATGTTTGTTTCTGCAGAGTGCCACGTCCACTCTAACGCCCACAAACCGCCCAAAACTGTGGCTCTTACAGTTTTAATGCTAGAATACAAATTTTAACTGAAATGTATTGTTCTCATCAATACCTATCGATTGACTAAAAAGAAAGTTTGCCTTGCCCACTTTAACGCCCACAAGCTTCAAAAAATCGTAAATTTGAACGCGGATATCTCGGAAACTATCATAGGTAGAGAATTGGGATCTCAGATTTAGATTCCGTAGCTTTGTACGCAGCGCAAGTTTGTTACGCGAATATGCCACGCCCACTCTAACGCCCACAAACCGGTTAAACCTGTGGCGCCCACAATTTTCATGCTAGATAAAAAATAATTTGACTGAAATGTATTATGTTTGTCAATACCTATCGATTGATGTAAAAAAAAATTTGCAACGCCCACTCTTACGCCCACAAACCGCCCAAGCCTGTGGCGCCCACAATATCCATGCCAGATGCAAAATTTTAACTGAAATGTATTGGTCTCGTCAATACCTATCAATTGATCCCAAAAAATTTGCCACGCCCACTCTAACGCGCATAACGCTTAAATCTGTCTACCGCCCACATAACCATATATTGAGACCATGGGTAGGTGGCGCATTTCAATCTCGCTTTGCTGCTTGCAAATCTCCATTTCCCTTTGGTCCCATAAGCTGAGTAACGGGTATCTGATAGTCGAGATACTCGACTATAGCGTTCTTCCTTGTTTTAATCTCATCTCTCTGTTTAACTCCACATCTATAGGGTTTTTTATATATCGGAATTTCATCGGTCGTTGGAATTAAGTGCGTAACCACGTTGGTAAACCTTAATTGTTTCCCCTTTGAATGAAATGGTCGATTGTCGGTTTGGCTTGCACCACCACAGTGTCGTCACTATCTATTAAATTTAATTCGCTATCGGCGTTTTGCCCAAATGGTGCAAGCATTTCCATTTCTACAAAGTTATTCTTGTTATATGGTATTACTGCCAATGGTGCCTCCAAGTATAGTTTTCTCTTGCTGTCAGCAAAATTGGCCACCTCCAGTTCTGCCTGTCTTTTTTTGCTTGGTAGATCCCACCATTCCCACCTTCCTCTAACGGGTAGCGTTATAATTCTTTTTGATGCCTCTTCTAATAGGTGTACCTCTGTAAACCTATTCGGCTTCTGATGGACTGGAATCCTTCTATTCTTTGTTTCTAAAAATATATTTAACTTAGCACCTAGTCGTCTAAGTATATACATACCCAATAATCCGAATGAAAATTAAATAAGTAGAAATCAAAAGGTTCATTATCAAATTCTTGAAACTTAAAATCCTTGATTCTTTCGTTAATACCATGACTCCCTATAGGTATTTTAATTATAAAGGGGTTCTCAAGCTTTACTTTCCGAACTTCTTTTATGAACTCGGGGCTTAAATATGAATTTGAAGCCCCCGAGTCCATTAATAGTTTCAATGCTTCTTTCCCTTTTTCATTGATCATAATGTCGGGCAACACTGAACTGTGGGTATCCTTCCTTATGAACCCCGTTTGCATCCCGAGGCGCTCTGGCGAAAATCCTCTTCATCTATGATGTTAATAAGCTCTTGGTCAGCCTCCCTCTCTAATGTATTAATTTGTCCCTTCCTCGAATGTTCAGACTGCCATTGCTTTGCATTTCGCTACCTCTTGTTTCGGCATAATTGCTCGTCTATTGAAGTTCGAACTACTCCCAGTCGACTGGCCATCATGCCGCCTATTTCCACTTGTCTCATCCCTATTCCACCTGTAATTTTCTCGCCTATTAGCACCCAGCATTCCTTGTTGCCTGTACCGGTCGCTTAAGCCAGTATTACCTCTTGAGTTCTAATTATTGTATCCCCAGTTTTTATTATATCCCTGATATTGTTGTCTGCTGTAGCTTTCAGAGTTAAAAGGGTTACTTGATCTATTTACTTCCCTTGTCCTCATATAGATGTCCCTTTCTCGAATAGCTATTTCGTACGCCTTATCCAATGTGTTCGGTTCTCTACTCAGCACTACCTAAGTTGCCCTTTAGCCCTGTAACGAAGCCCTCTAAACAGGTCGCCTCATACAACTTTTTTTTTGTACGCAAGGCCGTAGGGTTAGTCTCCGTCCTGTCGATGATATTACATGAGGCCTTATGTGTTTCAGAAATTTCATCGTAGAATGCTTCTACCGACAACTTTTTGTTTTCTAATTGATTCAACTCTCTCAATAAGTCCGGTTCTAATCTTTTGTCCGCAAAGTGAGTGATTAATAACTCTTTGATCTCGTCCCAGTTTAGACGCGAGTTAGATTTCACTAGAACATCATCTGCCTTTCCCTGAATCTTGTTTCTCATTTGCCTCAATACTAGAAGACCCATGGGAGTCTTGTCTGCTCCCCTAATCATCAAAAGAATCTCTTCTGCATTTAATATGAATTCGTTAAGCATTTCTGCGCTTCCTTCTGACCTTATGACGCCCGAAAGCTTTATTTCTCCTAACATATCGATCGTCGGTTGCTGGCCTACTAACTGGTCCTCCATCTTTAATACTTTTTTCCTATCGCCTGCAGTACCTGATGTTCCCGCATCTGCCTACATCTGCTCCCCAATTGTCGGCAAGCTTGTGGCTCTTTTTAAGACTCTACTTCTAGTCAATGGCCTCAGTTACTCCTTAACCTTGTTTAGCTTTGACATCTATTTCTCCGTTTCCCTTGTTAAGAATTTCTATATTAGCTTACTTACTTAAATATATTGGGTGTCACTTAATAATAGTTTCAGATTTCTTAAATACTCTTATCTTTTCCTTCTCAGTGTATGTGTGTGGTGTGATCATCTAGAATAATTTGTCTTCTTGCAAGCGAGGTGTGTCGTTACTACTTTCTGAAAATTTTTCTGTTGATTATTTTGTTTCTAAAACATAGCAATTTTTCTCTTTCTCTTTTTTTTCGAATAGCTCTGTAAGTTTATTGTGTTTAAGTTAAATAATATTTGTTTATTTATTTTTTTCTTTTCTCATTCTGACCACCCTTGCGCGGTGCAGTGGCGTCAAAATCTAAACGTAACCATTATCTTCTCTTCTTCTTTCTCTATTGCGACCACCCTTGCGCGATGCAGTGTCGTCAAACTTCATAATTTATTTACTTTCTCCTTTGATTTTCTCTCTTTCTTTTTTCACATAATATGCAATACATATACATATACCTTCCTCACCATGTGATTATCCCCGTTACTCGTAGAGTAAAAGGGTATACTAGATTCGTCGTGAAGTATGTAACAGGCAGAAGGATGCGTTTCCGACTCCATAAAGCTTATATATTCTTCATCAGGATCACTAGCCGAGTCGATCTAGCCATGTCCATCTGTCCGTATGAACGCTGAGATCTCGGAAACTATAAAAGCTACAATACTGGGATTAGGCATGCAGATCCCTGAGATTCCTGCGCAGCGCTAGATTGTTTCAGCAGAGTTCCACGCCCACTCTAACGCCCACAAGCCGCCTTAAACTGTGGCCTCTAAAGTTTTGATGCTAGAATAACAATTTCAACTGAAATGTACACAAACCGCCCACAAACTTAAAAAATCGTAAGTATGAAAGTGAATATCTCGGAAACTATCAAAGATAGAGAATTGGGATCTTAGATTTAGATTTCGAAGCCTTGTACGCAGCGCAAGTTTATTACGCGACTATGCCACGCCCACTCTAACGCCCACAAACCGCCCAAGCCTGTGGCGCCCACAATTTTCATGCCAGATAAAAATGTATTATGCTTGTCAATACCTATCGATTGATGTAAAAAAAATTTGTAACGCCCACTTTTTCGCCCACAAACCGCCCAAGCCTGTGGCGCCCACAATTTTCATGCTAGATACAAAATTTTAATGTATTGGTCTCGTCAATACCTATCAATTGATCCAAAAAAAGTTTGCCACGCCCACTCTAACGGCCACATCGCTTAAATCTGTGTACCGCCGGTAGGTGGCGCATTTCAATCTCGCTTTGCTGCTTGCATATCTCCATTTCCCTTTGGACCCTTTAGCTGAGTAAGGGGTATCTGATAGTCGAGGTACTCGACTACAGCATTCTTCCTTGTTTGTTTTTAAACTTTTCCACACACTTCCATCCTACGGAATGTGTGATGTGTGATGTGGCCCATAAGATTAACTTATCTTTTTATTTTTCATATTTTTTTCACAATTCCCTGCGCTGAAGGTAGCCAAAATTCCTGGGCGGTGCAGTTGTTTCGGCCAAGAGCGGACAGTCACCCTATGATTTGTATTCGATTTCTCACGCACTTCCATCCTATCAGCCACGTCATTAGATTTATTTATTCGTTTTATTTTTTTCCACATCTTCTTCTTACAAATCACCGTGCTGAAGCTAACCAAAATTCCTGCGCGATGCAGTTATTTTAGCCAAGAGCGGATAGTCACCCTGTCTTGCACTTACGTATTATGAGCCGCATCATGAAATTCAGGGTATTCACTCGCCGACTAGTTTCCGTCACCACTTCCATTTCGATCGAACCTCTCGTTGCGTCTGTCCTCCATCTCGAACCTGTTGCTAACCGTGTTGGCTTGATTGAGTTGCAACGACCCTTGGTTCGAACACGCTGCACCACTCGTTTTGGTTAGGTTCCGTCTCTACCCCTCTCCTCTGCTCATTCCTGCTAGCCTTGCAATCTTCTATAGTCATTCTTTTCTCGGACTTTTTCCAACATATACATGCTTTTACTTTATATTTAATTTATCTTACTCTGTTTGCGTCATGCCTTACTTCCATCACATTTACTCACTGCCAAATTAGGATCAGCAATCCAATAAATGTTTCCATGGTCCTCCTCCAGCTGAGGTGACCGGCTGCGCCAGTTAACTAACTGTTAATTGTCATTTAATGTATATTCAATTAATAGTACACGACTGTACTCCAAAATCAGAACAATTGTATTATAGCATGTTGGTTCACCTCAGCCCGGAAATGTTTGTGTATCTTACATTTATGTATGTGTTAGTTCTTAAATGCTGACAAGTGGTTTTTCTATGCAATGCTCGAGCGAGTGTTGTCGCACATCCTGTCTATTGGTGACAGTGGAATTCTAGCAGAATGTTATGTAGGGCGATGAACGGCTATCTGCCGGTCATCATCCCGATGCGAGGTAGCTCGGGGAGGTTTAGGCGGCAATACCGCTACGGTATCTCGCGCGCTTTGAAGTTACCGCACGGAGCTGCCACTTTTCCACATTCACCGCGTCGTCTCCGTTCGTCGTTGTTACCACAACTTGCTCTCGTTTCCGCATTCGCAAACCTTCATCGCAACAATGTCAACAGAAATATTGAAAACTCTTAAACGCCAGCGCGCAAACATCAAGCGAAATATTACTCGCATTAAAGGAATGGTCGAAGGAAGAGGACGAGAAAAAATCGCCAACTGAACTTTAGTGTCGTTTGGGAATATTAGTCATATTTTAAGCAAGCCCTTTCAGTGCAGTCGGAGATTGAAGCCCTAAACTCTACAGATAATAAACGTGTGGACTTGGAGGACAGTTACATAACCACCAAGCTGACAATTCAAACCCTTCTCTAGAGAGAATTACGAACAGGCCTTGGAGAAGCTGAAGGCCCGTTACGACAAGCCTGCACTTATATTCGCCGCAACGATCACGGCGATATTTAAGCTGCAGCCTGCTGCCACGTCAAACGCTCAGCAGCTCCGTAGTTAAATTGATAATGCATCGGCCTTATATAGTCCCTCTCATCATTAGGATCGCATGCACAAATATCACAAGCAATGCTCATCTACGTGATCATGAAAAAGTGCGACCAGCAGACCAAAATAAAATGGAACGAATCACTGGACTACGTCACTCTACCGTCCGTCGTCCTGCACGCAGCTGCTAGAACGACATTGCCAATTTCTTTTGTTAGCTGGCTCTTCTCAATCCCAAGAATCGAAGCGGGCAAGACCAAAATCATCCCCCAGCTAGACCTCAAAACTCGTCATTCTCGCTAACCAACGCATCATGTGTATATTGCTTGACACCCTCACACAGATTGCTTGGCTGTGAAAAATTTAAAGGCTTAAATCCCATCGAGTGTTTTGATGTCGTGAAATTACACCGCCTCTGCCTTAACTGCCTATGCAGAGGTCACCAACTATCGAGCTGTCCATTGAAAAATCGCTGTCG
Organism: Drosophila subpulchrella; assembly: GCF_014743375.2. Lineage (NCBI taxonomy): Eukaryota > Metazoa > Arthropoda > Insecta > Diptera > Drosophilidae > Drosophila > Drosophila subpulchrella. Next base: position 977,422 of record NW_023665571.1, read on the forward strand.
CACCTGTAACAGAGCCCATCATACTCTATTGCACAACCACCATTCGTTAGACTTGTGTCGCCCGCACCAACCGGCGTCAACAGCACCATCGTTAGAGGCAGCGACACACTCCCATTCGCATCTTAGCCAGAAATCGCAGATTTTACTCGCAACTGCGATGGTCCTCGTGAAGGATGCTTTTGGAACCTACAGACTTGGGAGAGCACTTCTCGGTGGATTTCGCACAGCGACTTCGTTTACGACGGGACAGACATTCAGTCCAAGTTCGAAGCATCGGCCATTTACAAACTGATCCATTAAATCTAGAATTTAAACGTTCTCTCTCTTCGCAGATCACTCCGCAAATCGCATATTAGCCTAATCTCGCAATCTACGATTCTACTTGGAAGTTCTACCAATCACGCCACGTCGACAAATCAGGCTGGGTTCCCAAAGTCCGCTGATGCAGAAAACCTTATTTAGTTGGGTGGTAACTGGCCGACTTTAGCAAACCGCTACAACAGAACTATTCACTTGCTTAACTCTTAACGCAAGTTCCATTGATCGCAATGTCAAACGTCTTTGGGAACTGGATGCTGTCGATTCGCCGCATCTTCAGAAGCCGGAGCATTCTATTTGTGAGGAGCATTACAGGATAAGTATGCGCCTCGACAGCACCGGTAAGATTATTGTCAAACTCCCTTTCAAGGATGACCCAAGCCGTCTGGGAAGTTCGATTGATACAGCGCGCCACCGGTTTCTGAGCATTGAACGTCGTCTATCGAAATCACCAGATCTTCGTCAAGAGTATTGCGACTTCATGGAGGAATACGAGAAATTAGGGCACATGTCCCCGGTTCCTCATCCTAAACTGCACGAGCTTCACTATTACATCCTGCAACACTGCGTTTTCAAGCCCACTAGTGAGTCTACCAAGCTCATTGTGGTGTTGACGCCTCCTGTTGGACTTCGAATTCAACATCGCTGAACGACTTGCTATGCGTTGGCCCAACACTCCAGGACGACCTGTACACGCAACTCCTAAAAATTAGGCTGTATCGCAACGCCATCACTGCGGACGTGACTAAAATGCACAGGCAAGTACATCTTGACATTATCGATGGCAAGTACCAGTACATTCTTTGGAGAGCACCACCAAAAGACACTCTGCGCACATACCAACTGAATACAGTGACCTACGGCACCGCAGCGGCACCATATTTACCAACGCGTAGTGTAAATCATCTTGCTGATATCTATCGAGCTGACTGCCCACTTGGCGCAGCCATCATAAAGTCATCATTCTACGTTGATGACTTACTTACGGGTGCAGACGACCTAAAGACGCTCCGCAAAATCAAGGAGCAAGTCACGGAAATTCTTCTTCGGGGGCACTTCCCTCTTACAAAATGGCACTCAAAAAACGCTGCATTCATAGAAGTACACACTAATAAGGAGCTCAGTTCGTGTGGTGAGGGATAAGCTGGCGCTCTCGGCATTAACTGGAACCAACATGAAGATGCACTATTCTTAAACTTCACCCCAAAGAACCAGTCAACGACCATTACCAAAAGAACAATTTTATCCATCGCGGCGGCATTGTTCGACCCTCTTGGACTACTCTCGCGGCTTATTGTCGTCGTAAAAATACTCCTTCAAGAACTTTGGCTCGCTGGCCTGTGCTGGGATGAGAGAGAACCACAGAATATACACACAGCTTGGAGCAAGTGCCTCGATTCGTTCCAAACAGTCTCACTATTGTCGATTCCCCGCTATTGTCTCCAACACAAGCCTCGATCACTTCAACTTCATGGTTTTTGCGACTAATCAATCCGAGCTTACGGTTGCTTCCTGTATCTACGCTCGGAGACATCGACAAGAAATATTGCAGTTCATTTGCTGACTGGAAAATTCAGAGAAGCCGAGAAAATTCACAGAAGAAATCTCTTCCAAAATTGGAGTTGTGCGGAGCACATTTGCTTGGCCAACTCTATGCAAAGATAAAACTCTTATTAGCGGACAGGAAATACACCGCATATTTTTGGACGGATTCACAAATTGTTCTCCATTGGCTAAAATAACACTCAGTAACTCTTTCAGCATTCGTCGGTAACCGCATATCAGAAATTCAAGATTGGACTGCAGATGGCCAGTGAAAATTTGTTCCCGGTGGAAGCAACGGTGAAAGCTAAACTGCTTTCAAGTCATTTAAATTATTTAACTCTATTTCTCGACACCTCCTCAGGATATGCCCTCATCAGGGTTGGAGGACGACTCCAGAATGCCGACATCCCTGAATCTGAACGGCACCCTCTGCTGCTTCCTTGCAAGGCGCACTTCACTTGGATCTATGTTCGGCACTTGCATCTACGGAATAGTCATGCGGGGCCGAAAGCTCTAGACGCGCTAATCCGTCTGGAATACTGGATCATCAATGCCAGAGACCTCGCTCGTGCTTTCGGTTTAAGCCTGAACTGGAGAACCAACTCATGTCGCTGCCACCAGAACGAGTGCAACCACAGCAACCGTTCCAGAAGTGTGGCGTCGACTTCTGCGGACCGTTCAAAGCGTATCTCCGCATCAGAGGAGAGGGTTCCACAAAGTCCTATCTAGCCGTCTTCATTTGCTTGGCCTACAAGGCAGTACACATAGTAGTCGTCTCTGATTTGTCAACCAAGGCATTTCTCGCAGCAGCGGATGATCGCCCAGCGCTCAAGCCCATCGGATATCTACTGCGACAATGGAACTAATTTTGTCAGAGTGACCCACATTTGAACAAGCAAAGGCGTATGATGCCCACCAGTACATAAGCTGGCCGTACTTCCCACTGCACCTCATTCTTATTGAAAGAAGATCCTTTCAAGGCGGTCAGGATGATCGGTCAAGCTCGAGCTTTCCCTCAGCTGGTCTCTCTTTGTATATAATAATATAAGCATAATCTCTTTTAATAATCGACTACATATTTACAGTTTTTTAATCCTCTGTTAGCAACCCCATGCAATCTCTCTTCTGCTAATAAAAGTTCAGTTGCAGTTCCAGATCAAAGTGAAACGGTTCTCTTTTCGCTTGTGGTTAATGTTTGAGAATTAGTTTATGCACCCCCAACCTGATCATCTTATGCAGCACAAAAAACCTTTTGTGCATTAAACATTGTATTTAATGTTTGGTTTCCTAAACCGTGTTGCTCTTTACTGGAATTAATGACCACTGTATATTGAATACTCTTTCGACGTAACCGTTAAGTACCTCTAATCGCCACTCTATTTGCTCTGGGTCCAGCGATATTGTCCCATTAATAATTGATTTTTTTCGCTGAAATTAACAAGAATTTCACGCCGGCTCAATAGTATCACTTCATCATCAGATGCGATGGAAGAATTGGCATTACGTTTTTTGCTAGCCAAGATATAAAGATAATTACGAGTTCGAACTTTGTAAATCACTTTCGCAACTATTACTTAAAGTATACTGGCGACAGTACTGTACTGGACCGTTGTTAGTGCCCTTCAAACGCACTTGAATGTCGAACCAAATAATACCGTTACAATGACCAAGGGCAACTGTATTGCCTGTACTTACATATGTGGGTATTTTCCACTTATGCATAACAAAATTCAGATTAACAATTTTCGAAATTTGTTGACTTAAACAAGGATCACAAGTTGCCTTACTTTGCGCAATTATAAAGTTTATTATACCCATTACTACTAGATTCGTCGGAAAGTATGTAACAGGCAGAAGGAAGCGTTTCCGACCTTATAAAGTATATATATTCTTGATCAGGATCACTAGCCGAGTCGATGAAGCCATGTCCGTCTGTCGTCTGTCCGTCTGTCCGGATGAACGCTGAGATCTCGGAAACTATAAGAGCTAGGCTATTGAGATTTCGCGTGCAGATTCCTGAGCTTCTTACGCAGCGCAGGTTTGTGCTACGCCCACTCAGCAGAGTGCTATGCCCACTCTAACGCCCACAAACCGCCCACAACTGTGGCTCTTACAGTTTTGATGCTAGAGAAAAAATTTTAACTGAAATGTATTGCTCTCGTCAATACATATCGATTGACCCAAAAATAGTTTGCCACGCCCACTTCAACGCCCACAAACCGCCCACAAACTTCAAAAAATCGTAAATATGAACGTGGATATCTCGGAAACTATTAAAGATAAAGAATTGGGATCTCAGATTTAGATTCCGTAGCATTGTGCGCAGCGCAAGTTTGGTACGCAAATATGCCACGCCCACTCTAGCGCCCACAAACCGCCTAATCCTGTGGCGCCCACAATTTGCATGTTAGATAAAAAATTTTATCTGAAATGTATTGGTCTGGTCAATACCTATCGATTGATCCCTTTGGTCCCTTTAGCTGAGTAACGGGTATGAAATAGTCGAGGTACTCGACTATAGCGTTCTTCCTTGCTTTTTACCTTACTATGATCACTGCCTGACCGTCGTGTGCTATTTAAATTTGTTTCCCTTCGAAAACAACGACAAAGAGGGATACGCGGTGTGCATCGGTTGAATACAGAATTTTTGCCACACCCACTAGTTCCCACAAGCCGCAAAAAACTGTGGCTCGTACAGTTGTAGAGCCAGAACAAAAAAACTAAAATGTATTGTTCTTGTAAAAACCTATCGATTTTCCTAAAAAAAAATGTGGACGCCCACTCTAACTCCCACAAACGTTAAAAAATCGTAAATTTGAACGCGGATATCTCGGAAACAATCAAGTATAGAGAATTGGGATTTCAGATTTAGATTCCGCCACGCCCACCCTAACGCCCACAAACCACCAAGGCCTGTGGCGCCCACAATTTTCATGCTAGAAAAAAATGTTAACTGAAATGTATTGGTCTCGTCAGGGAAATTTCTGGGAAGGGAAATTTTAATTCAATTTAATTAAAATGTCTCCATTGTTTTACCCGTTACTCGTAGAGTAAAAGGGTATACTAGATTCGTCGGAAAGTATGTAACAGGCAGAAGGAAAGAAAGAGAATTGGGATTTCGAAATAAGAATCCTTAGCTTTGTACGCAGCTCCAGTTTGGTACGTGAATATGCCACGTCCAACCTAACACCCATAAACCGCCCGTTTGGTCCCTTTAGCTGAGTACCGGATTTTAGCGTTCTTTTTTGTTTTTTTTTGTATTTCGTTCTCTGAAACCTCTACTTTTAAAATACATTTTTTAAAGACAGTAGTTTTTTAATTTGTGAAAAATAAAATAAATAAAAATATAATAAGTAAAATAATAAATAAAAAATTAAATAAAGTAATAAAATCGAAAACACTTCCTTCTACCTGTTACAAACTTTTCCCCGAATACAATATATCCTTTTACTCCAGGAGTAACGTGTACAAATAGATACATTATCGTTGTCTTCTCTATCCCGTCCAATATTTTCCGCTCGCTGATATCTATCGAGCTGACTGCCCACTTGGCGCAGCCATCATAAAGTCATCATTCTACGTTGATGACTTACTTACTCAAGGATCAAGTCACGGAAATTCTTCTTCGGGGGCACTTCCCTCTTACAAAATGGCATTAAAAAAACGCTGCATTGATGGAAGTACACACTAATAAGGAGCTCAGTTCGTGTGGTGAGGGATTAGCTGGCGCTCTCGGCATTAAATGGAACCAACATGAAGATGCACTATTCTTAAACTTCACCCCAAAGAACCAGTCGACGACCATTACCAAAAGAACGATTTTATCCATCGCGGCGGCATTGTTCGACCCTCTTGGACTACTCTCGCGGCTTATTGTCGTCGTAAAAATACTCCTTCAAGAACTTTGGCTCGCTGGCCTATGCTGGGATGAGAGAGAACCACAGAATATACACACAGCTTGGAGCAAGTGCCTCGATTCGTTCCAAACAGTCTCACTATTGTCGATTCCCCGCTATTGTCTCCAACACAAGCCTCGATCACTTCAACTTCATGGTTTTTGCGAATAATCAATTCGAGCTTACGGTTGCTTCCTGTATCTACGCTCGGAGACATCGACAAGAAATATTGCAGTTCATTTGCTGACTGGAAAATTCAGAGAAGCCGAGAAAGAAGAAATCTCTTCAAAAATTGGAGTTGTGCGGAGCACATTTGCTTGGCCATCTCTATGCAAAGATAAAACTCTTATTAGCGGACAGGAAATACACCGCATATTTTTGGACGGATTCACAAATTGTTCTCCATTGGCTAAAATAACACTCAGTAACTCTTTCAGCATTCGTCGGTAACCGCATATCAGAAATTCAAGATTGGACTGCAAATGGCCAGTGAAAATTTGTTCCCGGTGGAAGCAACGGTGAAAGCTTAACTGCTTTCAAGTCATTTAAATTATTTAACTCTATTTCTCGACACCTCCTCAGGATATGCTCTCATCAGGGTTGGAGGACGACTCCAGAATGCCGACATCCCTGAATCTGAACGGCACCCTCTGCTGCTTCCTTGCAAGGCGCACTTCACTTGGATCTATGTTCGACACTTGCATCTACGGAATAGTCATGCGGGGCCGAAAGCTATAGACGCGCTTATCCGTCTGGAATACTGGATCATCAATGCCAGAGACCTCGCTCGTCGAGTGGTGAGTTCCGGTAGGGCGTGCTTTCGGTTTAAGCCTGAACTGGAGAACCAACTCATGTCGCTGCCACCAGAACGAGTGCAACCACAGCAACCGTTCCAGAAGTGTGGCGTCGACTTCTGCGGACCGTTCAAAGCGTATCTCCGCATCAGAGGAGAGGGTTCCACAAAGTCCTACTTAGCCGTCTTCATTTGTTTGGCCTACAAGGCAGTACACATAGAAGTCGTCTCTGATTTGTCAACCAAGGCATTTCTCGCAGCACTTAAACGGATGATCGCCCGGCGCTTAAGCCCATCGGATATCTACTGCGACAATGGAACTAATTTTGTCGGAGCTTCCAATCAACTCCATGAACTACAAGAATTCTTGGAAAACAAAGCCACGCTAGAAGCTATTTCATCATATTCGTCAACCAATCTCATAACATTCCATTTCTACCTACAAGAGCTGCGTTCCCCCACTAAATGGACAACGCCATCAGAAAACAATAGAGCGGACACTTTTGTCATTATTCACGACGATAATCTGCCCCCGCAGCGATGGCAGATCGGGCGTGTCGAATCAGTTGTTCCCGGACAGGATGGGCTAATCAGAGTGACCCACATTTGAACAAGCAAAGGCGTATGATGTCCACCAGTACATAAGCTGGCCGTACTACCCACTGCACCTCATTCTTATCGAAAGAAGATCCTTTCAAGGCGGTCGGGATGATCGGTCAAGCTCGAGCTTTCCCTCAGCTGGTCTCTCCTTGTATATAATAATATAAGCATAATCTCTTTTAATAATCGACTACATATTTACAGTTTGTTAATCCTCTGTTAGCAACCCCATGTAATCTCTCTTCTGCTAATAAAAGTTCAGTTGCAGTTCTAGATCAAAGTGAAACGTTTCTCTTTTCGCTTGTGGTTAATGTTTGAGAATTAGTTTATGCACCCCTAACCTGATCATCTTATGCAGCACAAAAAACCTTTTGTGCATTAAACATTGTATTTAATGTTTGGTTTCCTAAACCGTATTGCTCTTTACTGGAATTAATGACCACTGTATATTGAATACTCTTTCGACGTAACCGGTAAGCACCTCTAATCGCCACTCTATTTGCTCTGGGTCCAGCGATATTGTCCCATTAATAATTGATTTTTTTCGCTGTAATTAACAAGAATTTCACGCCGGCTCAATAGTATTACTTCATCATCAGATGCGATGGAAGAATTGGCATTACGTTTTTTGCTAGCCAAGATATAAAGATAATTACGAGTTCGAACTTTGTAAATCACTTTCACAACTATTATTTAAAGTATACTGGCGACAGTACTGTACTGGACCGTTGTTAGTGCCCTTCAAACGCACTTGAATGTCGAACCAAATAATACCGTTACAATGACCAAGGGCAACTGTATTGCCTGTACTTACATATGTGGGTATTTTCCACTTATGCATAACAAAATTCAGATTAACAATTTTCGATATTTGTTGACTTAAACAAGGATCACAAGTTGCCTTACTTTGCGCAATTATAAAGTTTATTATACCCATTACTCGTAGAGTAAAAGGGTATACTAGATTCGTCGGAAAGTATGTAACAGGCAGAAGGAAAGAAAGAGAACTGGGATTTCGAAATAAGAATCCTTAGCCTTGTACGCAGCACCAGTTTGGTACGTGAATATGCCACGTCCAACCTAATACCCATAAACCGCCCAAAACTGTGGTGCCCACACTTCTAGTGCTGGAAAAAAATTTTAACTGAAATTTAATGTTTTAATCTCGTTATTAGTTGACCGCGCTTTGCTGCTTGTATATGTCCATCTCCCTTTGGTCCCTTTAGCTGAGTAACGGATTTTAGCGTTCTTCTTTGTTTTTTTTGTATTTCGTTCTCTGAAACCTCTACTTTTAAAATACATTTTTTAAAGACAGTAGTTTTTTAATTTATGAAAAATAAAATATAGAAAAATATAATAAGTTAAATAATAAATAAAATATTAAATAAAATAATAAAATCGAAAAAATTTCCTTCTACCTGTTACAAACTTTTCCCCGAATACAATATATCCTTTTACTCCAGGAGTAACGTGTATAAATAGATACATAATCGTTGTCTTCTCTATCCCGTCCAATATTGTCCGCTCGCTTTCACTAACAGCAACGATAAGATCCTAAATCATTCAAGTAATTTGAGTAATAAGTCGAATGACTTAAGCATTTTCACTTTTATTCATTACACTCTATGGCATTTGCTGTAAAAACTATAGATACACTTATAATAATGCAACTCGCTTCAAATTGTGATTTCCTTATACTCGTCTCATTTCATAGCAAATTATTTAGCCCATACCTATCGTTATATTCGTATTCTTGGCTTACCACTGACACTTGTGGGTGATGGAATATAGATTTAGAAGGAATTTAACAAAGAAGAATAGCATTATAACGTGACAATTGTTCATGAAACCATTTAAATGTTTTTTTCCTTGGCTTATAAGGCATATTTAACCTTTTACTCATTTCAGTACATACCGATCTACCCTCACGTAACGGATATGAAAAGACTTACAGGCCGCCTGGACCCATACCATCACCACATACACCTCGAATAATTAGAAATGCAGGCTCACGACTTCATGCTTTTACTACGAAAGCGACAGTGGTGTTAGTGATATTTTTATGGAAGTTATCCTTGGATTCAAAAACGAACTTTTAATATTGTGGACACACTTAGCTCTCACACCATTTAAAAAGTTGGAAGTAAAGCACTCCGAAGCTACAAATAAGCAACCGAAGCAGCCGTTACGTTCTCTTTTCTTGTTGCTTTGGAATGTTTTTTGATCAGGAAGCGACACCAACGCTACAATACTAGTTTATACATTTATCTAAATAAACTGTATGTAAGTATAGAACATTAAAATTATACCCGCCACTTGAAATTTATTCTCCATCCCTCTCGCATTCTATTGAGATCGATAATTATTCATTAATTGATTAGCTATAAGCTTTTAATTAATGGTCCGAATAGAATAATTTATGGCATGTAAATGTGTATTGATAGACCCGCTAGACGGGTTTTGGCGTTATGACTATATATTTATACCCTTGCAGAGGGTATTATGATTTCAGTCAGAAGTTTGCAACGCAGTGAAGAAAACTTTTCCGAACCCATATTGTATACATATTCTTGACCGGCATCCGTCCGTCCGTTTCTACGCAAACTAGTCTCTCTGTTTTAAAGCTATCGGGCTGAAACTTTCCCAAAAGTCTTCTTTCTTTTGTAGGTAGTATATAAGTCGGAATCAGCCGGGTCGAACATCTATGTCTTATAGCCCCCGTACGAATATTGGCAAAAACAATTTAAAACAAGAAAGGAAGTTAACTTCGGCAAGCCGAAGTTTGTATACCCTTGCAGTTATAAGAAATAATCAATGTTAGTAACACCATGTTAAATTCTTTACAATTGTTGTTAGCTTCAGTGATATTTGTGTAAAATTATATTCTTAATGCTGAAAAGTTAAAATATTCTATATCCCAGAGTAAAAAAAATACGATCAAAATCAACAAAGCAAAATTTTTTTATAAAAAAAAATTATTGCATTATTTTCTGACCGTTTCTTTAACAGCTATATGTTAGAGTCGTCCTATTTTTACTAAATTTAATTCGAAATTCCTAAAAATACAAAAAATTATATTCCCAATAGTATAAGATAATATGTCATAAAACACCGAAGCTATAATTTGTTTCATATTATTTTCCCACCACTTTTCCGATCGTTCCTATGAGAGCTATATGATATAGTCGTCCGATTTTGCTAAAATTAAATCTGAAATTCAGATACTAGATTTGTCGGAAAGTATGTAACTAATAGAAGCGTTTTCGACCCTTTAAAGAACATATAGTCTTGATCAAGATCACTATTCGAGTCGGTCTAGCCATGTCCGTCCGGATAAACGCTGAGATCTCGGGAACTATAAAAGCTTGAGAGTTGGGACTTGGCGTGTAGATTCTTGAGCTTCTTGTTCATCTCAAGTTTGTTTCAGCAGGGTGTGACGACAACTCTAACGGCCATAACGCAATAATCCGTCTAGCACTCACATTTTTTATTATTTTTAAATTAAATCTACTGGTCAAACATTTTTTAATTACCATTCATTCAAAAGTTCTAAGCAAATAACGGGTGAAATCTTGGGAGCAGACGCTTTGATACTTGTATATCTCTATCTCTTTTGCACTCCCCTTAGCTGATTAACTGGTAACTGATTTTCGGTGGTATCGACTGTTGCGTTCTCTCTTGTATATATATATAAATTATGTTTTTTATTTATTTATTGCACTCTGTTGCCAAAAGATTAAAACTTAAGGTACAGGGAGGAATCGGCCATAGTTGCTAAGACTTTCGGCCGGACTAAATTGTTTTTACAGGTTTACTTAATAACTAGAATTTTACATATGAGTGGGAAGAGAAGGAGATTAACAATTTAAATGAGTTGAAGTAGGTTAGCTGATTTGAGAAAGTTAAGAATTTTCTGGAGATTTTCATATGAAGGGTTAATTAAGAGATCAGATAGTTTTAAATTTGAGTTACTAGGTCTATGTGTTTAAAATGCGGTGCAGTCGTTGAGGATATGTGAGATCGATATGTCATCTGTGGTGCAGAATCGGCATTGGCTGTTTATTGGCTGGGAGAATCGGTATTCGTGTGTCAGTTTTGTGTGTCCTAGTCGAAGCCTAATGATCTTGGTAATTACTTTCCTTGGCAAGCTGCAAAGTTGTGTGTCTTTGGCGTAGTTGTTGATGCTTATCATCCCTGGGTTAATGGCTTGGTACCAAGGGGATGCTTTCTGTTGTAGGTTTGTATTTTTTTTGAAGTATATTCGTTTTGAGGAGTTTGTTAATGTCCGTGCGGTTTAGATTTGGGATGGAAATTAGGGGTGATCTTGTTGCACCTTTCGCTGCTGTGTCGGCGCATTCGTTACCTTTGATTCCAAAGTGACTAGGGACCCATAGCAACATGATTTTTGGGGTGAGTTTTATGATTAAGTCCCGGATCGATGTAGTGTAAAATGACACGTTGTTACAATTAAGGACAGCTTCCAAGGTTGCAGTGAATCGGAACAAATACACCTCTTACCTCTTTTCTTCTCGGCTATTCTAACAGCTTCCAAAATCGCGATTGCCTCTGCTGTGTATACTGAGGAGTAAGTTGGTAGGACAGCTTGCTTGATAATCTCCTCTTCTGTGATAACTGCTAGACCTATTATTTCTTTATTTTTGGACCAATCGGTATATAAGAAGGAAAATTTCTTCTTTATAAGGTTGTGTTTGATGTCCAAGAACTTTTTCAGGTAAATATCTTTGTTGGTAGTTGATTTTTTGGCACTGCTTAGTTGGATATCTATTAAGCTTGTGTCCATAAGCCAGGGTGGTTCTATTGATTTGGGCTTGTAAGGAGCTTGGGTTGGGATATCGAGGTGTTGACAGCTATTAATGCATTGGTTGATGGTAGAGTTTCTGTATTTTTTATTTTTGTTTTTGGAGATCCGCTGTATGATTTGGTTGAGCGGGGTGTCTTTGGCCTGAAGAATAGTGTGGATTGATTTTGCTTTTAGGTATTCGGTTCTATTTCCTATTGATTGGATGTTTGCTTCAAGGTAGAGGTTGTTTGTTGGCGTAGAGCAAAAGGCTCCTAATGATGTTCGTAGTGCGGAATTTAGTAGGGTTTTGATTGGTTTTAGAATAGATTTCTTTGAAGTGCCGTATATAGGAAGGGCGTAATCTATCTTGGAGATGCATAGGCTTTTTACGATTTCGATTAAGGTATGTGGGTGGCTATTGTATTTTCCGCTGGATAAGCATTTTATTATGTTTAGGGATTTGTCTATTGATTTTTGTAGTTTCTTAATGTGGGGCTTAAATTTATATCTGTGGTCAAAATGTAGTCCTAATAATGACAGTTCCGTAACCGTTTTGATGGTCGTATCTTGTGTTGATACCTGGCATGAGCAGGCTCTCTTCCTGCATATATGGATGTGCTTGCATTTTGAAACAGAGAGCATTGCTCCTGATTTTTGGCACCAAGCGTTAATTTCGTTAAATAGGTTATTAAAATTTATCGAGACATTTTTGTCTCGTTTTAAATTGATAAATATGTTAAAGTCATCGGCGTATGCTGTGTGGGTAAGGTTTTTGTATTTGTCTAAGATATCGGAGAGGCTGTTGAACGCGATAAGGAAAAGTATAACCGAGAGTGGGGATCCTTGCGGTATGCCGTTGTGTAATGGTTGTATCATCGACGTGCTATGATTGGCTCTAACTCTGATTTTTCTATTTGACATTAAGTCTGACACATAGTTGGTTATAATTGGACCACAGCCCCATGCCGAGAGTTGGTTAATGATTGTGTGTAGCCCTATTTTTTCAAAGGCTTTGACAAAGTCTAGGGATATGATTGAGAGGTGTCTCTTTTCGTTGAGGGCTCTGTTGATAAGAGCGTCTGCGTAAAGCAGACAGTCCATAACAGATTTCCCTTTTTTAAATCCGAGTTGTCGGCTATTTAGTAGTTTGTTGGATGTTGCAAACCACCATAGCCGTTTCGATATTATTTTATCTAATGTTTTTGATAAGCACGGATTGAGGGAAATAGGTCTGTAGGATTCTATTAAAGTTTTGTCAGCACCTGATTTGTGTATTGGGATAATTATGCTAGTTTTGTAGGTCTGAGGAATGTGTGACTTTAGGATGATATTGAAGAAATTTATGATTCTCATTTTGATCGGGTTTGCGACGTGTTGGATCATTGGATAATTTATTTTGTCCTGTCCTGGTGTTTGACCTTTTAGGCTGTTCTAAAAAGTTTATATCTTGTTCCATAAATAATGCTGTTCTATGTGTGGTGTTAAGTGTAAGTAATTTTTGTTTTTCTTCGATGAAGCTTGTGGAAAATTGTGCGTCCTCTGAGCGAGAGACCAGTGTTTTGCAAATGTGTCGGCAATTTGCTCCGGGCAAGTAAGGAGATTGTTACTATAGTTGTCCTTAATAGCATGGATATTTGTGGCTTTGTGGAGCCCACAGAGCTTTCTTATTTTATTCCAAATTGTTTCCGGCTTAGATTGTGGCGTGATTTTGGATGTCAGTTCAAAGAGGCTGTCTGCTTTGCTTGACCTTATTTCTCTTCTGTATTGGGCGTTCAGTTTTTTGTAGTTTATTAGGTTATTGATCGACACATCTCTGTTGAAGATCCTCCTGGCCTTGATTTTTTCCCTTTTTAAATTTTCCAGTTTTTTATTCCACCAGGGGACATTGTGGTGCGATCTTGGAGGTTTTGTATGCGGAATACTTTTGTATGCACTTTGAAGTATAATTTTGTTTATATTACTTGCTTCCTGGTTTATATTTGTTGACGATGGGATGAAATTACTAAGTATGTGTGTGAGTGTTTCAAATTTTTCCCAATCTGCGTTTTTTGTCACAAAACGTTGATTGAAATTGTCTTTCTTTCTTCTGCTGCTTGGGAACATGTCGATAGTAATTGGGAAGTGGTCGCTCCCTTGGAGAGAGTCGCTGATCTTGAAGTCACAATAAATTCTCAGGTCGGGTGAACAAAATGCTAAGTCGATGTGTGTGAGTGATCCATGGGTTGAGAAGTGAGTTGGTTGGCCGTTGTTTAGAATGATGAAGCCCTTGTTCAGGATGAATTTGCCTAGTATTCGTCCCCTACGGTTTATTGTGGGAGAACCCCAGTAACTATTCCAACTATTGAAGTCTCCTGTAAATAATGTTGGAGAGTTTCCTATAGGGACTATTGATTCCAGATCTGCTTCAGTAAATTTTCTGTTCGGTGGGATGTAGGAAGAAACAATATTGAGTTTTTTGAAAGATTTAATTTCCAGTGCGATGGTATCGAAGGAGTTTTGAAGTGGAATTATTGTGTGTTCTATTGACTTGTGTATCAAGATTGCTGCACCGCCATCTGGACTGTGCGAGGATGTGTAGTGAAATTCAAAATTAACTGGGATAGGTAATCTTTGGTAATAAGTGATGTGGGTCTCCTGGAGGGAAACGATTTTGGGATTAAGGTTCTTTAGAAGAATTAGCAGTTCGTTGTAGTTGTAGAGGTAACCATTTATATTCCATTGGAGGATCTTTAGAGTCATTTTACATACGGCTTGCTGAAGGATTTGTATCTGAAGAGGAAATGGCTTTAAGTTTTGCTTTAGTCATGACGGGGTTTTGATCGTTTTTCAGCAATCTTTTCGTTTTTTTTGAGATGTTTAGAGGTAGGATTTTGGCTTTTCTTTTTGTTGTGTGATCCTGATTGGCGTCTTGTATTTCGGAACCGGATGACATGGGTTCATCTGGGTCAAAATTAGACGCGTTCGGGAGGGTAATCTCATCAGATTCGTAGCTTACCGTTTTGCGCTGCATAGGTGTTACTGTCGTTTTTGGTGGTTGCATTTGGTTAGATTGAGAGGAGGAAGCTTTGGCTGCAGAGGAGTATAGGGAGCCATCGTGGTGGCGGTTTTTGTAGATGGACCAGGCTGTCCTGTTGTCTACTTTATTTAAGGTCTTAATCGCTTGAACTTCCTTGTGTGACAAGAAAACTGGGCAGTTTCTGTCGCGGGCGTGGTGATCAGTAAGTGGTAGTTTTTTCTCCGTGCAGTTGATGCAGTTGGATTTGTTTTAGCATATTATACCTTGATCTGTGTTTTCATGAGCTGCTAGGCCACAGCTTGAGCAGATTGCAGAATTTTTGCAAAACTTTGCGGTATGTCCAATTCGCGAGCAGGTGATGCAGCGCATTGGAGGAGGGATGTGTGGGCGGACCTGGACTCTTTCGTATCCAATGTATATGTGTTCTGGGAGATTAGTTAGTTTAAATGTTAGTTTAATTAGACCTGTTTCATTTTTTTTCAGTTTTTTGTGTTATTTGGCCAGGGGTATATTTTATAAATTTTTTCAACTTCATCAACCTTTTGAGATCTAAGGTTCTCTAATATAATTTGCTCGTCAATTCCTCGTAGATCGTTTGAGTAAATAACTCCTTTAGTGCAATTAAGGCTTCGGTGCTCTGTTATTTTAATTGGGATAGTGATGTAGGGAGTATTTGAAGGTAAACTGAAGAGATTTTTTCGGCTTGTAATAGGTTTTTGGTTAGAATTAGAAGATTTCCGTCTTTGGTTTTTTTACAACTTGTCACTTCTCCTTGGATTGTATTGTCTATTGTTTTTTTAATGATGAATGGTGAGACTTCAGCTAGAGACTTGAAGTCGTCATCTGTCCTAGTCGCTATTAGGAATACTCCGTCTGGCGGGTGCCTTCTCCAGATGTCCGGAGGGTCAGACATGATGAGGTCAACAAACATTAATGCTTCTTTAAAGCTGCCAAAATTGTTAGTTGCGTTGATCGGGAAGTAGATAGAAGTAGATGCTGCGGTACTTTAATGATACGCGGAAGAACACGCCCGATGGCTTAGGCTGTCGAGAGTGAACTGAATTATGTTTTTTGTTTCGGGATATATTAAAAAAAACGATTTTTATTTTAATATACAGCGGAGTTATATTGGTAAAGTTCTTTCTAGTTAGATCCACAATCTTAAACTGGTTTTACAAAATGCATTATTCTTATAACTATGGCTTTTAGCGGTGACACCGACGCGAGCAGCTAAAGTGGACTTTGTTAAAGAATTTTGATCGGTCAAATCAGTGCACTATGGTCCAAAAGTCGATTTGTTTGCCATAAACTCTAAAAATTGACTTACAGACCTCAAACTTTGCACATAATTTTTTTTTTAAGTAGAGTATGCATACAAAATTTTGAGTCTGTGCGACAACGCCTTCTTTAGCCTCCCATACTAAATCATTCCTAGTATTATTCTTAAAAATTAAGTTTTACTCTGAATTCAGTAAAGTTACTTACATTTAAATATATGTAATAAATTTTAATTAATAAATTGGTTTTTGTTTTAAACATCGTCTTCTTCTGCATAAGCAGATTTGTATTGTGATCTTTTTCATTTGCTAGTTCAGATTTCCTTTTCCTATTTCCAATTTCCTTCTCAATCTTGGGCCTGCGTTTGTATACGACAACGTTGGGCGTCCAGGTTGTTGTGGTATCTTACGGCTTTCTTTTAATGAAATTGATATTTTTGACGACATCCATTTAGCATGCTTTGATTTAAAACGTTCGACCATATAGTTACATTTTGGAAGTTTTTCTTTTATAAAGGATTCAAAATAACTTATTTTTTTTATATATGTCTACTCTTTGTAGCGCTTGCTTTAGCAGAAGTGGCTCCATCTGTGGTTCATAGAGACACAGGGGTGGCGCCATCTGGTATTCGTGTGAAGAAATGTTCTGCAGCAGTTTTTGGAGTAAGTGAGAGCAACAGGGGCAAATGTCAGGCTTTCTCCGGTCTAGTTTTTCACCTCATACTCCGGGGCTTGGGTTACCGCCTGAATTATGGCGTCAGAGTCGGTCTTTTCCGTTTTGGCAGCCGAGGCAAGCAGAAGTGAAAGTTTCTCTGCAAGTGATCAACCCGCAAAGTTTAGCGCGAGTGTCTAGATCAGCCTGTTCATATTGCTCGGCCACCGGAAGGGAAAAAAAGAAAAGGAAATATATATTCAGGAGAATTGTTACGGATTAGGCTACCAGCCGTCCTCAAAAGGTTCCTGCGCGGCCGCCGTATATTCGAGGGAGATCGGTGGAGGTCATCCCCATTATATTTGGAAGCGGACAAGCTGCTTGAAAAACTACGTCGTGTAGCGGAAAAGAGGCCCAGTTCCGGGCCCCGCCAACAGCATTGCCTTTGGGGCGATGAGAAAAGACCCGACCTACCTCACCATTTTCCTCTGCTAGGTTATAAGTAAAAGCTTTTGCTTGGGCATCGTTCTTCGTTTAAGCGAGAGCCAAGGGCAGTTTTTCGATCGCGGAACCGCAGCGGAGATTTTCTTCAAGAGCAGTGAATTTGGCGTAAAATGCCGGAAAACTAAAATAAAGTTCAGAGGGGGGGGAAATCGGAAAAGTTAAGCCCTCCATCGGTTTTGTGACCCCGCCCGACTGAAATAGTAACGAGAGAGTTCGCGATCAAGTACATTCGGGCATAACCTCCAGAGAGAACGAAATTTTGTTAAAGACATGCAAATGGGAAAAGATTGTTATGCAACACCTTAGTTTAAGTGAAATGTGTAAGATGAAAGGGTATGTTTGTTGATTGATGGCGAAGCGATTTAAAATCGTACAAGGAGGCAGAGTCGGCATCCGGTTATTTTTGAGCAGTGCATTCCGGTCGAGTATTCTTAAATAGATTTGAGTTTATTATTATCTACATATTTTCCCGCAGCTAGCCACAAGCATCTTCGGCGAAAGCGCTTTCCTCGTTGGATGTTCCTGCAAGCGGTGAATGCCTTAATTTTTATATTTGAAAAATCAGAAAAAAACTCAAGGCGATGTAAAGAAAAGAGAAAGACAAAAGAACTAAGTCACACTGCGCCCAATTGGCCTGCAGTCAGAAAACTCGTGATGACAAATACTCTTCTTGCGATTTTATATTGAGAGTTTTATTTTTCGATTATTATTTTACCCCTTTGCATTAATAGTCAAATAAAGTCGTAAAGTAAAATTAAATTGAATTTCCGCCGCATAATCATAATCTTTTTTAAAGCTATGCCCATTTAATTAAATCGTATATTTATATATTCCTGCATGCTTAGATTTGAGATATGTGTTCGCTTTGTTTACTCTTTTTAGCTGTTAATAAAACTTTTGTAATGTGCTAAATTAGCAGTCTGTTGCCGCAGCTAGGATGATTCCGCGATAGGGTAGCTCGTATTGATGGGGTCGTTCGGACGTATGGGGGAGAACGACCAATGGTTGGGTGGGCAGTAAAGAACCTCGGGTACATCTAACGAGGTGAATTTGAGATTCGGCTAGGGTATTGTGGGAATTTTGGACTTTCCTTTCGATTTTAGGTGTTGCTCATTTCCGAGTTTAGCTTGTCCAGCACGCGAAGTTAGATTTCAATTATCATTAAAAAATAGGCACTTCATGGGGTTAAGCATTTTTCATCCACTTCCACAGCCGACAAGCAGCCAGCCGAGTATACCCGCGTGCGCTTGACCCCCACGGTACCACCTCCGCCTGAAGTTAATTTGAATCTGGCGACTCGTTACATCTTTTGTCATCTTCTATGTGGTATTTGCTTAGTTTTTCGTAAATCCAATCAGACACAAATGTTATTTTACGATTGTTGCTGCGCCAACTATCGAAGAGATCGCTATTGCGAAACTCGAACGTCCCTGAATATTGTGGAATTGTAAGAAAAAGGGGACGGACGGGGAAAATGTCTTAATTAGCGCTGAAAAACGACATTTTTACAAAAATACACATAAATTGGAAATTACGCAACACTCAAAGACTAAAACTACACATAAATGTTGTTATACAAGGTGAGTTCCAAAGTAAACAGGACTTTTTGAATCTAGCGCCCTCTAGTCGCGCCATCTATATGTCAACTGGTACGTTAGAATCTGCTATCGTTTATCGACTCCAGTAAAAATTTCATGACATTTCATCTATTAGAAGTGAGGTTATTGCGTTTTAAGTGTCAGTATGTTTTTGTCATCGGTGCGAAAATGAGCTTCGAACAAAGAGCCAACATAAAATTTTGTTTTAAAATTGGTAAAACTTTTAGCGAAACGTTTCAATTGATGAAACAAGTTTATGGCGATGATTGCCTATCCCGTAGCAGAGTGCAAAGTGGTCATGAGGACATAAATGACGATGAACATGTGGGCCAACCAAAATCCGTGATCACCGAAAATTCCATCGAAACTATGCGTGAATTAATAAAAAATCAGCCGAAATCATAATTGAAATTCATGGAAATAGAATTGAACATCTCCAATACATCGCTTTATCGCATTTTGACCGAACATTTGGGCTTACA
This sequence comes from Drosophila subpulchrella, assembly GCF_014743375.2. Taxonomy (NCBI): domain Eukaryota; kingdom Metazoa; phylum Arthropoda; class Insecta; order Diptera; family Drosophilidae; genus Drosophila; species Drosophila subpulchrella. The sequence goes on from NW_023665571.1 coordinate 996,904, forward strand.
AAAGGTGTGTGCACGCTTTGTTCCGCACAAATTGACTGACGTCCAAAAATTGCTCAGAATTCAACATTCGTAGGACATCATTAAAGAGGCAAAATAAGACCCGAACTTCCTTTACAAGATTGTGACTGGTGACGAAACGTGGTGTTTTCAATATGATCCCGAAACGAAACGCCAGAGTGCTGAATGGAAGGCGCCGGACGAACCGAAACCCAAAAAATCGCGCCTGGAGAAGTCAAAAGTTAAGACAATGCTGATTTGTTTTTATGATTCCAAGGGTATTGTCCACAAAGAAAAGGTTCCACCCGGCCAAAACGTGAATGCGGTATTCTACCTTGGAGTTTTGAAGCGTTCGGTGCGCCGTATTCGACGTGTTCGGCCCGAATATCGCGAAGATGGAAGTTGGCGTTTGTTGCACGATAATGCGCCGTCTCATCGATCGACGCTTGTGTCCGACTATTTGACCAAAAATCACATTTTAACCATCAACCACTCCCCATATTCACCTGATATGGCACCGTGCGACTTCTACCTTTTCGGAAAAATGCATTTGCCGATGAAAGGAAAGCGTTATGCAGACGTAGAGACCATTCAAAAGGTTTGCACCGGCATACTGGCGGCCATACCGGGCAACGAGCTAAAACACTCGTTCGACATGCTTTTGGACCGTGCAACCGCTGTATTAAAGCAGAAGGAGACTATTTTGAATAAAATAAATTGATTTTGCCGAAAAAACTATTTGTTCTGTCTTTTTTTTTAAAGTCCGGTTTACTTTGGAACTCACCTTGTACATTGTGCATACAGTGAATACTACACACCTTGATCTTCAATTTCCATTATTACCTTAAGTTTGTTCGGACAGATAATTTTTATTTTCGCGCACAAAAATAATTTGGCGCCAATTTCTTACTCCTAAAAAGCTGATCGATTGCTTTCTTTTGAAAGCTCATAAAAAGCTTCAGTGAAGCTTTTGAAGCTTTATTATTTAAGTTTTTATAAGTTTGATTTATTAACTTTAAGAATTTAAAATCAAAAATACAAAACATGAACATAAAAATTTCGACTTTATGCCAAAAAATCGGCCTCTTGGATTATAGTGCAGTGGCTCGATGAAACGGTTTCTAGGCTGCATCTTTTGTTTAATTAATTTGGATTGGCCAACACTCTTATGCTGACGAATGGGTTCTCAGGCTGGACCCTTTGTTTAAATGCTTGAATATGGTTTATGTGTGCCGTCGTCGATAAAGGCGTGAGAAGTGTTTATAATTCTGGTGCCGCCGATCGAAGGCGTGGGAAAGATTTGTGTCTGAGGAGTTAAATGTTTATGTCGGATCGAATTGAATAACTGCGATAGTAGTTGTTTTGTTGAACATTTCGCAATCTTGATTAATTTGTGTCTCACTTAAATTACAAGTAATAATGATGTTAGGCTCAATATATTTTACAGATTCATTTTCTGATACAAAAGTGTGTTGACATTTCGCAAATTGATTAGTAAGGATTAGAGAGATACATTGATCAGTGATTATAAATTTTTGGTCAATATATTTGCTAATGAATTTGGTGAATTTTCCAAGTAAAATACTTTCTTTTCGTTATTTACAAAATATTCATAATTATCATTTATATCAATTTGTCGGTCTATATTATCTGAATATTTAATAATTCAATATTTTTGTGTTTCTTTAAATGAAGTGGTTATTTGGGCTAGAATAAAATTGTCTTTAGTTTGAATGCATAACTAAGCTGAAGTTTTGATTGATAGTAATTTTTCATCGTTTATGTTCTCTTACTCTTCATGTTTTAATATTTTAGGATTAAATATTCCAACTCTTGTTAATTGTAAACTCATTTGTAAATCTTCAATGTACTCTAGGAATATATTTAAGGAATATCTAAAAATGAGCAAAGCTTCTTCTTCTTGTTTATCTTTTACGAGTTTGTTTATATCTTCTAATTGTTCATTTATTATTTTAATTATTTTATTAAATTCTTTGTTTTCAATTATCATTTCTTGTAAGTTTTGTAGTTTATCTTTCAACTCTTTTTTATCATTACCAAAATGTTGGGGCGGGGTGGCTTGATCGCTGAAATAGATGAAGTCCCAAGAAGGAAGGGTATGCAAAAAACACGGGGGTAATTTAGAGTTTTTTGCGCGACGTGCATAGGTGTTTATTGGTACACTTTGAAATAAGAACTAGTTAAGCCTAACTTAACTTAGGCGCTTCAGAGCGGGGCGGTGACTTAGGGGAGAGGTGGAGAGGGAGAGTGGAAGGCAGTGCGAGCGCGCGAGATGTAGACATCTGGATAAAAACTGCCGCTCGACACTGCCTCCTGAAACTAAACGCCCTTTTGACGTAAACATTCTCCCCCCCTTTTCGAGGACACCCGTAGCAAGAACTTCAGGATAGTAGGCTCAGGAATATGTTGGAAATGAAGATCGGTCGTCCGAATGTAGGAGAGTGTGATGGCCCTTTCCACACTTGTGGCAGTGATGACCACTGCGGCAGGAGTCCTTGGAATGATTGTGAGCCAAGCAATTGGAGCAATACTTCTGGATATGTACTTCCTGGAGCCGATTCTGGGGGCTTAGAAGTAGAAAGGGGTGGCACTTCCGTAAGGATGGATATTTTGGCAGACTCGGCATTGGTAGGATTTAATACCTCGAGTTCGTCTGCCATCCAAGGCGGGGTATGGAACCCAGTATTCGGATGGATTATTCTTAGGAGGGACTTTTTGTACGGAAACTTGCGGTGAATAGGACGAAATGGTGTGTGGAACTGAGGCGGATACTGGCCTTAGAGGGTCGGATGGAATCGGCGGAGTAGTAGAACCGCTGTTTCGATGCTGCAATGTGTGATGCCGATCTTGGCAAGTGAGACAGTTGTGAGCGCTTGTGCAATCCTGGAATTGATGGCTGCTTGCAAAGCAATTGGAGCACAACTGCTTCCTTTGGATAAAGGCTAGGCGATCGTCTGCCCTCATCTGAAGGAAGCGTGGACATATACGCACGGGGTGGTTCTTCTTCGAACACAGATCGCAGCCTTTGGGTATCGGAACTAACCTTGTGTTGAAGGAATTTATTTTTGAAAATTCTGCCACTCGATTTGTGTCTTTGGACTGGACGTGGAGGAAATTGGCAGATCGGAAGCTATCGACGGCCTCAAGAATTCGATGGCGCTCCGTCAAATAGGAATAAAGCTCAAGCCACGTAGGAATTTCGGCTTTATTTTGGATGGATTGCTCCGATAATGAGAGGGTGAGCTTTGGTCGTTTTGTCGAACACATATAAACTAGGATAGGATCCCAATTCTCAATATTAACATTTAAAGGTTTTAAGAAAGTTAAACAACCTTGAAAAGTGCGTTAAAGTTCCTTTAAGGCTGCTCCCGACTCCTGTGCTATGGATTGCACATTGAAAAGTGTTTTCAGGTGACTGTTCACCTGCAATCGCTTATTTTCGAAACGCTCAGTTAGGTTTTTCCTTCTTGAAACCATGGAATGAGCCTCGCCACATGTTTTTGAATTTAAGAGGAATAATAAATAATTTTTCAACGGGCGTTAGACTTGGATTGTCTTTGTATATTGCCGTAAAAAGGTCCCGAAAAGTCGGCCAGCGAGGGAGCCGACAGCCATAAGAAGTGGAATTTTGGGACGGAGTTACTGGAGCTTGAGGTATTTGGGAGGAGCCTTTTTGGATTTGTTCCATAAGCTGCGTGGTAAACATTTCATAGGTGGAGTACGTTTGGTAATGCTTGGATTTTAGTATAGACTTCGTGTCTGCGGCGCCCTCGCCTGCTGCTATAATGCAGTCGGAGCATATGTCCTATACTGCCTTTACCGTTTGCCACAAGGAATTGAAGTGATCGCGTAGGATTTTACAGGCGGATAACGTTGGGGTAGGAGCACTTGGAGCATTCACAGTGACTTCAAAGTGGATCAGACAGTCAGCTGTGGCCATAAATCGGGTTAAAGCGGACTTTACTGATGTTGCCATGACGTAAAATAATTTATAATTTTAATTCAGAAGTAAGGAAACGGGCTAAGATCCGATTGGAATTTAGGAACCAATCATGATTGTAAATATATACGCTCACACTGTCGGATAGGCTGAGTCAATAAATATATATTATATTGGATGGTCGGACTTATGTAAAGAATTACGGACTTTAATTTTGTTTGTTTGGAAGGAACATTTATTGTGAGCTCTTGACCCACTGTGCACTGGCGAAAGTATCGATATACGTATGTACAGCTGTGTTCATTAAAATAGCAGTGCGGCAGAAGCGAAACTATATAACGGTTTATTAGCATAGTCCTTTTTGTTAGTTGATCGCTAGTATATTTATTTTGTAGAATGGATCATAGAGATACAAAACAAGCAAAAGCCCCATTAGATTTGGTCTGTTTTTGGGTTATTTTCATATTTTTGCACACGGGCAGTGTACGCCGGGGGTTAGCGGGGTACCCTAGGCGCTGGTAGTATGGCGTGGGAGTCGACGGCGGGAACTGACGGCGTTGGCGGAAACTGGCGGCGCTGGGCTTCTCTGTTTTGCTGCTGCTGCGGCTGGCGGGCGTCGGATGCGGCGATCTGCTTCGAAGCTGTAGGGGAAAAAACACACGCTGCGCGAAATGCCCCTTGACCGAAAGAAAAGTAGGCAAAAGATAATTTTACAAAGTAGGCTTGTGCGACCGAGGTTTATTCACTTGAACTGCCAAAATCGAACTACTTAAGTCTTAGCTCAGTTCCGCGAGGGGAGCTGGGAACAGCGCAGGAGAGCGGGAGCGCGAGAGAGCGGTGCAGTTGGATAGCGGAGCCGGGGTCCAGATTCGCCGGCAGTGGGCCTGAACATTCCGCCCCTTTGCAATCGCTAGCGTTGCAAAATGTGACGGAACCCCGGCCAGTCGCCTACGCCTTAGGCCTGCGTACAAGCGCCGGAGAGGATCCACCCGAGCACCGTCTTCTGGGCTACTGGCAGTCCCTCGTCGACCATGTGGTAGCCCGGTTGTATCACCTTCGGGTAGACGTCCGCGCCCAGGATTAAGAAAATGGTGGCTGGCCGATGGAATCGCTCATCCGCGAGCGGAAGCCCCTTAAACTTCTTTATTACGCTCTCACTGAGCGCACGGATGGGGGTGCGAATGGGCACGTTCGGCTCGATCTTGAGGACCACCTCCAGTTCAATGGCTTCTGGGAACTTGCCACTTGTTGCGCTTGCGGAGCTCCCTAAGGTACTCATCCTTCCATCGAGTGCGGAATTGCTGATGGAGAGACTTTAAGTGCTGCCACCGGTTCAGAATGGACTTGGATTCGCCCTTTACTTCAGGTTTTACTATGGATAGAAGAGGTCCACCAACGTGGTGTCAACGCTAAGAGATCAGTTGGATCCTCGGACATGGGAGATAGCGGTCTGGAATTCAGACAAGCTTCGATTCTCGCTAGGAGGGTGGACAGCTCTTCAAAGGTGTACTTCCCTGTAGCGGTGGACTTGTAAAACAGATCTTGAAGCTCTTGACACCAGCTTCCCATAGGCCTCCCATATGGGGTGCCCCAGGAGGAATGCATTGCCAGGTGAGCTGCTGATGACTATACGCATCGGTCACAGACTCTTTAACGGCTTGCAGGAAGTCTCGGGAAAGCACGGTGGAAGCGCCGACGAAGGTCCTTCCATGGTCGGACTGGACTTGGCGAGGACACCCTCTTCTAGATACGAGCGAAAGCAGCAAGAAACTTTTCAGTCGCTAAGTCGGATGTAGGCTCTAGATGGATGGCCTTTGTAGAAAAACAAACGAAAACCAACACATACCCTTTTGTAATGAGACAAGCTCTTCCGGTATAATTATACCCGTTACTCGAAGAGTAAAAGGGTATACTAGATTCTTCGGAAAGTATGTAACAGGCAGAAGGAAGCGTTTCCGACCCCATAAATTATATATATTCTTGACCAGGATCACTAGCCGAGTCGATCTAGCCATGTCCGTCTGTCTGTCCGTCCGGATGAACGCTGAGATCTCGCAAACTATAAGAGCTAGGCTATTGAGATTTGGCGTGCAGATTTCTGAGCTCCTTACGCACCGCTCCACTCTAACGCCCACAAAGCACCCAAAACTGTGGCTCCTACAGTTTTTACGCTAGAATACAAATTTTAACTGAAATGTATTGCTCTCATCCACACCTATCGATTGACCCAAAAAAAAGTTTGCCAAGCCCACTTTAACGCCCACAAACCGCCCACAAACTTCAAGAAATCGTAAATATGAACGTGGATATCTCGGAAAATATCAAAGATAGAGAAATGGGATTTCAGATCTAGATTCCGTAGGCTTCAGCGCAGCGCAAGTATGTTTCGCGAATATGCCACGCCCACTCTAACGCCCACAATCCGCCCAAGCCTGTGGCGCCCACAATTTTCATGCTAGATACAAAATTTTAACTGAAATGTATTGGTCTCGTCAATACCTATCGATTGATTCAAAAAAAACTTTACCACGCCCACTCTACCGCCGGTAGGTGGCGAATTTCAATCTCGCTTTGCTGCTTCCATATCTCCATTTTCCTTTGGTCCCTTTAACTGAGTAATGGGTATCTGATAGTCGAGGTACTCGACTATAATGTTCTTCCTTGTTTTTAATATTAAACGGGCCGGCGTAGTCCATCCCTGTGTACGTGAACGGACGGGAAAAAGACACTCGCTTTTTCGGAAAACTTCCCATCATCTGGTCTTGCAATCTCTTTTTGTGGATAACGCAGACCTTGCAGGAGTTAACCAATGCCTTTACCAAGTTCTGTGAGACGCACCACTAACTGGTTACCACCATGTAATGAAATGAGAAGCGTGAATTTTTCCAGAAGCCGCGAGAGTGCACATTCGTACGACAGGATTATCGGATGTCGTTCATCATACCGCAATCTGTCGGAGGCCGTTACGCGGCCGCATGCCCTGATTAGCCCTTTCTTGTCTAGAAAGGGGTTCATAAGCTGTTCCGCGGCGGCAAGGTCCTGGGCCTCTAAACGGACCCCGGAAAGCGGTGATTGTCTTTGACATCGCTGGACAAATCGATGGACATACGCGACGACCCGCAATGCTCTATCTAATTTGGAAAAGCGATCCAGGAAATCTTCTGTCGGCATAGACGCCACATGGTCTTTGACGGCACGCATTTCGATCTCGGTCACCGGCAGGTCGATTCCCTGGCTGGGCCAAAGATCGCGTGGACGTTGCAGCCAAGTGGGTCCATGCCACCAAAGCGGGTTATCCACCAGCTCTTGGAGGGGAACTCCTCGACTAGCCAAATCAGCTGGATTATGATCGGATTGAACGTGTGACCAATTGGCTGCCTCTGTGGAATCGGTAATCTTCGTCACCCTGTTGGCAACGAACGTTGTCCAATGGCACGCTGGTTTGGCTAACCATGCTAGCACAATCGTGGAATCGGTCCAACAATGGAGTTTTGAGGTCAGCCTCGGCATATTAGGAAGAATGGCTTCGGCCATCTCGGACAAAAGGAGAGCCCCACATAACTCCAGCCTGGGAAGGGACACCGTTTTGACACGCGTCTTGGCCGTGAGCAAATGCACCATCGTCTTATGGCCCACCTCTACGCGCACATAGATCGCAGCACCGCATGCCTTTTGCGAGGCGTCAAAGAATCCGTGATGCTCTACGCGGAACTCTGGACGGAAGGAAACCCATCTCGGTATTCGGACCTGGTCTAGGACCGAACAGCTCTGGAGAAAGCTGTTCCACCTTTGGCACAGCTCAATTGGAAGTTTATCGTCCCAACCTAGATCCTGAAGCCAAATCTCTTGCATAATGATTTTGGCATACACAACAAATGGAGCGAGCCAGCCTGCTGGATCAAACAGCTCGGCAATTTGGGAAAGGACTTGGCGTTTCGTGGGGGAGATTTCCATTGCTAAATCTGGTGTGACGAAAAAGAACTCTTCGGACGTCGCCTTCCAGCGTACGCCGAGAGTTTTGGCTGTGCTCTTAGTGTCGATTTCGAGGAAGTCTGTTGTCAGAAGATGATCGCTTTGGATATGAGCTAATATTTCCTTGTGGTTGGAGTTCCATTTTCTTAATGGAAAGCCCGCGGAATCTAGAGCACTTTGTAGCTCGCGAACAATGAGCTTAGCGTCCTCGGCGGAGTCAGCTCCCGAAAGGACATCGTCTACATACATATGATTTCGAATGACGTTGCTCGCTCTTGGATGGCTGAGCTGCACGTCAGTTGCCAGCTGTTGCAGGACTCGAATGGCCAGGAATGGCGCGCAATTGACTCCAAAAGTTACCGTCTGTAATTCGAAATCTCGAATGTAATTCGAAATCCGCTGTTGCGGAATAAGATACGCTGGAACGGGGAATGCTTCGGATCTACCCATATCTGCCGATACATTTTCTCGATATCGACACTGTAGACGTATCGGAAATATCGCCACTTCAGGATCTGGATAGTTAGGTCGGACTCTAAGACTGGGCCAGCATGAAGGATATCATTTAGACTGGCCCCATTCCCACACGTAGCTTGGTTGTTGTACTTTCCGGCTTGAGCACGGCATGATGTGGAAGGTAATAACTGGCAGAACTATGGGTAGGACAGACTTCTTTCATGTAATGGAGGTCGAGATATTCTTGAATCACGGAGTCGTATTTGGTTTTGAGTTGACTGTCACTCTTAAGGCGTTGCTCGGTTCTTAGGAACTCCGACAACGCGGAGGATCTGGAGTGACCGAGGGCGGATTTCACGTTTTCGGGATCACGCAACGGAAGACTTACGACATACCTGCCGTTGTCGTCTCTTGTAGTCGTCCGGAGAAAATTTTCCTCACATGTCAAATCGGAAGATTTTGTCACTTTTACTGGCAGATCCTCCACCTCCCAAAATTTGGTGAGAAGCCTTTCCAGGGACGTGTCAACTGTGTGGGAGATTCTCGTGGAAAAAACGGAAATCTAATTTTCCCTTGGAGCAGGAACGGGACCTGTTAGGATCCACCCGAAAATGGTTTCTTGACCGAGGAGAGAGTCACAAATGTTCGGCCGGGTGCCGCTTAGGAGAATGGATGGCAGTACGTCGGCCCCGACCAGAATATCTATCTGTGCGCTCTCGTAGAACTTTGGATCCGCTAGTGGACAGAGAGTGACAGAGTGACAGAGCTTTTTGGATTCAGCGGATACTGTCTGGTTTAAGCCTGATACTTGGGCTCGGATTACCTGGTTAGGGAACTTAATTAATTTGAACAGCCGCTCAGAAATAAAGGTGGCCTCTGATCCTGAATATAGATTCAAGGCACGAGCTTTAAAATTCGACCCCAGGTGATATATGTCAATCATGGCGGTGCCCAGCAAGACGGATCTATACCCCGTCGCGAAGTAATTTTGGACTGTAGAGTCCGTAGACCGGGAAGCGGTGGCAACTGGTGTACTTGGTCTTGATCTGGGTCTTGGGGAGGGATTCAAAGGACATCTGTGTAGTAAGGTGTAATGGCGGCCGCGGCACGAAAAGCAACTATGAGTGCTTTCACAATCACGCAGCTGATGCCTTCGTGCGAAGCAGTTCAGACACAGCTACTTTCTCTTTATATATGCCGACCGCTCGTCGACCGTCATCTGGAGAAATCGTGCACATGTGCGGACAGGATGGTTTTCCTTCTTACAAAGGTCACATCCTTTGGGCTTGGGTGCTACCCTTGTCTCGTAAGAATTTATTCTTCGAGGCGCTGCAGTGGGGGCGTAGGTTTTTGGCAGAGATTGACTCGAGCCTGACGGCCGTACGTCGTCTATGACTTCTAAGGTCCGGTGACGCTCCGTAAGGAAGGCGTTCGGCTCCTGCCACGTCAGAATTTCGGCCTTGTTGTGCAGGAACTGTTCCCACAAGGATAGCGTGAGCTTCTGAAGTTTGGAGGAGCACATGTACACTAAGAGGCAATCCCAATTTTCGGTTTCAATTTCGGACATTTTTAAAGCCGCGAGGCATCCCTGGATAAAGCATTGAAGTTCTCGGATAGCTGACCCAGATTCTTGATTAACGGACTGCACATTGAAAAGTATTTTTAATTGGCTATTTACTAACAACCGCTTGTTTTCGAAACGCTCAGTTAAGTTAGCCCAAGCTGAGCGAAAGCCATCGTTAGTAAGGGGGGAGTTCGACACTATCGTTTGTGTGCATCGCCACTTGTTTTGGCATTCAGGTGAAACAGTTTTTCGACTGGCGTCAGCCTTGGATTGTTTATATAAATGGCCGTAAACAGATCCCTAAAGGTCGGCCACCGCAGATAATCTCCGGTGAAAACCTCGGTATCGCACGGAGGCAGCCGACAGCCAGAGGAAATGTAAGTCTGGGTAGGAACAGCTTGAACTTGGGGAGCCTGGGCTATCATATCCGCGATCTGAGCCCCACATCTCTCGTAAACGGAATAGCAGTAGCCGTATTTAGCTTTGAGAATTGGCAAACTATCAGCTGCACTGTCTCCGGCTTCTGCTATGCACCCGGTGCATTCATCGTATTCTGCCTTGCTGCGGTCTCATAACGCGCGTATTTCTTCGCGGCGGATGTTTAGCATGGACAGAGTAGGAGGGATCGGCGAAGGAGTATTTGTTTTGGATTCAAACTCACTCAGCCGATCTGAGACCTCAATAAATTTGCTTAGAGCAATTTGGGAAGCTGGTAGTGCCATTTTGACGTTTGCACGGGTGACCCTTTTTCGGGGCGACGAGGACTTAGCGATTTGTTCGGGTGTGGGCGGATCTACGGATATGCCTGGAACTACGGCAGGTGGAATAGACAACTTGTTGTTATCACTTCCAACGGACATTTAAAAAAAATGACCTTTTTTGGGTCAGAATCTGATCGCCTTTGTTTATGTCGAATAAACAGGAAACCTGGCCCACTTCTGGAACAGTGGAACGAGGTGTCGACAAAAAAAAGTAGTGGATCGGATAAATAGAAAATTGGAGCAAGTACCGACCTGGTTTACTTTGCGGAATTAAACCCAATGATACGGATTAGGAACGGTGAGTAAGGAGTTCGTATATAACCCGTGGAGAAAAAATACTATGGTATTTATCCTTTTTGGTATATGTATATCGTAATATGGTATAATTGGGATCAAGTTTGGTATTTTTGTTGTGCTGCTATTTTTTTCTTTGAAATAATTTGAGGGGGAAAATACCAAATATTTGTAATTATGTATTATAGTCCCCGGTGGAGTAATACTCGAGGATTCTTTTAATTTTATTTAATATTCCGAGGGAAAAAATACTAAAACATACCGAAAAATTAGTGGACGCATGCTATGCATGCGGTGCTAGTATTATTTTCCCTGGACAAAATAAATTTTACGGATTAAATACCAAATACCCAAAAAAATACTAGAAAGTTTGATGGTGGTAAATAAAACACAATGACCAAAAAATGTTCACGTCGGTTGGTGTAATTTTTATTTTATTATTTTTAACCGGATGGCCGACGGAAAACTTTAATAGGTCGGAACGGGATGGTGGAGTTAAAATTATATGTGAATGTATGTAGATATTTGTATGTATATAGATATTTTAAATTTATTAAATATTTATTGCCGGCGGGGTATGTGTTGTGGTGGACGTTTTCGATTTATTTGTGTGTGGACTGTATTTGGAAAAACGAAAAAATGTGTGCAAGAACTTTAGCGGCTGCAGATATACAGTAAGAAAATCTTGAAAAGTTTTGGGGGCCTGAATTGGCAGAACGCTGGAAATTAAATAATTCTCACTGTATGCTTGGCTTGTATTTGCACAATATTTTTTCTAAGCTTGGAATTTTTTTTCTCCATTTTATATAAGTGTATGTATGTACGGATGAGTGGCCAAATGCAATTACAAAAGGAAAATTGAAGAAAAAGTGGCGAAGTAATTTATTAATTGCCGTTGTCGGATTTAACCGGACTTGGATTTTGGACAAATCGTACAGAAAGGCAAACGAATTTTATTTTCGAGTGGCTGACTGCAGACCGGCAATTAATGAGACGAAAAAGCTTTACTTATCTTATCCGGCTCGAAGGACCAAAATGTACGCCGGGGGGTAGCGGGGTACCCTAGGCGCTGGTGGTATGGCGTGGGAGGCGATGGCGGGAACTGACGGCGTCGGCGGGAACTGGCGGCGCTGAGCTTCGGTGTTTTGCTGCTGCTGCGGCTGGCGGGCGTCGAACGCGGCGATCTGCTTCGAAGCTGTAGGGGATAAAACACACGCTGTGCGAAATGCCCCTTGACCGAAAAAAAAGTACACAAAAGATAACTTTACAAAGTAGGCGGGGGTGTGACCACGGCTTATTCACTTGAACTGCCAAAATCGAACTACTTAAATCTAAGCTCCATTCCGTGAGGAAAGCTGGGAACAGAGCGGGAGAGCGGTGCAGTTGGATAGCGGGGCCGGGGTCCAAATTCGCCGGACAGTTGGCCTGAACAGGCACAATATTTTGGCTGTTCACTGAAATAGCAGTTTTTGATTTTCTTCTCGTGGGAAAGTCACGAAAATGTTTGTAACTTGATGAAAATCGGGTTTAATTAAGGCCATTATTACAAGGTGAGTTCCAAAATAAGCCGGACTTTTTGAATCTAGCGCCCTCTAGTGGCGCCATCTATATGTCAACTGGTGCGTTAGAATCTGCTATCGTTTTTCGACTTCCAGTAAAAATTTCATGACATTTCATCTATTGGAAGTGAGGTTATTGCGTTTTAAGTGTCAGTATGTTTTGTCATCGGTGCGAAAATGAGCTTCGAACAAAGAGCCAACATTAAATTTTGTTTTAAAATTGGTAAAACTTTTACCGAAACGTTTCAATTGATTAAACAAGTTTATGGCGATGATTGCCTATCCCGTAGCAGAGTGCACGAGTGGTTTTAACGTTTTCAAAGTGGTCGTGAGGACATAAATTCATAAAAAATTAGCCGAGATCATCATTGAAATTCATGGAAATAGAATTGAACATCTCCAAAATATCGATTTATCGCATTTTGACCGAACATTTGGGCTTACAAAAGGTGTGTGCACGGTTTGTTCCGCACAAATTGACTGACGTCCAAAAATTGCTCAGAATTCAACATTCGAAGGACATCATTAAAGAGGCAAAAAAAGACCCGAACTTCCTTTACAAGATTGTGACTGGTGACGAAACGTGGTGTTTTCAATATGATCCCGAAACGAAACGCCAGAGTGCTGAAGGGAAGGCGCCGGACGAGCCGAAACCCAAAAAATCGCGCCTGGAGAAGTCAAAAGTGAAGACAGTGCTGATTTGTTTTTATGATTCCAAGGGTATTGTCCACAAAGAATTTGTTCCATCCGGCCAAAACGTTAATGCGGGATCATGGACCAACATGTTTACGTAAATATACTGAGAAACGTCATTCTGTCGTATACTGATGATGAAATGTCCTTAATATGGACATTTCAGCAGGACAATGATCCTAAACACACCAGCAAATTGGCCAATGAGTGCTTTAGCCAAAAAGAAATGGACGTAATGCCGTGGCCAGCACAGTCCCCGGACTTAAATCCGATTGAGAACTTATCGGGGTACATACGCGTAATGTTGCCAAGAAATCCCCGACTTCTAAGGCGCAGCTTTGGCAAGTTGTGCAGGAGGGTGAGGGCAGATTTCCCTCAAACGTAGCGAGGACTTGGTGGACTCCATGCCACGTAGGTGTTAGCCTGTAATAGCCAATAAAGGCTATACAACAAAATATTGGGTCATAATCAAATCGATATTTAGTAGGATTAAATGATAAATGAGCTATATTGAATTTTATCATATTTTTCTTTTACGACTGCTATTTCAAAGAACACCATAATTATGACTTTCTTTTTTGTTATTATCCATTTTTGCTAAAATATTGAAGTACCCAAGAGGAAAAAACAGTTAGATTATTTTAAAATAAATAATTGAAACTGTTGTATCTAAGTTCTGTCTTAATGTTGTGTTTATATTATTGATTTTCAATTTTATACGTGCAGGTCGTAAGCACTGCTATTTCAATTTCGGTGCGATTATTTGTCACCTGCACAACTAAATTGCAGACGAATGGCGGGAGTAAATTTGTGGATATTGTAACTGTGTTTTTAATTTTAGAAATAATTTAGCCGTATTTGTAGGTCGAGAAAAGTAGCTGGAGTGAACTGTATTAGAAGGAGTAGTTAAAGTGGACTGTATTAGAATATTTATGTAAATATACACACGCAGCTGGAACACAGTAAAAAACAAGGAAGAACGCTATAGTCGAGTACCTCGACTATCAGATACCCGTTACTCAGCTAAAGGGACAAAGGGGGAAATAGAGACATGCAAGCAGCATGCCAGACTCAAATGCGCCACATACCCCTGATCTCAATATATGGTTATGTGGGCGGTAAACAGATTTAAGCGCTATGGGCGTTAGAGTGGGCGTGGCAAACTTTGTTTGGGTCAATCCATAGGTATTGACGATACTTATACATATCAGTTAAAATTTTCTTTTTAGCATTTAAATTGTTAGAGTTAGAGTGGGCGCAGCAAACTTTTATTTGGATCAATCGATAAGTATTGACGAGACTAATACATTTCAGTTAAGGTTTTTTATCAATCATAAAAATTGTGGGCGCCACAGGCTTGGGCGGTTTGTGGGCGTTAGAGTGGGCGTGGCAAACTTTTTTTTTAATCAATCGATAAGTACTGACGAGACTAATTCATTTTAGTTAAAGTTTTTTAACAATCATAAAAATTGTGGGCGTCAGAGGTTTGGGCGGTTTGTGAGCGTTAGAGAGGGCGTGGCATATTCGCGTAACAAACTTGCGCTGCGCTCAAGGCTACGGAATCTAAATCTGAAATCCCAATTCTCTATCTTTGATAGTTTCCGAGATATCTTCGTTCATATTTACTATTTTTTTAAGTTTGTGGGCGGCTTGTGGGTGATTTGTGGGCGTTAAAGTGGGCGGGGCAAACTTTTTTAGGTCAATCGATAGGTATTGATGAGAATAATGCATTTCAGCTTAAATTTTTATTCTAGCATCAAAACTGTATGAGCCAAGGTTTTGAGCGGCGTGTGGGCGTGGCACGCTGCTAAAACACACTTGCGCTGCGTAAGAAGCTAAGGAATATGTATGCCAAATCTCAATAGCCTAGCTCTTATAGTTTCCGAGATCTCAGCGTTCATCCGGACGGACAGACAAACGGACAGACGGACAGTTGGACAGACGGACCGACGGACAGACGGACATGAATATATATACTTTATGGGGTCGGAAACGCCTCCTTCTGCCTGTTACATACTTTCCGACGAATTTCGTATACCCTTTTACTCTACGAGTAACGGGTATAATAAGAAGTGTAAATCTTAAGGAAAAATTTTATGATCGGGAATTTATTAATGTGGCTGATTTAAATTTTACACACAATTGGAATTGAAAATATGTTTGAGAAATATTTTAGTTGAATAATAGCACTGAATTATCTACTGGAATTGTTTCAAGTGTACAATTGTGGCCAAAGGAAACTGGAATTTTGTCGGGCACAAATAACGGAATTTAAATACATATATTTATTGCCGTTGCGTCGGATTAATCACTTTTGGATTTAGACAATATATCATACAGAAAATAAGTCGAAATAGGGTAAGGAAATCTGGCTGACAGGCAAATTATAGCAAGTGGAACTTATCTAGAGCGGTTCAAGCCTGCTGGAAAAAATCAAAGGAAACTCCACGAGAGGAAAATCCAAAGATTTAGAAATCCGGCTTCGACTGGACCAAACTGAAGATGATAAAATAGGTATTTGTGAGCTGTCCCTAAAAAGTTAATTAATCCCCGTTTTTGTCTCGATGATTTCATATTTTAATTGTTTCAATGTTAAGGCAATGTCTGGTACGATTTTAAATTGGTTTTCGTATTTTATAAATTCCTGATATGTTTTAAATATTTTAGTTTGATTTATTTTAATCATATGATGTTCCAAATTTAGAGGTATTTTTATAGTCCCTGTGTTCAGAAGTAAATAACCGTTGTTCGAAGTAATGGGTGTAATGAAAGTTTGTTGAGCTGTTGTCAGTGGTATTTTCGTCCATGTCACTATCATGATTAATTTCATTATCAGAATCAGTACTGTCAGTTTCCCTGGAATGAAAAGAGAGTATATGCATTTTCGCTTTTTAAAATTTACCTATGTGTTTTACTATTTTATGACCCCTATTAGTATCTTGCCAGTGCTTTTCGTCTTTTTGTTCTAACGCTCCTGTCTTTTTAAATGGGCTTACTAATTTAGCTTTACGTTTAATTTCTTTTTCAACTTTAGAGTATTCCAGATCTACTTCATGTTCCTCGCGGCCTTTATTAATTTGATCTATCTTATGTTCTTTTTGCTTTTGCAAATATTTCAGCAGGATTTTTACCTGTTGCATCATGGGTTTTTTCGTGATCATAAACGTATGTTGCCTTTTCTATGTTCATAAACTTATCTTATCTATACGAAACGGTCAAGAATTAGATAACCTAATTAACACTTTTACTGATATCTGCGGTGAGGCCTTAAAAAGGGCTTGCCCTAGCAGAACAGTCAAGGCAAAGCACAAGCCTCAATGGTGGAACGCAACCCTGGCGAACCTTACAAGAGAGTGTAGAACTTACTTTAATAGAGCTAAATACAACAATAGCAAATCTTCCTGGAATTTGTACCATAAAAAAACTAAAACAAAACTAAGCCTGTACAAAAAGGAAATTAGAATATCAAAATGAAGAGCTTGGGCTAATTTCTGCAGTAGCATAGAATCTACTGCGGAAGCATCCAGAAGAATTTCAGCAAAATCTTCAGCAACCATTGGCTATTTAAAAACCAATGCTGACAGCTGGACGGAAAACAGTCAGGAAACCCTTGAACAACTGTTAGACACCCACTTCCCTAAAAACACCCATGCAGTGGTGGACCTCTACATAGAGGAGAACTTAGACGACCAGAGTATAGACAACATCTCAAACCCTGGCCGCATTCAGGGGGCTGTTAACTCTTTTACGCCCTTCAAATCCCACGGCCCGGATGGTTTCTTCCCGGCCCAGGTACAACGGACACTTAATATTTCCCTACCCTGGCTGACAGCCATCTTCCAGGCTGCCTTGCTCTAAACCATATTCCAACAAGGTGGCTGGACGTTAAGGTAATTTTTATACCGAAAGCCGGCAAACCCTCCCACACTAACCCAAAGGACTTCCGCCCGATTAGTCTCTCTTCCTTCTTGTTGAAAACCCTGGAAAGGCTAATTGACACCTATATCAGGCTAACCATCGACCAAAGCCTACTCTCTGACGCACAGCACGCGTACCGTAAGGGTATAGAGAGAGGATTCCGCAATA
Organism: Drosophila subpulchrella; assembly: GCF_014743375.2. Lineage (NCBI taxonomy): Eukaryota > Metazoa > Arthropoda > Insecta > Diptera > Drosophilidae > Drosophila > Drosophila subpulchrella. Next base: position 1,014,247 of record NW_023665571.1, read on the forward strand.
AGGAATACTCTCTGGCAGCGTTTCATAGAAGACGCCTTTAACAACGTCACCCCAACGGCGATTACTTGTGCTCTGACTGAACTGGGCATTGAGCGGCCCATAGTGGGACTTATACACACCATGCTAACCAGCAGAGTAGTGTACTCCACTATGGGATCAGCCCACTCGACCAGGAATGTCAGCAGAGGAACCCCACAAGAGGGCGTACTCTCACATCTCGTGTGGGTTTTAGTGGTAAACAAACTGCTATCACTTCCAGTAGAGGCGGGCACTAAAGTGGTAGCCTACGCGGACGACGTGGTTATTCTACTGCAGAGCAAATTCCCGTTAACTCTCCAGGTGGACGGCTGTCTGTGGACTGGGAGTTAACCCAGAAAAGACCGAACTAGTTCTCTTTACAAGGAAGTATACGATTCCAAATCTAATTCTCCCAAAGCTACACCAAACGCGCCTAACCCTTAGCAACCAAGCAAAGTACCTAGGTGTCATCCTTGACAAAAAGGTTCTCTGGACAGACAACATCCTAGATCGCACACGCAAAGCGGCCATAGCCCTCTTCGCTTGTATAAAAGCCATAGGGAGGAAGTGGGGTTTCTCCCCCATGATAGTTCACTGCCTATACACTGCAATAGTCAGGCCCATTCTCCTCTACGGAAACATTGTATGGTGGCCTTCCCTAGAAAAGAATTGCAACCTTCGGATCCTTCACAAGATCCAAAGAAGCGCAAAACTCTGCATCAGTAGGGCGCTTCGCACCACCGCCACTGAAGCACTAAACACAATTCTCGACCTCCAAACCCTGGACCTACTTGCCAAAAGCTGGGCATCTGCAACAGCGCTGAGGCTCCGCGAAGCAGCGGCATGGACAACAGGCTCTACGGGTCACTCCAGTATCCTATCAAAACATACATCCTTACCACGCAGAACAGACTACGTTCCACCCATAGTCAACTTCGAAACAAGATACAAGATCTTCATACCCACCCGTTCAGACTGGGACAACCTCCCACACCAATTCGAAAACGCTGTCAACATATACACTGACGGCTCCAAGCTTAACTCCCAAACAGGTTGGGGAGTCTTCTCCCCCGAACTAGACATAAAAGTCTCATTCCGCCTACCAAACCACTGTAATGTTTTCCAAGCGGAAGTCATGGCAATTCAAGAACCCATGACCCACCTGGACACGTCTTCTCGGATAGTCAAGCAGCCCTCAGGGCCCTCGACTTCTACACAACGAACTCAAAAACAATCTCTGAACGCCGTAAATATATTAACGATATGGCCACTCATTTGAGAATCAACCTCATCTGGGTGCCTGGACTCCGCAATATTGAGGGCAACTGCATAGCAGACGAGCTAGCAAGACAGGGGACAACCGCCGACATCCTTCGCGATAAGCACACGGTGGGTATGCCCATGGCTACCTGCAAGCTCCATCTCAGGCAGAGACTGCACACACATTCCAACCACCGTTGGAAATCAATCTCAACATGCCACAATTCTAGAGTCATGGCCAAACTTCAACTCGAAAATAACAAAAACTGTCCTACAATGTAGCAGGGAGGACTCAACTCTCAACTCTCCTAAATGCCCTGACGGGCCACTGCCTTATAGGGACTCATGCGCTCAGGCTGGGACTCAGTTACCACGACTTCTGCCGCAGCTGCAAACAGATAGACGAAGAGGAGAGCATCGAACACCTCCTATGCTTCTGCCCAGCGCATAACCTAAAGCGCTTTCAAACCCTAGGTAGCTACACACTTCCGAACCTTGCGGCCATTCAGGGCGTAAGCTTCCAAAAACTCTTATGTTTCCTAAGTAGAACAAAATACTTCGCGAAAGCAAAAAACCCATAAGCTAGGGAAAAGGATCTAATCAGAGATCATGTGGTATCACAAGGGGCCAAATGTGGCCTAAGTGTGGGGACTAGTATCTAATCTCCAACCACTCCTACCTAACCTAAGCTAACCTAACTTATCTTCAGCGTCCGTAAGTGTATTGATAACTCAAAGTTTTTCATTGATTGTTTTATAAACCCGTTCTATATCGGCTATACCATTCTTGCTAGTTGTAATTTCAATGTTAATATTTTCCTTTTGTAACCAATTTTGTAATGATTTAGATACTAGGCCACGATCTTGATCCATTTAAATTGATTTCGGTTTACCTATCATATTAAAGATTTTTAAAGCTTTTTTAAATCTAGTTTCAATCCAATCTGTGGTTTTTGTTTCAATAATAGAAATGAATTTTGAATGAATGTCGATGCATGTTAAGAATTTACGTTGGTCAATAAAGTAATAGTCTACAATATATTATATATAGCTAATATTTATGGTTTCTGGAGTTTTTTCAAACGGAAGAGCAATTTTTATGTGCTCTGCTTTGCATAAATTAAAATTTAACATTTATTAATTATGTTTTGAATAAGTAATAATGCGTCTGGGAAGTAGTATTTCGATTTAAAAGTGTCATAAGTCTTTTTAATACCTTGGTGTATTGTTTTCTTATGTATTTCTATAATTTTTTTATGAAAGTCTGCATATGTGGGCAAGTTGGAAAGTACTACTGAAGTTTTCATTAATTTCGTACCAGTATTTGGTTTAATTAATTTCATATAGGCTGGTTGAAAAATAGCAAAATTTTTGTCATTATTAATGTACATAACAAAATTGTGTCCACATATAAATTTTATATTTATGTATTTCGCCAAAGTTTCAGTCATGTCACTGTAAATAATTTTATTAATAGTTTTGTTATAGTAGTGAGTAAGTTCGTTAGTGTCTTGATTTCCCTTTTCAAATATAAGTTGGCGATTAAAAACGTTAACTGGTCGTTCGGTAACTATGCACCGTATCTACATCGTCTTCATTATGAAATACTTCTTCAATTTTGTTATCTTTTGATTCCTTTCTTGTATTCCTGGATAAAGCATCTGCTACGTGATTCTCATTTCCTTTAATGTACTTTATTTCATAATCAAACTCTCTAAGTTTTATTTTCCAAAGCTGTAATTTCATATTAGGTTCCTTTAAATTGTGTAACCTATCAAGTGGATTATGGTCAGAGAATATTTTAAAACTTCTTCCAAAGAGATAGGGGCGGAACAACTTAGTCGCCCATACAATAACTAGTAATTCTTTTTAAATATCTCTATAATTTAACTCATGTTCATTTAAAGTTCTACTGGCAAAACAAATGGGTTTCCCTTCTTGGGATAGTACAGCACCTAATGCATAATTGCTTGCATCTGTAGTTAGATCGAACTTCTTTTCAAAATCTGGATATATGAGAATTGGATCGTTACTTATTAAAGTTTTTAATTTTTTAACACTTCATTGTAACTAGGATCGTTTATATTTATTTTTGCTCCTTTCTTTAAGCAAAGAGTGATTGGCTCTGCAATTTTTGCAAAATCTTTTATAAAGTTACGATAAAATCCATAAAGGCCTAAAAAGGATTTTATTTGTTTGGAAGAGTTTAAAATTTTAAAATCTTGAATAGCTTGAATTTTGTTTGGGTTTGCTCTGAATCCTTTAGTTGAAATTATGTGACCTAAAAATTCAGTTTCTCGTTTCATAAACTCACATTATTCTAATTGTAGTTTGAGATTTGATCTGCGAAGACGTTCGAATACTTTTTCAAAGATTGAATATGCTCTTGTAAGGAGGTTGAAAATATAACAATGTCGTCTAAATATACTGGACAATGGGTACCTATTATGTCGTGTAATATATTATTCATACAACGCTGAAATGTGGCGGGTGCATTATTGAGGCCGAAGGGCATTCTAGTATATTCATAGTGAACCTTCTTAGTGGAGAATGCAGTTTTTTGAATAGATTCTGGGTCCATTTCAATTTGATGGAACCCTTTAGCAAGATCTAGTGTTGTAAAGTATTGACATTTCCCTAACTTGTCTTATATTTCGTCCGTGTTCGGAATAGGGATTTTATTATTGATAGTTATTTCATTCAGTCCTATTTAATCAATAACCATACGAAATTTGGGTATGCCCGATGCATCCCTTTTCTTGGAAACCATTACAATTGGACTGCAATAAGGAGATTTGGATTTTCAGGTAATAGCTTGTCTTATCATTTCTTCAATTTATTTTTCTACTTCTGTATCGTAAATGTTAGAATAACTATATGGTCTTCAATAAATTGGTTCTTCATGTTTTGTTTTTTTTAACGTGTCTGATTTCGTTCGTGAAAGTCATATTTTCACCTTCATGATACTGAATATCAAAATATCTTGACATTAAATAATGAAGTTCAGTTTTTCTTCATTATTTAAGTGATCGTCCCTAATATTATTGTCAGATAAGTCCGTTTGTAAGGCATAATTATATTCCTCATCATCTACTACAATTGAAGAAGTTTGATTTCGATTTTCTGTTATATTTACCATAGGGAATTCATAATTATGTAATTCAATAGTGTTTTGCTGATGATTCTTTCAGAATTTTTCTTCCTATAAGAATGTTATAATGTTTTCAAAAGTTTTTTATAAAAAATGTTTGCTTAGCTGAAATTAATTTTGGAATACTAAACTGAATATATTTATTCAAAGTTACAGATTCACCTATTGTTTCACTTTTAGTATAACTATTTTTAAATGGGTACTTAAAGAAGTTTTCGTTAATTAAATTTATGCTTGAACCTGTATCGATAAGACAGAGGCACGGTTTATTATCAATTTTAATTTTTATGGCTGTGGTGTTTCTTCCGAGGCTGTTGTCTGAAAATTTTCAAATGTGTCCATTGCACTATGGGCAAAAAAACCGTTTTTGGTGCATAAACTCTAGTTTTTAAGATATTGACTTGAAACTTTTTTTGGTGTATTATTTAAACTTAAACAAAATTTTGGTTTTTGTTTTTTTTTTAATTTGTCCACCGCACAGTGGTTAAAAATACATTTTAAAATAAGTAATTATTATAAATTATAATTTTAATCCTATTTGGTGTTACATTATAGAAAAAAACCGGTAACATATTTGGGATCCATTGTTACATTTGAAGAACACTGAAAAAAAATTCGATCAATTTTTTTTAATAACTCAACAATTTTAACTTACTCTTTTTATTTTTTCCTTGTTTTTTAGTTTTCAATATCGTCTGGTACCTCTTCCTCTAATTCTATTTCAAAAGTGTCACTTACATCATCGTTACAATTTTCTTCATCTGTGTCTTCTGTGCCTGGGGATATGATTGGCGAATCCAAAAGATCTACAACCTCTGCTGGCAGAGGCATCCGGTTGGTTTTTGTTGATCAAAAACTAGATAATAGGGGATCAGACGAATCCATAGCTCTGTGAAAAACATCTGACATATTGTCAGCAGGTCTACATTTTAATTTCTCCTCAGCTATTTTCGAATAAGGGGGGTAAATATCGCAGCCATGTTGTTTACTAATTTGTTTTACATTTATGTATTGCTGCTTAGTAAATCCATTTTCCATAAAAAAAGCGAATGCCTTTTCAGAAGTTATTGGACTCGGAGCCAGCGATTCAGTTCTATCACTTCTTTTAATAATTTCATTTTCTGTTGATTTTCTGCCGGAAATGTTAGCAGCGTGTAGTAACAAAGGAGTTGAATTTTCATTTTCTACCGCAAGTTCAGATGCCAACTTTATTTTGAGTCGTTTACCAGCAGCTTCATATGACAATTTTGGACGACCACCTTTCTTCTGTGGGGATTCATTTCTATCAGAAAGTATAGTCATATTACCGGCTAGCCGCATAGCGTGTTTTTGTCTAAATCGCTTTATGTTTCGGCAGCATCGAGGCAAATGTTTATTTATGTAATTTATAAAGTTAGTAATTTTAGTTGATATTGTTTTTATTATTGTTTCATTTTGATGATCGGCATTCAATTTGTCGAATATGTAAGTCTCCAATGCTTCTCGCGAGCGTTTGTTGCTTTCCCAAACTGCAAGAAGAGCCCCGTGACCAAACACATATGTCTCTACATAAACGCAAGTTTAGCGAAAAGGAGCAAAAATGAGCAAAAACGGTTAGTTGTATGACAATAAGGACACTTTTGTAATCAATTTCTCGTTCTTACTCTTTTGCAAGTCTGTGCTATTAATAAGTTATACTCCACAAAACACAAACACAATTGTTAGTTCAAATCTATGAAGATACACATATAAAACAGTTCACAGGTGGACAACAAGACACATAAAATCAAATGTTTAAGCTAATTTGCATTAATAAATACCTTTGCAAGGAATTTCCATTTTCATATTTATTAAACTTTTTTTCACAGAAAACAACAAGCACGTAAAGTTTGCCAATTTTTCGCGCCAATTTAACGACATAGCAAAGCCTCTCGAACAGCTGACTTTGTTGGAGTGGCAACACTACAGAGTTGCCACCAAAAATTTTTGGAGGGCGGTTTTTTTGAAATGAAAATGTCTAGATTCGATTAGTATGGGCCATTCATAAAAATTAATTAAGAAAATAAATAGGTTTATGCACCAAAATCGGGTTTTTTACCCATAGTGCATTGGCTCAGACTTACGTTGTTGATCTGAATCTGAAACTCGGGGACGTTTTTGCGGAATATTGGTACTCTGAGTACCTTGGTTACCCTGTCCTTGATTGTTTTGAAAAGTTTTTTTGGAACATATACGAACGATTATATATGGATTTATCTTCAAACACTCCTACAGCTTGGGCAGCTTATTTTAATTTAAGAGGAGACGAAATATCAAATTTACTTAACATAATAAAATTTTGGACTGGTAATTTTTACGAATCACTTCAGCTAATGTATCACTCAATGTCCTCGAAACTAGAACTGTGCTTTATGGATTATTGTCTAGGCTCAGTTTACAACAAATTCTATTTCTCTGTTCTTCTAATTCTTCAACAAATTTACGTAAATTATTTTTATATTTAGTCTCACGTAATTCTGCTATCATTCGATGTGGATGTGTTGCGCTGTGGAACTCGCTGATAAGTAGGGTTCTAAATTCCTTCCAGTCCTATGGTATAGTAGTACGTATAACGTAGATATTCGTATGACTTTGGCATGGGTCTTCGGGTCTTTTTTTTCTCAGCTTCGGCGCGCTTTTTTGCTGCTGCGGCAGAGAATTTTAGTGCAAAACAGAGAAACGTCAGGCGTCAGCCTGCACGCTGCGTGCCAACTTCGTGTATTTTACACTCACACTAATGCAAGGCAATCTTGTGATGGTATGTGTGTGCCGACCACTGGTTTAAATTGAAAAAATTTTATTGTCTTTATATTTTTTTGTTTTTTATATAGGCGAAATTAATTCGATTTATTATCGCTGGATTAGACACTAGAAATCCTCATTCGTGACTTAACTATTGTTGGAAATGTAGTATGCACATATATTGAATATCTACTCTAACAAGAGTACTTGAAGCAAACACACTGTAACACTTTGTTGCAGTGTTTACATAAACAAAGGCCCGGTCAAAAACCTAAGTGGGCGAAACATGAGTCGATCGGCGCGCTCACAGAAAGTGCAAGTGTCAGCATTCTGTTACACACGCAGGCCGCTCATCCGAACTCAAGTACATGCATATACCCTCGCGCTCCAGCTAAAGAATACATAATTAAATACACATAGTATATATAAGATATACATAGCCGTCTCTCTGCCGTCCAACTGTGGGCAGCGCAGCTACAAGACTTAGGCTTACTTAGAACCTAAGGAGAAATGTAAAATCAGAAACAACTGGACGTTGGTAGCGGCACTAATGCTGCTCCAGACTTCAAATAAAGAATATTAAAACAAATCAAAGATGTCTTTACACTACAGTAAGTTCGTTTTGCGGATAGAAATAACGTTTTTATTTTCGCGAAGTGATTTTTTAAGTCCTTTTTAGGTAGTCACTCGCGAGGATATTAATTGTATCCTACCGGCTGAGTCAATTATGTTTTTTGCTTCGGGATATATTAAAAAAAAGCGATTTTTATTTTAATATACAGCGGAGTTTTTATTGGTAAAGTTCTTTCTAGTTAGATTCCCAATCTTAAGCTGATTCTAGAAAGTGCATTATTCTTATAACTGTGGCCTTTAGCGGTGACAGCGACGCTCGATGAAACGGTTTCTAGGCTGCTTTTTTTGTTTAATTAATTATATAATTAAAAATATAATTAATAATTTGGATTGGCCAAAGCTTTTTTGCTGACGAATGGGTTCTAAGGCTGGACCCTTTGTTTAAATGTTTGAATATTGTTTATGTCTGCCGTCGTCGATAAAGGCGTGAGTATTGTTTATAATTCCGGTGCCGCCGATCGAAGGCGTGGGAAAGATTTGTGTCTAAGGGGTTAAATATTTATGTCGGATTGATTCTAATAACTGCGATAGTAGTCTCTGGACTTATCTTATTGACAATTGGAATAATGGGTATCTCGGGGTATACAGGTTGTATGTTGGGTTTGGAATCCAGGGTATTCGCTTATGCGTCAATTATATATATTCGTGCACTATAGTTACCATCCAAGCACTACTAGTTACGCTTAGCAAGGAACCCCAGTTTAATACTATATTACAGTATTTGTTGTCCACAGAAAATAATCCAATAACCGTAACCGAGCTGGATAAGTTGTTTATTGGCACCTTCCTTCTAGATTTCTTACCACTCATGCATTGTATCAAGGTAGAGAAAGTTATTGTTATCTCAACAGTACCAAAAGTATCTGTCCCTTCTCAGATTGATAATAATCAACTGCTGGGTTATCTTTTTACGTTTGTAGTTAGAATCAAAAATTAATTCTGTCCGAAAATGAAAAAATCTATTCTACATGATAATTTAGATATATTAATTATACTTTTATAAGTTTAAGCTTCTGTATTATAATTAAAGATTACCTTTTCAGCAGCGAATATCAGCCTTGTGTTTGTATTAAGAGCCATTCAGTAGTTGTAGTAACCCTTGTTGTTGTGAAAAATCAGCGTTTTGCTGTTTTGTGCACCTTTGCCCCTAGAAAATCGATACTCTGCGCTAGCAAAATAATTGTCAACTAAAATTAATTCCATATGTATTAGCCGTTATCGTTATTTTTCTTCCGTGGCACCTGACAATGTTTTACTCAATAAATTTCTAATGTTAAAGGGAAATCAAATAAAGAAATAATAAAAGAACAAGAAAGGAAGCTTACTTCGGCAAGCCAAAGTCTATATTCCCTTGCAGGTTAGGTTAGGTTAGGGCGGCTGTCGGACTACGGTCCGACACACTTAGACCTCTATGGGTCCATTGTTATACCGCATGATCTCGTTTTACCTTCTCTAGGGTCCCGTATCTAGTAAGTTTCAGCCTGTGTTAAGCTGATCAGCATGTCTTCCACCCGGAAGATCTTATAAAGGCACTTATGTTTTTGATATTAATCTCCGATATTTCGGTAAGATGGTCGATGAAGGGACTTCCTAAGGGTTTCAGTCTGAGTCTGGATAGGGCTGGGCAAAAGCAGAGAAGGTGTTCTACCGTTTCCTCTTCTTCCTCATCCCTGCAGCTTCTGCAGAAATCATTTTGTGGGGCTTTTAGCCTGCCGGCATGTGTGCCGATGAGTCAGTGGCCTGTAAGACCTCGTATTAGCATGCCACACTCTGTGCGGCTGAGTTTGAGTAGTTCCGAGGCCTTTTGTTGTTTATCACAGGCCATGTCTGGTGAGAGATACGACACTATGGTGCGTTTGTCAATGGATTTTGGCTAGTTTTTTTAAATAGTTTTTTATGTTCAGCTTGCAAGTTGCCATGGGCATGCCGACGTTGTCCTTTCCTGGGAGGAGAGGCATGATGGTGCCCTGCCTGGTTAACTCGTCCGCTATGCAGTTGCCTACGATATCCCGGTGACCCGGAACCCATATTAGGCTGATAGTAAACTGAGTATCCATCACGTGGAAAGATCTGCGACAGTCTTTGGAGGCTTATGTTCCCTAAACAGTGGGCCTGAGTGACTTCCTGATATCTAATTGTTCGGAGTATACACCTCCGCCAACTTGTCCTTCTAATTTGAAGCCATCTGTATAGAAGCAGAGTGCGTCCGTCGTGCCCGGTCGGCCCTGCTACCATTCCTCTCTATCTGGAATCAGGGCCTCAAAGGGTGTGTGACTGTATTCAAGGGATTTGCATAGATCCGTTTTCTTCGGAATCGATTTATCATGCTAAAGAATTTTATCATGGCCATTAAATTGGGCTTTCCACTGCCGGGTGTCCCTCAGTCGAATAGCTGCCGATGTGGCCCTTTCCATGTCTGCTAAGTCCAGGCTAGGGACGTTCAAGATCGCATTCAGCGCTTCATTCGGGGTGGTTCAAAGGGCTCCACTAATACACAAGACCGCCATTCGCTGTACTTTGTTTAGAGGAGTCAGTATGCATTGTTTGTGCAGAGCGGTCCACCACAGAGCCACTTCGTATAGTAGGATTAGCTTGACTACCGCTGTGTATATCCAGTTGACTATTCTAGGGGACATGCCCCATCTTAGCCCAACGGCTTTTTTACTGGAGTAAAGTGCAATAGTCGCTTTCTTGGTTCTCTCTTGGTTATTTAAGCACTTTTTGAGGCGCTTGTCTTATACTAACCCCAAGTATCTGGCGTGATCGCGTAAAGAGAGATTACAATTGTTTAGAATGGGTAGGTTGAGTTGTGGAATTTTGTATATCTTTGTGAATAGAACAAGATCCGTTTTCGAGGGATTTACCCCGAGTCCGTTCGCTATCGTCCATTCCGATAGTATTTTAAGTTTAGCGGTTATAAGATCGCAAAGTGTTTGTGGATATTTTCCATTAAAGATGATGGCGATGTCGTCTGCGTATGCCACTACCTTACAACCTCCTCCTTCCAGAATCCGCAGTAGTTTATTTACTGCGATATTCTACAGGAGGGGTGATAGTACACCTCCTTGCGGGGTGCCTCTGTTCACTAGTCTAGTCTGGGTAGAGGTCCCTGGTGTAGCTGTGACCATTCTGCTTATCAGCAATTTATGGATCAACCCCACCATTGGCGGTTCAACCCCTAGCTCTGTGAGAGATTCTATTATAGCAATGGGAAGCACGTTATTGAAGGCTCCCTCTATATCCAGGAAGGCGATCAGTGTGTATTCCTTGATGCTGAGTGATTTCTCAATGCCGCTTACCACCAATTGTAGCGCCGATTCGGTTGACTTACCTTTGGTATAAGCGTGTTGTGCCTCTGATATTTGTGTCGGGTCTACGGTGGCCCTTATGTGTAGGCTTATCATTCTTTCACAGCTCTTAAACAGGAATGATGTTAGGCTTATTGGCCTAAAATCCTTTGCTGTGGTGTGGGTGGCTTTTCCTGCCTTCGGAATGAAAACCACCTTCGTTTCTTGCCATGGTGTTGGTAGTTCTCCTACCGCCAGGATGGAGTGGATGATTTTTTTCAACCAGTCCTGCCTGCTTTGTCCTACTTGTTGGATGTGTGCCGGTGTTATCCCGTCCTGTCCCGGCCATTTTTATGGTTTGAAACTATGAATGTACCATTTCATGTTGCGGTCTGATAGGAGGGGATCTATTTCGATTCCCTCTCCTACTCTTCTTTTTGGAGGATGACCTAGGAGCAGGTCCAAGGACTCTTTACTGGAGTCTGACCATGATCCATTTGATTTCTGAATATAGCCTGTCTTAGAGAATATTTTCCAGTCGCTTTTTCTATGTCAGAGCAGAAGGTCTGCCATGCTGTTCCTTTTGCATGTGGGGCATGCAACTTTGAAGGCAGTATTCTATGCCTCTGTGAATTTATTTACTGTTCCGTCCAGCTCCTGTGGGTTTGTGATGCTTTCTGACGGTTCCATGGGGAGGATATTCGTCAGAACTTCTTTGTACCTGTGCCAGTCGGCTGGTCTGGGGTTAGCGAAGCTGACCGGCAAGGGCAAATCAAGGGACAATACGGTTTCTAGGAATCTATCGTCCGAAAAGGAGTGCTCGTCAGAGGCTGCCCAGTTTTTGACTGCGCTTACGAGTGAGTCTGATACCAAAGTTAAATCTATGATCGTTTGGCAAGTTTTAGTCATGAATGTAGGGACATTGCCCCCATTGCATAAGAATACGTTCGAACTTAGAATTAAGTCAAAAAGAGACTCACCTCTGTCGTTGCTGCGTGGGCAACCCCACTGGGTGTGATGGGCGTTGGCGTCACAGCCTATTTCCAAACCTTTCCTGAGCTTTTCGCATTCCTCTGCCAGACCTCTGACCAGCGCATCTGGGGGTTTTCCTTTTCAAAGGCCAAGGAGGCCGATAGGACCCTTATAGAGGCACTTTGCAGTTCCAGGCTTACTGCGGTGTTATCTCCGTTGCTGTAATTGCGAAGCAGAAATATACTAAGATGCCTTTTGGCTAATATGCAGGTTCGAATTTTACCTTCTTTGGGGTCAAGCATAAGCTTGTATTCTCTTGTTCCTAGTCTAGCAACCTTGCCTCCTACTACGCAAGGTTCCTGTACAAGGACTAGGTCGGCAGCAGACGCTGCTTAACTGTGGTGCAGGTTTATTTGTAGAAGTCTTAGTGACATCTACAGCTGCAACCTCCACCACAGTGACGTCGGCCTCCTCTATTTCGCTAAGGTCCACGTCCTCGATAGTCGGTCCGAGCGCTCGCATCTCTCTGCTTAGCGACGAATCAGTAGAGTAGCCGTCCTCCGGCCCACCAGGTGCCTCCAACTCCTCAGCAAGCACCTGCTCGGCTGGGTTGCCGGCAGAGCTGCTATCGGCGTTGGAGTCGCCCTTGTACACCTTGATGTGGATCGCACTAAACCCGAAGTTCAGCACTCCTCGAGCAGTCTCGATCGGAGCGACTGACTCCTTGTTTAGGGCCAACACCGCCTGGTTGACATCCCTTTCATGCTCCTCCACCTTGACGACTTTCCAGTCCTTCGTGGGGAGGTGCGGGTTGCATTCTTGCAACAAGAAGAGGATGTCCTCCGGTGCCAAATCCTGGCTCCTGCTGGGAGCCAAATCCTGGCTCGGGGCCTACTGGGGACATCACACCAGTCTAGTGCGACGATATTCGCCCCTTCATAGACCTCACCGAGCTTGCTCGTCGCCTGTTTGTACAGGTCGGCCGACCGCTGACTGCCGCAGGCCACCACCTTGACGCTGCCCTGGTACCAGCCCGCGTCCATGCAGCAGGGCGAGGTGCCTGGCTTCTCCGTACCATGCGCAGGCAAATGAGGGAAAGGTGGGACTCCACTGCCTTCCACTTGTTCCTGGGAATCCTGCCCTCCGGATTGCCCTTGTCAATGGGATCGAGTAGGACTCGGTCGTAATTTCGGCGAAGGAGACCGATGGCTGGATCTTACATCTCTTCGCCGATGGTCCGGGTAGTTTGAGGGATCGCTGCCTTTTCGCCTGAGCCCTTCTTGAGTGGGCTTATCCTGCCCGTAGTTTGGAAGCACCTTCCTTGCCCACTCTACCTTCTTTAGCCATTCAGTCGAAGGTGTGGCAACGTTGCTCCTAGTATGAGAGCGCATAGTCTGGGCGGCAGTCCGCCTTTCTGCGTAAGTATATTTATTGGCTCCAGCGGGTGGCCCGAGCGCCTTAGCAGTGCCTACCGCTGCTTTAGGCGCAGCCATGTCCGTCTGTCCGGATGAACGCTGAGATATCGGAAACTATGAGAGCTAGGCTATTTAGATTTGGCGTGCAGATTCCTGAGCTTCTTACGCAGCGCAAGCTTGTTTCGGTAGACTGCTACGCCCACTCTAACGCCCACAAACCTCCAAAGAAAAAAAGCTATGACGTCAGAGCCAGACAATGCGAAATGTTTTTGCGCGTGTATGTGTGTGTATGTAAATAGTTGCCGGCCAAACTTAGCGGCAAAGAAAAAAGCACTGCCGGCGCTCAGAGAGAGCAAAGTGCGCGGCTAACTTATTCTACTGAATAATGAATTTTTCACGCCTACCCTAACGCCCACAATGCTTAAATCTGTCTTCCGCTAGTAGGTGGCGCATTTAAATCTCGCTTTGCTGCTTGCATATCTCCATTTCCCTTTGCTCCCTTAAGCTGAGTAACGGGTATCTGGTAGTCGAGGTACTCGACTATAGCGTTCTCCCTTGTTCTTGAATTATTTTTGTTGCTTCCATAATTGGTCCCACGAGTTGTGGAGAAGGGGAAAAGTCCGCCCGGGCAGAGATCCGCGATGCCCGGGTAAAGCGATAGTTAGAACAGGGGATCGCCATGTCCCTGAGACTGGGATAGTTTTTCATCTGGGCCCCCAGCCAAGCTGACTGTTGGCACGGTCCGTATTACACCGTAGTTCGGCCCGGAGTGAGATGTTGTTTGGGAGGGGAGATGGGTAGGTGTTGTGTTGGGAGTGGGTTTGTGTAAAGCAACTATTTAGATGCGGCTGAACAATTCGCATCGTCGGTATTGCTTCGTTGCAAAATACTCGCTGCCTGTCCGGGACTGTTTATTTACTGGGGTTTCAGTCCACGATTCCGTGTTTGACTTCTCCCACCAGCTTATTCACAGTTGGCCTCGAGATAGGTCGTCCGCTATCCGCAACCTGCGACCCGCTCGGTTGCCCCAGCTAACCATCTCACAAGTTCGTCAGCCGAGTCCCATGCAGATCGTTCACATAAAAAAAAAATACCTACATTAATTATCTTAAAATTAGTTTATTAAGCTAATAGTTTTCTAAAATGCGGAAATCTCTGTACATACGGCGTGCCGAAGTTAGCTTTCTTTCTCGATTTTCTTGGTTTTAGCTCATATACTTGTAGTTTTGGCTGGGGGACCATGACGGATATCGACTTTAACCTTTTTATAGGGATTAAGATATCAGTTTGATTGATTGATTTGAATAATTGCGATAGTAGGCTCTGGACTTATGTTATTGACAATTGGAATAATGGGTATCTCGGGATATACAGGTTGTTTGTTGGGTTTGGTGTCCAGGGTTTTTGCGTATACGTCATTCGCCCCTCCTTTAGAAGATTCAACATCATTGTTGAATTTAAACAAAATTGCTTTTTTTTGATGTAAGTAGTAATGCCCAAAAGTATAATTATTAATAATGTAAAAACAATCCACTTATAAATTGATTCTTGTTTTTGTTGATAGGTAATAGAATTTTTAAGTTCTAACAATCGTATTGGTTCATAAAAGTAATATTAGTGCTGGATAATATAATTTTATATTCTTTTATATTCTTTGAAGTTGGTCTTTTAATATATCTTATTTCTAAAGTATATTGACTTAATTGTATTATATTGTTACCCTGAGTTGTTTTGTTGAACATTTCGCAATCTTGATTAATTTGTGTCTCACTTAAATTATAAGTAATAATGATGTTAGGCTCAATATATTTTACAGATTCATTTTCTGAAACAAAAGTGTGTTGACATTTCGCAAATTGATTAGTAAGGATTTGAGAGATACATTGATCAGTGATTATAAATTTTTGGTCTTATATATTTGCTAATGAATTTGGTGAATTTTCCAAGTAAAATACTTTCTTTTCGTCATTAACATAATATTCAAAATTATCATTTATATCAATTTGTCGGTCTATATTATCTGGATATTTAATAATTCAATATTTTTGTGTTTCTTTAAATGAAGTGGGTATTTGGGCTAGAATAAAATTGTCTTTAGTTTGAATGCATAACCAAGCTGAAGTTTTGATTGATAGTAATTTTTTTCCGTTTATGTTCTCTTACTCTTCTTGTTTTAATATTTTAGGATTAAATATTCCAACTCTTGTTAATTGTAAACTCATTTGTAAATCTTCAATGTATTCTAGGAATATATTTAAGGAATATCTAAAAATGTGCAAAGCTTCTTCTTCTTGTTTATCTTTTACGAGTTTGTTTATATCTTCTAATTGTTCATTTATTATTTTAATTATTTTTATTAAATTCTTTGTTTTCAATTATCGTTTCTTGTAAGTTTTGAAGTTTATCTTCCAACTCTTTTTTATCATTACCAAAATGTTGGGGCGGGGTGGCTTGATCGCTAAAATAGATGAAGTCCCAAGAACGAATGGTATGCAAAAAACACGGCGGTAATTTAGAGTTTTTTGCGCGACGGGCATAGGTGTTTATTGGTACACTTTGAAATAAGAACTAGTTTAGCCTAACTTAAATTAAGCGCTTCAGAGCGGGGCGGAGACTTAGGGGAGAGGTGGAGAGGGAGAGTGGAAGGCAGTGCGAGCGCGCGAGATGTAGACATCTGGATAAAAACTGCGCTCGACACTGCCTCCTGAAATTAAACGCCCTTTTGACGTATACATTCTCCCCCCCCTTGCGAGGACACCCGTAGCAAGAACCTCAGGATAGTAGGATCAGGAGTATGTTGGAAATGAAGATCGTTCGTCCGAATGAAGGAGAGTGTGGTGGCCCTTTCCACACTTGTGGAAGTGATGACCACTGCGGCAGGAGTCCTTGGAATGATTGTAAGCCAAGCAATTGGAGCAGTACTTCTGGATATGTAATTCCTGGAGCCGATTCTGGAGGCTTAGCCGTAAAAAGTGGTGGCACTTCCGTAGAGGATGGATATTTTGGGAGACTTGGCATTGGTAGCACTTAATACCTCGAGTACGTCTGCCATCCAAGGCGGGGTATGGAACCCAATATTCGGATGGAGTATTTTTAGGAGGGACTTTGTGTGCGGAAACTTGCGGTGAATAGGACGAAATGGTGTGTGGAACTGAGGCAGATACTGGCCTTGGAGGGTCAGATGGAATCGGAGTAGTAGGACCGCTGTTTCGATGCAGCAATGTGTGATGCCGATCTTGGCAAGTGAGACAGTTGTGAGCGCTTGTGCAATCCGGGAATTGATGGCTACTTGCAAAGTAATTGGAGCACAACTGCTTCCTTTGGATAAAGGCTAGGCGTTATCTGTAGGAAGCGTGGACATATACGCATGGGGTGGTTCTTCTTGGAACACAGATCGCTGCTTTTGGGTATCGGAACTAACTTTGTATTGAAGGAATTTATTTTTGGAAATTCTGCCACATGATTTGTGTCTTTGGACTGGACGTGGAGGAAATTGGCAGATCGGAAGCTATCGACGGCCTCAAGAGTTCGATGGCGCTCCGTCAAATAGGAATCAAGCTCAATTTCGGCTTTATTTTGGGTGGATTGCTCCCATAATGAGAGGGTGAGCTTTGGTAGTTTTGTCGAGCACATATAAACCAGGATAGGGTCCCAATGCTCAATATTAACACCGGAAAATGTTAGCCTTGAAAATTGCGATGAAGTTCCTTTAAGGCTGCTCCCGACTCCTGTGCTATGGACTGCACATTGAAAGTGTTTTCAGGTGGCTGTTCACCTGCAATCGCTTATTTTCGAAACGCTCAGTTAGGTTTTTCCAGGCTCCGCGAAAGCCATCATTGGTAAGTGGGGATCTTGAAACTATGGAATGAGCTTCGCCACATGTTTTTGAATTTAAGTGGATTAATTTTTCAACGGGCGTTAGACTCGGACTGTCTATGTATATTGCCGTAAAAAGGTCCCGAAAAGTCGGCCAGCGAAGATAATCGCCAGAGAAAACCTCTGTGTCGATAGGAGGGAGCCGACAGCCATAAGACGTTGAATTTTGGGACGGAGTAACTGAAGCTTGAGGTATTTGGGAGGAGCCTTTTTGGATTTGTTCCATGAGCTGCGCGGTAAACATTTCATAAGTGGAGTACGTTTGGTAATTCTTGGAATTTAGTATGGATTTCGTGCCTGCGGCCTGTCTTCCGCCAGTAGGTGGCGCATTTAAATCTCGCTTTGCTGCTTGCATATCTCCATTTCCCTTTGCTCCCTTAAGCTGAGTAACGGGTATCTGGTAGTCGAGGTACTCGACTATAGCGTTCTCCCTTGTTCTTGAATTATTTTTGTTGCTTCCATAATTGGTCCCACGAGTTGTGGAGAAGGGGAAAAGTCCGCCCGGGCAGAGATCCGCGATGCCCGGGTAAGGCGATAGTTAGAACAGGGGATCGCCATGTCCCTGAGACTGGGATAGTTTTTTATCCGGGCCCCCAGCCAAGCTGACTGTTGGCACGGTCCGTATTACACCGTAGTTCGGCCCGGAGTGAGATGTTGTTTGGGAGGGGAGATGGGTAGGTGTTGTGTTGGGAGTGGGTTTGTGTAAAGCAACTATTTAGATGCGGCTGAACAATTCGCATCGTCGGTATTGCTTCGTTGCAAAATACTCGCTGCCTGTCCGGGACTGTTTATTTACTGGGGTTTCAGTCCACGATTCAGTGTTTGACTTCTCCCACCAGCTTATTCACAGTTGGCCTTGAGATAGGTCGTCCGCTATCCGCAACCTGCGACCCGCTCGGTTGCCCCAGCTAGGCGACTTTGTAACCATCTCACAAGTTCGTCAGCCGAGTCCCATGCAGATCGTTCACATAAAAAAAAAAATACCTACATTAATTATCTTAAAATTAGTTTATTAAGCTAATAGTTTTCTAAAATGCGGAAATCTCTGTACATACGGCGTGCCGAAGTTAGCTTTCTTTCTCGATTTTCTTGGTTTTAGCTCATATACTTGTAGTTTTGGCTGGGGGACCATGACGGATATCGACTTTAACCTTTTTATAGGGATTAAGATATCCGTTTGATTGATTGATTTGAATAACTGCGATAGTAGGCTCTGGACTTATGTTATTGACAATTGGAATAATGGGTATCTCGGGGTATACAGGTTGTATGTTGGGTTTGGTGTCCAGGGTTTTTGCGTATACGTCAGTCGCCCCTCCTTTAGAAGATTCAACATCATTGTTGAATTTAAACAAAATTGCTTTTTTTTGATGTAAGTAGTAATGCCCAAAAGTATAATTATTAATAATGTAAAAACAATCCACTTATAAATTGATTCTTGTTTTTGTTGATAGGTAATAGAATTTTTAAGTTCTAACAATCGTATTGGTTCATAAAAGTAATATTAGTGCTGGATAATATAATTTTATATTCTTTTATATTCTTTGAAGTTGGTCTTTTAATATATCTTATTTCTAAAGTATATTGACTTAATTGTATTATATTGTTACCCTGAGTTGTTTTGTTGAACATTTCGCAATCTTGATTAATTTGTGTCTCACTTAAATTATAAGTAATAATGATGTTAGGCTCAATATATTTTACAGATTCATTTTCTGAAACAAAAGTGTGTTGACATTTCGCAAATTTATTAGTAAGGATTTGAGAGATACATTGATCAGTGATTATAAATTTTTGGTCTTATATATTTGCTAATGAATTTGGTGAATTTTCCAAGTAAAATACTTTCTTTTCGTCATTAACATAATATTCAAAATTATCATTTATATCAATTTGTCGGTCTATATTATCTGGATATTTAATAATTCAATATTTTTGTGTTTCTTTAAATGAAGTGGGTATTTGGGCTAGAATAAAATTGTCTTTAGTTTGAATGCATAACCAAGCTGAAGTTTTGATTGATAGTAATTTTTTTCCGTTTATGTTCTCTTACTCTTCTTGTTTTAATATTTTAGGATTAAATATTCCAACTCTTGTTAATTGTAAACTCATTTGTAAATCTTCAATGTATTCTAGGAATATATTTAAGGAATATCTAAAAATGTGCAAAGCTTCTTCTTCTTGTTTATCTTTTACGAGTTTGTTTATATCTTCTAATTGTTCATTTATTATTTTAATTATTTTATTAAATTCTTTGTTTTCAATTATCGTTTCTTGTAAGTTTTGAAGTTTATCTTCCAACTCTTTTTTATCATTACCAATATGTTGGGGCGGGGTGGCTTGATCGCTAAAATAGATGAAGTCCCAAGAACGAATGGTATGCAAAAAACACGGGGGTAATTTAGAGTTTTTTGCGCGACGGGCATAGGTGTTTATTGGTACACTTTGAAATAAGAACTAGTTTAGCCTAACTTAAATTAAGCGCTTCAGAGCGGGGCGGAGACTTAGGGGAGAGGTGGAGAGGGAGAGTGGAAGGCAGTGCGAGCGCGCGAGATGTAGACATCTGGATAAAAACTGCGCTCGACACTGCCTCCTGAAATTAAACGCCCTTTTGACGTATACATTCTCCCCCCCCCCCTTGCGAGGACACCCGTAGCAAGAACCTCAGGATAGTAGGATCAGGAGTATGTTGGAAATGAAGATCGGTCGTCCGAATGAAGGAGAGTGTGGTGGCCCTTTCCACACTTGTGGAAGTGATGACCACTGCGGCAGGAGTCCTTGGAATGATTGTAAGCCAAGCAATTGGAGCAGTACTTCTGGATATGTAATTCCTGGAGCCGATTCTGGAGGCTTAGCCGTAAAAAGTGGTGGCACTTCCGTAGAGGATGGATATTTTGGGAGACTCGGCATTGGTAGCACTTAATACCTCGAGTACGTCTGCCATCCAAGGCGGGGTATGGAACCCAATATTCGGATGGAGTATTCTTAGGAGGGACTTTGTGTGCGGAAACTTGCGGTGAATAGGACGAAATGGTGTGTGGAACTGAGGCAGATACTGGCCTTGGAGGGTCAGATGGAATCGGAGTAGTAGGACCGCTGTTTCGATGCAGCAATGTGTGATGCCGATCTTGGCAAGTGAGACAGTTGTGAGCGCTTGTGCAATCCGGGAATTGATGGCTACTTGCAAAGTAATTGGAGCACAACTGCTTCCTTTGGATAAAGGCTGGGCGATCGTCTGCCGTTATCTGTAGGAAGCGTGGACATATACGCATGGGGTGGTTCTTCTTGGAACAAAGATCGCTGCTTTTGGGTATCGGAACTAACTTTGTATTGAAGGAATTTATTTTTGGAAATTCTGCCACATGATTTGTGTCTTTGGACTGGACGTGGGGGAAATTGGCAGATCGGAAGCTATCGACGGCCTCAAGAGTTCGATGGCGCTCCGTCAAATAGGAATCAAGCTCAATTTCGGCTTTATTTTGGGTGGATTGCTCCCATAATGAGAGGGTGAGCTTTGGTAGTTTTGTCGAGCACATATAAACCAGGATAGGGTCCCAATGCTCAATATTAACACCGGAAAATGTTAGCCTTGAAAATTGCGATGAAGTTCCTTTAAGGCTGCTCCCGACTCCTGTGCTATGGACTGCACATTGAAAGTGTTTTCAGGTGGCTGTTCACCTGCAATCGCTTATTTTCGAAACGCTCAGTTAGGTTTTTCCAGGCTCCGCGAAAGCCATCATTGGTAAGTGGGGATCTTGAAACTATGGAATGAGCTTCGCCACATGTTTTTGAATTTAAGTGGATTAATTTTTCAACGGGCGTTAGACTCGGACTGTCTATGTATGTTGCCGTAAAAAGGTCCCGAAAAGTCGGCCAGCGAAGATAATCGCCAGAGAAAACCTCTGTGTCGATAGGAGGGAGCCGACAGCCATAAGACGTTGAATTTTGGGACGGAGTAACTGAAGCTTGAGGTATTTGGGAGGAGCCTTTTTGGATTTGTTCCATGAGCTGCGCGGTAAACATTTCATAAGTGGAGTACGTTTGGTAATTCTTGGAATTTAGTATGGATTTCGTGCCTGCGGCGCCCTCGCTTGCTGCTATAATGCAGTCGGAGCATATTTCGTATGCTGCCTTTACCTTTTGCCATAAGGAATTGAAGTGATCGCGTCAGATTTTACAGGCGGATAACGTTAGGGTAGGAGCATCTGGAGCGTTCACAGTGGCCTCAAAGCGGATCAGACAGTCAGATGTGGCCATAAATCAGATTATAGCTGATTTTACTGATGTTGCCATGACGTAAAATAATTTATAATTATATCCGTTACTTGTAGAGCAAAAGGGTATACTAGATTCGTCGGAAAGTATGTAACAGGCAAAATGAAGCGTTTCCGACCTGTAATGTTTGCCTCAGGATGAGGAGCTGCTATTTCGCGACAAATAAAAGTGTTGCCAGTACGCGATACACAAGATAAGTTGTGATTAGCTATCTCTTCCTTCTACCCAGTTATGAGAACGGCGGGTGGAATCCTCTAGAGCCTTAGCTCTTTCGGCGATGGGGTGGGTCTGTGTGCCGTCTCTAACTGTCCATACATACTTTAGTTTTTAGGATTCCCACAGAAACTACTTTATAGAACTTAACATTGAAAAGAAAAGAAGAAAAAAAGAGAGAGCAAAATTTAAATATACTACTGACAGGCTAACGTTTCACAAGGTCTTAGCAGATATTCGACACTTGCTTTCTCTACCCACCCAACCATAATCTTTTCGGCTATTTGACGAAGATACCAAATAGATACTTCCGATTTATAATTTAAGTTGCCATGTCAATTCAGGAAACAACACACCTTTAGCCGTTCATGATTTTCATCAAGGTATTATCCATATTTATTTGCAAAGGGGCGTTTGTTGATTTAACATTTTCTTTCTTTCAAGTAGGTAGTATTCCATTATCTTTAGTTGAATCTGATTAACTAGTGTCTACCGACACCGGAAAATTTTTCAAGTTTTCTTACGTATGTACAAAGTATTTGTTCGCCGGATTAAATTTCGTGAATTGGATATCGGCAACATTATGGGGATTTATAACTAAGTATTTCTTTCTATAAATGCATTATTGTGCGCTTACAAATCAAGGTTCGAAGATTTGAGTGATATGGTGGCTAAACAGCATTACGATTTGTTTTTGGGTCACTATTTTTCTTGGGGAGTTCGAAGTTATTAATATTGTGGAACCGAGCGAATCTCGTTTTTAGTTCGCACGAGATTAATGATACATTTACTTGGTTTTTTTCTTTCTTTAGGGTTGAATACTTTCTAGGTAATAATCTTTATAAGCTTGTAAGCGGTCACCAAGCTCTCAGTATATATACGCAAAACAGAAAACTAATAAAGCTCCCGATCGGAGCTTAAACCACGCGCTGTGGGAAAACACACGAGAGATTGGATCGACTTACAAATAGATCACAAAATAGGTGTGCAAGGGCGCATAAGTATGACTCACATGGTTAAACTTCCAGCGTTGAAAGGCCTTCCAGCGCGATAGTGATGAGACGGTGTTGTTGTTAGCTGTGAATTCTATTTTGGCATCTACACTTATAAAGATAATATGGGCTAACGATGATTTTGGTTTCGTGATGGTCAGGTTCCACAAATGATTAAATTCCGCAACAACTACTCTTAAAATATTTTTTTTTGTTAGAAGGCTACGTAGAGTTAGAAGAGTCTCTGTTCTTCAGGGGTCAGTCGCGATTCCTAGGGGGTAGTCAATCAACTCGCTGTTCTGCTTCGAGTCTGCTACGGTATTCCTTCGGGGCGTTAATAGATGGGACTGCCTTGACTGCCGGTATTTGGTGGGGACGGATAAGATCTCCCAGACCCGTAAAATCCCTACGCCAGACGACTAATACTGGCTCATGAGATGGTTGGCTTTAGCCTTGTAGCGTTAGCAAGCCGCTGGCGTATTGGAGCTTGAGCACGGGCAGCCCTCGAACTGCCAAGAAAGCTGATTTAGTTAAGAGTACGGATATACAAAAGAGGTGGCCCATACCTGTGATCTAAGAGGTTTTTCCAGGAAGTGAAAATAAAGCAGCAGCGGAAGAGATCTTCCGGAAAAGTTTTCACTACCCAGCACCTGTTTGGGGCACATGAGATTATGCCTTTCCCGAACGGACTGCAATCTGCCCCATCCGTTAGGAAATTCTCTTTCACTTATGCAAAAACGACCATGGTTTGGGTTTTGTGCAATTTAATTGGCGTGCTAGACTTTATCAATGGTGCGTCGAACTTAACCTGGTAGCGTTTTTTGAAGGTCGGATAAGAATACTTTTGCGGGTTGTGAAAGAGACTGATTGCATCCGCGTGGGCGTTTATGTACCGGAAATTTCCAGACTCTCAAGCTTTCTTTCTTGGAACGTCATGGAAATTTGAACCCAGTTGGCGGCTGAACCATTCAGCTGATACGCAAAAGCTAAGCTAAGATTACAGCTCGCTGCCGTAAAGTATACTTTAATAGGGGCTTGCTAAAACTAATGGTTTTGGTTTTTCTGGCTGCAACATGATAGAGGAGCATTCCGTTCAGAATGACGACCATTACACCACCCTATAATATTTCTTCTTTAGATGCCATATTAGCGGGAATTAGCTTCGAATGTCCTTGGCATGATAAGTTCCTACCTCTTTTCCTTGCAAGTTTTCAAGTTGGTAATAACAATTTCCAAGTTTTTTTCTAATCCTACATTTCACAAATTGGGGGCCTTACTTTGCGTTAAAATTCTGTACGCATTTACTCTGAGCAAAATTTCGACGATACACTTCCTGTCCTTCCCGGAACGATGTCGGCTTTGCCCGCAAATTGTATGGCCGGACATTGCGATCATAGGCACCTTGGATATTGGCTTTAATATCTTTTCGCAAAAGAGCTAGGTTATCTGATCGAGATATAGGTATTATAGGTTCCTCCAAAAGCGATAAGTCTTTGAGTAACTTATAATCGGAGCCGTGCGTTATCATATCCAGTCCGAATAAAGCACGGTTGGGGAACATCCTAACGATTGATGCAAAGATGCTCTCAAGGAACAGGTTATACTAGTAATGTGCATGTCCCACTCGGTTTGATCGTTTTTTAAGTACGAACGGACCGCAGCTAATAGGGAACGGTTAACCCGCTCGGCCGCATTGCTTTGTGG
Organism: Drosophila subpulchrella; assembly: GCF_014743375.2. Lineage (NCBI taxonomy): Eukaryota > Metazoa > Arthropoda > Insecta > Diptera > Drosophilidae > Drosophila > Drosophila subpulchrella. The sequence continues at coordinate 1,038,802 of NW_023665571.1, forward strand.
CGAGTAAAGCGCGGTATATACGTGGTTTATGCCTAATTCGGTAATAAAAGCGTTAAACTCCGATGCCTTAAATTGTGTATCGTTGTCGCTTACTATAGTTTCGGGAACGCTTACACTGTGAAACACCTGTTTTAGTAAAAACTCTATTATTGCCGCCGACGTAAATTTTTTCAATGGTTGGAGCCAGGGATATTTGCTAAAATGGTCCAGTACTATTAGTAGACCGACATGTCTCTGTTTACTACGCGGCTAAGGGCCTAGCAGATCGATATACAGACGTTGAAATGCTCTGTACGTTGGACAGTGCTCACCCATTGGGGGCGAAAAGTATAGTTAGGCGCCTTGTTCTCCTTACAGGTGTCACAAGATCCAATATAGTCTCTAACATCTTTTGATAAGCCTGGCCAAAATAAATTTCGACGTATCTTTGCTATGGTCTTTTGCATTCCCGCATGAGAGGAAGTAACGCTATCGTGAGCTTGTCGGAGAAACTCTTCTCTTAAGGTTTCGGAAACCCACAGTTTCCATGCCTGTTTATCTTGCATTTCGTTTCCATCTGCATGTTCGGTACGAATATACAGAAATTGATCTACTATTTCAACGTCTGGGAATTTATCTATATTGTTCGTAAACTTGGTTTTTAACGCCGTGTATGTATCTTCCTGAAAAGCCTCGGAACTTAGGTCTATTATGGGGGCCATATCTATTGCCGAGATTTCGTTTCCACATAGCCTAGATAGGGCGTCAGGAACAACATGGTCTTTTCCTTTGCGATGTGAAAAAGTAAATTTAAATTGCTGCAAGCGAAAAATCCACCGAGCAAGTCTGCCAGACACGTTTTGCTGCCTCATAAGCCAAAGTAAGCTTGAATGGTCAGTAACTACTTCAAATTCTTGTAATTCTAGATAGCAACGAAACTTTTCAATAGCTAATACTACAGCCAAACACTCGAGCTCGGTTACGCTGATGGACGTTGATGCACTACGAGCAGTACAAACAAGTGGCCCGACACCAAGCACGTGCTTGTTACGCGCGGGGCCCTTTTATCAATTTGGGCAAAAATGCGAGTTCGCGAGGAAGATACAAAAAACAAATAGAGACGGGACACAAATGAAAATAAAAGAAGCAACTGAGTCAAAATATTAGTTTTTAATACAGGGATAGAAGTTGAAGTGCAAATTAAATGGTAAAGGTTGTTATAATTATTACATAGAACGCGAAAGGGCTCGTGCAGACAAAAATTTGATGTACATCATGGCAAATTTAGGGGATAATAATTTCGTGCTAGTCTAGCAGGGGCATTGAAAGTTAGGCGGCTTACAAGTCCTACAGAATCAATATCACCTCTAATAATATTATGCAGAAAAATAGTACCAAGCATTGTTCTACGATTCACAAGTGTAGGTAAATTAAGCAATAGTAACCTACTCTGATAGGAAGGTAGCCTTACGTTTTGATCCCAGTTCAAACTACGAAGGGCAAAAAGAAGACTTTTTTTTGTACCGACTCAATACGGTCAATGTGCACTTGATATGGTGGACTCCAAACCGAAGAACAATATTCCAAAACAGGACGGACAAGGGAGGTAAATAATAATTTGGTTGTATAAGGGTCATCAAATTCTTTTGACCAACGCTTTATAAACCCAAGAACACTCATGGCCTTGTTGACAGAGGACATTATGTGGCAGTCAAATTTAAGTTTTGGGTCCAGAAGAACGCCTAAGTCATTAACGGAATATATACGGTCGAGTGACGTATTTTGAAGAGAGTAACTAACAAAAGTAGGAGTACCCCTATAAAAAGTCATAACGTTGCATTTAAGGCAGTTCAAATTAAAAAGGTTATACTCACACCATCCTTGAAAACAATCAATATCTGACTGTAAGTTGAAACCTCACGCTATATCGTTATATGATAAACAAAGCTTAACATCATCAGCATACATTAGTACACGAGAATGTTTTATGGTAGAGGGAAGATCGTTAATAAACAAAGTAAACAGCAAAGGACCCAAATGACTACCCTGAGGCACTCCAAATGTCACGTAGATCAATTTTGAAACAGCGTTCTTGAATATAACCCTCTGAGTCCTACCATTCAAATAACTTTAAATCTAAGTTAATAGCTTACATGGAAACCCAAGCTGATTTAATTTGAATAATAGAAGAGAGTGGTTGACAGAGTCAAAGGCCTTTCTAAAATCTGTATATATAACGTCAGTTTGCATTTTTTTCTTAAATCCATTAATTACAATAGATGACAATTCAAGAAGGTTGGTGGTGGTCGATCTACGCTTAACAAAACCATGCTGACACGGTGATATTAGCGAGGAACATAAATGTTGCAAATGAGAAGTAACAATACGTTCAAATGCTTTAGGAATTGCCGACAGTTTGGAAATACCCCTATAACTCTGGGCATCCTCCTTCGCACCCTTTTTGTGAAGTGGAATGATAAAAGAGTCCTTTCAGATAGTAGGAAAAACTGATGATGAAAAAGACAAATTAAAAAGTTTAAGAATCGGTTTACATATGGTTGACGCACAAAACTTAAGCACACACCCGGGGAGTCCATCTGGACCGGGAGAATAAGTTGGCGTTGTTGTGGATAAGTCTCTTAAGAGAGAACTTTCCGTAATTTCAGGGGTAAAAATACAATTTGCCCTACTTAAGGGATTAGGGTAGTTAGAATTTGACCAAGCAGCCGAACTATAAGTAGTTTGGAAAAACTCGGCAAATAAATCGACATGAATGCGATGGGCTTTTCAGCATCCTCTTCTGACAGTTGAACCAGCACTGCACCAATGCCAAAGTCGCTAGCATCACAGTGAAGATACAATTTGTTATCAAAGTTCGGATTTGTTAACACGGGAGCAGAGGTCAAAATGGATTTTAACTTATCCATTGCTACTTGGGCTTCGGCAGGCCATCAAAACTTTACCTTCTTAGAAAGAACATCTGTGATTGGGCAAGTGAGATCAGCAAAATTATGTATGAATCGACGATACCACCCACAAACTCCGAGAAATCCGCGAACTTGTTTTAGGTTTTTTGGCGTGGCCAATTTATAATACACGAAATTTTGGCCGGGTCGGTGCAGATACCTCCACTCCCAATGACATATCCTAAATAGTTGATGCTTGTTACCCCAAATTCACTTTTGTCTACATTAAGAGTAAGATTGGCCTTGCGGAATTCCTTTGCAAGCCGAACCAATACTGACAAATGAGATGCAAAATCTTCCGTAACAACGCAAAGGTCGTCTAGGTAACCAAAGACACAATGGCGAAGATCTGGGGGTATAATCTTATCCATTAAACGACACATTGTGGACGGCGCGTTACATAGGCCGAAAGATATAACTTTGAACTGGTATAACGGTCGACCAGGCACCGTGAATGCCGTTAAAGGCTTTGATTCTGAGCTGAGCTGGATCTGCCAGTAGGCATCTTTTAAGTCTAGCTTGGAAATGATATTAGCTTTGGGTAACCTCGAAAAAATCCCGTCAATGCTAGGCAAAGGATAAGCATCCTTTTTGGTAGCCTCATTAAGTCTGCGCGCGTCAAGGCAAAGTCGAATTTTGTTAGGCTTGACTACCAGTCGCATCGGAGAGCTCCACGGGCTCACGGAAGGCTCAATAACATCCAACTGTAGCATACGGTCAATTTCCGCATATAGCAGTTTTTCTACTGCGGGACTTACAGGGTAGAAACGTTGTTTTACCGGTAATGCATTTCCCACCTCGATTGTATGTTCTATTAGGGACGTACGACCTAATCCCTCTGATGCTTTTGGAAATAATTGCTTAACTACTGCTAGCTGTTGACTTTGCGTGGCAGTTAACGGATATAGGTTTTCACCTGAAAGCTCAGTGATTTCCGTAGACGCCTGTAACGACGACATATTTGGAGCGATTTGGAAGATTCTCTAGAAGTCGTGGCCTAGAATTAGTTTTTGTTTAATGCTGGGAATAATATATAATCTCATAGGCTTTTTAATATTGTTGTGGCTAATTTCGGTATCAAGGAAACCTGTTATAGTTTGATTTTCTCCGCCTGCTTTTTTCGCTCGCGACTTTAAGGGCTTGTACTCCGACAAATTTGAAAAATCTTGCAGTGCCAGCTCTGCTCCAATGCAACTTATGTTTGCCCCCGTGTCCAATAGACCAAGTTCTTTATACTGTAGGAACGACACTTCGGCATAACTTCGCAAGTCAGTGGAGTTGTTAAAAATAGTAGAAATTTGTATTTTTTTATTTCTCTTAACCTCAGCATAATATGACTTTAATCTATTAGTGCGCCTATTTATTTGTGGATATATATCCTGAAATATACGGCTTCTTACTTCTAAATAGTTTTGCATTCTCTCTTCATATGGGCGAAATCGCATTGGAACTAGATTTCCGTTCGCTTGCTTATCTATTACTGTATTTTGACTTACATTTGAGGTGGCATTTGGTTTTTGGCGAATGCACCCACTCGTCAGTTTTCTGACGGCTTTTGGAGGCAATTTGGACATTGTGGCGTGTAGGCGTTTAGCTTTCCACAGGTATAACAAAAGATACGACGCTCCGCTAAACAGTTCCGCCAGATATGTCCTACTTCTTCGCAGTTCCAACACTTAAGCTTATCATGAAAGCTTTGTTAGGCAGCAAGTTCCGCCTCTGCTTGTGAAGTTTCTTCGGTTTCGGAATTATCATCTTCTAGCGCATATACTTGACGGAGATTCGGTCCTGGTTTGGACTTACCCTGATCTGGGCGACAACTTATCTTCTGCAATAAATTTTCGCTCATGTGAACTAAACGACGTAAATGTCCTACAGAATGCACTGGTATAGCAACTTTTCTCTCGTATCGGGTAGCAAATTGTTCTTTAATATTTCACAAAGCTCTTCTTCTTCAATTTTAATAAAGGCTTTGTCAATTAATGAGCCACTGCCTCATAGAAAGAGGAAAACGGTTCTCCGTGCTTTTGCTTGCGCGCTCTAATCAATTCCATGCTCATAAAGTCCGATCGGTAGTCCTTATATTATTGACGGAGTGAGGCGCAAATGTTTGACCAAACAATTTTATCCACCTGCTTATTGTATCTCCAAAACCAAGATCTAGCTTTTCCAGTGAACAAGACATGCAACTCGTCCACTCCTAACCCTTCAGTACCCTTCAGTAACCCTTCCTAACCTTCAGTAACTAACCCATCAAAATGTACACCCCACTTTTGCATGATGTCGACTGTCTGCCTAGAATGTATAGATGCTGAGCTGAGAGATGATGATTCCCGGTTCATATCGGATACCTGCCTATTATTAGATTGAGGATGGTTATGTATAGATAAAGATGATATAACGGTATTAACCGTTTGTTCTATCATTTCTTGGATAGTATTATAGTCCACCGTCTGATTTCGACGGGTATTTGTGGTGCGAGCTGGTCTACCGGCGCGGGGCCTACCGCGAATTGGTCTACTAGCAATACCTTCCACCTGGATTGTACTCTGGCTAGCATCCAAAGCAGAAGATTGAGCACCACTGGCGTTTAACGGGACTGGGTCGGGTATGGTGGCCGTATTAGCTTCTCCTAACTGGGCTAAAGTTCTGGCTAAATTTCTGGTGGTTACTCCCCGCGAAACTGGAGTCGGGCGGTGGAGGCACTTGTTGCGAACGAGAGGGCGAGCAATTTCCTACAACTACTTTAATTTCTTTTCTGGTTATCGGGGCACTACAGGTATTACAACAAGAATTCTCTGTTAACCATGCTTCTACACAATTTTTGTGAAAGACATGCTTGCACGCTATATAATAACAAGGATTGGTATTATCCATGACAGTTGCACATAGTGCGCAATTATTCTCCATATTACCAGAAGAGGCGCTTGGAGGAGAATTTGTAACTGGCATTTTGATTTTTTTTTGTTTTTTTTTCTTGATCTATGTTTTGACTGTTCCTGAATTTGAAATATAATGCCAACTAAAAAAAATCGGGTATACTGACTTAGCCTGCAGTGTAAATTTATGAAAAATGTCGCTTATTGAAACTAACTATGATGGTCTCGAACTGTCAGATTTTAGCTGTCTACGGATCTCTATCCGGCAAGTAAACGCATTGTATCGCATTCGGACAAGTTCCAGGAAAGATACATCGTCGATTTACCGACAATAAGACAAATTTGTGTTTGCCGCAGTAGTACCTTGACAGAAAAAATACCCCAGCTTCGCGATAATTAAGTATTGGGATGTGATCTTAGGCCCCTTCTCAATATTTTATAAATATGCAAGCTTGACTTTATGCTCCCATTAAGGTATCCTACAGCAAACTCTTTAATCAGAAAAATGTGAGCAATAATTGTGAGTAACACAAGATTTCCTATAGCTGATGTTTTCGCTATATTTTCTCATTGGTGTATGTCAATCCTCGTAGGTTTCTCGGTCTGTTATCCATATCTAAGTGATAGCGTCGTAGGCCTTGCAGAGGGTCGACCTCTTCCCGTACTTTATAATGCGACAGAAACTACTTTATAGAACTTAACATTGAAAAGAAAAAAAGAAAAAAAAAATTTTTTACAAGTTTTCTTACGTATGTACAAAGTATTTGTTCGCCGGATTAAATTTCGTGAATTGGATATCGGCAACATTATGGGGATTTATAACTAAGTATTTCTTTCTATAAATGCATTATTGTGCGCTTACAAATCAAGGTTCGAAGATTTGAGTGATATGGTGGCTAAACAGCATTACGATTTGTTTTTCGGTCACTATTTTTCTTGGGGGGGTTCGGAGTAATTAATATTGTGGAACCGAGCGAATCTCGTTTTTAATTCGTCCGAGATTAATGATACATTTACTTGGTTTTTTTCTTTCTTTAGGTAATAATTTTTATAAGCTTGTAAGCGGTCACCAAGCTCTCAGTATATATACGCAAAACAGAAAACTAATAAAGCTCCCAAACGGAGCTTACACCACGCGCTGTTGGAAAACACACGAGAGATTGGATCGACTTACAAATAGATCACAAAATAGGTGTGCAATGGCGCATAAGTATGACTCACATGGTTAAACTTCCAGCGTTGAAAGGCCTTCCAGCGCGATAGTGATGAGACGGTGTTGTTGTTAGCTGTGAATTCTATTTTGGCATCTACACTAATAAAGATTATATGGGCTAACGATGATTTTGGTTCCGTGATGGTCAGGTTCCACAAATGATTAAATTCCGCAACCACTACTCTTAAAATATTTTTTTTTGTTAGAAGGCTACGTAGAGTTAGAAGAGTCTCTGTTCTTCAGGGGTCAGTCGCGAATCCTAGGGGGGTAGTCAATCGACTCGCTGTTCTGCTTCGAGTCTGCTACGGTATTCCTCCGGGGCGTTAATAGATGGGACTGCCTTGGCTGACGGTATTTGGTGGGGACGGATAAGATCTCCCAGACCCGTAAAATCCCTACGCCATACGACTAATACTGGCTCATGAGATGGTTGGCTTTAGCCTTGTAGCGTTAGCAAGCCGCTGGCGTATTGGAGCTTGAGCACGGGCAGCCCTCGAACTGCCAAGAAAGCTGATTTAGTTAAGAGTACGGATATACAAAAGAGGTGGCCCATACCTGTGATCTAAGAGGTTTTTCCAGGAAGTGAAAATAAAGCAGCAGCGGAAGAGATCTTCCGGAAAAGTTTCCACTACCCAGCACGTGTTTGGGGCACATGAGATTATGCCTTTCCCGAACGGACTGCAATCTGCCCCAACCGTTAGGAAATTCTCTTTCACTTATGCAAAAACGACCATGGTTTGGGTTTTGTGCAATTTAATTGGCGTGCTAGACTTTATCAATGGCGCGTCGAACTTAACCTGGTAGCGTTTTTTGAAGATCAATTAGACGACGGTCGGATAAGAATACTTTTGCGGGTTGTGAAAGAGACTGATTGCATCCGCGTGGGCGTTTATATACCGAAAATTTCCAGACTCTCAAGCTTTCTTTCTTGGAACGTCATGGAAATTTGAACCCAGTTGGCGGCTGAACCATTCAGCTGATACGCAAAAGCTAAGCTAAGACTACCCCTCGCTGCCGTAAAGTATACTTTAATAGGGGCTTGCTAAAACTATTGGTTTTGGTTTTTCTGGCTGCAACATGATAGGCGAGCATTCCGTTCAGAATGACGACCATTACAGACCCCATAAAGTATATATATTCTTGATCAGGATCACTAGCCGAGTCGATCTAGCCATGTCCGTCTGTCCGTCTGTCCGCCTGTCCGTCTGTCTGTCCGGATGAACGCTGAGATCTCAGAAGCTATAAGAGCTAGGCTATTGAGATTTGGGGTGCAGATTCCTGAGCTTCTTACGCAGCGCAAGTTTGTTTCAGTAAAATGTCTCGCCCACCCTAACGCCCATAAACCGCCCAAAACTGTGGCCTCTACAGTTTTGGTGCTAGAACAAAAATTTTAACTGAAATGTATTGACCCAAAAAAAACTTTGCCACGCCCACAAACCGCCCACAAACTTCAAAAAATCGTAAAATATGAACGTGGATATCTCGGAAACTATGATAGGTAGAGAATTGGGATTTTAGATCGAGATTTCGAAGCCTTTTACGCAGCGCAAATTTGTTATGCGAATATGCCACGCCCACTCTAACACCCAAACCTGTGGTGCTTAAATCTGTCTACCGCCGGTAGGTGGCGCATTTCAATCTCGCTTTGCTGCTTGCAAATCTCCATTTCCCTTTGGTCCCTTTAGCTGAGTAACGGTTATCTGATAGTCGAGGTACTCGACTATAGCGTTCTTCCTTGTTTTAATTCAGAAGTAAGGAAATGGGCTTAAATCCAATTGGAATTTAGGAACCAATCAGGATTGTAAATATATATGCTCACACTGTCGGATAGGCAGAGTCATAAATATCATAAATATTTATAATATTGGATGGTCGGACTTATGTAATGAATTACGGACTTTAATTTTGTTTGTTTGGAAGGAACATTTATTGTGAGCTCTTGACCCACTGTGCACTGGCGAAAATATCGATATACGTATGTATGTACCCTGTACACATGTACATATGTGGGGTGCGAGTAGCGGAATATCGCTGCGGGAATTGTAAAGACTTCGCTTATGTTTGTTTTTCGGTGCGTTTGTTTGTCACCTGCACAACTAAATTGCAGACGATTTGCTGGAGTAAATTTGTGGACATTGTAACTTTGTTTTTAGTTTTAGAAATAATTTTTTTTAGGTCGAGAAAAGTAGCTGGAGTGGGCTGTATTAGAAAGAGTAGTTAGAGTGGAATGTATTAGAATATTTATGTAAATATACACACGCAGCTGGAACACAGTAAAAAATAAGAAGTGTAAGCCTTAAGGAAAAATTTTATGATCGGGAATTTTTTACCGTGGCTGAGTTATATTTTACACACAATTGGAATTGAAAATATATTTGAGAAATATTTTAGGTGAATAGTAGCACTGAAATATCGACTGGAATTGTTTCAAGTGTACAATTGTGCGCAAAGGAAACTGGAATATTGTCGGGCACAAATAACGGAACTAAAATACATATATTTATTGCCGTTTCGTCGGATTAATCACTTTTGGATTTAGACAATATATAACACAGAAAGTTAGTCGAAATTGGGTTTGAAAATCTGACTGTATGACAGGCGTCATCTAGCTTTCTTTGCGTCCAGACGTGCTTAAAATTCTCGCTATGTTACTTCCCCGCTGTCCCGAGTGCAAAACCGATGTTACATTGGCCCAGCTTCGCGCTTCGGAGGCTGTTCGCTGCTCTTCTTTGTGCCGTCGCGCCTATCATACTTCTTGCGTAGCCCTACCGGATGATGTGCTCAAACTCTTACTAAATCCAAATATACTATGGCAATGTGATAGCTGTGTGGTTGCGAATGATTCGCATTCTAAAATAGATGAATTCGATGATAAATTGAAAGCCCTGGAGCGCTTATATCAGGGCCTTCAAAATAAATTCTTGGAGGCGTTCCCCCCTAAAGATGATGCATTGAATCAGAATGTAAATCCCAAACCTCGTCTACCGAGGCCTACCAACGTAGCTGCAGCTCCCCTGTCATATGCGGCTGCTGCTGCTACGGCTTCCGCGGTCGTTGACCCTTCTAATCATGCTCTGGATATGGAGAGAGGAAATTTCATACAAGTTCGAAATAAGAGGAGAAGGAACAACAACAAGCCCAAAAAACATGTTGTTGGAGTGGCTCCTAATGCCGAAGACCTTCATGTTTTGCCGACCAAGAAATTTTTGCATGTCGGAAAGTTTGCAACTGATACAGAGCCGAATGCTGTTTTAAAATATGTGTCCACCAAGCTTAAGGTGGATGCTAGTTCTCTCCCTTGTGCAAAACTTGTAAAAAAAGATGTCGACGTTACAACTTTAAAGTTTGTAAATTTCAAGCTTGGTATCCCCGATCAGCTTTACGATATAGTCTTCAAAAACGATTTCTGGCCGAACTCAGTTAAGGTCAAAAGATTTATTCATAGAGAACGGGCCACTGTGGTAGGGGATGGAATTTTATCTAATTTGCCGGAGCCTGGACAAACTTCATCATCAAGTCAGCCGTCAAAAAACCCCTAGTGTTCGACGTCACTGGCGTCGATACTTTGGCGGGACATCGTCTGCAAGCCTTTCCTCATTTGTCGGAGTCGTTTTCGCAACAACATCGGCAGCTGCTTGCCTTTCTCACTGCGCTCTCTTCATCTTCTGACTCTCTCCTAACGCACCATCGACAACATCAGCCGGATCTTTTTTGTCCACTTTGTGCGACATTCGCCGTCCGCCTGGCTTGAATATCGGCACGCTCCTCGGAGTTGCGCTCACATCATTTTCCGCTGCTCTCCTGATGCTTCATCAACAACATCAGCCGGAGCTTTTGTTGTTTGCTTTGCGAGGCGTTCGCAGTCCACCTGGTTCTAACATCGGCGCGCTCCTCGGAGTTGCGCTCTCATCATCTTGCGCCTCTCTCCCGTTGCACCGTCAACAACAACAGCTGGAGCTTTTGTTGTCCGCTGTGCGCGACTTTCGCCGTCCGCCTGGCTCTAATATCGGCGCGCTCCTCGGAGTTGCGCTCTCATCATCTTGCGTCTCTCTTCGGAAGTACCTAGAAAGTCGGGTGGATTCTCACTCTTCATCGCCTAATAGTTATGCGCTCTCCGTCTCTACCTTTCTGACGTTCGACTTTCTACAACAACTTTTATCGACACATTTGGCTGGATGGCGAGCCTCTCAGAGTGCTCTCTCTGAAGGTGCTCTTTGGAGATGCTTTCGCCATCAACAACAACAATGGACTGCCGCTGCTGCACCTGCTGGCAGTTATATCTTGAATGCTAATATTGACTGCCCACCTAATATTTGGAGCGCCGATCACCAGCCTATTCGTATCCGTACCACTACTTTACTGAAGGTTCTTACAATTAATTTTATTAATTATGATAAAATCCCAGCGAGGCCTCTTACGGATTCGGGCCATGATGCTGGACCAGTTATTGATAGCATGACCATGGATGACCGGATATGCGCTAACAATACAAATTTCAATATTTATTTTCAGAATATCGGTGGTATGCGAACGAAAGCTCAATCCCTTTTCCAGGCAACGTCTCATGGTGATCATGACGTCATCATTTTTGTTGATTTTTGTTGAAACATGGATTTCTTCGATAATGAATTCTTTGATACAAATCTTTATCATGTGTTCCGTAAGGATCGAGATTCCGTTAAAACACGATGCTCAAGAGGTGGCGGAGTTTTAATTGCTGTGCGGCGTGAGCTGCGTTGCATTGCTGTTTGTCTCCAGAACGAGGATTTTCTGCTCGACCAACTCTGTGTATCTCTCGCTGGTCCTACGGAAACAATTTTCCTGACAGTATCATACATACCCCCAAGCAGCAGTTTTGATTTATATAAAGCGCATGTTGACAACATTGCCCACCTATACCAGGAGCTGGAAGATGGCCAATATATATGTGTTTTGGGCGACTTCAACCTATCTTCGCTCGTGTGGGCTCATGATCTTGAGTCTTCAGCAATGGTTCCCAGTAATCTGCATCTTCCCCACGAAATCTTAGTCATCGATAAGCTTCTTAGTATGGGATTAGTCCAGATTAACCATGTTTTTAATAACTTAAATAAGCTTCTAGATCTAATTTTTGTACACCCTGATTTATGCCTTACTCTATGCTGCAGCGATAATCCTCTAGCCGCGTGTGATGCTCATCACAAGCCCCTATTAATCTTAATTACTTGTTATATTTTCTCACCAAATAATTCTCGCTTGCCTCTTACCTATATTAATTCTAGCAGTTTAGATTCTATCCGTAGTGATATTTCTAATATCAGATGGGCGGAAGTCCTCTCGCATGCGGATGTGAATACAACCTATGAAGTTTTTATATCTTTCCTCTCTACTATTATAGCCAGATATGCTAAAACAAGAGTTCAAAGTTCTTATAGACTACCATGGTACACACAAGGACTAAAAAAATACAAAAATCTCCGAAATAAATTCTATAAGCGCTACATAGAAAGCGGTGAAGCTGCCGACTTTGATCGGTACAAACAACATAAGCGTGAGTTTGAGTTCCTCAATGAATTCTTATGCAGCCAATATATTGCTGATATAGAGTGTAATCTAATTACCAACCCTAAGTCATTCTGGCACTTTGTCAATTCTAAACGTACAACCTCCTACTTTCCTTCCCATATGTCATATGAAAGTCTTTCAGCTTCTTCTGATATTGGGGTCGCTAATCTATTTGCTAAGTACTTTGCATCTAACTTTGAACCGAGCTCGCTGTGGAATGACGATGATTCACTCGGTGCCATTGCCACGATGCTAAATATTGGGTGCTTAGATGTTACTGCTTTGGACTGTCATATGGCGGCTGAGAGTTTAACGACTCAGGAAAATTAGACTGCGATGGCCTTTCTCCATTTATTTTGAAAAACTGTATAGGTGTTCTTTGTGAGCCCCTAAAAATGATCTTCAACAAGTCTCTTTCCACTGGGGTATTTGCGAATAGATGGAAACTTGCCACAGTTTCTCCTATATTCAAGTCTGGTTACAAAAATATTGTTTCAAATTATAGGCCAATTGCAAAGCTAAGTAATGTCTCAAAAATGTTTGAACGAATTGTAGCTAAGCAGCTAACTTTTCTTGCTGGTCGGATCATCAGTCCTAACCAACATGGTTTTATGCCTGGAAGGTCAACTACCACTAACTTAGCTACGTTTAATCTTTTTTGCATCCACTCGTTTATCAGTCATCATCAAGTTGATGTAGTCTACACCGACTTCGCCAAAGCATTTGACAAAGTCTCCCATAATGCTTTATTGGCAAAATTGCAGAAATTGGGATTTCATTCATCAATATTAAATTGGTTTAAATCTTATTTAGATGGGCGGATTTATAGAGTAGAGTGCAATGGTGTTTTCTCAAACCCGTATGTTGCTACTTCTGGCCTTCCTCAGGGAAGTGCATTGGGTCCGTTTCTATTCATCATCTTCATTAATGATTTAAGCTATTGCATAACAAATTCTGAATTCCTGTTGTTTGCGGACGATCTTAAAATATTTAGGTCTGTGAATTCAATCTCCGATAGTGAACTTCTTCAAAATGACCTAGTAAAAGTGGGAAATTGGTGTTCTCGTAATAAGTTGCCTCTGAACGTGTCAAAATGTTTCTACGTTAGGTACAGCAAACGATTAATTAATGTCCTTAGCTCTTATTCCATTAGTTCCCATGTTCTTTCCTTAAGAAATGAATCACTGGACCTAGGAGTTATGTTTGATACCAAATTTACTTTCATGGATCACATAAATTACATAATTCCAAAGGCATACGCTATGTATGGTTTTGTAAAACGAAATTCCACGCAATTTAAAGATCCGTACACGAAACTAAGCCTATTGGAATATGCTTCGTTTGTCTGGAGTCCGACTGGAACTACACACATCAATCGTATTGAGCGTGTTCAAAAAAAATTCCTATCTTTTGCCCTTCTTTCTCTAAACTTTAATGACCCGGTTCCCTCTTACTCTGCGAAATGTCGTCTTGTGCACCTTTCTTCCCTACAAGATCGTAGAACAACTAGCGCACTAGTTTTTATTTGTGACCTGCTGTCCTCCAAAATAGACTGCCCTGCATTGCTGAGTAGCATAGGCTTTTCCGTACCTGGTAGGTCTTTAAGGTCATTTGAACCTTTTTTTATTCCGGCATATAGAGCTAACTATGCTTTTAATGAGCCTCTGTGTAGAGCCTTGTTCTACTGGAACAAACTTCCATCTCACATGCGGCTGGACCCATGCTCCCCTAGGGAATTAATTAAGAAAACCCTTTACAATTACCTTTCGTCCCTTAGTATTTAGTTTAGTAATAGACAAGTAGCCAGTTAAGGTACCAACTGTTGGCGAAATAAATAAATAAATAAATAAAATTCCAAATTATAGTAAGTGGAACTTATCTGGAGCGGTTCAAGCCTGCTGGGAAAAATCAAAGGAAACTCCACGAGAGGAAAATCCAAAGATTTAGAAATCTGGCTTCGACTGGACCAAACTGAAGATGATAAAATAGATATTTGTGAGCTGTCCCTAAAAAGTTAATTAATCCCCGTTTTTGTCTCGATGACGAAGTCATTCCCTTGATTTCATGTTTTAAGTGTTTCAATGTTAAGGCAATGTCTGGTACGTTTTTAAATTCGTTTTCGTATTTTATAAATTCCTGATATGTTTTAAATATTTTAGTTTGATTTATTTTAATCATATGATGTTCAAGCTTAGAGGTATTTTTATAGTCCCTGGGTTCAGAAGTAAATAACCGTTGTTCGAAGTAATGGGTGTAATGATAGTTTGTATCAGTGGTATTTTCGTCCATGTCACTATCATGATCAATTTCAATATCAGAATCAGTACTGTCAGTTTCCCTGAAATGAAAAGAGAGTATATGCATTTTCGCTTTTTAAAATTTACCTATGTGTTTTACTATTTTATGACCCCTATTAGTATCTTGCCAGTGCTTTTCGTCTTTTTGTTCTAACGCTCCTGTCTTTTTAAATGGGCTTACTAATTTAGCTTTACGTTTCATTTCTTTTTCAACTTTAGAGTATTCCAGATCTACTTCATGTTCCTCGCGGCCTTTATTAATTTGATCTATCTTATGTTCTTTTTGCTTTTGCAAATATTTCAGCAGGATTTTTACCTGTTGCATCATGGGTTTTTTCGTGATTATAAACGTATGTTGCCTTTTCTATGTTCTTTAACTTATCTTATCTATACGAAACGGTCAAGAATTAGATAACCTAGTTAACACTTTTACTGATATCTGCGGTGAGGCCTTAAAAAGGGCTTGCCCTAGCAGAACAGTCAAAGCAAAGCACAAACCCCCATGGTGGAACGCCACCCTGGCGAACCTTAAAAGAGAGTGTAGAACTTACTTTAATAGAGCTAAATACAACAATAGCGAATCTTCCTGGAATTTATACCATACAAAACTAAGCCTATACAAAAAGGAAATAAGAATATCAAAACAAAGAGCTTGGGGTAATTTCTGCAGTAGCATAGAATCTACTGCGGAAGCATCCAGACTCAGAAGAATTTTTGGCCACTCATTTGAGAATCAACCTCATCTGGGTGCCTGGACTCCGCAATATTGAGGGCAACTGCATAGCAGACGAGCTAGCAAGACAGGGGACAACCGCCGACATCCTTCGCGATAAGGACACGGTGGGTATGCCCATGGCTACCTGCAAGCTCCATCTCAGGCAGAGACTGTACACACTTTCCAACCACCGTTGGAAATCAATCTCAACATGCCACAATTCTAGACTCACATGGCCAAACTTCATCTCGAAAATAACAAAAACTCTCCTACAATGTAGCAGGGAGGACATCTCCACTCTCCTAAATGCCCTGACGGGCCACTGCCTTATAGGGACTCATGCGCTCAGGCTGGGACTCAGTTACCACGACTTCTTCCGCAGCTGCAAACAGATAGACGAAGAGGAGAGCATCGAACACCTCCTATGCTTCTGCCCAGCGCATAGCCTAAAGCGCTTTCAAACCCTAGGTAGCTACACACTTCCGAACCTTGCGGCCATTCAGGGCGTAAGCATCCAAAAACTCGTATGTTTCCTAAGAAGAACAAAATACTTCGCGAAAGCAAAAAACCCATGAGCTAGGGAAAAGGATCTAATCAGAGATCATCTGGTATCACAAGGGGCCAAATGTGGCCTAAGTGGGGACCAGTATCTAATCTCCAACCACTCCTACCTAACCTAACCTAACTTATCTTCAGCGTCCGTAAGTGTATTAATAATTCAAAGTTTTTCATTGATTGTTTTATGTACCCTTTCTATATCGGCTATGCCATTCTTGCTAGTTGTAATTTCAATGTTAATATTTTCCTATTGTAACCAATTTTGTAATGATTTAGATACTAGGCCACGATCTTGATCCATTTAAATTGATTTCGGTTTACCTATCATATTAAAGATTTTAAGAGCTTTTTTAAATCTTTTTTCAATCCAATCTGTGGTTTTTGTTTCAATAATAGAAATTAATTTTGAATGAGTGTCGATGCATGTTAAAAATTTACGTTGGTCAATAAAGTAATAGTCTACAATATATTATATGTAGCGAATATTTTTGGTTTCTGGAGTTTTTTCAAACGAAAGAGCAACTTTTCTGTGCTCTGCTTTGCATAAATTACAAATTTCACATTTATTATTATGTTTTGAATAAGCTATAATGCGTCTGGGAAGTAGTATTTCGTTTTAAAAGTGTCATAAGTCTTTTTAATACCTTGGTGTATTGTTTCCTTATGTATTTCTAATATTTTTTTATGAAAGTCTGCATATGTGGGCAAGTTGGAAAGTACTACTGAAGTTTTCATTAATTTCGTACCAGTATTTGGTTTAATTAATTTCATATAGGCTGGTTGAAAAATAGCAAAATTTTTGTCATTATTAATGTAAATAACAAAATTGTGTCCACATATAAATTTTATATTTATGTATTTCGCCAAAGTTTCAGTCATGTCACTGTAAATAATTTTATTAATAGTTTTGTTAAAGTAGTGAGTAAGTTCGTTAGTGTCTTGATTTCCCTTTTCAAATATAAGTTTGCGATTAAAAACGTTAGCTAGTCGTTCGGTTATTTGTATGCAATCACCATTATCTTCTTGTGAACTATGCACCGTTTCTGCAGTAGTATCTACATCGTCTTCATTATGAAGTACTTCTTCAATTTTGTTTTCTTTTGATTCCTTTTTTGTAATCCTGGATGAATCATCTGCTACGTGATTCTCATTTCCTTTAATGTACTTTATTTCATAATCAAACTCTCTAAGTTTTATTTTCCAAAGCTGTAATTTCATATTAGGTTCCTTTAAATTGTGTAACCTAACAAGTGGATTATGGTCAGAGAATATTTTAAAACTTCTTCCAAAGAGATAGGGGCGGAACAACTTAGTCCCCATACAATAAATAGTAATTCTTTTAAAATATATCCATAATTTTACTCATGTTCATTTAAAGTTCTCCTGGCAAAACAAATGAGTTTCCCTTCTTGGGATAGTACAGCACCTAATGCATAATTGCTTGCATCTGTAGTTAGATCGAACTTCTTTTCAAAATCTGGATATATGAGAATTGGATCGTTACTTATTAAAGTTTTTAATTTTTTAACACTTCATTGTAACTAGGATCGTTTATATTTATTTTTGCTCCTTTCTTTAAGCAAAGAGTGATTGGTTTGCAATTTTTGCAAAATCTTTTATAAAGTTACGATAAAATCCACGAAGGCCTAAAAATGATTTTATTTGTTTGGAAGAGTTTGGAATTTTAAACTCTTGAATAGTTTGAATTTTGTTTGGGTTTGCTCTGATTCCCTCAGTTGAAATTATGTGACCTAAAAATTCAGTTTCTCGTTTCATAAACTCACATTATTCTAATTGTAGTTTGAGATTTGATCTGCGAAGACGTTCGAATACTTTTTTTAAAGATTGAATATGCTCTTATAAAGAGGTTCAAAATATAACAATGTCGTCTAAGTATACTAGACAATGGGTACCTGTTATGTAGTGTAATATATTATTTATTAAACGCTGAAATATAGGAGGTACATTATTGAGGCCGAAGGGCATTCTAGTATATTCATACTGACCCTTCCTTGTGGAGAATGCAGTTTTTTGAATAGAGTCTGGGTCCATTTCAATTTGATGGAACCCTTTAGCAAGATCTAATGTTGTAAAGTATTGACTTTTCCCTAACTTGTCTAATATTTCGTCCATGTTCGTGTGAGGAGTTAAATAACTCCACACAAATCTAAGCAGCAGCAGCAGCAGATGGCCAGCCGCTTACCAGGTACGCGGCGAATTCGCGTAGTAACGGCGTGGCGAGGAGAGGATGGAGGACAAGAAAGTTTGGAGACCAAAAATGGAGAACGAAAGAGTTTGGAGACCAAGGATGGAGAACGAGAGAGTTTGGAGACCAAGAATGGAGAACGAGAGAGCTTGGAGACCAAGGATGGAGATCCAGAGAGTTTGGAGACCAAGGAGCGGATAAGGAGAGAGTGGAGACTTGCCGGGCAGAGAAAGATTGCCATGTGGGGATAACGGGACTCCACCGTACTTTTGACTCTCCCGTGAACTTTGGACCGGGAGAAGAAGTGCCACATCTCGGCAGTGGAGCGGCACACAGTTTCGCCACAAGCATCACGGGAGTCAGCGGGACGGCAGCAGTGGGCAAAACATCGGTTGGAAGCGGTACGTGAAGGACAAGTGGGTCAACCTGGAGTCCCGGACTTCGGACTCGGAGTGGAGAGATCCAGCGGGCCGTGCGCAAAAGGGAAATAACGGTTCCCGGAGGCCCTATATAAGGCCGCAGAGCGCTGGCAGCTGGATCAGTCGATCACTAGGAGTCAAACCGTCAAGATCAATCAGATACCAAAGTGAACAGTCAGTCAACAAAATAATCTACGAGGGAGCAACAGCAAGTCGAGTCGTCGGAAAAGCATCGCCGTGGGAGCCTACGAGGAGCAAGATTGCTACGCCGAGACGTTCGGGATTGGGATACCAGGAATCTCCGAATTGAGACGCAGGTAGCTGAGGTCCAGAGGGCATCAGACGGCTAGGTCAAGGCGGTCGGCTTATCCCTATCAACAAAGTCCTGGCGTTTCGCCTGGAGAATAACGAGTATAACAAGCCAGAAGGGAGAGCGGTCGATCGGTACGGTCTCGAGTGGAGTTGTCCAGAAGAGCCCTACGCTTTCGACTTGCGAGATCCCGGAGCGGCGTGTGCGAATCCCAAGTACAACAAGCCAGAAGGGAGAGCGGTCGATCGGTACGTTCTCGATTGGAGTTGTCCAGGAGAGCCCTACGGTTCCGACCCGTGTAGTCCCGGATCGGCGTACGCCCGAACCCCGAGTTCCAAAAACCACGCTACGTCCAGCCGCGCAGCCAGCACCGCCGGGAGCAGTGCGAAAGATAGCGTCAGCAGCAAGCCAGCCACCACATCACGACAGCCACGCAACACAGAGCGAGCCACGCGGAAACGTTCCGGACAATAAGCAGAAGGGTGAGGCTAGGGTGGAACGTTCGTTTAGACTAGGTGTAAAAGCGAAGTAAAGCGCGAGGCAGCTTCCTGGCGTTCCGCCTTGACTGTCCGCGCGGGCTGAGCAGAAACCTCAGTGGGACCATCCGGGACAGAGTAAGGGACAGGCGGCGGTGTGTCGAAAGGAGTGATCCTGGAGAGCGCAGCTTCTGTTCACCCTAGTCTAAGAACGGTTACGCTTCCCTAAGCCCGTACGGCTGATCCCCCTCGCGAGTTCTAGTCGTCACGAGCAGTCACCGAGGCGACGCGTCAGGGACGAGCAGCGAGCGAGCATCTTCAGGGAGGCTCAAGGATCTTCAGAGAGCTACAGGACTGGAGCATCGAGTCAACAAGGCGAGAGTTCGTCGAGACAACCAGGACCGTCGGACGTACCGAAGGCCACAAGTGACGAGTCAAGGCCAACCAAGCTACCAAGACATTTGTAATATTATACCCGCAATAAACCCACTACGAACCCGTGAATTCTGCGCTTTCTCACTGAGCTACACACAATCTACTGAGCTAGCCGCACGAATCTCGTAGCGAGCAGGCCACGAAAATCAGTTCTTTACATCTGGCGCCCAACGTGATTGTCCCAGCAGTGAGAGCAACTTAAACAGAATGAGAAAGAAGTGGATCTACCGGCTTAAAAAGGAGGACTTCGCCCATGTCGCACAGAGGCTTAATGGCACCTTGGACGGCAGATTAGAAGACATGTGAAAGGCATTATCCGAGTATTACTCAAAAAACGGATAATGACCCAATACTCCTCGACATCTGGGCTGAGTTGGAGGCTACATACCAAGAAAAAGCCGGCCCGAGCATCACGTTAACGATCGCCGAAGGGGACAACCTAGTGGCAAGCCTGTGCGTTGACAACTTACAAAAAGAGGCAAACAGGAGAATATCAAGCCAAGACAGGAAAATAACAGCGCTGATCTCGAGACCCAGTCAGTCAGACTATGCAAGGATCGCCAAACAGGTCCGCGAATGGTCGTTCAGGTTCAACGGGGCGGAAAAACCGTTCGAGTTCCTGGAGCAGGTGGAATGGTCCGCCAACACATACCGGAATGCCAGAATTGCTTAAGGGAAAGGCTTTGAAGTGGTTTATCGCCAACAACAAACAATGGAAAACTTGGGTGGAGTTAATAGATAGTTTCCACATATACTTTCTGCCGAGTGACTTCTTCACCAGGCTGACGGATCAGATCAGGCAACGGAAGCAGGGCTTCAGCGAGTCGTTCAAAGACTGCATGATCGACATGCAGACGATAGTGAGGCCACTCAATTATTCCGCCAAAGATACCCTAAGTTACCTCAAGGAAAACTGCACCCCAAGTCTAAGGATCTTCCTAAGGGCGTACAAAGTGTCGGACCTGGACACGCTGATGATATTAGCAGATGAGTATGAAAAACTCGAAAAGAAGCGGAAAGCGTTCGCGCAAGAAAACAAATTCTCGAAGACCAAGTCGGCATCACCAAGGCAGGTAACATGCAGAAGATGCGAAGAGACAGGAACCCAGGAGACACGGGGAAACGACCAATGGTCGCCACCTAGCCGAGTCCCACGCCAGCAGGCAACAGGAGCACCACGCGGAGGCCAATGGACACCACCACAACAGCCACAGATGCAGCCAGCAAACACTGTTTGGAGGCCACCAAGTACAACACAAAGGCCTCGGGAAACGACACACATCACAGACCCCCAGGAGGCCTGCCGAAAGTGCGGCGGTCATGGACACTGCGCACGGGGATGTCGGCACCAACGCCTGTTGTTCTGCTGGGTGTGCGGGAGAGTAGGCGTCAGGAGCGTCGAATGCTACCAGCAGACGGGAAATGTCCAGCGATCGCAAGATGCTACCTCTCCAAACTAACGGGAAAGCTTATCGAGGAGGAGCAGCAGTTGTCCGCAGCGGTGACAACAGCAAGCTTTATAAGTAAAGAACTGGCGGACAACCTGGCTGCCCTCGGGAAGATTACAAGGATACGACGGCAAGTTAGGTTGGCAGACGGAAGATGTGGCGGAATCGATGAGCAGCTGGAGGTGGAAATTGCGTTCGGGAACAAGCGACTGAGCATGAGCATGCTGATACTACCAGGGGAAGTGGATTCATTGGTTTTGGGATGGAACTTTCTAACACAAGTCGGTACCGAGAAGTGCGCTGGACACGAAGTGATAATACCGGCCAGGAATCGACACATGGGACGGCTCGAGGAGAAGCTATCGGTAGCAGTCGTACAACGGGCAAGCGAAGATGACGACTCGACGGAATTCCTGGAGGCAGAGCTATCGAGTTTCAGCAGCATGAAGGCAACATCGAACACGGCAAAGCATCAGATCACGATGAAAGACGACAAACCAATAAAGCAGCGATACTACCCCAAGAATCCGAAAGTTTAAGGGGAGATCAATGCGAAGGTGGACGAGCTTCTCCAAATGGGATACATAGAACACTCAACAAGCCTATACAGCTCTCCCATCGTGATGGTTAAAAAAAAGA
The DNA here is from genome assembly GCF_014743375.2 of Drosophila subpulchrella. NCBI lineage: Eukaryota > Metazoa > Arthropoda > Insecta > Diptera > Drosophilidae > Drosophila > Drosophila subpulchrella. The sequence continues at coordinate 1,060,886 of NW_023665571.1, forward strand.
CGTGCAAATGGAGACTGTGCGTCGACTTTAGGCAAATCAACGCCAAGTCTATAAAGGATGCCTACCCGATGCCCCGAATAAATTATATTCTCTACATCAGCAGCTTGGACCTAAAGGATGGGTACTGGCAAGTCCCACTGAAAGCAGACAGCAGGAAGTACACGGCGTTTACAGTGCCGGGGAAAGGCTTATTCCAGTGGAGAGTAATGCCATTCGGACTCCATTCGGCGTCTGCGACCGGGCAACGGGTGCTGGAGCGGGTGATCGGTCCCGAAATGTCGCCGCACGCATTTGTTTACCAGGATGACATCATAGTAATCGGGCGCTCGCTGGAAGAACACAAGGCTAACCTGAAGGAAGTGTTCCGACGGCTAAAGGAGGCAAATCTGAGGTTAAACCCGGAGAAGTGTCAATATCTTGGTCATTGAGTGACTAGCAAAGGAATAGGCACGGATCCGCAAAAAGGTAGCAGCCGTCGCCGAACTAGAACCACCATCGACAGTGAGAGAGCCCCGACAGTACTTGGGCGTAGCATCATGGTACCGCCGGTTTGTACCTGACTTGGCAAAAATAGACAAACCTCTCAACGATCTGCTACGCAAGGGCAAAGTGTGGACACAGGAACATCAGACGGCGTTTAAAGAAATGAAGGCAAGACTCGTCGCAGATAAACCATTCATCTTGCAAACTGACGCGAGCGACTACGGAATCGGGGCAATCTTGACCCATGAAACTGGACGAGACGAAAAGGAAATCCCTTCCTCAAGCCGAACGCTCAACGGCGCTGAGAAGAATTACTCAGCGACCAAGAAGGAGTGCTTGGCAATCGTAGGCGATCCGAAAGCTCAAGCCGTATCTGGAAGGTTACCACTTTAAAGTAATAACCGACCACATGGCGCTGAAGTGGCTCAACAGCATAGAAAGCCCTTCAGGGAGGATCGCCGGATGGGCCCTGGAGTTGCAGCAGTACGACTTCGTAATAGCGTACAGGAAAGGAGAACTCAACGTGGTGGCAGACGCTTTGTCAAGGCAGGAAACGCTTCGAGGGATCAAGGAGACGTCGGCGGCGGAAGCTTCTGCAGCGTGCTGCTGGATTCTGGAAATGTGCGAAAAGATAAGGACCCAGCCGCAAAAGTATCCGGACTACGTGATGTACAGGAATATACCTCATAGATCGGGCAGCGAGGATGTCGCAACATGGAAGATGTGCGTCTCGAAAGCTCTACGGGATACGGTGCTGAAAGAGAAACCCGACTCACCGGCGGCTGGCCATGTAGAAAGCCGAAAGACTGGCAGCCCGGTATTACTGGCCAGGAATGCACAGAGACGCCCGAGCCCACGTGCGAGGATGCGAGACATGCATGAGATTCGATCCGAATCAGATGCAAATGGCTGGGAAAATGCTGACGCAGGTGCCAGAGGAACAATGGGCTACGGTATGTGCGGACTTCGTCGGACCCCTGCCGCGTTCGAAGCACGGCAACCAAATGCTGCTGGTATTGATAGACCGGTTCTCCAAGTGGACTGAGTTGGTGCCGCTGCGAAGCGCGACTGCCGAGTCCCTAAAGAAAGCTTTTAGAGAACGCATAATCGAGAGGTATGGGGTCCCGAAAGTAGTCATAACGGACAACGGAGTATAGTTTGCCAGCAATATTTTCAAGAGTTTCCTGGCCGAAATAGGAACCAAGCAACAGTTCACAGCGCCATACACCTCATAGGAGAACCCGACTGAGAGAGCAAACAGGACGGTGAAGACAATGATAGCACAGTTCGCAGGGCAGAACCAAAGAAACTGGGACGAAAAATGGCCGGAAATCATGCTGGCAGTAAACACGAGCGTTTCAGAATCCACAGGTTACACACCGTCGTCCATTACCTAAGGAAAAGAACCAAGACTACCGAGCGCCCTATACGGCAAAGAGACCGTAGGGACCGGACGACCGACTGAGACCCCGGAGGAGAAGGCCAACAGACTCAGAGAAATTGTAAGGCGGAATCTGGAGAAAGCATCCAGAATCAGGCTAGGCATTATAACCTAAGGAAGAGGCAATGGACGCCAACGGTGGGTGACGTCGTGTGGGCCAAGGAACACCATTTATCAAAAGCGGCCGAGGGGTTCGCAGCAAAATTGGCCCCAAGATACGACGGACCTTACCAAGTCATGGATTTTGCGTCACCAGTAATCTGCAAAATACGACACATAAACACAAAGAAAGAGCGGATCATCCACGTAAGCGAGCTGAAACAGCAAAAAACGGAAAACGCAAGCGAGCGGCTACAACAAGCAGACACAACAGACGCAAAACAACAAGGGTAACTCCAAAGATTCTCAAAGGACACTACGAGAACAGTCCAAGGATATCTGCAAGGATTATCAAAGCACACTACGAAAAGAGACCAAGGATAACTCCAAGGATTCTCAAAGGACACTACGAGAAGGGTTCAAGGATATCTCCAAGGATTCTCAAGGGACACTACGAAAAGAGTCCAAGGATATCTCCAAGGATTCTCAGGGGACACTACGAGAAGAGTCCAAGGATATCTCCAAGGATTCTCAAGGGACACTACGAAAAGAATCCAAGGATATCTCCAAGGATACTCAAAGGATACTACGAAAAGAGTCTACGAATATTTCCAAGGATTCTCAAAGGATACTACGAAAAGAGTCCAAGGATATCTCCAAGGATTCTCAAAGGATACTACGAAGGGAGTCCACGGATATCTCCAAGGATACTCAAAGCATACTACGAAAAGAGTCCAAGGAAATCTCCAAGGAATCTCAAAGGATACTACGAAAAGAGTCCAAGGATATCTCGAAGGATTCTCAAAAGATACTACGAAAACAGTCCACGGATAACTCCAAGGATTCTCAAAGGATACTACGTACGCACTCCAAGGATATCTCCAAGGATACCACAGGGCAACTACAAAGGTACAATGAAATACGAAAAGGACATCAGGAGAACGTCAAGAACACAAAGGGAGCAAACCAGAGCGTCCAAAGATCCGATTAGGACTGATTGGAGGAAAGAAAAACACGCATCAACAGTCTGCCGAAGGAAGGGGGAAGACGGCACAGATCAGAGAGCTGTACCGTAGATCTGGGAAGGAAGAAGGATAGGCCGAAGGAAATAGCGGGATTGAGCAAAGAGGAAGGCTCGGAACCGAGGTGTCGTTGAAGGAAGCCCAGGCTCCGACAAGCATCATGGGCACACGTGTGACGAGAAGCGAAGCGCGCAGGATGATGGCTGCCCACCAGCCGTCCGGAGGATCCAGCCCGGGGCAAGGATGGTTGACGGCCCTACCCGAACCTCGCGGCGGATCTCTGGGCGGGGCGTTCCCGAGCCGGTCATCAGCTCCGATAGCGACGTCGAGTTGGTGGAAGACTCGCGGGTGGAGCAGCGGCGATGGCCGTCAACCGGACCGACGGCCGCATCCCGACTGGCGCGGCGGAGGTCGAATAGGCCAGCGAGGAGCCGCCCCAGGACCAGCAGGCTCCCGGTAGCCATGCGGAGTCTGTGGCAGCGGCTACGTTGGAACTTCGCCGGAAGTGCGAGGCGCAACGGCGGAGCGAGGAGCGGCGGTTGAAGGAGATGGAAGAGCAGCAGCTGTGGGAGAACCCGGGGTACCCACCCACACCGAGATATGCGCCCGAGCCCTGCATCCCGCCACCAGAAGTGGCAGAAGACTGGGCGCCCTCACCTCCGCGGTGGCTGCCCGAAATCCCACCCACATCGCGGTACGAGGGATCACCGCTGTGGACGCCAGCAAGAAAACCCACGCCACTGTTCGAGCAGTCACCACCGCTGCAGCAGCCCGAACAATGACAGCAGCCACAACGCGAGCATCCACCACCGCAGCAGCAGCCCGAACGACAACAGCAGCCACAACGCGAGCGCCGCCAGCAGCCACAACCCGATCCGCCGCAGCAACAGCCAGGGGACCCGATGGGACAACACATCCGGACGGACATACCGGCGGCCCACGTGAGCCACAGTACCCGGACTTTCGTGGCCGAAGGGGTAAGGTGGCGGCAGCAGACGGTCGTCTGGACCTGGCCGGAGGGACCCGCGGAGGAGACGCCGGCGACGGAGGAGCCCCGAATCTGGGAGGAGAGTGGTCCCCAGGTGAGCTCGCTGGACCCCAAAACCCGCGGCAGACCGGAGCCATGGACAACACCGACACCGAGCACCGGACCGACGACACCGGCATCAGCAGCAACAGACGGCCCAATGGCAGCACCGGAGCCATGGACACCACCGACACCGAGCACCGGACCGACGACACCGGCATCAGCAGCAACAGATGGCCCGACGGCAGCACCGGAACAGGACGAGGCGCTAGAAAGGGGGCCCTGGGTGTGGCCCGAGCCCGTGTACAGTGGCCGTCCGCCGCTAAAACGGCAGCACTCCGCGCCCGAAATCACCGAGGTGCTGGCCAGGCCAAAGTTGGTGAGGATGATGTCGGCGCCGGAGAGTCAGCGATGGCGAGAGATCGCGGAGCACGAGTGGCCCGAAGGGATCGCGGAGGCACCGGCGGTGAAAGAGGCCCGCATCCTGGGCGGCAGGCGCAGCGTGCGCGTATGGAGAGAGGGGCGCGCGTTCCGAGTCCGGTTGGGGCTCGCGGGCAAGAGAGTGTTTGAGGAGCAGCTAAATAAAGTTTAAAAACAAAAGAAAACGAAACAAAGTTTGAAACCGGCATAGGACGGGAAACGCGGCTGAAACAGGGGCCAGAAGAAAGGGGCATAAATGGCTGCTCCGGCAAGTCCTCTCCGAACCCGCTCTCGAGTGTGGCCAGCGTGGAGCCAGGCTCAGCCGGCTGAGGACGACTGAAGGGCGAGAGGGGACGAATGGAGAGAGAAAGGATGAAATAGAAAGGAGTGAAGAAATGCGAAAACTTACCTAGAAAGTTGCAAAATCACCATGAGCCAGGGAAGGGGGCGCCTCGATAGTGCGATCGATGGGCACACACAAACTGGAAATATCGGCAAAAGGTGGAAATATCGCAACGAGCAGGTGGCAACGCCGCACCGTCGGTATCGATAGTCGAAGAAACATCGATCACGCACGTTTAGTGTGACCAGGCGGAGGAACCATGGAAAGGAGTAGGACGCAGCATGTTTCCCAGTGGAAACATGGGAAATATCGACGCGGGAGATTTCAAGTTGCTACGAGGAGGATGACGAGCGCTGTAGAAACTCAATGGAGTTAAGAGCGTCGAGGGAGCATCGGGGGACCAACGAGGGAGCGCCGAGGGAATCGGAGGGAGCATCACAAGGACTCGAAGGCTAAGATGTGCAAGGAAACGCCGGAGAGTAGAAACGAGTTTTAAATATTTCCCGCTTACCAGGTACGCGGCGAATTCGCGTAGTAACGCCACGGCGAGGAGAGGATGGAGAACAAGAGAGCTTGGAGACTAAGAATGGAGAACGAGAGAGTTTGGAGACCAAGGATGAAGAACGAGAGAGTTTGGAGACCAAGGATGGAGAACGAGAGAGTTTGGAGACCAAGGATCGGATAAGGAGAGAGTGGAGACTTGCCGGACAGAGAAAGAGTGCCATGTGGGGATAACGGGACTCCACCGTACTTTTGACTCTCCCGTGAACTTTGGACCGGGAGAAGAAGTGCCACATCTCGGCAGTGAAGCGGCACACAGGCGTGCCACAAGCATCACGGGAATCAGCGGGACGGCAGCAGTTGGCAGAACATCGGTTGGAATCGGTACTTGAAGGACAAGTGGGTCAACCAGGAGTCACGGACTTTGGACTCGGAGTGGAGAGATCCAGCGGGCCGTGCGCAAAAGGGAAATAACGGTAGCGCTGGCAGCTGGATCAGTCGATCACTAGGAGTCAAACCGTCAAGATCAATCAGATACCACAGTGAACAGTCAGTCAACAAAATAATCTACGATGGAGCAACAGCAAGTCAAGTCGTCGGAAAAGCAGCGCCGTGGGAGCCTACGAGGAGCAAGATTGCTACGACGAGACGTTCGGGATTGGTATACCAGAAATCTCCGAATTGCGACGCAGGTAGCTGAGGTCCAGAGGGCATCACACGGCTGGGTTAAGGCGGTCAGCTTAACCCTATCAACAAAGTCCTGGCGTGACGCCTGTAGAATAACGAGTATAACAAGCCAGAAGGGAGAGCGGTCGATCGGTACGGTCTCGAGTGCAGTTGTCCAGAAGAGCCCTACGCTTTCGACTTGCGAGATCCCGGAGCGGCGTGTGCGAATCCCAAGTACAACAAGCCAGAATGGAGAGCGGTCGATCGGTACGGTCTCGAGTGGAGTTGTCCAGGAGAGCCCTACGGTTCCGACACGTGCAGTCCCGGATCGGCGTATGCCCGAACCCCGAGTACCAAAAGCCACGCTACGTCCAGCCGCGCAGCCAGCACCGCCAGGAGCACTGTGCAAGATAAGGAGAGAGTGGAGACTTGCATGGCAGAGCAAGAGTGCCATGTGGGGATAACGGGACTCCGCCGTACTTTTGACTCTCCCGTGTCACATCTCGGCAGTGGAGCGGCACACAGTTTCGCCATAAGCATCACGGGAATCAGCGGGACGGCAGCAGTGGGCAGAACATCGGTTGAAAGCCGTACGTGAAGGACAAGTGGGTCAACCTGGTGTCCCGGACTTCGGACTCGGAGTGGAGAGATCCAGCGGGCCGTGCGCAAAAGGGAAATAACGGTTCCCGGAGTCCCTATATAAGGTCGCAGAGCGCTGGCAGCTGGATCAGTCGATCACTACGAGTCAAACCGTCAAGATCAATCAGATACCAAAGTGAACAGTCAGTCAACCAAATAAGCTACGAGGGAGCAACAGCAAGTCGAGTCCGCGGAAAAACAGCGCCGTGGGAGCCTACGAGGAGCAAGATTGCTACGTCGAGACGTTTGGGATTGGCCTACCAGGAATCTCAGAATTGAGACGCAGGTAGCTGAGGTCCAGAGGGCATCACACGGCTGGGTTAAGGCGGTCAGCTTAACCCTATCAACAAAGTCCTGGCGTGACGCCTGTAGAATAACGAGTATAACAAGCCAGAAGGGAGACCGGTCGATCGGTACGGTCTCGAGTGCAGTTGTCCAGGAGAGCCCTACGGTTTCCACTTGCGAGGTCCCGGAGCGGCGTGTGCGAATCCCTACAACAAGCCAGAAGGGAGAGCGTTCGATCGGTACGGTCTCGAGTGGAGTTGTCCAGGAGAGCCCTACGGTTCCGACCCGTGTAGTCCCGGATCGGCGTACGCCCGAACCCCGAGTACCAAAAGCCACGCTACGTCCAGCCGCGCAGGCAGCACCGCCAGGAGCAGTGTGCAAGATAAGGGGAGAGTGGAGACTTGCCGGGCAGAGCAAGAGTGCCATGTGGGGATAACGGGACTCCACCGTACTTTTGACTTTCCCGTGAACTTTGGACCGGGAGAAGAAGTGCCACATCTCGGCAGTGAAGCGGCACACAGGCGTGCCACAAGCATCACGGGAATCAGCGGGACGGCAGCAGTTGGCAGAACATCGGTTGGAATCGGTACTTGAAGGACAAGTGGGTCAACCAGGAGTCACGGACTTTGGACTCGGAGTGGAGAGATCCAGCGGACCGTGCGCAAAAGGGAAATAACGGTTCCCGGAGGCCCTATATAAGGCCGCAGAGCGCTGGCAGCTGGATCAGTCAATCACTAGGAGTCAAACCGTCAAGATCAATCAGATACCAAAGTTTACAGTCAGTCAACCAAATAATCTACGAGGGAGCAACAGCAAGTCGAGTCCACGGAAAAACAGCGCCGTGGGAGCCTACGAGGAGCAAGATTGCTACGTCGAGACGTTTGGGATTGGCCTACCAGGAATCTCCGAATTGAGACGCAGGTAGCTGAGGTCCAGAGGGCATCACACGGCTAGGTTAAGGCGGTCGGCTTAGCCCTGTCAACAAAGTCCTGGCGTTACGCCTGGAGAATAACGAGTATAACAAGCCAGAAGGGAGAGCGGTCGATCGGTACGGTCTCGAGTGGAGTTGTCCAGGAGAGCCCTACGGTTCCGACCCGTGTAGTCCCGGATCGGCGTACGCTCGAACCCTGAGTACCAAAAGCCACGCTACGTCCAGCCGCGCAGCCAGCACCGCCAGGAGCAGTGCGAAAGATAGCGTCAGAAGCAAGCCAGCCACCACATCACGACAGCCCGGACAATAAGCAGAAGGGTGAGGCTAGGATGGAACGTTCGTTTACACTAGGCGTAGAAGCGAAGTAAAGCGCGAGGCAGCTTCTTGGCGTTCCGCCTTGACTGTCCGCGCGGGCTGAGCAGAAATCTCAGTGGGCCCATCCGGGACAGAGTAAGGGACAGGCGGCGGTGGGTCGAAAGGAGTGATCCTGGAGAGGGCAGCTTCTGTTCACCCTAGTCTGAGAACGGTTACGCTTCCCTAAGCCCTTACGGCTGATCCCCCCCGCGAGTTCGAGTCGTCACGAGCAGTCACCGAGTCGACGCGTCAGGGACGAGCAGCGAGCGAGCATCTTCAGGGAGCCGCAAGGATCTTCAGGGAGCTACAGGACTGGAGTCGAGTCAACAAGGCGAGAGTTCGTCGAGACAACCAGGACCGTCGGAAGTACCGAAGGCCACAAGTGACGAGTCAAGGCCAACCAAGCTACCAAGATATTTGTTATAATATACCCGCAATAAACCCACTACGAACCCGTGAGCACCCGTGCTTTCTCACAGAGCAACTGGGCGGTCACGTTTGTATAAATTTGGTGGGACGAACACACAATCTACTGAGCTAGCCGCACGAATCTCGTAGCGAGCAGACCACGAAAATCAGTTCGTTACATTCAGAATGCAGAATATATCTTTGATAGTTATATCATTCAGTCCTCTGTAATAAATAGCCATACGAAATTTGGGTATGCCCGATGCATCCCTTTTCTTGGGTACCATTACAATTTGACTGCAATAAGGAGATTTTGAATTTTCTGATAATACCTTGCCTTATCATTTCTTCAATTTTTTTTCTACTTCTGTATCGTAAATGTAAGGATAAACGTTTTTTATAACGTGTTTGATTTCGTTCGTGGTAGTCAAATTTTCACCTTCAAAATATCTTGACATTAAATAATGAAGTTCAGTTTTTCTTCATTATTTAAGTGATCGTCTCTAATGTTATTGTCAGATAAGTCCGTTTGTAAGGCATAATTATATTCCTCATCATCTACTACAATTGAAGAAGTTTGATTACGATTTTCCGTTATATTTACCATAGGGAATTCATAATTATGTAATTCAATAGTGTTTTGCTGACGATTCTTTCAGAATTTTTCTTCCTCTAAGAATGTCATAATGTTTTGAAAAGATTTTTATAAAAAATGTTTGCTTAGATGAAATTAATTTTGGAATACTAAACTGAATATATTTATTCAAAGTTACAGATTCACCTATTATTCCAATTTTAATATAATTATTTTTATGCTTGAACCTGTATCGATAAGACAGAGGCATGGTTTATTATCAATTTTAATTTTTATGGCTGTGGTGTTTCGTCCGAAGCTGTTGTCTAAAAATTTTCAAATGTGTCCATTGGCTCAGACTTACGTTGTTGATCTGAATCTGAAACTCGGGGACGTATTTGGGGAATATTGGTACTCTGAGTACTTTGGTTACCCTGTCCTTGATTGTTTTGAAAAGTTTTAGGATAATAATTATTTCCTGAATTATTATTATTAAAATTATTGTTGTTACCTCAATTTCTGTTAGAGTCGAACCTATTCTGTCTCTGCTGGTTGTTGTTATATTTGTTTTGATAATTGTTATTTTAGAATCTACCCCCTTGGTTATTATCTGAATGATAGTTGGGTTTTGTATTTAAGTATGATTTTGATGTTTTAAAATCTTGAAATTCATCATCTTCCTGAGAGTTTTGGAATATATACGAACGATTATTTATGTATTTATCTTCAAGCACTCCTACAGCTTGTTTTAATTTAAGAGGAGACGAAATATCAAATTTACTTAACATAATAAAAGTTTGAGCTGGTCATTTTCACGAATCACTTCCACCAATGTATCACTCAATGTCCTCGAAACTAGAACTGTGTTTTATGGATTATTGTCTAGGCTCAGTGGAGTGTGGAGGTGTTGCGCTGTGGAACTCGCTGATAAGTAGGGTTCTAAATTCCTTCCAGTCCTATGGTATAGTAGTACGTATAACGTAGATATTCGTATGACTTTGGCATGGGTCTTCGGGTCTTTTTTTTCTCAGCCTCGGCGCGCTTTTTTGCTGCTGCGGCAGAGAATTTCAGTGCAAAACAGAGAAACGTCAGGCGTCAGCCTGCACGCTGCGTGCCAACTTCGTGTATTTTACACTCACACTAATGCAAGGCAATCTTGTGATGGTTTGTGTGTGCCGACCACTGGTTTAAATTGAAAAAATTGTATTGTCTTTATATTTTTTTGTTTTTTATATAGGCGAAATTAATTCGATTTATTATCGCTGGATTAGACACTAGAAATCCTCATTCGTGATTTAACTATTGTTGGAAATGTAGTATGCCCATATATTGAATATCTACTCTACCAAGAGTACTTGAAGCAAACACACTGTAACACTTTGTTGCAGTGTTTACATAAACAAAGGCCCGGTCAAAAACCTAAGTGGGCGAAACATGAGTCGATCGGCGCGCTCACAGAAAGTGCAAGTGTCAGCATTCTGTTACACACGCGGGCCGCTCATCCGAACTCAAGTACATGCATATACCCTCGCGCTCCAGCTAAAGAATACATAATTAAATACACATAGTATATATAAGATATACATAGCCGTCTCTCTGCCGTCCAACTGTGGGCAGCGCAGCTACGAGACTTAGGCTTACTTAGAACCTAAGAAAAAATGTAAAATCAGAAACAACTGGACGTTGGTAGCGGCACTAATGCTGCTCCAGATTTAAAATAAAGAATATTAAAACAAATCAAAGATGTCTTTACACTACAGTAAGTTCGTTTTGCGGATAGAAATAACGTTTTTATTTTCGCGAAGTGATTTTTTAAGTCCTTTTTAGGTAGTCACTCGCGAGGATATTATTTGTATCCTACCGGCTGCGCCAATTATGTTTTTTGCTTCGGGATATATTAAAAAAAAAGACGACGCTCGATCAAACGGTTTCAAGGCTGCTCTTTTGTTTAATTAATTTGGATTGGCCAAAGCTTTTATGCTGACGACTGGGTTGGAATATTGTTATGTCTGCCGTCGTCGATAAAGGCGTGAGAATTGTTTATAATTCTGGTGCCGCCGATCGAAGGCGTGGGAAAGATCTGTGTCTGAGGGGTTAAATGTTTATGTCGGATTGATTTGAATAACTGCGATAGTAGGCTCTAGACTTATGTTATTGACAATTGGAATAATGGGTATCTCGGATATACAGTTTGTATGTTGGGTTTGGTATCCAGGGTACGTGCGTATGCGTGACTTATATATTCGTGCACTATAGTTACCATCCAAGCACTACTAGTTACGCTTAGCAAGGAACCCCAGTTTAATACTATATTCAAGTATTTCTTGGTATCTTGCAAGGTTGGGAAACTATTGTTATCTTTAAGGTCCCAAAATCACTGTCTGATCTCGGTTTTCTATAAATTAACTGCTGCTAGTCGATAAATTAAACGCATATTTCTCACCAAAGCAGAACTCTAGTTTTGAGAGACATATATTCAAAAATCTCTGTCCTATAGAAGGAGAAGGTTTTGCTAAATTTGTTTTGAGATTGCGCCATTAAAATTATGAAATGTGACTTTGGAGCCACTAAAGAAGAAGTTGAGGAGACTTCCCTTAAAGAAAAAATAATCGACAGCTGGGCCGGGGTGAATCTGAAAAAGAAACTACCAGAAAAAGAGTACACTTTGGCTCAGGTAATCGATGCCTGTCAAGTCGATGAGGAAATTAATAAGCAGTCGGAGATTATGCATTCAAGGCCAGAAACTGAGGCCGTTTGAACGTGGAAGATGTGGTAGCAAAGGCCACAATAGGACCAGCTCATTATTTCCCGCCGTCAACCAAAAGTGCACTCGGTTTGGCCATTTTGCCGCAAAGTTCAGAACAATTTTTGAATGACAAAAGTCCCATGATCATTATGAACCAGCTAAACGTCAACGGAGCAACGTGCGTTTAGTGGAGGAAGAAGGTGATATGAAATCCAGAACAAATTGTTTAAAGGTCCAAAGGGATGATGAGGATGAAATAATTAAATGCCAAGATGGTGGATAACCTAATAAGCCCGAGAGACTGGTCATATCTTCAGGCGGAGAAAGCAACTTTATTCAACGTCCGGCTAAATTCAACCAATCGATCAGCCAATTGCTACAAGTGACTTGCGTATTCCAAGCCCCTATATTCATTGGCCAGAATCCTGAGGTGTTTGCTTCGTTTTTTGTAAAGAAAACGGAAAGCGTTTATTACTCTAAATGTTCTACGTCTCGGGTTTGGAGTTAAGAAAATAGAAAAAGTAACACCACCAGTTAAACTATCGATCAATGCAGACGTCAAGCCAATTCAGCAACCTATAAGGCAAATACCTGGATATCGCCCATGGTCAGAAAGAAAATGGCGATATCAGAACCTGTACAGACATGCGACTGGCAAATAAGGCAATTTTCAGGGAGAACTATCCATTACCAGTACTTGACACGCTTAAGACCAAGCTAAGAGGTGCAAGATAATTCACACGATTAGACCTCAGGAGTGCATATCATCAGTTAGAGCTAGTTAAGTCCAGTCGGAGCAAACCCAATTTCAATACCCCATTTGGACTATATAGGTATAAAAGACATATGCTTGGCGTTAACTGATATTTTTCAAAGAAGACTTGAGGAAGTCTTAGCATCATGCAAGAATGTGATGAGCTACATCGATGACATACTTGCTTTTGGTATCAATGAGGAGGACCATGACGATGCAGTCGAGAAAGTCAAAGATGTTTTAAAGGAAAATAGCGTTGTTCTGAATGAGGAAAAACGCATCCGTAAAACGCAGAAAGTTAAGTTTCTAGGACACATACTGCCGGATGAAAGCATCGAAGTTGATCCTAAAAAAGTCAGAACGATACTGTCATTCAGAAATCCCAAGTTTATTAGGACTTGTTACTTATGTGGGTAAATTTATTTCCGATCTAGCTAACCGCACAGAACCTTTAAGGCGATTGCTGAAAAAGGAAACAAGGTATAGTTGGGGCGAAACAGAAACAAAAACTTGTGAAGACCTTAAGCTCCATTTGGCAAAAATACCAAGCTTATCTTATTGCGACTCAAGCAATAGGACACGTTTGATAGCCAATGCCAGCCCAGTTGCTCTGGGAGCAGTACTCATTCAATTTGACACAGCGCAATCTATCAGACGTAGAAAAAAAGGTACTCAGACAGAAAAAGAAAGTCTCCCTTCAGTTTGGGCAGTTGAAAAATTTTACTTTTTTTTATCCGGACTAAAATTTGAATAAGTAACAGATCACTAGCCGTTGGAAACCACTTTTAAACCAACCTCAAAACCGCCCGCTGGCTTTTACGCCTGCAAGCTTATAAATTTAAGGCTATTTATAAGGCTGGTAAGGAGAACATTTCTGATACCCTATCCCGACTATGCGGATTACCATCAACAAATTCGAACTGGAAGGCTACTGAACATGATATATTTCGAACAAGGAAGAACGCTGTAGTCGAGTACCTCGACTATCAGATACCCGTTACTCAGCTAAAGGGACCAAAGGGAAATGGAGACATGCAAGCCGTAAAGCGAGATTAAAAGGCGCCACCTACCGGCGGTTAACAAATTTAAGCGTTATGGGCGTTAGAGTGGGCATGGCAATTTTTTTTTTCAGCTAAAATTTTGTATCTAGCATGAAAATTGTGGGTCTGTGGCTTGGGTGGTTTGTGGGCTTTAGAGTGGGCGTGGCATATTCGCGTCACAAACTTGCGCTGCGTACAAGGCTACGGAATCTAAGCCTGAGATCCCACTTCTCTATTTTTGATGGTTTCCAGATATCCACGTTCATAGTTTCAATTTTTTGAAGTTTGTGGGCGTTAAAGTGGGCGTGGCAATTTTTTTTGGGTCAATCGATAGGTATTGATGAGAACAATATATTTCAGTTAACATTTTTATTCTAGCATCAAAACTGAAAAACTGAAATAAACTTGCGCTGCGCAGAAATCTTAGGAACCTGGCTGCCTAATCCCAGTATTGTAGCTCTTATAGTTTTCGAGATCTCAGCGTTCATACGGACAGACGGACATGGCTAGATCGTCTCGGCTAGTGATCCTAGCCGAGAATATGTTATATATACTTTATGGGGTCGGAAACGCTTCCTTCTGCCTGTTACATACTTTCCGACGAATCTAGTATACCCTTTTACTCGTAGAGTAAAATTAATTAATAATTGAATACAACATTCCTAAAACACTAAACTTTTCCAAAAAAAAGCACGGGAGAATAGTGCTGATTAGGAAATCATGGACGCAATGACCTGTTTGTATGCCAATTCCTGGGATAGTGGCATATCAAACAGTTTCTTTCCGGTTCCAAATTTCGATGTTAGGGAACATTTTGCTAAAGGAAACAAGGCTTATTATACCAAAAACTCTGCGAAAAAGAGTTCTGGAACTAGCTCATGAAGGACAGTTGTTGGTGAGTTGGCCATGAAGAGTCGATTGAGAGTCAAGGTGTGGTGGCCGCATCGATCGAAATGGGGAAAACTTTGTCAAATCATGCAAAGATTGCATATTAGTGCCTCAACCGTTGAGGCCGGCCCCGATGCAAGGAACAGTTTTTCCGACAAGCGCATGGAACTCTATAGCTAGTGATCTACTGGGCCCACTTCCAAACGGCAAATACGTTCTCGTATTCATAGACTATTTTTCTAGATACAGTCCATATCATCGGAATCGATTATCGGGACCATGAAAGAAATATTTTGTAGATTGGGTTTCCCAAGATATCTGCGAACGGATAACGGGAGACAATATGTAAGTGCGATGTTTGACGATATTGTATAACAAATGGCATTGAATTAATAAGGACTCCACCATATAGGTCAATGGCGAATGGCGAAGTCGAAAATATGAATCGATCCCTAATGAAGAGGCTGAAGATAGCTCATCTGAACAAAGCCAATTTTTAAGAAGACATTCAGGAGTTTATTTTTATACACAATGTTACTCCTCACAGAACAACAGGGACCTCCCCATCTGAACTAATTATACCCGTTACTCGTAGAGTAAAAGGGTATACTAGATTCGTCGGAAAGTGTGTAACAGGCAGAAGGAAGCGTTTCCGACCCCATAAAGTATATATATTCTTGATCAGGATCACTAGCCGAGTCGATCTAGCCATGTCCGTCTGTCCGTCTGTCCGTATGAACGCTGAGATCTCGGAAACTATAAGAGCTACTAAACTGAGATTAGGCATGCAGATTCCTGAGATTCCTGCGCAGCGCAAGTTTGTTTCAGAAAAGTGCCACGCCCACTCTAGCGCCCACAAACCGCCCAAAACTGAGGCTCCTACAGTTTTGATGCTAGAACAAAAATTTTAACTGAAATGTATTGTTCTCATCAATACCTACCGATTGACCCAAAACAAAGTTTGCCATGCCGCCCACAAACTTCAAAAAATCGTAAATATGAACGCGGATATCTCGGAAAATATCAAAGATAGAGAAACGGGATTTCAGATTTAGATTCCGTAGGCTTGAGCGCAGCGCAAGTTTGTTACGCGAATATGCCACGCCCACTTTAACGCCCACAAACCGCCCAAATCTGTGGCGCCCACAATTTTCATGCTAGATAAAAAATTTTAACTGAAATGTATTGGTCTCGTCAATACCTATCGATTGATTTAAAAAAAACTTTGCCACGCCCACTCTAACGCCCACAACGCTTAGATCTGTCTACCGCCGGTAGGTGGCGCATTTGCTGCTTGCATATCTCCACTTTCCTTTGGTCCCTTTAGCTGAGTAACGGGTATCTGATAGTCAAGGTACCCGACTATAGCGTTCTTCCTTGTTTTTAGTCGAATGATGAGGGACAAAAATCCAAATGTGCAAAATGTATTGGGTGCAGTTCATGACTCAGAAGAAAAAGATAATTATTCCATTCAAAAACATAAAGGTAAAGTAGTTGCAGATAAGAAAAGAGGAGCGAAAGAGGTTAGCATACAGGTATTCAAATATTTATGAAGAACTTGGTATTGCAAAATATGTTGACCACAAACTTTAATACCACAATATATGAAGTTTTAGTGCGTGAAGGTAACATAGTTAAGGTGTCAGGAGGGAAAACACTTATTAGGGATGCCAGCCACCTAAAGAAGATTCCAGCTGCCAGTACCAGGAAAGACGTTCCGGATCTTTAATCGACAACCACTTTTTTTGGGTCAATCGATAGGTATAGACGAGAATACTACATTTCAGTTAAAATTTTTATTCTAGCATCAAGGAGGAGCCACAGTTTTGGGCGGCTTGTGGGCGTTAGAGTGGGCGTGGCACGCTGCTGAAACAAACTTGCGCTGCGTAAGAAGCTCAGGAATCTACATGGTAAATCTCAATAGCCTAGCTCTTAGACGGACAGAAGGACATGGCTAGATCGACTCGGCTAGTGATCCTGATATATATACTTTACATGGTCGGAAACGCTTCCTTCTACCTGTTACATACTTTCCGACGAATCTAGTATACCCTTTTACTTTACGAGTAACTGGTATAGAAATTGAAAATAAACAAATGGAGTTTTATCTTGGACGTTGATGCACTATGGTCAGTACAAACAAGTGGCCCAACGACACCAAGCAATGCTTGTTACGCGCGAAGCCCTTCACCGTTTTTGGGCGAGTAAACGAAATCGCGGATAAAGAAAAAGACTATATAACAATAGACAATTTCAAATTACGGGTCAAACTACGAATAGACAAGATAAGTTGCTAAGTAGGATAGTATTATCGATTTAAAAATAGGCAGTGAGTCCATAGTAGATATTAGGTGATATAGTCTATTATAATCATAGCAAAAGGTTCAAGCATTGCATAATTAGAGATTTAATACTAGAGGAATATAGTGTCTAGTGTATTTATTTGGCACATTAAAATGCCGGCGACCCAGTAACTAACAATAAACGTAATACCAAGCATAGTTCTACGGTTAGCTAATGATGGTAAGTTAATTAGAAGTAGTCTACTAAAGTAGAATGGTAGTATTAGGCTTGTATCCCAGTTAAGTCCCCGTAAGGCAAATATCATCTCTGTAATTACATGCGTTCAATTTACTTTAGGCATGTCATATGGGAAAGACTGATCTGAAGGACTTTATGTTTAATAGGAGGCTTAAAAAACTGTGCAAAAAGATCGACATGGCCTGATCAGTGTTTGCGGCCGATTTTCAAATTTAAGTGATGTTGGGTAACATGAAGATTTTCGCTTTGTGTTAACAAAGTTATAAAACAACTTATAAAACAGGAAGAACTATCAGTATACAATTTGGTCAGCTTTCTTTGTAAGCCTCTTGTATTCTGATAGGAAAGCAGAAGAAAATTATCTAGTTTTTTGAGATAGATGAAGGGTAGATGTGGATGGCTCTTTAAAGGGATTTCCAACTAACTTTAAACGAATTTTCTTTATTTTAGCTTTGTACTCCTTAACAAAAATACGTACAGGCCAAAAATTGTCTGAGCACACAGTTGCAAAATGAGCACAAGGAACACCGATCTTAAATGATGATACTTTCCTAGCATATGAAAAATTAAATTGTTCAACCTTTAGATCATCAATCTGAACTTTGTTACGGATAAAGGCCGTAATGTCCAGGGATGAGAGGTTAGGATTCAGCCGAAAAACTAAAATTGATTTCCGCTGCGGTACACAGGTGACTCTTTTAGGTACCACGCATGTGACAGGTTTTGGTACTACAGCATTTGTGGCTGCAATACCAGTTTCAGTCAGTACTCCTGAAGTTTAGTCAACATGCGGCGTTGGAATCATTGGTGTATTATACAGATTTTTCGGGCGTCTCATGCGGCGAAATCTCGCGTCCTTTGCATTCGGAAGCCGAATCTTTTTAGCTTTCAACCTCAGTACCATTTGTGCGTCACTTGAGATCGACTGCTGTGCTGCAGACCCCGGATCGTCAGAGAGAGTTTCACCAGTGACTACCGTGGGTTGTCTATCGACCGCGATCTGTTTACGCTTAGGAGAATCGGGCTCAGATAGCATACGGCTAGTGAGCTGCGACTTAAGCTCCACAAGCAGATCTGTATTTCCTGTTTCATATTAATTCCGTAACAGTGCATTTTGTAAGCCGCTTTATAGAGATTTCCTGGGTTTCATAAGCAATGCATTCATCACAATAGTAGCGCAAGTCACTTCTCATATCGATTGCATCGCGTACCAGACCTCAGTAGCCAAGGCATTTTGCATGCTATGTTGTCCAGCCGAAATCAACGACTAGCATTTCTTTAAATATCAGACAGCCATTATCACGATATTACAAACCACAGTGCAAAGAGAATAAAGCTAAGCAAGTAAAAGAGAGAGTTAGAAAGCGGAAGAGAGTGAGCGGGAGTGAGTAAGCTGGCGGAGCGTAAGTTTTTGATGTTCCAATAAAAAAGTTGTATGCGGGAGTGCGGGAGAGCGGGTTGCTACCGTTTAGACTCTTACCGCTCCAAACAGCGTTTGGAAGAAAAGGAGAGGGCAATTAGATAAAACAATAACAACAAAGAGTGCACAGAGATTAGACGTGCAAACTAATTTTGTTAATTTAAACACAAAACAATCACAATGCACTCGCGAAGTGAACGGATGTTGTTAGGGACATAAGAAGCAATATAAATGTAGGAAAATATGAATTAAGCCGCGATGGTTTATGGACAAAAAGAACAAAAATTCGGAGCGCAAGACAAAAACACGACCGTTCACTGACAGAGCGAATTTCTTCCGTTATGGTATTTTGGGACCCCTTATTGTACCAATTTATACTCAGCAGGCGCCGTCAAACTATTTCCGAATTTTTGTTTTTTTTTTTAGATTTTTATGTCAAGCCGCTTTTGGGGCGGGAGCTACTTGCCATTATTTTAGTTATACCTTTATAACTTATTTAAGACTAAGATAAAGTAACGGAAAGGTGTGAGGAAAAGCCGTGAATCTATTTTTTTAAACATAGGAATGCAATTTACATTTACAGAATGCAAAATTAGTTTGTTTGATGATAACGTGCTAGGTCTGTATAAGATTTGCAAATTAAATGTTTTTTTACAAAAGGATATCAGTGGGTATTATAAAGAATTAATATTTAA
Organism: Drosophila subpulchrella; assembly: GCF_014743375.2. Lineage (NCBI taxonomy): Eukaryota > Metazoa > Arthropoda > Insecta > Diptera > Drosophilidae > Drosophila > Drosophila subpulchrella. The sequence continues at coordinate 1,080,163 of NW_023665571.1, forward strand.
GCGACCCCGTCACGATGATTAATCGTTGAAACTGTCGCATCTCATTGTGAAATTAAATTATGCTGATCGATGCAGTTTGATCGAAAATTGGAACGCAGCGATTTTGGCCTCGAACGATTTTACGATTGGTTTATTTATCTTAGCAGGACAGGCAAAGGCAAAATCAAAAACAAAGGCAAAGGCAATACCGCTCAGATTGAATTTTAAAAACTGTTTATTTATTCCATAAGCTAAGCCGTTTAACGGGTTGGCTAACTCTCCCCCTTCTAAAATGGATCGTCCCGGTTCCCTATGAAACTCGTTTAAACGATCTCTTAATTATGTTTAAAATTCTTTTTCGCTTACAGCTCTTTCTAGTTCTGGCGTGGTTATACCCGAGTAAAAGGGTATACTAGATTAGTCGGAAAGTATGAAAACAGGCAGAAGGAAGCGTTTTCGACCCCATAAAGTATATATATTCTTGATCAGGATCACTAGCCGAGTCGATCTAGCCATGTCCGTCTTTCCTTCTGTCCTACTGTCCGTATGAACGCAAAGATTTCAGAAACTATAAGAGCTAGGCTATTGGGACTTGGCATGCGGACTCCTGAGCTTGTTGCGCAGCACAAGTTTGTCTCGTCAGTGTGCCACGCATACTCTTATTCCCACAAACCGCCCAGAACTGTGGCTCCTATAGTTTTAGTGATAGAATAAAAATTTAAACTTCTTCTAATTGTTCTCATCAATACCTATCGATTGACCTTTGGTTTGTCTTCAAACCATAGGTAAGTCCTGCTCTTAAGTAAAACACAGAACTTGGATGCTTAGATTATAATATATATTTTGTACTTTGTTATACTGAGTGATTTTTTAGAATTGAGATCACTTTTCTTAGTGGGCTTTTTAGCGTGGTTCTTCAAGGAGTGTGCCCAGAGAGGTTTTTTGACAACAATCTATTCTGAGGAGTTTTCAGCGATGGCAGATAGCAGAAAACGTGATCGCCACAGTACTCCCCCTAGACTTCATGTGGTAAAACGAACAGTGAGTCTAATTGTACGACGAGGTCTTGAAGATTGGTTAACAGCAGGGGTCGTTACGGTGTCTATGGTTCTGTTGCTGAAGTCACTGGATGGATTTGGGGGTGGAATAATTGGCTGCGGAGTTTCGATGAAGGCGGGCTTGAGTCGGTCTATAGACACCTTAATGCATCGAGTGCCGGTGTTTATGGTGAAGTATTTGGATTGGTATTAAGGCAGTTGAAGGGATCCACGGACGGTGTCGTTGCGAAGGAAGACGTGAGTTGCCTGTTTCAGCTCTTTAAAAACAAATGGCTTGGAGGAGTCGTGATGTGCCATCTGGATGGGCCGTATTTCTCGCATGATTCCCTCCAGTTCCTTTGCGAAGTCAGTTTGCGGTTGGAAATGGGACTTTTGATGAAAAAATTCTCCAGGAAGGCGAAGGGTTGTTCCGTACACAAGTTGTGCTGGTGTTGTTTGGATGTCTGTCTTGAATGCTGAACGCAACCCGAGAAGGATCAGTGGAAGTTTTTGTAGCCACTTTACACGATTTTTGCACATAATGGCTGCTTTAAGTGTTCTGTGCCAGCGTTCGATGATTCCGTTTTCTTGTAGGTGATACGCTCTTGTGCGAAGTTGGTGTATTCCTAGTAGTCGTGACAATTCATGGAACAATTGGGACTCAAACTGTCTGCCCTGATCCGGTGTGATGCGGCCTGGACTCCAAATCTTGAGATCCACGAGCCGATGAGTGCAGAGGCTACCGTGTTGGCGTGCATGTCCTCGATTGCGATGGCTTCTGGCCAACGTGTATAACGGTGAGATCGATGAGATCTAATGATCGATGAGATTTAAATTGACGTGGTCGAATCTTTGCGTAGGAAGCGTGAACTGCTGCAGCGGCGAGCGGACGTGTCTGGAAATTTTCGATTTTTGGCAAGGTGTACAGTGTTTTACAAATTGAGAAATCTCCTTGTGCATTGAAGCGTTGCTTAATAAGTTTAATCGTTGATGCAACTAGACTGTGAGAAATGTTGTGTAGTTTTCTGATGACGTTCTTCCTTAGAGGCTCTGGAACAAAAGGTCACACGCTGGAAGTAGATAAATGGCAAACTATTGAATTGGTAAAGTTGGGAATGCTGATTGACTTCAACTGCAATGCAGGGGTGTTGTCGTTCAGTAGCCGTTTAAGTTCTTCGCAACTTGGTTGTGCGATGCTGAGTTGGTTGTAGTCGATAACTTCGCGTTCGATGGTTGAGATGCGGGAAAGCGCGTCAGCAGTAGTGTTTCCAATTCCAGCCACATGCACGATAGAGGTAGTGAATTGGCTAATTAAATCCAATTGTCGAAGTTGCCGTCGGGAGGCTTTTTCAGGATTTGGCGAAAAAGCGTATACCAAAGGTTCTTGGTCTGTGCGAATGTGAAACGTTATTCCTTCTAGCATGTCGCGAAAGTGTCTGATGCTGAGGTATATAGGGAGCAGCTCTCGGTCATATGTGCTATACTTGACTTGATGTAGTACTAATCCAACTGCGAAATCGCTTGCATCTGTACAGAGAGAAAGTGGCGCAGAGGGTGCTGGATGTACAAGAAACGTTGCCTCTGCAAGAGTTCGCTGACATTCACCGATATCGTTGATAGTGGCGGCAGTCCAAGTGATTGGAGTTGAGTCATTCTTCTTATTTCCAGGGATAAGTTGGCTTAGCGCTGCCTCATGTTGAATTGCATTTGGCAAGAATCGCCTGTAGAAGTTAATCATTGCCAAGAACCTGAGTAGCTCCTTTGCGACTTTGGGCAGAGGGAAATCCGAAATGGCCTTGACTTTCTCTGGCAGTGGTTTGATGCCGTTTGAATCGATATGATGGCCCAAGAAATCGATCGACTTCTTTCCAAAACTACATTTAGCTGGATTTATGGTGAGGTTGAATTGGCGCAGTCGTTCAAATACTTTGCAGAGGTGAAGTTGGTGCTGCTCCATGTTAACTGATGCAACCGCAATGTCATCGACGTAAACGAAGACAAAATCCATCTCTGAGAATGCGGAATGCATGTATCGTTGAAATGTTTTCGCCGCACAGTCCGAAAGTCATATGTTTGAATTCGAATAATCCAAAAGGTGTAGTTATGGCCGTTTCGTGTGGTAAGGGATACCGATCTGGGGTGGTTTGGGCATTGAGAGCTCGGTAATCGCCGCATGGACGCCATTCACCACTAGCCTTTCGGACCATGTGTAACGGGGAGGCGTAAGGGCTTTTTGACGCGCGGCAAATGCCGAGGTTGATCACATACTGGAACTCACTTTTTGCTGCTTGGAATTTTTCTGGGGTAAGTCTTCTGGGCCTAGCAAATGGTGGAGAGCCTTTGGTTTCAATGCAGTGTGTGACTTTGGCGGTTGTTGCTTGAGAAGGAGATGAGCTAAGCTGTGTGATGTCCTTTAATTCTTCCAGTAGCTTGGAGAATTCGCAGTGAATGTTATATGTCCTGATCTCCGCAATTGATTGTTGGCTAAATATACCGCAGCATGATAAAATGCTGCATGAAGTCTGAGCCAATAATTGGGATTTTCGTTTCGGCTATGGTAAAAATCCATGTGAAAGAGCGGCGCAAGCCGAGATCAAGCGTAAGGCGAGTGGTACCATAAGTATGGATTGCTGTTCCATTGGCTGTGAATAGTGTATGGTTATTATTAGCTTTGATGTCTCGATTAATTGTTTCGGTGGTATAACAGATACGTCAGCTCCAGTGTCGATGAGAAAACTTTTACCCGATTTGGAGTCCGGAACGAAAAGACGGTTGGAGGATGAATATTTGCAAATGTTTACTTTGAACAATGGGTAGCGTTGTGAGGCATTTGCGTTTCGACCGTCGGAACTGCCCTGTTGATTTGCATCGGTAGAGCTTAGTTTTTTAACTTTGGTTGGCATGGAAAGAGCACGGTTGGATGCAACGTTGGGCACTGTCTGCGTACTTGTTGTGGTATTAGCAAAATTGGGGGTTGGAATTGTCCCTGGATGGTGTGTTACTGCGGAAACTGTTGTTGCTGGGCAATCGATTGTATCTCCGACCGCGTTGCTGATCGGTGGTGCCAAGGAGCTGACTAAGCTTGTTGTCATTGTCATCCAGGCGTTTAACCAGCTGTGTGATGCGATCCTCCTGTGAAGCGTGGTGGGTGATTTGATGGTTGAGTACGGGTTTGTTTGTGGTGGGTTATTGACAAGATCGTGCACTTGATCCAGGTATTTGGGATCAGCATACGCAATTACTCCTGCGTATTTCTCCTGTTCCTTGCATGCACCGAGACCTTGCAGCAAAAACCAGCATTCCAGTTTGGTGAAAAACATTTCGATGTTGGTGATGGAAGGGCATCTTGGCAATTACTGAGTTCACAGCACTAGCATCAGGAATTTGCAGTGGTTCCTGCGCGTCGACGAAGTCTTCGTTATCCGGCATTGTTTGAGGAGCGTTCGCTTTGATTGCAGATGTTTGAATCGTCTAGGGTCACCAATTATGGTTTGTCTTCAAACCAAGGTAAGTCCTGCTCTTAAGTAAAACACAGAACTTGGATGCTTAGACTATAATATATATTTTGTACTTTGTTATACTGAGTGATTGTTTAGAATTGAGATCTCTTTTCTTAGTGGGCTTTTTAGCGTGGTTCTTCATGGAGTGTGCCCAGAGAGGTTTTTTGACACCAATCTATTCTGAGGAATCTTTAGCGATGTCAGATGACAGAAAACGTGATCGCCACAGACCCAAAAAGATTGCCACGCCCATTCTAACGCCCACAAACCACCCCCAAACTTCAAATAATCATAAGTATGAACGTACATATCACGGAAAATATCAAAGATAGAGAAATGGGATCTCAGATTTAGATTCCGTAGCCTTGTACGCAGCGCAAGTTTGTTAAGCGAATATGCCACGCGCTTTCTAACGCCCACAAGCCGCCCAAGCCTGTGGCGCCCACAATTTTTATACAAGGAACAAAATTTAACTGAAATATATTAGTCCCAATACCTATCGATTGGTAAAAAAAAAAAGTTTGCCACGCCCACTCTAACGCCCATGACGCTTACAATGTCTGCTCCCTTTATTTATTATTAGGCATAACCTCTTTAACTCTTTAACTCTTAACTAACCTCTTTTATACTTTGGTTTCAGTTTATTTCTTTCCCCATATTTCTTTTAATAAACAACTTGTCCTCATAATATTATTTTTCTTTTCTGTCTTCATTATGTGTTTCTAACATTTTCTTTGCAGCTTTTATTTTTAATATATGAGGAATATTTTCGTTCAATTTTGTTATGAAGAATGTCAAAAGGTTTTTGGTTCGTTGTGGAATGAATACTTATTCTAATTATAATTTTATATTCTAATTATATTCTTGAGCGGCTCTTATAACAAAATAAGAATAGTCAGTTAGATTAAATTCTTATTTAATGCAGCGAGCTAATTCTGTTAATATCGAATGTAAAAGTTAGAATACCCAAAGATCTAGACAAAACATTGTGAGGAGTTGAATAGAAGCAGCAGCAAATGGCCGGCCGCTTACCAGATACGCGGCAAATTCGCGTAGTAACGGTGCGGCGAGGAGAGTTTGGAGACTTGGTTGGAGAACGAGAGAGTTTGGAGACTTGGAAGGAGAACGAGAGAGTTTGGAGATCAAGGATGGAGATCGAGAGAGAATGGAGACTTCGCGGGCAAGGCAAGAGTGCCTTGTGCAAAAGCGGATAACGGAACTCCACCGGACTTTGGACTCTCCCGTGAACTTTGGACCGGGAGAGGAAGTGCCACATCTCGGCAGTGGAGCGGCACACAGGCGTGCCACAAGCATCACGGTAGTCAGCGGGACGGCAGCTGTGGGCAGAGCATCGGGTGGAAGCGGTACGTGAAGGACAAGTTGGTCAACCAGGAGGCACGGACTTTGGACCCGGAGTGGAGAGATCCAGCGGGCCGTGCGCAAAAGGGAAATAACGGTTTCCGGAGGCCCTATATAAGGCCGCGTCAAACCTTCAAGATCAGTTAAAGTACCAGGTGAACAGTCAGTCAAGCAAGTAATCTACGAGGGAGCCACAACCGATCGAGTCGTCGGAAACAGCGCCGTGGGAAGCATACAAGGAGCAAGATCGCCACGTCAAGACGTTCGGGATTGGGACATCAGGAATCTCCGAATTGAGACACAAGTGGCTGAGATCCGGAAGGCATCAGACGGCTAAGTCAAGGCGTTTGTTTTCCAACTTTGTCACGACCACACCCTGGCGAGTCGCCCGACGGGTTTGTCAGAGACAAGCGGAAGAGGCCTACGACGAAGAACCGTCAGCTTGGGGAGGAAAGATGTCTGAGACCCAGCGTACCTTGCCCGACCAAGCAGGACCTGGCGTGACGGACGAGCGGTAGATCGATTTTCGGTTTCAAGAGGCGGTCGCATGGAGAGCCCTGCGATTACCGGCGAAGTTCCCGAACAGCAACCGCCCAACTCCCCGAGTGCCAGAACGACAAGCTACTGGTCAGGAGACAGCGCAGAGGACATCGGCAGCGACGCCAGCAGACATTTCCGGCAACCACGTTACCATCGCCGCGCGGAGCTCATTGGGTAGCGCAAGGGCGTCGCGGACGTCAAGCATTAGGGTGAAGCCGTTCGTCTGCGCTAGGCGTAAAGCAAAGTGAACTGCTAGGCAGCTTCCTGGCGGTAGCCTCGACTGTCAGCGCGATCTGAGCAAGAACCTAGCGGGCCGTCCGGGACAGAGCAAGGGACAGGTATTGCCTCGAAAGGCGTCGGCCTGAAGAGCAAGGCTTGTTCACCCTGGTCTGAAAACGGTGACGCTTCCCTAAGCCCACAAGGCCGAACTCTCGGCGAGTCTAAGGCGCAACAAGCGACCCCGAGGCAGCGCGTTGGCAAGCAAGCAGAGGCGGCCACTACGAGCGTCCCGAGACCCAGGAGCCAAGCGGAAGCCGAGTCAACGCGTCGACAAGCCAGAAAGAGGAGCATCAGCAGCCGTCGGAACCAGAGCAAGGAGATACCGAAGCCATCCCAGCCACACACCCGCTGTACTAATACCACGAGAATAAATCCCACTGTTGCCATTTGAGCCCCTTTGTTTTCTCACTGATCTACGGGGCAGTCACGTCATATAAATTTGGTGGGACGAACACACTATCTTCTGAGCTAGCCGCACGAATCTCGTAGCGAGCAGACACAAAATCAGTTCGTTACAACATTCGGATTGAGCCGACGACGCATTTTCAATCTAATTTAATTAAAGCTTAGTCCAATCATAAAAAGCTTTAAAGGTCTAACGCTTAAAAGTTTAAAACAAAGTGTCAATATTAAAAACAAAATTAAGAAACAAAGAACATTAAACATGGCAAATCCACCAGCATAACTGCAGTTGTCTGAGCTGCAGTTAATCTGAATCAACTAATCGGTCAAATCAATGAGCTACCTTATTTCAATGGAAATCCATAGAATTAAGTCGCTATATTGCCAGAGTAGAGTATTTACTCCAACTATACCCTACCCAAGATGCTCGCCAAATCCACATCATCTATCGAGCTATTGAGAGGACCATCGTTAATTCAGCTCAACCAGTCATCTAGGAGGATAAATCCGACACATAGGGAACAACAAAAGTGGACTTAATCAAAGCTTTTAAGGATTACAGGCTATAAGAAGCCATCATACAACACGTTCGTGACACCTCATACCAAGGAAGCATGAGTAAGTTCGTTAAGGAACTAAAAACCAGATCATCAAATGTACATAATAAGTTAGAGTTAAATGCAAACCCAACAGACAGATAATTTTATACAAGCCCTTTAAACAAAACAGTTATCGAAAGAAAACTTCCTAAAAGACTGTATAACTCTCTGTCCACAGACCACAATTAATATTAAAGACAAATCTTACATAGAAGCATTTGAAAAAATAAAAGTCTTAGTTACTTCAAACCCCGTTTTAATTTATCCCGACTTTCGTAAAGCCTTCTCTTAAACAACAGACGCAAGTAACATGGCCATATGAGCAGAATTGTCACATAATCATAAACCCATCTGTTGTGCCAGCATAACAATTAACGAACATGAAATAAATTACGCTAATATAGAAAAAAAAGGAAGAGCGCTATAGTCAAGTACCTCGACTATCAGATACCCGTTACTCAGCTAAAGGGACCAAAGGGAAATGGAGATATGCAAGCAGCAAAGCGAGATTGAAATGCGCCACCTACCGACGGTAGACAGATTTAAGCGTTGTGGGCGTTAGAGTGGGCGTCGATAGGTATTGACGAGACCAATACATTTCAGTTTTATCTAGCATGCACACTGTGAGCGCCACAGGCCTGGGCGGTTTGTGGGCGTTAGAGTGGGAGTGGCATATTCGCATAATAAACTTGCGCTGCGTACAAGGCTACGGAATCTCAATCTATAATCCCAATTCTCTATCTTTGATAGTTTCCGAGATATCCACGTTCATATTTCCGATTTTTTGATTTACGATAATTAAAGAATACTTATGAACTAAAAAGGGCGCAATATATTTCCATAATGACTCAGATTTGTTTACATTCTACATATGCAAGTAACTGCAAAAGTATATATATAAACACAACTTCATACATACACATGCACGCATATCTTGAACATCGAACGCTAATAAATCGAGTTTTTGGTCGAAGTCAACCGTGCTAAATACCTAAAAGTGCGATTTGATAAGAGCGGAAAACCACAGGTTGCACCACAGGAAGGTTTTACCCAGCCAACAAACCACACTGCTACGCTTGCAACAGGTAACCAAGCTTGGTGGACAGAAGAGGGGATCCTTACTCTCCCGCACCCGCACAGCAACGCTCCACTCCAGAGCGCCACATATATTTGGTGTTGCTCACAGCTTCCACAAGCCGCACACGCGCGGTTTTCCGGCACAAGCAAACAACATCGATCAGCTGATCGCAGTACTGGACAGCGCCGAGCTCAACAGCGAGCTTAACAGCGAGCTTATCAGCGAGCTTAACAGAAAGCTTTCCCGCCGAGCTCTACAGCGGCTAAGCAAGAGCTTCTACGACGTCGGTTTCCCGGGATATTAAAAAAAAGCAGACAAACCCTTAAATCCTTAAAACCAACCTAACCACATTCGCCACTGCTTCCAGGGGTAGATGAGCACCACCACGATAGCGGCACCAGCTCAAACGGGGCTCTGGGGACCGAGCCGGAGCGGTATAGCTCCCATCAGGCAGTAACCGGGGGAAATCCCGGCTCACCGAGGGACCTCCGACTAGTGCATGCGATGGAGAAGGAGAAATCGTCCGGACATGACGAGACCCAGGCTCTTGCAGTTGCCAGGGCAGAAGAAGAGCTGCTAAAGAAGTTTCAGATGATGAAACAGAAGGTGCAGCGGTCGCCAAGGGCGATGAAGCAGACCCCCGATGCCCACCCAGTGTCAGCGCCTCCCAAAGTGACCGGGCCAATGTTCAACTTCGGCAGTAACGAGGATGAGCAAACCACCTCAAAGAGAAGTCGGGAACCAACGAGCCCTGAAGAGGCGATCGATGAAGCCCACAAGAAGCAGCGGGTACAGAAAAACGCCGCAACTCTTACCGATAAACTGGGCAAGATGCTCGACGAAATGATCGTGAAATTCACGGATACAAAGAGCAACAACAAGGTCGTCACACAGGCCACGATCAACTTATTGCATGCGATGAAGAAGCTGCAAAGCGAGATCAGTGCGACGCTGGACGAATCCAGCGCCAGGGGCCCGACCGCCAGCGCAACCCAGCAGACAACACCATCGCGCTTTGCCCCAGGGCAAGAAGGCACCAGCATAGAGAGGACGCATACTGGCGCGGGGAACCCAGGCAGGGTCCCGCCGAGAAACCCGCCCTGGCAACAGGTGAGACGCAAAACCAAGAAGCCCCACGAGACTGCAGCGAGTATTGGGAAAAGCGAAGCGCAGGAATCAGCGCTCTGACGCTATCCTCATCAAATGCAGCGAAGGATCGTACGCAGACATGCTCAAGCTGGTCAAAACCGAGCCTACCCTTCAGGGGCTTTAAGATGGTGTGCAAGGCATACGCAGGACAGCCAATGAGAGTCTGCTACTCAAGATGCAGAAACCCTCAGACCCAGCTACGCAGAAACTGCATACAGCCATCAAGTCCGCCTTCAACGGCAATGCCGAAGTGGCTATGCTGGAGGACACGGTGCAAATGGAAATTCGCGACTTAGACGACTAGGCCACATGTCTGCCAGATGCCCAGAGTCATAGGCAACAGCCAAAACCACGCAGCAATCCTGCTTCAGATGTGACAAGGATGGCCACAAGTATAAAACTTGTACCCAGGGCAAACCGAAATGCATCATCTGCACAAGAAGCGAGAAATCTGGAGGAAAGGCCGAACACTCGACCCTCAGCAGGGCGTGCCCTGAGTACCGGAGAGCCATGCACGATAAACAGAATGGTTAAGGTCCTACAGCTCAACCTAAACCACAGCAGAGCGGCGCAGGACCTGCTAGCACAGACGGTCATCAAGCAGCAGGCTGAGGTGGCAATACTCAGCGAGCCCTACAAGGACAAGCATGAAGGCGTATGGCAACATAACTCGGACGGCAGAGCAGCAATATGGAGCTGCGGGCAGCCGCCTGGACACCTATCGCAAAGGGCTTCCAGGACGGGATACACCAGAGCGAAAATCAAAGGTATAACATCCTACAGTTGCTACATAGCCCCGAGCGTACACATTAGCGAGTTCAAAACAATAATGCAGGAGATCGCTGATGACGCACGCGGTAGGTAGGTCCTCATCGCAGGTGATTTCAACGCATGGTCCATAACATGGGGCAGCGCTAGTACGACGCAGCGGGGAACCATCCTCCTTGAGGCAGTGGCTTTGTTAAACGTATGCCTACTCAACGAATGTAATAGACCAACGTTCAGCAAGTCAGGTCGGAAGTCAATTATCGACCTGACCTTCGCTAGCCCTGAACTGGCACGTAACTGCGTATGGAGGGTGTCAGACATATACACCCACAGCGACCACGCCCTGATCATCACTCAGACAAGCCCCAGACTGGCCGCCCCTAGCAGCCGCCAAACGACCTACAAAGCGGATACCGTTAATACAGTGTCCCTCCTACCACACATGGAAGGCGTCTGCGTTTCAGGAGACGCTAGCACATGCGCGAGGAACATAGCCGATAGAGTGAAGGAGGCGTGCGATGAATCTATGGAGAAGGCCACGAAAGGTGGTAACGGGCGAAGACCAGTACCATGGTGGAACGACGAGATATGCAGCGCGAGGAAAGACTGCCTAGCGGCCCGGCGCAGGTGTCAGAGAAGCCGAGGACGCGGAAACCAGGAGCTAGGGGAAACAACCTATAGAGCCAAGAGAAAGGTGCTGAGGAACGCGATCAAAGCTAGCAAGGCCAGATGCTTCCAGGAGATGTGCGAAGCGGCGGATGCAGAACCATTCGGGTCAGCATACAGGATGGTCACGGGTAAGCTCAACAGACAGCCGACCCCTACCGGCCAGCTTGGTCAAATAGTGTCCACCCTGTTCCACACCCAACCGCCCCTTACTTGGCAAGCTACCGATACTGTTTTTACCAGCGAAGCCGAAGTCCTGACTGCGCTAAGGAAACCCAAGATTGAAAAAGCCCCTGGCCCCGATGGCATTCCCAATGCTGCACTGCACACCTTGGTGGCAAACTACCCGGGTATATTCACGGAGATGTACAACATGTGTCTCACCCAACGAACCTTCCCCATAAGTTGGAAGCGTCAAAGGTTGGTGCTTATCCCAAAACCAGGCAAGTTGAACGACGACGCATCATCATACAGACCCCTATGTATGCTAAATACAAAGGGGATGATATTCCAGCGCATAGTCTGCACCCACCTCGAAAAAGATATCGACCAACTTAGAGCGTTATCGGACCACCAGTTTGGCTTCCGGAGAAAAAGAAGCACCATTGACGCGATCCAAACGGTCACCCAATTGGCTGCTAACGCAATCGAAGGAGAAAGGTGGCTAGGTGGCTCAAAAGAGTACTGCCTCGTCTGCACCCTGGACGTCAAGAATGCCTTTAACTCTGCCAACTGGAACCTTGTCCTGCAAACACTTCATCGCATGGGAATCTCGGACTACCTGATCGACCTCGTAGCGGACTACTTCAAGGACAGAGTGCTCACATATTTCTCTGATGTCGGAGAGCATGAGTACCTGGTGACAGGAGGAGTACCTCAAGGCTCAGTCCTGGGCCCGATACTGTGGAACGTCATGTACGACGGGATCCTAAGGCAGGTACTACCCGAAGGATGCGGACGATATAGCATTGGTAACGGTAGCAAAAACCGTCGAAGATATCACGGATAGATGCAGCCTCTCGATAGACACCCTCATGTGCTGGCTCGCAGACAACGGGTTAGCAGTCGCCGAGCACAAAACGGAGGCAGTGCTAATAAGCAGGCCGTTACCACTAGCCTAACATCTGAAAAAATAACGAAATTGAATTTGTTAGTGTGAAAGTTTCCTTGCAATCCTTATCTATTTTTGTTACATGTTCCTATATTGTTGTACCTGAAGACCGATATCATCCAACAACGGAATTGACAATCTGCCTCCCATGCGTTGATACCCTCTCTCCTTAAGTTTCTCAAACTAAGATGAGATGTTTTCGAAAATGTGACTATAAAAAACTTAACGATATGATTTCTCAATATAATTGGACAGACTTAAACAATTGTATGGATATTGAAAGTGCCACTGAACTATTATATATAGTGTTAAATATTTTCTTTAATGAATGCGTTCCTGCTAGGCTTCCTTCAAAGCTAAACAGGCCTCCTTGGCTTACCAATGCGCTTTAAAGACTTAAAAACCTCAAAACAAACACCTATGAAAAGTATAAAAAATCGGGTAAGTCATCTGATTTTTCGAAATATGTGGTGGCTCGATCGGACTTGTTCTCAATAGTCATTACTTTTCTATGTATTTAAGTCGATGCAAATTCGAATTTTCAAATGATCCGAAGCAGTTTTATAACTTTGTTAATGCCAAGCGTAAGTCGTCGGCATTGTCTTCATCAGTTTTAACTCAATGGAGGCATCGACGGATTCTGAAATTGCTGATTTATTTGCCGAGTTTTTTCAAACTACTTATAGTTCGGCTGCTTGGTCAAATTCTAACTAGCCTTATCCCTTAAATAGGGCAAATTGTATTTTTACCCCTGAAATTACGGAAAGTTCTGTCTTAAGAGACTTAGCAACAGCAACGCCAACTTATTCTCCCGGTCCAGATGGACTCCCCGGGTGTGTGCTTAAGTTTTGTGCGTCAACCATATGTAAACCGATTCTTAAACTTTTTAATTTGTCTATTTCATCATCAGTTTTTCCTACTATCTGGGAGGACTCTTTTATCATTCCACTTCACAAAAAGGGTGCGAAGGTGGATGCCCAGAATTATAGAGGTATTTCCAAATTGTCGGCAATTCCTAAAGCATTTGAACGTATTATTACTTCTCATTTGCAACATTTATGTTCCTCGCTAATATCACCGTGTCAGCATGGTTTTGTTAAGCGAAGATCGACCACCACCAACCTTCTTGAATTGTCATCTATTGTAATTAATGGATTTAAGAAAAAAATGCAAACTGACGTTATATATACAGATTTTAGTAAGGCCCTTGACTCTGTCAACCACTCTCTTCTATTATTCAAATTAAATCAGCTTGGGTTTCCATGTAAGCCATTAACTTGGACTTTAAGTTATTTGAATGGTAGGACTCAGAGGGTTATATTCAAGAACGCTGTTTCAAAATTGATCTACGTGACATTTGGAGTGCCTCAGGGTAGTCATTTGGGTCCTTTGCTGTTTACTTTGTTTATTAACGATCTTCCCTCTACCATAAAACATTCTCGTGTACTAATGTATGCTGATGATGTTAAGCTTTGTTTATCATATAACGATATAGCGTGGGGTTTCAACTTACGGTCAGATATTGATTGTTTTCAAGGATGGTGTGAGTATAACCTTTTAAATTTGAACTGCCTTAAATGCAACGTTATGACTTTTTATAGGGGTACTCCTACTTTTGTTAGTTACTCTCTTCAAAATACGTCACTCGACCGTATATATTCCGTTAATGACTTAGGCGTTCTTCTGGACCCAAAACTTAAATTTGACTGCCACATAATGTCCACTGTCAACAAGGCCATGAGTGTTCTTGGGTTTATAAAGCGTTGGTCAAAAGAATTTGATGACCCTTATACAACCAAATTATTATTTACCTCCCTTGTCCGTCCTGTTTTGGAATATTGTTCTTCGGTTTGGAGTCCACCATATCAAGTGCACATTGACCGTATTGAGTCGGTACAAAAAAAATTTCTTCTTTTTGCCCTTCGTAGTTTGAACTGGGATCAAAACGTAAGGCTACCTTCCTATCAGAGTAGATTACTATTGCTTAATTTACCTACACTTGTAAATCGTAGAACAATGCTTGGTACTATTTTTATGCAAAATCTTATTAGAGGTGATATTGATTCTGTAGACTAACACGAAATTATTATCCCCTAAATTTGCCACGATGTACATCAAATTTTTGTCTGCACGAGCCCTTTCGCGTTCTATGTAATAATTATAACAATCTTTACCATTTAATGTGTACATCAACTTCTATCCCGGTATTAAAAACTAATATTTTAACTCATTTGCTTCATTCTTAGTTGCTTCTTTTATTTTCATATGTGTCCCGTCTCTATTTGTTTTTTGTACCTTCCACGCGAACTCGCATTTTTGCCCAAATTTATAGAAGGGCCCCGCGCGTAACAAGCACGTGCTTGGTGTCGTTGGGCCACTTGTTTGTACTGCTCGTAGTGCATCAACGTCCATCATATATAAGACTGTGGAGAAGGCAACAATTCGAGTCGGATCAACTCCAATAGAAGCAAGTGCCTCAATCAAGTATCTTGGAGTACTGATCGACCACAGGCTATCGTTTAAGATACACCTATCGTATGCAGCAACCAAAGCATCCAGATCGATTGCAGCCATCTCAAGGATGATGGCCAATACTCGAGGACCAAAGCAGCACAGCAGAAGGATCATAGCCACAGTGGTGACATCTACTATACTGTACGCCGCGCCCATATGGGCCGAAGCTATGCACAGCTTCTGCACGGTATCTGAGGAAGCCCCGCTAGTGGTAGCCGGTACTATACCGATAGACCTGCTGGCGGCAGAACGAAGAACTGGGAGCACAGGAAGCAGGACCCAGCGCAGTAACACGATTGAGGCATGGCAAAGGAGGTGGAACAATGCGACCACAGGGCGGTAGACGCACAGGCTAATTCCCAGTCTAACCCCCTGGCTGCAGAGACGACACGGACAGGTAGACTTCTTCACGCAGATGATCTCAAGGCACGGATGCTTCAAGGAATACCTGCAAAGGTTTAGGCACGGGCCAAACCCCTACTGCGACCACTGCGGCACAGGAAGCATCGAAGACGCGGAGCACGCGCTATTCATCTGCCCCCTATACGCTAGGAAGCGAGCCGAAGCTAAACCGACAACCGATTGTAACCTAACAGCGGACAACGGGATCAGCTGCATGCTGGAAAACCAAGGCAAGTGGGACGCGATAGCCAACATGGCCGCTGGCATCCTGAAGGATCTAAGCCGTCGAGAGCGGAGTCGACGCATCGAGTCATAAGGACGAGCGGCAACCTGACCGCCATCCGTCCCGCGAAGTATAGCTTTGCGGCAGTCCCGCGGGAAGGGAACACTTCTATCTCTTTTCTTCTTCTACCACTTTTATTCCTGTATATATTTAAGCTTTATTTAATAAAAAAAAGAAAAATCCTTGGGGGACTCCCCAGCTGACCCTGTGGGTCGATTGCCCGGAGTCAGTTTCGTACAGGAGCTGGCGGTCTTCGAAGTAGCTCGCTATTACTCTCTGTATATACACTGGGACATTTAGGTTGCTCAATGCATTTAGTGTGTGGTACCAGCTAGCGGAGTGGAATGCGTTTTTAACATATAACGTTGCCGATATTCAGTACTGCTTAGTGCCGTACAGTCACCTTTTCCCCTTAATGGCTTTGTCTGCGATTTCGCACAGTTTACCGACGGCGTCGATGGTAGAAAGCCCCTTCCGAAAACCATACTGCATCTCAGAAAGGCCGTTGGTTTCGACAAGTGCACCTTCTAGCCGGGAGTGGATTATTCTTTCAAGAATTTTACCCACCGTATCCAACATGCAGAGTGGCCTGTACGAAGAAGGCTCCTCCGCCGGCTTGTCCCCCTTTGGTATGAGTACCAGCCGCTGTGTTTTCCAGCAACTAGGGAACACACCTTCTGTTAGGCATTCGTCATACATGTCAACATACTCTTTTGTGTTGGTTTTATGGCAATTTTAAGAACTTTATTTGGGATTCCATCTAGTCCCGGTGCCTTGTTGTCCAGTATTGTCTTCAGTACCCGGAGGACTTCTTCGGCATTTGTGAGCTTTATGCTCGCCGTGTTCACGATCTTTAAGGTTCGCGCCATAGTCTCTTGCTCTGGAAATAGTGTTTCCACTATCTTTTTTAGGCTGACTGGGAATGTCAGTGATGGCCTACTAAATACCCGAAGCCGTTTTGTGACGAGTTTATATGCGTAGCCCCATGGGTTGGAGTCTATTCCTTCGCATATATTATTGATGCACCTGCGTTTGCTCTCTTTTATAGTTTTTTCTAGGGCTCGTCTTCTTTCCCTAAAATATAGCTGGTGCCTCAAATTCGGGCCTTCCTCTTGAGCGTTAGTATGCGCGTCTTGCCCTGTGGCAGTCTTTCGTGGCTTCCGCAATGGATTGGTTCCACCAGTATGCAAGTCTTCTTCTTGATGGGATTTTCCCCTTTCTCTGCATAGATTCATCACAGGCTACCTTGGTTAACCTGCGTTGCGGTTTGCCCTTTCTTCAGCTGAACCGCTTGTGGAGAGGTCCTCGAACAACATCTGTACCATCTCCACGTCTGGCCCGGGAGTCATCTGCAATCTTTTCGAGCACAGACATTGCCTGGGGAAGACTAACGCTTGGCGGCAGGTAACAGCTATAGAAAGCTATACCATTCACTTGTGCCCTAGCGATGCAATTTTCGCTTATTTTTCTGCTAATCTGACGCCTTGGAATTCCGCAGCTCCATATTGCCGGTTTTTAAATATTATTTGCTTGATATTATCCGGAATTTTAATTCCTGTATTGCTCGATTATGAGTGTGTGAGGAGTTGAATAACTCTCCACAAATAGAAGCAGCAGAAGATGGCCGGCTGCTTACCAGATACGCGGCGAATTCGCGTGGTAACGGCGCTGCCGTCCGGGACAGAGCAAGGGACAGGTATTGCCTCGAAAGGCGTCGGCCTGGAGAGCAAGGCTTGTTCACCCTAGTCTGAAAACGGTGACGCTTCCCTAAGCCCACAAGGCCGAACTCTCTGTGAGTCTAAGGCGCGACAAGCGACCCCGAAGCAGCGCGTCGGCAAGCGAGGAGAGGCGGCCACTACGAGCGTCCCGAGACACAGGAGCCAGCGGACGTCGAGTCAACGCGTCGACAAGCCAGGAAGAGGAGCACCAGCCGCCGGCAGAACCAGAGCAAAAAGATACCGAAGCCAGCCCAGCCACACACCCGCTGTACTAATACCACTGTTGCCATATGAACCCTGTCTTTTCTCACTGATCTACGGAGCAGTCACGTCATATAAATTTGGTGGGACGAACACACAATCTTCTGAGCTAGCCGCACGAATCTCGTAGCGACCAGACAACAAAATCAGTTCGTTACATCTGACGCCCAACGTGATTGCCCAACAGTGAGAACAGCACAATAAAAATGGGAAAAAAGTGGACTTACCGCCTTAAGAAGGAGGACTTCGCCCATGTCGCACAGAGGCTTAATGGCGCCGTGGAGGGCAGGCTAGACGACATGAGGAAGGCACTATCGGAATACTTCTCAGAAATAGAGAACGACCCACAACTCGTCGACATCTGGGCCGAGCTGGAGGCAACATACCACGACAGAGCCGGCCCAAGCATTACGTTAACGATCGCTGAAGGTGACAACCTGGTGGCAAGCCTGAGCATTGACAACATGCAAAAAGAGGCCCACAGGAGAGAATCAAGCCAAGATAAGAAAACAGCAGCGCTGACCCCGAGACCAAGCCAGTCGGACTTTGCAAAGGTCGCCTAACAGGTCCGCGAATGGTCGTTCGGGTTCGACGGGGCGGAAAAACCATTTGAGTTCCTGGAGCAGGTAGAATGATCCGCCAGCACGTACGGCTTGGATCTTGATATGATCCCTCGAGCGACGCCGGAGTTGCTAAAAGAAAGGGCTTTGAAATGGTTCATCGCCAACAACAAGTAATGGAGAGCCTGGGCAGAGTTCATAGAAGGCTTCCGCACCTATTTTCTGCAAAGAGATTTCTTCACCAGGCTGGCAGACCAGGTCCGGCAACGGAAGCAAGGCTTCAGCGAGTCGTTCAAGGACTACATGATCGACATACAGACGATGGTGAAGCCACTTAACTATTCTACGAAAGATACGTTAAGGGTCATTAAAGAGAACTACACCCCAAGCCTACGGATTTTCACAAAGGACGTGGATAAGGATGGTTGGTGATCCCGACCGCAAGGCAACAGGATTCAGCGTCGGGCAGTTGCCAGAGTCATCCGAGATTACGCCAGGCGGAAAGGACACTTACGAGGACGACACAAAGACACGAGTAACGATAAGGGATACACCCACAAGGCCTACCAAATACCCGAAGCCGTTTTGTGACGAGTTTATATGCGTAGCCCCATGGGTTGGAGTCTATTCCTACGCATATATTATTGATGCACCTGCGTTTGCTCTCTTTTATAGTTTTTTCTAGGGCTCGTCTTCTTTCCCTAAAATATATCTGGTGCCTCAAATTCGGGCCTTCCTCTTGAGCGTTAGTATGCGCGTCTTGCCCTGTGGCAGTCTTTCGTGGCTTCCGCAATGGATTGGTTCCACCAGTATGCAAGTCTTCTTCTTGATGGGATTTTCCCCTTTCTCTGCATAGATTCATCACAGGCTACCTTGGTTAACCTGCGTTGCGGTTTGCCCTTTCTTCAGCTGAACCGCTTGTGGAGAGGTCCTCGAACAACATCTGTACCATCTCCACGTCTGGCCCGGGCGTCATCTGCAATCTTTTCGAGCACAGACATTGCCTGGGGAAGACTAACGCTTGGCGGCAGGTAACAGCTATAGAAAGCTATACCATTCACTTGGGCCCTAGCGATGCAATTTTCGCTTATTTTTCTGCTAATCTGACGCCTTGGAATTCCGCAGCTCCATATTGCCGATTTTTAGATATTATTTGCTAGACATTATCCGGAATTTTAATTCCTGTATTGCTCGCTTATGAGTGTGTGAGGAGTTGAATAACTCCCCACAAATAGAAGCAGCAGCAGATGGCCGGCTGCTTACCAGATACGCGGCGAATTCGCGTGGTTACGGCGCTGCGAGGAGAGTTTGGAGACTTGGATGGAGAACGAGAGAGTTTGGAGACCAAGGATGGCGAGCGAGAGAGTTTGGAGTCCAAGGATGGACATCGAGAGAGAATGGAGACTTCGGGGGCAAGGCAAGAGTGCCGTGTGCAAAAGCGGATAACGGAACTCCACCGGAATTTGGACTCTCCCGTGAACTTTGGAAGAAGGGAAATAACGGTTCCCGGAGGCCCTATATAAGGCCGCAGAGCGCTGGCAGTCGACCACGAGGAGTCAAACCTTCAAGATCGGTTGAAAGCCGTACGTGAAGGACAAGTGGGTCAACCTGGTGTCCCGGACTTTGGACCCGGAGTGGAGAGATCCAGCGTGCCGTGCGCAAAAGGGGAATAACGGTTCCCGGAAGCCCTATATAAGGCCGCAGAGCGCTGGCAGCTGGATCAGTCGATCACGAGGAGTCAAACCTTCAAGATCAGTCAAAGTACCAAGTGAACAATCAGTCAAGCAAGTAATCTACGAGGGAGCTACAACCAAGCGAGTCGTCGGAAGCAGCGCCGTGGGAAGCATACAAGGAGCAAGATCGCCACGTCGACACGTTCGGGATTGGGACATCAGGAATCTCCGAATTGAGACACAAGTTGCTGAGTTCCGGAAGGCATCACACGGCTAGGTTGTCTGAGTTGTTGTCTGAGACCCAGCGTACCTTGCCCAACCAAGCAGGACCTGGCGTGACGGACGAGCGGTAGATCGATTTGCGGTTTCAAAAGGCGGTCGCATGGAGAGCCCTGCGATTACCGGCGAAGTTCCCGAACAGCAACCGCCCAACTCCCCGAGTTCCAGAACGACAAGCTACTGGTCAGGAGACAGCGCAGAGGACATCGGCAGCGACGCCAGCAGACATTTCCGGCAGCCACGTTACCATCGCCGCGCGGAGCTCATTGGGGAGCGCAGGAGCGTCGCGAACGTCACGCATTAGGGTGAAGCCGGGTGGAACGTTCGTCTGCGCTAGGCATAAAGCAAAGTGAACTGCTAGGCAGCTTCCTGGCGGTAGCCTTGACTGCCAGCGCGATCTGAGCAAGAACCTAGCGGAACCGTCCGGGACAGAGCAAGGGACAGGTATTGCCTCGAAAGGCGTCGGCCTGGAGAGCAAGGCTTGTTCACCCTAGTCTGATAACGGTGACGCTTCCCTAAGCCCACAAGGCCGAACTCTCTGCGAGTCTAAGGCTCGACAAGCGACCCCGAGGCAGCGTGTCGGCAAGCGAGCAGAGGAGAGCAGCGGACGTCGAGTCAACGCGTCGACAAGCCAGGAAGAGGAGCACCAGCCGCCGGCGGAACCAGAGCAAGGAGATACCGAAGCCAGCCCAGCCACACACCCGCTGTACTAATACCACGAGAATAAATCCCACTATTGCCATTTGAACCCTGTGTTTTCTCACTGATCTACGGGGCAGTGACGGGTGGGACGAACACACAACCTTCTGAGCAAGCCGCACGAATCTCGTAGCGAGCAAACAACAAAATCAGTTCGTTAAAAGTGCCATGTCTATGTTTTGCTCGATGACATTTAGCTCCAGCAACGATTGGGCAACCTCACAATGGCTTAGGTTTATCTGAAAGAACTTCATTCACTTCATTCATTAAGCTGCCCAGGACCGCTTTCATTGTGGTTTGGAGCTCTGCGGTTTTAGAGTCAGATACCTTATTTAGAAGGATTAGGAGTTCCTTTTTATTTGTGCGCCTCACAACTTGTCCTAGGTCCTTCAGCTGCGTTCTGCCCTTACCTTTTTAAGGATATCAGCATAATACCCTCCAGTGGAGGTTGCGGTTACTATCGCGTCGTTCCGTGTCGGCCGCACCTTGGGCTTCCTTACCTTTTGCATCACCTGTTCCCACTCCTCTGGCTTCTTCCCAGGATTTTGGGGCTTGCTGGTGCTCTCTGACCCAGGCTGTTTTCCCTTACGTCCACCTTGGCTGGCATCGCCTTCCGGTGCCTTATCCATCGCCTTTTTTGCTGATACAGCTAGCGTTTTCCCATTTTCTTTGCCCCTGGGTCGATTGCTTTGCAGCTCGCGAGCACTTCTGCGCAGGTTTTTCTAACTATCTCTTTTGCCATTTCCTGTTCTTCGATTATGCATTGCACAGCCGACAGGACTTCCATCTGAAGATAGTCAAATATTAATGGAACGCTTTCCGTCCATTAGCTTCTTTAGCTCCCTGGCCTTCGATCCCAGGTCAGTCAGTTTTTTCAGCACATCTCCGTGCTTTTCACCAGCAGCTTTTGGGCTGCTTTTTTCTACTGCTGGGGGGGTGCCAGACTGCTTGCCACTGCACTCCACCCTTTTTCTGGCGATCTCACCATTGCACTGCTTTTCTTGAACGGGTCAGCTCCCACGTTGGCCCAATCAGGTAGACTGGACAATGGCATATGGAAGCCGCCGGCTTTAGCCAGCCCTTTGTTTGCCGGTGTGCATCCACTATTGATTGGCACAACCCCTAGGCTAGCGCCAGGGTGTTGTGGGGGGAGTTCAGAGCGTGTGCACTGGTGCTGCAGGAAGTTTGGACCTTTACCCGCAGTAAACTGCTGTTCTTCGATCGGACTTTACTATTTTTAATCAATTATTTAATAAAAAAAATAAGTCTTAATAATTAAGTTTTAAGGACTTTATTTCAAAATAGCCGCTATAGCACCCGCAGCCCCTTTCGCACGGGCCCTTCCTGGCCCCCAAATCTGATGGGGATATATTCCCAGGCTGTTCCCAAGTGTTGTCCACGGCCTCCTGTCTACCAGCTGAATGGCCGGCTGCACTTTTGGCTTTATGCTGAAAGCTTGGATAAATAAACAGAGCGATTTTAAAACGCTCCTCTCTCTCACCCGAAATGATGTGCTGGTATTACAATGGTGGTGGTGTATATGGTGTTATGCCTGTAAGGAGGCATAATAATTTGGACAGGCACGATAATAAATTCATTGGCCTGTATGTGATGTGATGAGGGAATTGTGTTGTGTTTCCAGGGCTTTGGTATCATTATGGCAATAGACTTTTTTCATTTTTTGGGAAGTGCCCAAGTTTTATGAACCCATTATTAAGACCGGCGAGTTCGATGATAATTCCGATAGAGATTTCGCGCGTATTCGATTTCTAGGGAAATTTTTTGTCACAGCGAAGTCAAATAAGTCCGGAACTTTACTGGAATCAGCTGGCCAGCATCTTTATAAGAATGATTCGATTTTGCATAAGGTTTTGCATTGTTCAACATAAGGTTAACAACACGGCTTCGATATTATTTGGTATTTGTCGTATTGTTTGCTGAGAAGTTATTATATTCGGCGCAGCGCATCGAGCTTGTGGTATTAAAGTCGGATTTTCTACTCCTGTTTTCAGGACACTGGCTTATGTCATTCCCCCATTTGTGTTTAGAAGGCCAAATGAAGATCTGTCTGCTTTCCCAAAGAAAATGTCAGGTGTGGTTTGAGATTGCACGTACTCATTTTATGTGTTCTGGGAGCGCGCCGATATAGCTCGTTAAGGCCGATTCTTCAGCTCCTTATAGACTGGGCAGGCCCTGTACTTTCAGGTACGGTTTTCTCCACAGTTAGCACATTTTTTGTTTTTGGTTCTTATTTGTTTGCAGGGCATGGTTCAGAATTGTAGAGGCCTACACAAGTTACGCAGACTGACCGAAAGCTGCAGTTGTTTTTAGTGTAACCTTATTTCTAGCAATTTGTTCATTGCAGGAGCAGTTCCACTTATGCCGTTCTTCAAGAGTAATCCTTCTATGCAACAGGAAATGCATTTTATAGATCGGATGCACTTCGTTTTACCTAAGGGATCTGCTCTTTGGCTCCAATTCGACCTTAAAGAGTGGGTGCGGCTTATTATTTCTGTTGACTATGTGTATAATATATTTAGGGTATTCAATTGCGTTGCAAACGTTTGAAAAGTGTAAAAGTGTAGGCAGTTCCGACAACAATTTCCATACAAAATAGTTTTCAAGGCCTACAACACCCCAGCCTATGTATACAAATCTGTCGTACTTGTGTAGAAATAGGGGGCTAACAATGGGTAGGAATTTTATCTGAAATACTAAAAATATACTGAAAAGTTGGGTTTAAATCCATGGTAATGACAGTGAAAGGAAAGAAAGAAATTTGAATTTTAAATGCAAAAAAAAAATTTGTCTTCTATAAAACAAAATCATTGAATAACAATTTCAATGGAAGAAAAACCCTCAAGAATGCGAGCCAGGGAGGTCGAAACTAAGCGATGGTCTGAGAGCGAAGTTAATAAAGTCCAAGAATATATGTTGGAGCAATACAAAAATTTAAAAGTTATCTTTCTTTTGTACGTCAATTTCCTGTAACGATGTTTTAAAATAGAGGGCGATGACAATTCTCGTCTGGCAAACTTACAAAGTTTACACTTTTGCAACGCAATTGAATACCCTCATTATATAATTGTAAGCCCTTTCTGCTCTTGATCTGATATGTCTAGTAGGGCTTTTAAGTCTTATCCAGGTATTTGGTTAAGACTCGGAAATGATCTTCTGTTTTAGTTTGAAGCTTTGTCTTGTTAATATTCCCTTTAACAAGAGGAGTAACATAAAAACTGTCATTCCCGACCAGCGCAACAATTTTTGTACCCGTTACCCGTGGAGTAAAAGGGTATACTAGATTCGTCGGAAAGTATGTAACAGGCAGAAGGAATCGTTTCCGACCCCATATAGTATATATATTCTTGATCAGGATCACTAGCCGAGTCCATCTAGCCATGTCCGTCTGTCCGACCTTCCGTATGAACGCTGAAATCTCGGAAACTGCAAGAGATAGGCTATTGGGATTTGGCATGCAGATTTCTGAGCTTTTTGCGGAGCGCAAGTTAGTTTCAGCAGGGTGCCCCGCCCACTTTAACGCCCACAAGCCGCCCAAAACTGTGGCTCATACAGTTTTGATGCTAGAATAAACATTTAAACTGAAATGTATTGTTCTCATCAATACCTATTGATTTACCCAAATCGCTCACAAGCCGCCCACACTTGGAAAACATCAAAGATAGAAAACTGGGATTTCAGATTTAGATTCTGTAGCCTTGTAGTCAGCGCAATTTTGTTACGCGAATATGCCTGTGGTGCCCACAATTTTCATGCTAGAGAAAAATTTTAACTACCTATCGATTGACACATTAAAAAGTTTGCCACGCTAACGCCCATAACGCTTAAATCTGTCCACCGCCTTGGTGGCGCCTTTCAATCTCGCTTTGCTGATTGCATTTCTCCATTTCCCTTTAGCCCCTTAGCTGAGTAACGAGTATCTGATAGTCGAGGTACTCGACTATAGCGTTCTTCCTTGTTGTTACTAGGGCGTTAGAGTTCTGTTCCCTTATGTAATTTGGTGTGGGCTTTGAATTTTTTTGGACCGCTGGTCCAGGTTAGGATTGGTGATTTTCTACATTCGATAATAGGTCAAATCTATTGTTATGGGCTGCCCCTGGTTGTTCACTTCCTTTAATGCAGTTTATTTTCGGTTTTTTTTACCATTTTATTTTGTGAACTAAGCTTTCGCTTGACTTGGATGTTACGATCCATGCCAGTCTGTAAAGCCGGATCCGCTTATTGTTTTTTTTTATTGCCGATATTGACCCTCGAACTTACAATTACATTTATATTTTTAATCGGCGCTGCAGAAGTTGACAAAGCTTCTGAAATCGATCTGTTGGTGACGGTGACTGTTGATGTTATTCTTGCAGCTGCTGCGGTTGCGGTTGCAGAATTTAACGACATCACGCTCCATAAAGTGGGAGTTCGGGTGAGTAGGGAAATAGAACAAGACCGCTTTCTTGTGCTGTCGGTGTTCAGTAGGGCTGATTTGCACTTAAAAGAAGTTTATTCAACTTCTATATCACGGGTTGAGAAATATGAGGATTATTAAGGAATAATAAACTATTCTTTTATCTTACAGTAAATACATTCTTAATTCGTCTTTTATCAATCTTAATATAGGCCAGTTCTGAAAAAATTGATTACTACAACCACGAATTTTTCCAGATCAAGGACAAAGTTGTTTTTACTTTTGAATCCTACAACGATTTATTTCACGTAACTAATTTAAGTTTTTCTAGGGATTCTAATTAAAGGTTACAATGGGAATAACTTTTATCGCAGTTAATGTGAACTAGATCAAAAAGAGGAATAACGAGTTCGGCCCCGTGTGGAAATGGTTGGTTGAAACTCCGCATCATGATTTGATTAAAGTACAAAATAAAATCAATGACCTAATTGGAAATAATAATAAACAATTTATTATCATTCCAAATTGTTCAAAGAAATAGAATCTCTTTCTGAAGATTTTAAAAAGTTTTTACTGATCAAGATTTGCCATGTCTAGGACAATGTCGCTTACGATTATTCACATTGGACCTACAAAATTTAATTGATACTATCACACGGCAAAAATTGATGTTTTTAATATACAAATTTTAAACAATGAAGATGTTTAGGGGAAGACAAATAATTTGCCACCCTTAATGTTGATATATTATTTAAAACGCACAATAGGTTTAAATTGCGTAAGCCGTGTTTTATTATTCAAGATCGGAGCTGCACTAAAGACAAAAACGTATATGCAAGAGTGCGTCGATCTCGTCAGGATGGTGGACCATTTGGAAGCATTGGTGAGAAGTTAAATAAGAAATTGTCCGAACTTGGCTCCCAAATTAGTCCTAGAGTCTTGGCAATGTCGGTTCCGTCATGAAACTTAAGAAGCTTCTCCTTTTCTTCTTCCGACTCCCCCTCAAGAATTCTCGGCTCTTTGCGAATCGGAAAGGAGCCCCTGGAAAGCAAAGCTTAGACTTGCTTTCGAATTTCCCGTACTTCTTCAATTGTATTTCCACCAGACATTACAAGGTGAGTTCCAAAGTAAACAGGACTTAAAAAAAAAAAGACAGAACAAATAGTTTTTTCGGCAAAATCAATTTATTTTATTCAAAATAGTCTCCTTCTGCTTTTATACAGCGTTTTGCACGGTCCAAAAGCATGTCGAACGAGTGTTTTAGCTCGTTGCCCGGTATGGCCGCCAGAATGCCGGTGCAAGCCTTTTGAATGGCCTCTACGTCTGCATAACGCTTTCCTTTCATCGGCAAATGCATTTTTCTGAAAAGGTAGAAGTCGCACGGTGCCATATCAGGTGAAGTGGTTGATGGTTAAAATGTGATTTTTGGTCAAATAGTCGGACACAAGCGTCGATCGATGAGACGGCGCATTATCGTGCAACAAACGCCAACTTCCATCTTCGCGATATTCGGGCCGAACACGTCGAATACGGCGCACCAAACGCTTCAAAACTCCAAGGTAGAATACCGCATTAACGTTTTGGCCGGGTGGAACAAATTCTTTGTGGACAATACCCTTGGAATCATAAAAACAAATCAGCATTGCCTTCACTTTTGACTTCTCCAGGCGCGATTTCTTGGGTTTATCGTGTTCTGGCGTTTCGTTTCGGGATCATATTGAAAACACCACGTTTCGTCACCAGTCACAATCTTGTAAAGGAAGTTCGGGTCGTTTTTGCCTCTTTAATAAGGTCCTTCGAATGTTGAGTTCTGAGCAATTTTTGGACGTCAGTCAATTTGTGCGGAACAAACCGTGCACACTCCTTTTGTAAGCCAAAATGTTCGGTCAAAATGCGATAAATCGATGTATTGGAGATGTTCAATTCTATTTTCATGAATTTCAATGATGATTTCGGCTGATTTTTTATGAATTCACGCACAGTTTCGATGGAATTTTCGGTGATCACGGATTTTGGTTGGCCCACATGTTGATCGTCATTTATGTCCTCACTACCACTTTGAAAACGTTGAAGCCACTCGTGCACTCTGCTACGGGATATGCAATCATCGCCATAAACTTGTTTCATCAATTGAAACGTTTCGGTAAAAGTTTAACCCATTTTAAAACAAAATTTAATGTTGGCTCTTTGTTCGAAGCTCATTTTCGCACCGATGACAAAAACATACTGACACTTAAAACGAAATAACCTCACTTCCAATAGATGAAATGTCATGAAATTTTTACTGGAAATCGATAAACGATAGCAGATTCTAACGCACCAGTTTACATATAGATGGCGCCACTAGAAAGCGCTAGATTCAAAAAGTCCTGTTTACTTTAGAACTCACCTTGTAGATCGTCGACGTAGAAGTACTTTTTTACGATTTTAGCCCCAATGGGAAACAAAGATTCCTCATCATCAGCTAACTGGTCCATGGCGCAAATAGCCAGGAACGCTGCAGGCTTTGTTCAGTATGTGACAGTCTCTAGCTTATAAACGTCTATTTCCTCCTCAGGGCTATTCCTCCAGAGAATACACTGCAGATATTCATCTGGATGCGAAATTCGCACACAGCGGTACATTTTGCTTATATCACCGCAGAGTGCAAACCAGTAAAGGCGAAAACGGATAAGTGTGTAGAAGATTTTTGGCTGAATTGTAGGGCCAGTTAGAAGCAAATTGTTGATCTATTGACCTGAAGTACTTTTTACCGATCCATCGAACACGACACGAAGTTTTGTGCAGCTGCTATGCAGCTTCTGAACGCAATGATGCGGAAAAAGAATTGCTTGTGGTGATCTTGTTGGGGTGCAAACGACTTATGGCCGAGATCGATATACTCTTTTAGAAATGCGCTATACTAAGTTTTTAGGACAAAATTCCGTGACAGTTTTGCGTCCAAACTCTTAAATCGCCTTAGCGCGCGATCCCAGGGCATCAAATCCAGTGCTGTTTAAGAGTTGAACCGAGTATTGCCCGCTCTCTAACCGAGTAACGTTTTCCTGAAATAAACGCTCACAAAGAATATCCTCATTGGTCAGAGAAATATCGGACCACTAGAAATTTTCTATCTCCCTAAATCGTTTTACAGCTTCAGCTCTTCCGTTTTTATTTACTTATTTACTTATTCGTCAACAGTTGGTACTTTAACTGGCTACTTGACTATTACTAAGCTAAATACTAAGGGACGAAAGGTAATTGTAAAGGGTTTTCGTAACTAAGTCTCTGGGGGAGCATGGGTCCAGCCACATGAGAGATGGAAGATTGTTTCAGTAGTATAAGGCTCTACACGGAGGCTCATTAAATGCATAATGTGCTCTATAAGCCGGAATAAAAAATAGGTTCAAGTGTCCCGGAAAAACTTATGCTGCTCAGCAATGCAGGGCAGTCTATTTTGAAGGACAGCAGGTCATAAATAAAAACTAGTGCACTAGTTGTTTTACGATCCTGTAGAGAAGAAAGGTGCACAAGGCGACATTTTGCAGAGTAAGAATGGACCGGGTCATTAAAGTTTAAAGAAAGAAGGGCAAAGGTAGGAATTTTTTTGAACACGCCCAATCCGTTTGATGAGTGTAGTACCAGTCGGACTACAAACAAACGAAGCATATTCCAATCTGGACCTAATGAACGATAAAAATAGGCTTAGTTTCGTGTACGGATCTTCAAATTGCGTATAATTTCTTTTTACAAACTCATACATAGCGTATGCCTTTGGAATTATCTAATTTACGTGTTCAATGAAAGTAAATTTGGTATTAAACATAACTCCAAGGTCCAGGGATTCATTTCTTAAGGAAAAAACATGGGAGCTAATGGAATACGAGCAAATGAAATTAATTAATTGTTTGCTGTACCTAACGAAGAAACATTTTTACAAGTTCAGAGACATCTTTTTACGAGAACACCAATTTCCCTCTCTTTGTAGGTCATTTTGAAGAAGTTCACTATCGGAGATTGAATTCACAGACCTAAATAACAACAGGAACTCAGACTTTTTTATGCAAAAGCTTATATCATTAATGAAGATGATGAAAAGAATCGGACCCAAGGCACCATGTTGGTTAGGACTGATGATCCAACCAGCAAGAAAAGTTAGCTGCTTAGCTACAATTCCTTTAAACATTTTTGAGACATTATCTTGCTTTGCAATTGGCCTATAATTTTAAACAATATTTTTTTAACCAGACTTGAATATAGGAGAAACTGTGGCAAGTTTCCATCTATGCGTAAATACGCCAGTGGAAAGAGACTTGTTAGTGATGATTTTAAAAAGCTCACAAAGAACACCTATACAGTTATTATATATTTATTTATATATCTATTTTTTTATATATATATTTCTTTATAAATGGAGAAGGGCCATCGCAGTCTAATTTTCCTGAGTCGTTAAAACTCTCAGTGACATCTAAGCACCCAATAGTTAGCATCGTGGCAATGGCACTAAGTGAATCATCGTCATTCGACAGCGAGATCTGTTCAAAGTTAGATGCAAAGTACCTAGCAAATAGATAAGCGACCACAATATCCGAGGAAGCTGAAAGACTTTCAAATGACATATGAGAAGGAAAGTAAGAGGTTATTCGTTTAGAAATGACAAAGTGCCAGAATGATTTAGATTAGTTAGGTTAGGTTAGGTTAGGTTAGGGCGGCTGTCGGACTATAGTCCGACACATTTAGAACTCAATGGGTCCATTGTGATACCGCATGATCTCGTTTTTCCTTCTCTGGGGTCCCGTTTCTAGTAGTTTCAGCCTATGTTAAGCTGATCAGCATGTCTTCCACCCGGAAGATTTAATAAAGGCACCTATGCTTTTGAGATTTATCTCCGATATTTCGGTAAGATCGTCGATGAAGGGGCTTCTTAAGTGTTTCAGTCTGAGTCTGCATAGGGCTGGGCAGAAGCAGAGAAGTTGTTCTACCGTTTCCACTTTTTCCTCATCCTTTTAGCCTGCCTGCATGTGCGCCAACAAGCCAGTGGCCTGTAAGAGCTCGAATCAACATGCCACACTCTGTGCGGCTGAGTTTGAGTAACTCCGAGGTTTTTTTGTTGTTTATCACAGGCCATGTCTGGTGAGAGATGCGACACTGTGATGCGTTTTGCCAATGGGTGTTGGCTAGTGTGTTGAAGTGGTTTTTTATGTTTAGCTTGCAAGTAGCCATGGGCATACCGACATTTTCCTCTCCTGGTAGGAAAGGCTTGGTGGTGCCCTGCCTGGCTAATATGTCCGCTATGCAGTTGCCTACGATGTCCCGGTGACCCGGAACCCATATTAGGCTGATAGTAAACTGATTTGCCATCTCGTGGAGAGATCTGCGACAGTCTGCTATTGTACGGGAGGTGGTGTTTGTCGAGTAGATCGATTTAATAGCCGCTTGGCCATCACTATATATGTTTAGGTGTCCTCTTTGGAGGCTTAAGTTCCCTAAACAGGTTAGTGCTTCTTTCATAGCGTGGACCTCCGCCTGAAAGACGCTACAGTGGTCCGGGACCCTGAATGACTTCCTGATATCTAATTGTTCGGAGTATACACCTCCGCCAACGTGTCCTTCTAATTTGGAGCCATCTGTATAGAAACAGATTGCGTCCGTCGTGCCCGGTCGGTCCTGTTCCCATTCCTCTCTATCGGGAATCAGGGCCTCAAAGGGTGTGTGAGTATATTCAATGGATTTGCATAGATCCGTGATCTTCGGAATCGATTTATCATGCTGGAGAATTTTAGCATGGCCATAAAATTGGGCTTTCCACTGCCCTGTGTCCCTCAGTCGAATAGCTGCCGATTTGGCCCTTTCCATGCCTGCTAAGTCCAGGCTAGGGAGGTTCAAGATCGCATTCAGCGCTTCATTCGGGGTGGTTCGAAGGGCTCCACTAATACACAAAGCCGCCATTCGCTGTACTTTGTTTAGAGGAGTCAGTATGCATTTTTTGTGCAAGGCGGTCCACCACAGAGTCACTCCGTACAGTAGGATTGGCTTGACTACCGCTGTGTATATCCAGTTAACTATTCATGGGGACATGCCCCATCTTAGCCCGATTGCTTTTTTACAGGAGTAAAGTGCAATGGTCGCTTTTTTGGTTCTCTCTTGGTTGTTTAAGCCCCATTTAAGGCGTTTATCTAGCACTAACCCCAAGTACCTGGCGTGATCGCTGAAATAGAGATTACAATTGTTTAGAATGGGTGGGTTAAGTTGTGGAATTTTGTATCTATTTGTAAATAGAACAAGTTCTGTTTTCGAGGGACTTACCCCGAGTCCGTTCGCTATCGTCCATTCCGATAGTATTTTAAGTTTAGCGGTCATAAGATCGCAAAGTGTTCGTGGATATTTTCCATTAAAGATGATAGCGACGTCGTCTACGTATGCCACGACCTTACAACCTCCTCCCTCCAGAATCCGCAGTAGTTTATTTAATGCGATATTCCACAAGAGGGGTGACAAAACACCTCCTTGCGTGGTGCCTCTGTTCACTAGTCTAGTCTGGGTTGAGGTCCCTAGTGTGGCTGTGACCATTCTGCTTATCAGCAATTTATGGATTAGCCTCACCATTGGCGGCTCAACCCCTAGTTCTGTGAGAGATTCTGTTATAGCAGTGGGGAGCACATTATTGAAGGCTCCCTCTATATCCAGGAAGGCGATCAGTGTGTATTCCTTGATGCTGAGTGATTTCTCGATGCTGCTTACCACCAAGTGTAGCGCCGATTCGGTTGACTTACCTTTGGTGTAAGCGTGCTGTGCTTCTGAAATTTGTGTCGGGTCTTTGGTGGCCCTTATGTGTAGGTTTATCATTCTTTCAAAGCTCTTAAGCAGGAATGATGTTAGGCTTATTGGCCTAAAATCCTTTGCTGCGGTGTGAGTGGCCTTCCCTGCCTTGGGAATGAAAACCACCTTTGTTTCTTGCCATGCTGTTGGTAGTTCTCCTACCGCCAGGATGGATTGGAAGATTTTTTTCAACCAGTTTATGGCTATTTGTCCTGCTTGTTGGATGTAAGCCGGTGTTATCCCGTCCGGTCCCGGCGATTTGTATGGTTTGAAACTATCAATGGACCATTTCATGTTGCGGTCTGATAGGAGTGTATCTAATTCGATTCCCTCTCCTGCTCCTCTTTCAAGAGGATGACCTGCTTGTTGGCTCCCCGGGAAGTGAGCGTCTAGGAGCAGGTCCAAGGACTCTTTACTGGAGTCTGACCATGATCCATTTGCTTTTTGAAGATAGCCCAACGGCGCGGCTGTCTTAGAGAGTATTTTCCTGAGCCTTGCGGCATCAGTTGTTTTTTCTATGTCAGAGCAGAAGGTCTGCCATGCCGTTCGTTTTGCTCTTCTAATGGCCTTTTTGTAGGAGACTAGTTCATGCTTGTAGTTCAACCAATTAGTGTCCTCATTTCCCGCCTTTGCTCTGTTAAACAGGCATCTGCAGTTGGTTCTGAGGATAGATAGTTGTTGGGTCCACCAGGGGGGTTTTTTCCTTCCTCTTGGTTTCTCTGTGGGGCATGCCACTTTGAAGGCAGTGTTGCATGCCTCTGTGAATTTGTATACTGTTTCTTCCAGCTCCTGTGGGTTTGTGATGCTTTCTGACGGTTCCATGGGGAGGATATTTGTCAGAATTTCTTTGTACCTGTGCCAGTCGGCTCGTCTGGGGCTAGCGAAGCTGACCGGCAAGGGCGAATCAAGGGACAATACAGTTTCTATTAATCTATGGTCCGAATAGAAGTGCTCGTCAGAGACTGCCCAGTTTTTGACTGCGCTTACGAGTGAGTCTGATACCAAAGTTAAATCTATGATCGTTTGGCAAGATTTAGTCATGAATGTAGGGACATTGCCCCCATTGCATAAGAATACGTTCGAACTTAGAATTAAGTCAAAAAGAGACTCACCTCTGTCGTTGCTGCGTGGGCAACCCCACTGGGTGTGATGGGCGTTGGCGTCACAGCCTATTTCCAAACCTTTCCTGAGCTTTTCGCATTCCTCTGCCAGACCTCTGACCAGCGCATCTGGGGGTTTTCCTTTTCAAAGGCCAAGTAGGCCGATAGGACCCTTATAGAGGCACTTTGCAGTTCCAGGCTTACTGCGGTGTTATCTCCGTTGCTGTAATTGCGAAGCAGAAATATACTAAGATGCCTTTTGGCTAATATGCAGGTTCGAATTTTACCTTCTTTGGGGTCAAGCATAAGCTTGTATTCTCTTGTTCCTAGTCTAGCAACCTTGCCTCCTACTACGCAAGGTTCCTGTACAAGGACTAGGTCGGCAGCAGATGCTGCTTAACTGTGGTGCAGGTTTATTTGTAGAAGTCTTAGTGACATCTACAGCTGCAACCTCCACCACAGTGACGTCGGCCTCCTCTATTTCGCTGAGGTCCACGTCCTCGATAGTCGGTCCGAGCGCTCGCATCTCTCTGCTTAGCGACGAATCAGTAGAGTTTAATACTATATTACAGTATTTGTTGTCCACAGAAAATAATCCAATAACCGTAACCGAGCTGGAGAAGTTGTTTATTGGCACCTTCCTTCTAGATTTCTTACCACTCATGCATTGTATCAAGGTAGAGAAAGTTATTGTTATCTCAACAGTACCAAAAGTATCTGTCCCTTCTCAGATTGATAATAATCAACTGCTGGGTTATCTTTTTACGTTTGTAGTTAGAATCAAAAATTAATTCTGTCCGAAAATGAAATAATCTAATCTACATGATAATTTAGACATATTAATTATACTTTTATAAGTTTAAGCTTCTGTATTATAATTAAAGATTACCTTTTCAGCAGCGAATATCAGCCTTGTGTTTGTATTAAGAGCCATTCAGTAGTTGTAGTAACCCTTGTTGTTGTGAAAAATCAGCGTTTTGCTGTTTTGTGCACCTTTGCCCCTAGAAAATCGATACTCTGCGCTAGCAAAATAATTGTCAACTAAAATTAATTCCATATGTATTAGCCGTTGTCGTTATTATTCTTCCGTGGCACCTGACAATGTTTTACTCAATAAATTTCTAATGTTAAAGGGAAATCAAATAAAGAAATAATAAAAGAACAAGAAAGGAAGCTTACTTCGGCAAGCCAAAGTCTATATTCCCTTGCAGGTTAGGTTAGGTTAGGGCGGCTGTCGGACTACGGTCCGACACACTTAGACCTCTATGGGTCCATTGTTATACCGCATGATCTCGTTTTACCTTCTCTAGGGTCCCGTATCTAGTAAGTTTCAGCCTGTGTTAAGCTGATCAGCATGTCTTCCACCCGGAAGATTTTATAAAGGCACTTATGTTTTTGATATTAATCTCCGATATTTCGGTAAGATCGTCGATGAAGGGGTTTCCTAAGTGTTTCAGTCTGAGTCTGCATAGGGCTGGGCAGAAGCAGAGAAGGTGTTCTACCGTTTCCTCTTCTTCTTCATCCCTGCAGCTTCTACAGAAGTCATTTTTTGGGGCTGTTAGCTTGCCGGCATGTGTGCGAACGAGCCAGTGGCCTGTAAGAGCTCGAACTAGCATGCCACACTCTGTGCGTCTGAATTTGAAGTTTTGAAGTTTTTTTTACTGTTTATCAGAGGCCAAATCTGGTGAGAGATACGACACTGTCAGTGATTGTTGGCTATTTTGTTAAAATAATTTTTGATGTTTAGCTTGCAAGTTGCCATGGGCATGCCGACATTCTCCTTTTTTGGAAGGAGATGCATTATGGTGCCCTGCCTGACTAACTCGTCCACTTTGCAGTTGCCTACAATGTGCCGGGGACCCGGAACCCATATAAGGCTGATAGTAAACTGACTATCCATCTTGTCGAGAAGATTGATTTAATAGCCGCTTGGATGTCACTATATATTTAGGTGTACTCCTTGGAGGCTTATGTTCCCTTAACAGTTAAGTGCTTCCTTTATAGCGTGGACCTCCGCTTAGAAGACGCTACAGAGGTTCGGGAGCCTGAATGACTTCCTGATATCTAATTGCTTGGAGTGTACACCTCCGCCAACGCGTCCTTACAGCCAGTTTATAGCTAGTTGTCCTGCTTTTGGATAAGTGCCGGTGTTATCCCGTCCGGCCCCGGCGATTTGAATGGTTTAAAACTCTAAATGGTCCATTTAATGTTGCGGTCTGATAGGATGAAATCTAATTTGTTTTCTTCTCCGGCACTTCTTTCTGGGGGATGACCTGTTTGTTGGCTCCCTAGAAAGTGAGCGTCAAGGAGCAGGTCCAAGGATTCTTTACTGGAGTCTGACCATGACCCATTTGCCTTATGAAGATAGCCCAACAACCGCGCCTGTTTTAGAGAGTATTTTCCTGAGCCTTGCGGCATCAGTCGTTTTTTCTATATCAGAGTAGAAAGTCTGCCATGCAGTTCGTTTCGCCCTTCTAATGGCCTTTTTGTAAGAGGCTAGTTCGTGCTTGTAGTTCTGCCAGTAAGTGTCCTCATTTTCCGCTTTTCCTTTGTTAAATAGGCCTCTGCAGTTGGTTCTGAGGATTGATAATTGTTGGGTCCACCAGGGGGTTTCTTCCTCCCCGTTGGTTTCCCTATGGGGCATGCAACTTTGAAGGCAGTGTTGGATGCTTCTGTGAATTTGTCTACTGTTCTATCCAGCTCCTGTGGGTCTGTAATGCTTTCTGGCGGTTCAATGGGGAGGATTTTTGTCAGAACTTCTTTGTACCTGTGCCAGTCGGCTCGTCTAGGGCTAGCGAAACTGGCCGGCACGGGCGAATCAAGGGACAATATCATTTCTATGAATCTATGGTGTGCCCAGTTTTTGACTGCGACTACAAGTGAATCTGGCAACCCCACTGAGTGCGATTGGCGTTGGCGTCACAGCCTATTACCAAACCTTTCTTGAGCTTTTCGCATTCTTCTGCCATTCCTCTGACCAGCGCATCTGGGGGTTTTCCTTTTCGAAGGCCAAGTAGGCCGATATTATTCTTATGGGGCCACTTTGCACCTGCAGGCTTCCTGCGGTGTTATCTCCGTTGCTGTAATAGCGAAGCAAAACAAGGGAGAACGCTATAGTCGAGTACCTCGACTATCAGATACCAGTTACTCAGCTTATGGGACCAAAGGGAAATGGAGATATGCAAGCAGCAAAGCGAGATTGAAATGCGCCACCTACCGGCGGTAGGCGGTATTTAAGGGTTATGGGCGTTAGAGTGGGCGTGGCAAATTTTGGATCAATCTATAGGTATTGACGAGACCAATACATTTCAGTTAAAATTTATTATCTAGCATACAAATTGTGGGCGCCACAGGCTTGGGCGGTTTGTGGGCGTTATAGTGGGCGTGGCATATTTGCGTAACAAAATTGCGCTGCGTACAAAGCTACGGAATCTAAATCTGAGATCCCGATTCTCTATCTTTGATAGTTTTCGAGATATCCACGTTCATACTTACGATTTTTTGAAGTTTGTGGGCGGTTTGTGGACGTTAAAGTGGGCGTGGTTTTGAATCAATCGATAGGTATTGATGAGAACAATACATTTCTGTTAAAATTTTTATTCTAGCATCAAAACTGTAGGAGCCACAGTTTTGGGCGTGGCACTCTGCTGAAACAAACTTGCTCTGCGCAGGAATCTCAGAAATCTGCATGTCTAATCCCAGTATTGTAGCTCTTATAGTTTCCGAGATCTCAGCGTTCATACGGACAGACGGACATGGCTAGATCGACTCGGCTAGTGATCCTGATCAAGAATATATATACTTTATGGGGTCGGAAACGCTTTCTTCTGCCTGTTACATACTTTCCGACTAATCTAGTATACCCTTTTACTCTACGAGTAACGGGTATAAATATACTAAGATGCCTTTTGGCTAAAATGTCCAGTCCAGTAATAGTCCAGCAATAGTCAAGCCAAATCGAGTGGCGATGCGCACAACATAGTTCCGAACTCCCCCTTACCAATGATGGCTTCGCTAATCCTGGGCTAACCCAACTGAGGGTTTCGAAAACAAGCTATTGTTAGTAAAGAGACAGTTAAAAATACACTTCAATGGGCAGCCCGTAGATCAGGAATCTGGGTCAGCTATACGTGAACTTCAAAGCACCGTTTAGGGCTGCCTCGTTAGAAATGTCCGGAATACAAACCGAAAATTGGGATTGACTCTTAGTGTACATGTGCTCTTCCAAACTCCCTAAGCTCACTCTATCCTTGCGGGTTAACAACAAGGCAGAGTTTCCGACGTGGCACTCTTTACGGATCGTCACCGGACCTTAGAAGTCATAGACGACCGTCAGGTTCGAACCAATCTCAGCGGAGTACATCCGCCTCCAGTGCAGCGTCTCGAAGATTAAGTTCTTACGAGACAAGGATAGGACCCAAACCTAAATAATGAGACCTTTGCAAGATGGAAAACCATCCTGTCCGCACATGTGCACGGTTTCTCCAGATGACGGTCGACGAGCGGACGGCATATAAAAAAGGAAACAGATGTGTCTGAACTGCTTCGCACGAGGGCATAAGCTGCGTGATTGCAAAAGCACTCATAGTTCTTTACGTGCCGCGGTCGCCATCACACCCTACTACACCGAGGCAACTCACCCCAGTGCCTTCAAATCCTTCTCTAAGACCCAGATCAAGACCAAATACACCGCTACCGTGTCCACGGATTCCACAGTCCAAAATTACTTTGCGACGGGGTATAGATCCGTCTTGCTGGGTACCGCCATAGTTGACATATGACAAATTTCAAAGCTCGTGCCCTGATAGGCAACCTTTATTTCTTAGCAGCTTTTCAAAATAAATAAAGTTTCCTCAACAAGTAATTAAAGCTTAATTATCAGGCTTAAGCCCGACAGTACCCGCTGAATCCAAAAAGCTTTTTTAAGTTACCCTTCGTTCTCCGAACAGGCCTAGTTTGCCATTAAACACGACTGCCTATGTTCTTCCGCAGTTAGCTGGAAACCTCCCATCTTGTCCGATTCCGCAACATTTCCTACGGGAACTTCCCGAACTGCCACTAGCGGATCCAAAGTTTTACAAGAGCCATTTTCGGGTGGATCCTAACAGGACCAGTGCCTGCTCCAGGTGAAAATCAGATCTCCACCTTTTCCACGCCAACTTCCCACGCGCTTAACACATCCCAGAACAATCTGCTTACCAACTTTTGGGAGGTTGAGGAACTGCCAGTTAAAGTAACAAAATCATCCGATGTGGCTTGTGAGGAAAATTTTCGTCGGACTACCACGAGGAGACGATAGCGGCAGGTAAATAGTAAGCTTTCCATTTCGTGATTCTGAAAACGCAAAACCCGCCCTAGAACACTCCAGATCCTTCGTGTTGTCCCTAGGAACCGAGCAACGCCTAAAAAGGGACAGTCAGCTGCAAACCAAATATGACCAAACCAAACCAAACCAAGTACGACCAACAAGCTGCGTGTGATATTCAATGCAAGCAGCCCTTCAGAGAACGGGGTCAGCTTAAATGTTAAATTTATGCTGGCCCAGTCTTACAGTCTTACCTGGGTAGATCCGATGCATTCAACGTTCCAGCGCATCTTATTCCGCAACAGCGAGGGGCACATTTGAGATTTCGAATTACAGACGGTAACTTTTGGGGTCAATTGCGCGCCATTCCTGGTGATTCGAGTCCTGCAACAGCTGGCAACTGACGTTCAGCTCAGCCATCCAAGAGCGAGCAACGTCATTCGAAATCATATGTATGTAGACGATGTCCTTTCGGGAGCTGACTCCACCGAGGACGCTAAGCTCATTGGTCGCGAGCTACAAAATGCTCTAGATTCCGCGGGCTTTCCATTGAGAAAATAAACCTCCAACCACAAAGAAAAATGAGCTCATATTCTGACAACAGACTTCCTCGAAATCGACACTGAGAGCACAGCCAAAACTCTCGGCGTACGATGGAAGGCGACGTCCGATTAGTTCTTCTTCGTCCCACCAGATTTAGCAACGGAAATCTCCCCTACGAAACGCCAAGTCCTTTCCAAAATTTCCAAGCAGTTTGATCCAGCAGGCTGGCTCGCTCCATTTGTTGTGTGTGCCAAAATCGTCATGCAAGAGATTTGGCTTCAGGATCTAGGTTGGGACGATAAACTTACAACTGAGCTGTGACAAAGGTGGAACAGCTTTCTCCAGTGCTATTCGGTCCTAGACCAGGTCAGAATACCCAGGTGGGTTTCCTTCCGTCCAGAGTTCCGCGTAGAGCATCACGGATTCTGTGAAGCCTCGCAAAATGCATACGGAGCTGCGATCTATGTGCGCGTAGAAATGGGCCATAAGACGATAGTGCACTTGATCACGGCCAAGACGCGTGTGGCGCCAGTCAAAACGGTGTCCCTTCCTAGGCTGGAGTTATGTGGGGCTCTCCTTTTGTCCGAGATGGCCGAAACCATCCCTCCTAATATGCCGAGGCTGACTTCAAAACTCCGTTGTTGGACCGATTACACGATTGTGCTAGCATGGTTAGCCACACCAGCGTGTCATTGGACAACGTTCGTTGCCAACAGGGTAATGAAGATCACCGAGTCCACAGAACCAGCCAATTTGTCGCACGTTCAATCCGAACATAATCCAGGTGATTTGGATAGTCGACGAGTTCCCCTTCAGGAGCTGGTGGATAACCCGCTTTGGTGGCATGGACCCACTTGGCTGCAACGGCCACGCAATCAATGGCATAGCCAGGGCACCGACTTGCCGGCGACCGAGGTAGAAAAGCGTGCCGTCAAAGACCATATGGTGTCTGTGCCACCAGAATATATCCTGGATTGTTTTTCCAAGTTAGATAGTTCATTGAGGGTCTTCGCGTGTGTCCATCGACTTGTCCAGCGATGTCGAAAACAATCGCCACTTGCAGGGGACCTTCTACAGGCCTCCGAAAGTTTGCTTTATAATGAACGACATCCAACAACCCTACAGTACGAATGTTCACTCTGTCGGCTACTGTCAAAATTTACGCATCTCATAACAACACATGGTGGTAACCAGTTAGTGGTACGTCTCAGCCGGTCAAGATATACGGTTCCGAGAATAAAGAACTTGGTGACGGCAGTCATTAACTCGTGCAAGGTATGCGTTAGCCACAAAAAGAGATTGCAAGTCCACAATTATTATTATTATTATTATTATTCGCTCGGTTCGAATCCAAAAGAGGGTGTCCTTGCCAAGTTTGGGCCGACAATGGGAAGACCTTCGTCGGTACTGCCACCTTGCTTTCCCGCGATTTTCTCAAGCCGTTTAGGAGTCTGTTACTGATGCGTATAGTCATCAGCAGCTCATTCCGCCTGGGACACCCCATATGGGAGGCCTGTGGAAATCTGGTGTCAAGAGCTTTAAGTCTTTGTTTTACAAGTCCACAGCTACGCGAAAGTATACGGCGTACCTCTTCTGTCAATAGTGGAATCCGAAGTAAAAGGAGTATCCAAATCTAATATAAAACGATGGCAACACTTAAAGACTCTATAGTATCAATTCCGTTCTCGATGGAAGGATGAGTACCTTAAAAAGCTCCACAAGCGCAACAAGTCCCAATTTCATATAGAAAATCTGCGCGTCGGAGACATGGTAAAAAGTCCGGCTCCCAGCAACGAGCCGCCTCTCAGCAGCGTTCGCGCCAGAAAGATCCGCCTCTTTGCCAGAAATTGCAAAAATATATGTTGGTTATCAGGCGACTTGGTCAGGCGACTTCTTAAAGAATCTCAGTCCACGGAGGGTTAAAAACATTTACATATTTTTGTTAAGTTTTTAAGAATGCTTATTATTTTTACAACGAATGGAAAGCAAATGTGTATTTTTTTATTACAAATCCTAAAATCGTAAAAAAGGATACTTTGTTTCGAAATTTCGTGGCTAATTTTTCAGGACTGTTGGGGCAGAGGCCCGTGTTCTATAGTTTCGCCGAAAAGGTATATCAATATGCCAATTTACGCTTTCATTGCGTAAACTGCCTGAATACAATAGATTTAAAGCAGTGGTCGGCAGCGGCCTATCTAGTGAGCATAGGGAAGTGTTCTGCCCATCCTCTGCTCGCTCACGTATAACGTAGATGTTCGTATGACTTCGGCATGGGTCTTCGGGTCTTTTTTCTATCAGCTTCGGCGCGCTTTTTTGCTGCTGCGGCAAAGATTCTCAGTGCAAAACAGAGAAACGTCAGGCTTCAGAGCGCTGCGCGCCAACTTCGTGTTTTTACACTCACACTAATGCAAGGCAAACTTGTGATGGTATGTGTGTGCCGACCACGGATTTAAAGCCATGGCTTAAATTTTTTTATTCAACTATCGCCTATTTTCTCAATAATGGTTTGAATGATTTTTTTTTTAATATCTAACTATATAGCCCTTGAAATTCCTCCATTTCTTTGGCTTGGCTTTTTTTATTGAACTTTCTCTTAAATGAGTCTAACAATCAGTGGATTAAATCTTAAAAAAAATAAATATATGCTAACTTACAGTGATGTATACTTACTTTAGACTAAATAACCCTGATAGTTATTGCTGGGGTGGTAGATCATTTCTAAGAAGACGGGTTCTGTTTGAGAACCGTGTAAGATACCTTGCGAGAATTTTCGGGAGCAGTGCAAGTTTCGTATGGTAAGCCGCTTTCAGTTTTGATATTGTAAGCACTGATTGTAAGCGGTGTATAATATCAATGTTGCTGTTGCTTGCGTTCCCGCAAAAGCTGGGAGCCGTAAGTCCAAATGGGTCCATAAGAGTGGAATTGTTAAGCAGAACCTTGAGGTTCAGGCACTATTGATCGGGAATTCATAATCCAGTGTAGGCTGCTAGCTCTAAAATTGAGATGTACTTTCTTGCATTCAATGTGTTTTCTCCAGGTTAGACGTCTGTCGAGGTGGCCGCCGAGATATGTTACATCATTGGCTGGCGATCTGTGTACTGTTCAAAGTTAGCGGGGGGTACGATTGTCTGTTAAGAGTAAAGGATACATGTTTCCACTTTTGTTCATTAATTTTGATTCGCCAGTCTGATAGCCACTTCTCAACTACCACGAGATGATCCGTCATCAAATGTGGACGTATTTAGCCTTTCGTTATTAGGAATATCTGCTGTGTACAGTATTACAGTGTAGGGCGCGCTTCGCTACCTTTTGGAACTCCAGCTTCAATGGCATACTGGTTGGATTTTGTTGCATAAGGCATTCAGATAAACTCGGTCAAATGCTTGCGAGACATCGAGGAGTATCGCACTACCATATTCCCGATGTTCATAGTCTTTACGAATTTCTGATGCTATCCAGTTGACCTGCTCGATGGTTCCGTGCCTTTCCCGGAACCCGAATTGATGTGCCGGGATTACATTATGTACTCTTTGATATGGTGTTATGCGCATTAGAAGGCCTTTTCTAATAATTTGGACAGGCACTATAATAAACTTATTGGCCTGTACGATAAGGGAATTATGTGGTCTTTCCAAGGCATCGATATCATTATGACAATAGACTTTATCCATTTTTTGGAATGTACCACAGTTTTGTGATCCCGGTAAATAGCTTGCATATAAAATCCACTGCACAGTTTGGAAGTTCAGTTATCATTTTTGGGGTCATTAAGTCACCTCCTGGAGCCCTGTTTTCCATCCGGATGATCTCTGCAATACGAAGTGTATCCTCTTATTTATAATTTGTATTTACTTGTAAGGGGCGTTTGTGCCAGCCGCATTTAGTTTATTTTCAATGAGGAACTGAGTTATTTGAAGTTTGTGCCATGACTCGCCGTTGGCATACCACATGGATATTCGAAGGCTAAGGATATTAGAAATTGATATTATTTATTAATGTCAGGTGTGGTTTAAGATTGCTCGTACTCGTTTTCTTTATTCTGGGAGCGTGCAGATTTTCCTTGTTGATGCCTACTCTTCTGCTCCTTATAGATTGAGCAGACTCTAAGGCTTGCGGTATGGTTTTCTTCACAGGTTGCGCATTTTTCGTCTTCTGATCTTTTTTGTTTGAAGGGCATGGTTCAGAATTGTGGAAGCCTCCACAAGCTACGCAGACTAACCGAAGTCCACTTCAACTTTTTTTGTCTTAAAAATAAATATTAATAAATAAAAATGACTGTCTGGAAGTTCAGCTCATACCTATTTTGAATACACATAAAATGAAAAATGATTTTTAAATTGACTAAGTAAATATACTATCTAAAATTTGTTCATTCGTCTTGCTACATTAGAAGATGACTGTATGGCTAGTGCTTAAATACTTGATTGCACATCACACATAAGCGCCACCTGTTGTTCATGCCTATTAGCTGGTTACGAAATTTCTGTAATCTTAGCTTTATCGGTGGGTGTTATTAGAGTGGGTGTGCCACCCTGCTAAAACGAACTTGTTTTGTGCAGGAAGCCCAAAAATCTACATGCTTAATCCCAGCATACTAACTCTAATAGTTCTGAGTTCTCAGCGTTCATACGGACATGGCTAGATTGACTTTTACTCTACGAGTAACGGGTGTAAGAACTAGAACATGATAATAGTTGACTATCCAAAAACTTATGATATCAAGCAAAAACCCTTTAACCGAGGTGACAAAGTAGTGACGATCGCACATTCACATACAAAAGTTCTGATATCAACTTTTGTGACGATATCGGCATGTCTGGCATGCGCTTCCGCTCTGCGGCCTTGTGAACATAATACCAATCTCTGCCGCGGCGGCTTTTTGTCGTCACTTACTCATACGCATATATACGTAACCGCTGACCACTCTGCTGCCAGCTTCGCAATCGGCGTAGCAG
Organism: Drosophila subpulchrella; assembly: GCF_014743375.2. NCBI lineage: Eukaryota > Metazoa > Arthropoda > Insecta > Diptera > Drosophilidae > Drosophila > Drosophila subpulchrella. The sequence continues at coordinate 1,124,134 of NW_023665571.1, forward strand.
CTTGTTCTTCAGTGATAATCAAAAATGTAAATGAACCCAGAGAGAGTTCATATTGTGTAAAATCATCAGAATAAGGAATCATTTCTGAATCAGGACCAACACCAACACCAAAACATCCCAAGAAGAATAACGACTGTCAGCAAAAAGAAATGAGGATAAATACCACCAAAGAGAAAACAACAAAATCAAGCTGGAAAGACTGAGTGAGCAGAGATGGAATTGCGGGTCGCGGGGGACTGAAAAATAAGATTATAAAACCATAGCGCACATTAAGTGGCTGTTACTTATAAAAATAACACCCCCGCCTGGGCTAAAGACCAAAAATTACAAGCCAAGTTTGATTTTCTTGAATCAAGTCTCGAACAAAAAAGGGTCATAGTTCCAGCTCACTCAGCAATTAAAAAAATAAGTCAAACGAAGAAAATAAATCCTCCTCCTCCCAAGCAGCCACCAAAACGGAAACATTTTTGCCCGAAAGATTGCCCGGAATCACTCGTAAGCGCAATGAGGGAAAAATAAGTCAAGAATCCTGGGCGATGACTGGCCCCGGCCTGAGCCCATAGGCCCAGGGCAACAGCAACAGTATCAACAAGTGTGAGGGGCAAACCGCCCCTTGTGCCTCTGAAGAGAGCATCAGCGAGCCAACCGAAGACGAACAGTTGCTTCAGCCAAGGACTATGCCACTTTAAGCCAAACAAAATTTTTTTTTTTTTTTAAATGCTTTGCTATTTATTTAAAGAATCTACTCCCTTTGGATACTAACAATAAGTGTATCAAATCTTAGACTAATTAATCTAACTCACAGTCATATGACTGATGTTGTGCTAAAGGGGCCCGAAAGTTATAGCTGGCTTGGCAGGTCGTTGCGTTGTAGACGGGATCTGCTGGAAACCCAAGTCAAGCCTCTTGCGAGGCGATTGGGGTGCACAGAGAGTTTTCCGTTGTAGGACGCTTTTTGATTGTCTATTTCATCTTTTACGGTAAGAATGCTTAGGTCCCTGTGGATGTTTTGGTTGCGAATATACCATGGTGCCCCAGCGATAGTTCGCAGGATTTTCGATTGAATGGCTGTATAATGTCTATGTTGCTTCTGCTGGCGTTCCCCCATAGCTGGGAGCCATATGTCCAGATGGGCATGAGGCCGTCTAGCCATACTCGATCGAAGGCTTGAGATACATCGAGAAATATTGCGCTGCAGTATTTTCGATGCTCAAAGGCTGTGCGTATTTCTGATGTTATTCTGTTAACTTGTTCGATTGTTCCATGGTTTTGACGAAATCCAAATTGATGAGCAGGGATAACATTGTGTGCTCCTAGATATGGTGTTATGCGAGTTAGAAGGCATTTTTCGAACAGCTTAGACAGACACGATAATAAACTAATTGGTCTGTAGGATGACGGAATTGTGTGGTCTTTTCCGGGCTTCGGTATCATAATGATGATAGATTTTTTCCATTTTTTCGGATAGTAGCCGAGAGTTATAATCCCATTGAAGAGCTTACAAATAACCTCAATGGCAGAGTTTGGAAGTTCAATTAACATTTTTGGGGTTATTTGGTCACCGCCAGGGGCCTTTTTCGGTTTCAGTTCCCCGATGACTTTCGTGATCTCCTTTGGCTGAAACAATGGTGGTAGGGAAATAGATTCAGATTCGATTTGTGGTAGGAAAAATGAACCAGTGGCAGGGTTCGGCTGGAAGACGTTTCTCAGATGTAAAGCAAAAGTTTCGGCTCTATCTTCGTCGCTGCGGACCCAGATGCCAGATGAGTTTCTTATCGGAGTGACTGTTTCGATTGGAGAGCTCAGATTTGGGTGAGCCATCCACAGAGGATGTTTTGTACTGGTTGGCGAAAGTTTTTTAATGTACTGCAGCTGTGCATTTTCTGTTTCTTGCTTTAGAGCTCGATTTAGTGTGCGAGTGGCTTCCTTGAGACGTTGTTTTGATGACGGCGATCTGTTGGTTTGCCAGGCACGTCGCAGTCGCCTCTTTTCTAGGACTAACCGTTCAATTTGCAGATTAGTTTTGAAGTGGTTGGTTTGCACGTCCCTGCCTTGTGGTGTTGAGATAGTGGATGCCTCCACGAATACTTCTTCAAGAGCATCGGTAGAGCAGTCGATGTCCGCTTCGATGTTGAAGTGAGGGGTTAATTTGATGTGTGAGCTTACATACTTTTTATATTTTAACCAGTTGGTTTTGTGCGACGTCAGCCTGAGGGGGTGATCTGTGGTTTTTGTGCATGGAAGAAGAGTTATTAGCACTGGCGAATGGTCTGACGACAGGTGCGAAAGCGCTTTGGCGCTTATTATTTTGCCTGGAATGTTTTTTGTCACCGCAAAGTCTATTAGGACTGAAACTTTATTGGGGTCTGTTGGCCAGTATGTGGGGCTCCCAGGGGAAACATAGTCTAATTTGGTGTTCAGTTTTATGATTGCATTGTATAATTGCCTTCCTTTGGGAGTCACAAGGCGTGTGTTTGGCATTATAGTCCCCTGCAGCTATAAAGCGATCTCCAATCAAGTTGTAGAAGTCCATGAATTGTCCTTCAGAAATTGTAAAGCGAGGCGGGCAGTAGACAGCGGCTATGGTGAGGTTTCCGTTGCCTGACTGCACTTTGATAGACGTGGCTTGCAAGTAGTTAGTTGAAAACCTTTGGTGAAAGTGGTGCATGATGCGTTCCCTGATTAGGATGCCGGTTCCGCCGTGGGCTTTACCATCTGGATGGTCTGTGCGGTAGAAAGTGTAGCCTCTTATTTGGAAGTTGTATTTGTTTGTGAGGTGCGTCTCTACCAGCAGCATAATGTCGATATGATTTTCATTAAGGAACTGTGTTACTTCAAGGTTGTTATTCGTAGATTTGCCATCTGATTATTTGGACTGCTTAGCTGCAAGTAGCTGTAACACCATGTTCTGGTTTTGAACCAGTGTTTGCATGGTCGTTTTCATCAATGACTGAATTCCATCATACTTTGTTGCATGGTGGCCATCATAGTTTCCAGAGTGCTTTGCGACTGTACTTGGATCTGCTGAGCGTTTCCTAAATTAGACTGGAGTGGGTTTTCCGTCCCCGATCGAAGGGCATCGGCGTATGAGAATCCCTTCTTGGTATTTAGTTGACCAAATGAGGATCTTGCAGTCGTTCCGAAAAATACTTCCGGCGTCGTACGCGAGTAAGTATACGCATTTTGGGTATTCTGATGACGCGTTGCTATCACTTTTCGCATGCGGTCCTTCATCCCCTTGTAAATCGGACAGCCCCTGTAGTTTGCCGTGATTTTACCTAGGCAGTTAACGCATTTTTACTTTTTGGGGTCTTCTTTGTTGGCAGGGCAGTTAGCCGAAATGTGGAAGTCTCCACAAGCTACACAGACTGTTCGAAGTGAACAGTATGCCCTGGTGTGTCCATACTCCTGATAATTTGTGCATTGCACTGGGCCGTTCCTTTTATGTGGCTCTTCCACGTTAATTTTTCGGTGCATTAAGTATTGTAGGTTATAAATGGGGTGCACTTCATTTTTCTTCAAGACTCTGCTGTCTGGCTCCAGCTCGACCCTGAAGAGTGGCTCTTTTTTCCTGTTTATAATGTTACTGACGTTCTTTGCAGAAAACCCGTTTTCCTTGAGAGCGTCGATAACTTCCTTGCGGTTACGTCGGACTCGATTCCTTTTAGTACCACTTGCAGGCCCTTGCTGCTTTTTAGTTGGTACGTGTAGTAGCTTTTCCTAGCTTCCTCCAGGTATTTGGATACTGCTCGGAAATGTTCTTCAGATTTGGTCTTATGGATATTCCCTTTTGTGACCGGAACAACATGAAAGTTTCCGTTCCCGGCCAGCGCAACAATTTTGTTGACCAGGGTGTTCGAGATTTTCTCCCTAATGTAAATTGGTGGGGGCTTAGGTTTCGGTTGGGTCTCCTGAGCTCGTCCTGGTTCATTTTCTGTTAGAAGCGCAAATCTATTGCTGTCGGATCTCCCGGATAATATATCTTCTACTCGCACAAGACACGTCCGCTCTCTTCAGCGGTCGCGATATGAGATTAAAATTAAAATAATATTTTACTCTATATATATAAGAAAAGAGTTGTTAGGATTGAGCGGAACCATTTCTGTCCGATTAGATGTATTTCTTGTAAAGCTATACGCATAATTAGGTAGAAATTTGTAAACAACGAACATTTTTTACGAAACTAATGAATAAAATATAATAATGAAAAGTGTAAGTGAATACAAATATTTGAAACTCTTAATGACATAAATGATACGCCCGAAATGGGGTGAATTGATACATAATCAGTGGACTCCACTGCCAATGTAGTTAACGAAATCGAATCAACAAATATTGATTCGAGTTTAACAACCATATTATTATCAATAACCGTTGCAATTTTGTGCGCATACATTTTTACAAATACAAAATAATAAGTGTAACTTTGAAACTTTTAGTGATATAAATTATTCGCCCGAAATGGGGCGAATTGATACAAAAACAGTGGACTCCACTGCCATGTAGCTAACGAAATCGAATCAACAAATATTGATTCGAGTTTAGCAACCATATTATTATCAATAACCGTTGCAATTTTGTGCGCATACATAAGTGTACAATAAAAAGGGCTATATGCCAAGCGAATGATCTGGATAAGATCTGATTTAATAAAGGCACAAGGCACAATAAGGCAAAGGTAAAAGTATGAAAACAAACATTTTTAAAAAAGGAACAATTATTTAAGAAAAGTGTATGAGAGTGAAATAAAAATAAAATAATTAAAGATGACTACGAACAAAAGTACAAGGTTAACATATGACATAGAAATAGAGCAGAGCCCCTGTTAATTTATTATTTTGAAAATGATTATATAGAAAGGTTATGCTTAGATTTTTCAACACTTTTATATTGTAACAATACACAAAAAGGAATAGTACTGTCTTATATAAAAAACAAGGAAGAACTCTATAGTCGAGTACCTCGACTATTAGATACCCGTTACTCAGCTAAAGAGACCAAAGGAAAATGGAGATATGCAAGCAGCTAAGCGATATTGAAATGCGCCACCTACCGGCGTTAGACAGATTTAAGCGTTATGGGCGTTAGAGTGGGCGTGGCAAATTTTTTTTTGGTCAATCGATAGGTATTGACGAGACCAATACAGTTCAATACAGTTAAAATTTTGTATCTAGCATGAAAATTGTGGGCGCCACAGGCGCGTAACAAACTTGCACTGCGCACAAGGCTACGGAATCTAAATCTGAGATCCCAATACTGTATCCTTGATAGTATCCGAGATCACGTTCATATTAACGATTTTTTGAAGTTTGTGTGCGGTTTGTGGGCGTAAAAGTGGGCGTGGCAAACTTTTTTTTGTCAATCGATAGGTATTGATGAGAACAATACATTTCAGTTAAAATTTTTATTCTAGCATTAAAACTGTAGGAGCCACAGTTTTGGGCGGTTTGTGGGCGTTAGAGTGGGCGTGGCACTCCTGAGGAACGCTCAGGAATCTGCACGCCAAATCTCACGTTAATAACAGAGAAGAGCACAAATGTTGCAAATGGGAAGTAATAATGCGGTCGAATGTTTCAGGATTTGCGGACCATTTAGAGAGACATTCGCCTTCGAACCCTGTTTGTGGAGTGGAATAATAAAAGAATCTTTCAAGATAGTTGAAAAATCAGGGGATGAGATAGACAAATGAAAGAGTTTCAGAATTTGCTTACAAAGGATTAAAGCACAAAACTTAAGCTCACACACAGAGAGTCCATCTGGCCCAGCATAGGTTGGCGTTACAGTTTCCTAATCACTTAGGAGAGAACTTTCGGTAATTACAGGAGAAAAAAAAATATACGCCATACTTAAGTGATAAGGGTAGTTAGAATTAGACTAAGAAACGGAACAGCAAATAAATTCGCAACAATTGAGTTTAATAGTACCGAAAAGGGCAATGCTGAAGACTGTCGCTTATCATTAACAAAGTTATAAAACTGCTTCAGATCCTTGGAAACTTAAATGTACATCGGCTTAAATACATGGAATAACAATGGGTAAATTATGGCTGCCTTACTCGACTTTTTGTACTTCTTATAAGAGTTTGTTTAAAGGTTTCTAAGTCTTTGCAGCGCATTGATAAACCAAGGAGGCCTGTTAGCTTTGGAGGAAGACTATCAGCAATCCATTCATTGAAAAACGTGTTTGGGCGCTATATAATAGTTTAGTAGCTCTTTCAATATCCAAGCAATTATATAAACTTGTCCAACTGTATTGGCAAATCATGTAGTTGAGTTTATTAAAGTCACATTTGCGAAAAGTTGGAGAAGAGAGTCAGTGGAAGCGGACCATGAAATGTCAGGGAGATTGAATTCACTAAAAACAATAATAGATCCCAGTCGGAAAGATAAAATAGAATACTTTTTATTGCAGACAAACGGTGCTCATAAGTGGTAAAAATGGATGAAGATTGCAAAGAAACTTTAACACCAACGAATTCTATGTCTATGTATGAAGTATATTCTTTCCGATGTTAGAGCAAACAGCACCCACCAAAAAAACTTTTAGTACATTAGATACTTCAGGAGGAAATAATAATTTAAATGAGGATATCCAATGAACATAAAAAAATAAAAGCTCATTCATTTTCATTTTCAGATATGGGAGTTTTTGGTGTTTAACTTCCAAAACATATGCAGATGTGTTTTTAGGGGTTGAACGAGACACAAATAATTGCTTCCTACAACAGTAACAACCGAGAGCCTCTTTCTTTCCTCACCAGCAATCTGAACATCGTTCGTCTGATTATCGGGACCAGAGACTCCTACAGAGTTTATTTCTCCTGTTGGCACAGAAAGTTCCGTTGTGTTAGACCCCTTAGGCTGACTAGCGGAAACAGGAACTCCTCCAGAGCTTTCGGTACCTATGGGTACTGCCAGCAACGAAGCTTTAGACCCCTACGCTCCGGCGATTGCCGACATAGCTGCCGTTACCGATCGGGTACAAATACTGGAAACTAAATTGGAATTCGGGACTTATGCCTTTACTTCCACAGATTTTAAAGGAACGGTTTTTTTGCGTTTAGGCAACCCAACTGTTATTATACCCGTTACTCGCAGAGTAAAAGGGTATACTAGATTCGTCGGATAGTACGTAACAGGCAGGCGTTTCTGACCCCTGTAGTGACAACGCATCTTTTGGTAGTTTTAATATTCTTTATTTGTATTGTAGTGAGAACGCATCTTTTGGTAGTTTTAATATTCTTTATTTGTATTGTAGTGAGAACGCATCTTTTGGTAGTTTTAATATTCTTTATTTGTATTCTTTATTTGTATTCAGGAGCAGCATTAATGCCGCTTCCAACGTCAAGTTGTTTCTGATTTGACAATTCTCCTTACGTTCTAAGTAAGCCTAAGTCTCGTAGCTGCGCTGCCTACAGTTGGACGGCAGAGAGACGGCTATGTATATCTTATATATATTAGTGTATTTAATTATGCTCCCTTTAGCTGGAGCGCGAGGGTATATGTATGTACTTGAGTTTGGCTGAGCGGCCGGCGTGTGCAACAAAATGCTGACTGTTGGGGCGGTGCGGCTTGATCGATGGCAATAGTTGAAGCCCCAAGACTGAATGGTACCCAAAAAACACGGGAGTACTTTTGGGGTTTTTTCGCGACGAGCGTAGGTGTTTATTAGTACACTTTGAAACATGAACTGCCTAAGCCTAACTTAACTTAAGCGCTCCAGAGCAGAGCGGAGACTTAGGGGAGAGATGGAGAGGGAGAGCGGACGGCAGTGCGAGCGCGCGAGATGTAGACATCTGGATAAAACTGCCGCTCGACACTGCCTCCTGAAATTAAACGCCCTTTTGACGTGGACATTCTCCCCCCTCTTGCGAGGACACCCGTAGCAAGAACCTCAGGATAGTAGGCTCAGGAATACGTTGGAAGTGTAGATCGGTCGTCCGTATGTAGGAGAGTGTGGTGGTCCTTTCCACACTTGTGGCAGTGATGACCACTACGGCAGGAGTCCTTGGTATGATTGTGAGCCAAGCAATTGGAGCAGTACTTCTGGATATGTACTTCCTGGAGCCGAATCTGGGGGCTTAGCCGTAGAAAGTGGTGGCACTTCCGTAGAGGATGGATCTTTTGGCAGACTCGGCATTGGTAGGATTTAATACCTCGAGTACGTCTGCCATCCAAGGATGGGTATGGAACCCAATACTCGGATGGAGTATTCTTAGGAGGGACTTTCTGTACGGAAACTTGCGCTGAATAGGACGAAATAATGTGTGGAACTGAGGCGGTTACTGGCCTTGGAGGGTCGGATGGAATCGTCGGAGTAGTAGGGCCGCTGTTTCGATGCAGCAATGTGTGATGCCGATCTTGGCAAGTGAGACAGTTGTGAGCGCTTGTGCAATCCCGGAATTGATGGCTACTTGCAAAGCAATTGGAGCACAACTGCTTCCTTTGAATATAGGCTAGGCGATCGTCTACCGTCATCTGTAGGAAGCGTGGACATATACGCACGCGGTGGTTCTTCTTGGAACACAGATCGCAGCCCTTGGGTATCGGAACTAACCTTGTGTTGAAGGAATTTATTTTTGGAAATTCTGCCACTCGATTTGTGTCTTTGGACTGGACGTGGTGGAAATTGGCAGATCGGAAGCTATCGACGGCCTCAAGAGTTCGATGGCGCTCTGTCAAATATGAATCAAGCTCAAGCCACGTAGGAATTTCGGCTTTATTTTGGATGGATTGCTCCCATAATGAGAGAGTGAGCTTTGGTAGTTTTGTCGAGCACATATAAACCAGGATAGGGTCCCAATTCTCAATATTAACACCGGTAAATTTTAAGGAAGTTAAGCAACCTTGAAAAGTGCGTTGAAGTTCCTTTTAGGCTGCTCCCGACTCCTGTACTATGGATTGCACATTGAAAAGTGTTTTCAGGTGACTGTTCACCTGCAATCGCTTATTTTCGAAACGCTCAGTTAGGTTATTCCAGGCTGAGCGAAAGCCATCATTGGTGAGTGGGGATCTTGAAACTATGGAATGAGCTTCGCCATTTGTTTTTGAATTTAAGTGGAATAATTTTTCAACGGGCGTTAGACTCGGATTGTCTATGTATATTGCCGTGAAAAGGTCCCGGAAAGTCGGCCAGCGAAGATATTCGCCAGAGAAAACCTCTGTGTCGATAGGAGGGAGCCGACAGCCATAAGACGTGGAATTTCGGGACGGAGTTACTGGAGCTTGAGGTATTTGGGAGGAGCCTTTTTGGATTTGTTCCATCAACTGCGCGGCAAATATTTCGTAAGTGGAGTAATACGTGGTAATACGTGGACTTTAGTATGGATTTTGTGTCTGCGGCGCTCTCGCCTGCAGATATAATGCTGTCGGAGCATATGTCGTATGCTGCCTTTACCGTTTGCCACAAGGAATTGAGGTGATCGCGACGGATGTTACAGGCGGATAACGTTGGTGTAGGAGCACCTGGAGCGTTCACAGTGGCCTCAAAGTGGATCAGACAGTCAGCTGTGGCCATAAATCGGGTTAAAGCGGATTTTACTGATGTTGCCATGACGTTAAATAATTTAGAATTTTAATTCAGATGTAAGGAAACGGATTGGAATCAAATTGGAATTTAGGAACCAATTAAGATTGTAAATATATACGGTCACACTGTCGGATAGGCAATAAATATTTATTATATCGGATGGTCGGACTTATGTAAGGAATTACGGACTTTAATATTGTTTGTTTGAAAGGAACACTTTTTGTGAGCTCTTGACCCACTGTGCACTGGCGATATACGTATGTATGCACACTGTACATATGTACATATGTGGGTTGCGAATAGCGGAATAACGTTGCGGGAATTGGAAAGACTTCGCTTATGTTTGTATGTCGGTGCGTTTGTTTGTCACCTGCACAACTAAATTGCAAACGATTTGCTGGAGTAAATTTGTGGATATTGTCACTTTGTTTTTAATTTTAGAAATAGTTTAGCCGTATTTGTAGGTCGAGAAAAGTAGTTGGAGTGGACTGTATTAGAAAAAAGTAGTTCGAGTGGACTGTATTAGATTGTTTTTGTAAATATACACATGCAGCTGGAACACAGTAAAAAATAAAGAGTGCAAATCTTAAGAACAATCTTTATGATCGGGAATTTTTTACTGTGGCTGAGTTATATTTTACACACAATTGGAATTGAAAATATATTTGAGAAATATTTTTGTTGAATAGTAGCACTGAAATATCTTCTGGAATTGTTTCAAGTGTACAATTGTGGGCAAAGGAAACTGGAATATTGTCGGGCACAAGTAACGGAATCGAAATACATATATTAAATGCCGTTGCGTCGGATTAATCACTTTTGGATTTAGACAATATATCATACAGAAAGTTAGTCGAAATAGGGTTCGAAAAACTGGCGTATGACCGGCAATTATAGTAAGTGGAACTTATCTGGAGCGGTTCAAGCCTGCTGGGACAAAATCAAAGAAAACTCCAGGAGAGGAAAATCCAAAGATTTTGAAATCCGGCTTCGACTGGACCATAATGTTGGGGCGGTGCGGCTTGATCGATGGAAATAGTTGAAGCCCCAAGACTGAATGGTACCCAAAAAACACGGGAGTACTTTTGGGGTTTTTTTCGCGACGAGCGTAGGTGTTTATTAGTACACTTTGAAACATGAACTGCCTAAGCCTAACTTAACTTAAGCGCTCCAGAGCAGAGCGGAGACTTAGGGGAGAGATGGAGAGGGAGAGCGGACGGCAGTGCGAGCGCGCGAGATGTAGACATCTGGATAAAACGCCCTTTTGACGTGAACACTGACACTTACACTTTCTGTGAGCGCGCCGATCGACTCATGTTTCGGCCACTTAGGTTTTTGACCGGGCCTTGGTTTATGTAAACACTGCAACAAAGTGTTACAGTGTGTTTGCTTCAAGTACTCTAGGTACAGTAGTTATTCGATATATGTGCATACTACATCTCCCTCCTTTTGAAAAATAACGTAATATTATGAAGTTATTTTATTAGTATATTTTACTTAAAGGAATAATATTTTTTTTTTAATCTCTTCCTTTTTAAATTTTTTTTTTTTTTTTTTAGATACAAAGAGAATGGAATTGGGAATAATATTCGTATTTAAAGAAGAAGTATTTCTAAAGCATGGCCATGCTAAATGCAATTATGAAATAAACGTTTTTAATCTATCCTTATGAACTGTTTGTTTTTTGTTCTTATTATTCGTTATCATAATGTTATTTCTTTCTCCTATTTCCGTTACTTTATACGGACCGGTATAATGATAATCTAACTTATGACCTGTTTCATTTCTTAAAAGGACTTGATCACCTACTGATATATCTATGTTGTTTATTTTCTGATCATATAGTATCTTATTATTTTCCTTATTATACCCGTTACTCGTAGAGTAAAAGGGTATACTAGATTCGTCGGAAAGTATGTAACAGGCAGAAGGAAGCGTTTCCGACCCCATAAAGTATATATATTCTTGATCGGGATCACTAGCCGAGTCGATCTAGCCATGTCCGTCTGTCCGTCTGTCCGTCTGTCTGTCCGTCCGGATGAACGCTGAGATCTTTGAAACTATAAGAGCTAGGCTATTGAGATTAGGCGTGCAGATTCCTGAGCTTCTTACGCAGCGCAAGTTTGTTTCAGTAGAGTGCCACGCCCACTCTAACGCCCACAAACCGCCCAAAACTGAGGCTCCTACAGTTTTCATGCTAGAATAAAAATTTTAATTGAAATGTATTGTTCTCATCAATACCTATCGATTGACCCAAAAAAAAGTTTACCACGCCCACTTGAACGCCCACAAACCGCCCACAAACTTCAAAAAATCGTAAATATGAACGCAGATATCTCGGAAAATATCAAAGATAGAGAAATGGGAATTCAGATTTAGATTCCGTAGGCTTGAGCGCAGCGCAAGTTTGTCACGCGAATATGCCACGCCCACTCTAACGCCCACAAACCGCCCAAGCCTGTGGCGCCCACAATATTCATGCTAGATAAAAAATTTTAACTGAAATGTATTGGTCTTGTCAATACCTATCGATTGATCCAAAAAAAACTTTGCCACGCCCACTCTAACGCCCACAACGCTTAAATCTGTCTACCGCCGGTAGGTGGCGCATTTCAACCTCGCTTTGCTGCATATCTCCATTTTACTTTGGTCATTTTAGCTGAGTAACGGGTATCTGATAGTCGAGGTACTCGACTATAGCGTTCTTCCTTGTTTTTTTCCATCATTATTCTAGCTCTTTTGTATGCTACTTCTAATCTATATTTACTTTCCTTAGCATAGTCATCTATATTATATATGGGATCTATATTTTCTATACTGTTTTGGTAAATTATTTGTCTTACCAAATACTAGCTCGTATGGACAATAATTATGTGCCATTGAAGGGGTCGTGTTGAAACAAAAAACGAAATATTGAAGCTATACGTCCCAATCAGTTTAATCAACCGATATATATGAGCGTATGTATTCATTGAACGTTCTATGACTTCGTTCTATTCTTCCTACTGTCTGGTGGTGGTGTGCCGTAGATGTTATATTTTCAATTTTTAGGTATTTGCACAAGTCATTTATAATTGAATTCTTATATTCTGTACCCATGTCCGTAATGAACGCCTTCATTAGACCGTACTTCAGAATAAATGATTCAAAAATTGCTTTAGCGACAGTGTTCGCGTTTTTATTTCGAACTGGTATGACAACTAAATATTTAGTCAGGTCACATATTAGAGTGATTGCATACTCATTGCCATTTTCTGATTTTGGTAGTGGACCAATGCACTATGGGTAAAAAACCCGATTTTGGTGCATAAACCTATTTATTTTCTTAATTAATTTTTATGAATGGCCCATACTAATCGAATCTAGACATTTTCATTTCAAAAAAACCGCCCTCCAAAAATTTTTGGTGGCAACTCTGTAGTGTTGCCACTCCAACAAAGTCAGCTGTTCGAGAGGCTTTGCTATGTCGTTAAATTGGCGCGAAAAATTGGCAAACTTTACGTGCTTGTTGTTTTCTGTGAAAAAAAGTTTAATAAATATGAAAATGGAAATTCCTTGCAAAGGTATTTATTAATGCAAATTAGCTTAAACATTTGATTTTATGTGTCTTGTTGTCCACCTGTGAACTGTTTTATATGTGTATCTTCATAGATTTGAACTAACAATTGTGTTTGTGTTTTGTGGAGTATAACTTATTAATAGCACAGACTTGCAAAAGAGTAAGAACGAGAAATTGATTACAAAAGTGTCCTTATTGTCATACAACTAACCGTTTTTGCTCATTTTTGCTCCTTTTCGCTAAACTTGCGTTTATGTAGAGACATATGTGTTTGGTCACGGGGCTCTTCTTGCAGTTTGGGAAAGCAACAAACGCTCGCGAGAAGCATTGGAGACTTACATATTCGACAAATTGAATGCCGATCATCAAAATGAAACAATAATAAAAACAATATCAACTAAAATTACTAACTTTATAAATTACATAAATAAACATTTGCCTCGATGCTGCCGAAACATAAAGCGATTTAGACAAAAACACGCTATGCGGCTAGCCGGTAATATGACTATACTTTCTGATAGAAATGAATCCCCACAGAAGAAAGGTGGTCGTCCAAAATTGTCATATGAAGCTGCTGGTAAACGACTCAAAATAAAGTTGGCATCTGAACTTGCGGTAGAAAATGAAAATTCAACTCCTTTGTTACTACACGCTGCTAACATTTCCGGCAGAAAATCAACAGAAAATGAAATTATTAAAAGAAGTGATAGAACTGAATCGCTGGCTCCGAGTCCAATAACTTCTGAAAAGGCATTCGCTTTTTTTATGGAAAATGGATTTACTAAGCAGCAATACATAAATGTAAAACAAATTAGTAAACAACATGGCTGCGATATTTACCCCCCTTATTCGAAAATAGCTGAGGAGAAATTAAAATGTAGACCTGCTGACAATATGTCAGATGTTTTTCACAGAGCTATGGATTCGTCTGATCCCCTATTATCTAGTTTTTGATCAACAAAAACCAACCGGATGCCTCTGCCAGCAGAGGTTGTAGATCTTTTGGATTCGCCAATCATATCCCCAGGCACAGAAGACACAGATGAAGAAAATTGTAACGATGATGTAAGTGACACTTTTGAAATAGAATTAGAGGAAGAGGTACCAGACGATATTGAAAACTAAAAAACAAGGAAAAAATAAAAAGAGTAAGTTAAAATTGTTGAGTTATTAAAAAAAATTGATCGAATTTTTTTTCAGTGTTCTTCAAATGTAACAATGGATCCCAAATATGTTACCGGTTTTTTTCTATAATGTAACACCAAATAGGATTAAAATTATAATTTATAATAATTACTTATTTTAAAATGTATTTTTAACCACTGTGCGGTGGACAAATTAAAAAAAAAAACAAAAACCAAAATTTTGTTTAAGTTTAAATAATACACCAAAAAAAGTTTCAAGTCAATATCTTAAAAACTAGAGTTTATGCACCAAAAACGGTTTTTTTGCCCATAGTGCAATGGAGTTATCAATGGAGTCTAATTGTGCTTAGTTATTTTAGCTTTTTGGCATTTCATATGTATTTTCGTATGTATTCAGTAATATCTCGAGTCATACCTTTCCAAAAATATTGTCTTTTGACCTTGGCCAAGGTTTTTGTAATGCCAGTATGACCTCCTTGTATTGGATCATCATGTAATTTAGACAGTATTGCTTCTTTCTCGTTTTGTTTTTCTATAAGGGTCACCGGGTTGAGTAGCGCTACTCTTAAGGTATTCAATATCTTGTTGCCCATTTGTTTAAAATGATCTATTGATACATGTTCAAAGATATTTTCCAACGGTGCCATTTTCAGTTGGCTGATTTTGTTTATACCGGCTTGCATTTCAAGCCTTTGGAAAAATTGACCTAAGTCTAGGATTCCATTGGTATATAAATCGCTAACATCATATCTTCCAGTAACTTTCCTACCATGTTTAAATAAACACAGCATATCTTTTACATGCAAGGTCACTACTTTACGTACTTCGTCATTGTTTATGACTTCATATACGTTGGGCTTAGAAGCTTTCTCTATAGATTGCATAGGCAATTCTATTTGTTTGTTTTCCGCGCGGAATTTCTGTCTATTTTGATATCTGGTAGTGACTTTCTTTATATTTCCAGTAATGTTTTGTAGATCTTTAATGGTTATTTTTGATAACGCATCAGCTACATAATTGTCTTTTCCCTTTAGGTATTCAACTGTGAAATCATACTCTTCTAACTCTAGCCTCATACGTGTCAGTTTGGAACTCGGATTTATCATTGAAAATATATATATTAATGGTCTGTGATCTGTTTTGATTGTAAAGTGATTTCCATAAATATATGGTCGAAAATGTAATATTCCCCAGTGAATTACATCTAATTCCTGCTCTGTTGTACACTTATTACTTTCTCCCTTAGTGAAAGCTCTTGATGCATATGCAATGGGAAGTTGGAGTCCGTTATGGTTTTGAGTTAAAGCCGCTCCACACGCTTGTTTACTTGCATCAGTAATTATACAAAATTCTTTGCTGAAATCGGGATATTGTAGCAAAGTAGGTTCTATGAGTTTTGTTTTTAAATATTGGAATGCTTTTTGGTATTCATCTGTCCATTCAAAAGGAACATTCTTTTTACATAATCTTGTTATGTGCCGTGAATATTCGGCGAAATTTTTTATGAAACGCCTATAATAATTGCAAAATGCTACAAATCCTCTAGCGCTGTCCGCATTGTGCGGCGCAGGGTAATTCATAATGACGTCATATTTCTTGTCGTCTGGAAGTATTCCTTTATCTGTGCATTTATGACCGAGAAAGGTCACTTCATGCATAAAAAATGAACATTTTTCTGGATGTAACTTTAGATTGTATTTCCTGCATTTCTCAAAAACGTCTGTTAAGTTTTTAAGCATATGTTTCTCGGAACAACCTATAACTATTAAGTCATCCATATAAAGGAATGCTTGTGAAGGTTCTAATCCAGAGAATGCAATAGTCATCATTCTTTGAAATGAATTAGGCGCTATTTTTAATCCGAAAGGTAATCGCGTGAAGCGATACGAGCCATTGCTCGTTGAAAATGACGTTATATCCCTTGAATTTTATTCGAGTTCAATTTGATGAAATCCTGACATTAAGTCAAGGCATGAAAAATATTTTGCTCGTCCCAGTTGATCCAAAATATCATCAATTCTTGGGAGTGGGAATTTATCGGACAGTAATTATACCCGTTAATCGTAGAGTAAAAGGGTATACTAGATTCGTCGGAAAGTATGTAACAGGCAGAAGGAAGCGTTTCCGACCCCATAAAGTATATATATTCTTGATCAGGATCACTAGCCGAGTCGATCTAGCCATGTCCGACTGTCCGTCTGTTGGATGAACGCTGAGATCTCGGAAACTATGAGAGCTAGGCTATTGAGATTTGGCGTGCAGATTCCTGAGCTTCTTACGCAGCGCAAGTTTGTTTCAGTAGAGTGCCACGCCTACTCTAACGCCCACAAACCGCCCAAAACTGTGGCTCCTACAGTTTTTATGCTAGAATAAAAATTTTAACTGAAATGTATTGTTCTCATCCATACCTATCGATTGACTTAAAAAAAAAGTTTGCCAAGCCCACTTTAACGCCCACAAACCGCCCACAAACTTCAAAAAATCGTAAATATGAACGTGGATATCTCGGAAACTATCAAGGATAGAGAATTGGGATCTCAGATTTAGATTCCGTAGCCTTTTGCGCTGCGCAAGTTTGTTACGCAAATATGCCACGCCCACTCTAACGCCCACAAGCCGCCCAAGCCCACAATTTTCATGCTAGATACAAAATTTTAACTGAAATGCATTTGTCTCGTCAATACCTATTGATTAACCCAAAAAAATGGTTGCCACGCCCATTTTAACGCCCACAAGCCGGGAACAAACTTTTAAAAATCTTAAGTATGAACGTGGATATCTCGGAAACAATCAAAGATAGAGAATTAAGATCTCAGATTTAGATTCCGTAGCCTTGTACGCAGCGCAAGTTTCTTACGCGAATATGCCACGAACACCCTAACGCCCACAAACCGCCCAAGTCTGTGGCGCCCACAGTGTGCATGCTAGATAAAACTGAAATGTATTGGTCTCGTCAATACCTATCGATTGACCAAAAAAAATTTGCCACGCCCACTCTTACGCCTATAACGCTTAAATCTGTCTACCGCCGGTAGGTGGCGCATTTCAATCTCGCTTTGCTGCTTGCATATCTCCATTTCCCTTTGGTCCCTTTAGCTGAGTATCGGGTATCTGATAGTCGAGGTACTCGACTATAGCGTTCTTCCTTGTTGTTTATAAAAATTATTTGTGCTTATTGGTTCGGTTTCCAATCCGAATATATCATTATATTGGGTGCATGGACTTGAAAGCTGTGATTTGAATTGTGGAGGAAAGTTTTTTGAAAGTTGAGATAATACAGACTTTTCTCTATTTTCGAGATTAGTTTTGACTACATCGTAGTTCGAAAGTGATTCATAAGCTAAATTATTTGTACTGACTACTTGATCTTTATTTGTGGTATTAAGTAGTCTTGTGAAAGCGTTTTTAGATATTGCTATGGTACTTGCTATATAAATACCATGCTTAATTTCTTGATTTGGAATCAATACACTGTCTTCTTTTGAATTTAGTTGAATTTTTTTAATAACTTGGGATCTTGCTGGCAGAAGTATTGAGTTGTTGCCAGAACTGTATGTTATTGGAACATAAATTGGAAATTTTAAGTTATTAAGCCAATCTTCAGATGACTTGAAGTCTTATTGACAGTTGTATTTTCTTATAAAATCGATTCCTAAAATGCAATCACAAGGTATAGCGAAATGTAAACCCACGATGTGAAAATCGTGTTGGATTATGTACTTAGTGGTCTGTATCTCAATAGAAGTTAACCCCTTGGATTTGGTTACCTCTTGACGTATTCCTCTTATGTCTATAATGTAATTATCTTGTATGTCATGAAAGACATCAGAATTTTCTTTAACTACTGAAATGTCTGCACCTGTGTCTACTAAAAAGACCAGTTCTTTTCCAGTAGCCACATGATTGAATGATACAAATATGTTCTGACTGAGATTAACGGTATGATCCCTTGCATTTTCTACTGTTGAATATCTAAAGGGTTTTGTGAGTTTCCCGATGTACTATTGGTTACTCGGACATTATTTTGGTTATTATTGTTGTGGCCTTAACTCGAGTTGCCACGGCCTCTATAGTTTCCTCTATATTGGCCTCGACCATTATTGTATTGGGTATCGTTGTTGTTGTAATTATTATTGCGACTACGAAAGTTACCTCTGTAATTTCCTCGTCCGCGGTTTCCGCTGCGCTGCGGGTAATTTTTGTAATATAGGACGGTGTTTGGCTGTCCGGTTGATTCTGTGCAACTGTTTACAAATTTTGATATGGCATCATTCATAGTATTGAAGGTACCAGCTTGCATGATAAGTTTAACCTTATCGATTGTACAATTTTTAGTCATTGCTTTGACTGCATGCTGAGTGGAATAACTTCTGGCTAACTCTAGGGGTAAGCCATCTGTTATATATGCACCTTCTAAAGATTTTGTCATCTCCTCAACCTCTTGTGTGTACTGGTTGGCAGTTTTATTGCGTTGCTGTAGGTTCAACACTGACAACACTTCTACAGTTTCGCCTTTGACGTTGCTTTTTAATCTTGAAATGACTTCTGTTACTGTTGTTTCATTTCCGATTAAATTTCTGGCGACACCTTTTAGCTCTGTTTTTATATGTCCAACTTAAACTTTTGTTTAATTGATATTAAATTAGATCGTAGTCTGATCAAAAATTTTGATACTTGGGACCAATGGTCTTGATTTTATTTTTCCCTCTGGCCATATATTAGTATTCGTGCTTCATTAAAGCATTTTACTAGAATTTCCACATGTTTTTTAATGGTATTTTTTTGAATTGGCCTGTTTTGAGTAAGTGACTTATATGATTTATCAAAGTCAACTTTTATGTTATTTATCTGCATATATAATTCATTCCATTCCATTATATTGTGGAGATGAATTATTTCTTAAAGACCATCATTACTATTGTTCTACCTAGTATTGGGTGTTCGTCTACTACTGATCTAACTTGTACCCCTGGAATGGTGGATAGGACAATTCCCTTTTGGGTGCTTGTGCAATGAATTAGTGGAGAGGCATCTAAATTAAATGTTTCAATATATAAACTTTCTAATTCATAAATGCTTACTGAAGTTGGTGCAACTAACTGCAGAATTCTTTCTTTAAAATGAATGTCCCTATCATATGTGTCTCTAATTGCTTTTAGAGTAGCCATTTTTAATTAATCTATTTTTATTTATTTATTTTTATTTTATTCCATTTTCTTTAATTTTTAAAATTTGATTACAGCAATATTTTTATATTAATGTTGTTTGTGCCAAAAATTTTTTTTAAATTTTGTCCAGATCATTTGCTTGGCTCATATATTTTTTCTTAAGACATTTATTATGCAATTTAAAATTGCGCACATTATAACAACAATTATTATTAACAATGTATGAATTAATTCTAAGTCAATGGTGTTTGACTCTACCTTATTAATAACATTTGCAGTGGAATCCACTGTTTTTGTATCTATTAAGCCCATCTTTGGGGTTGGTATTCTTAATATATATCTTGGTCTGTCAAATATTTTAGATTATTGAATTAATTCGTAAATGTTGTTAATGTTATTCATAACAACTAGTTTGATATGATTAATTTTGATTTGACTTTTTTTTTTTTTGACCAATTATTATTATATTTGACATATAATTTCCTGCCTATTTTGTGTATGGTTTTCAGGCCATACTCTAATCGGGCCACTTTTATTTCGCTCAATTTTAACATTTGTTTTTATAAAATAAATGAAAAAATATGCATCGCAGTGCAATTAAAAAAAATTTTTGAAACGCAGTGCAAAGAAAAAAAAATTATGCGCTCTTGGTAGCGCTGTCGGTTCACTCTTCCTTGGTACCGGTGCTGGCTGCACAGGCTGTACCTCTATGGTGGGGCACCGGGGCTGGCTACACAGGTGTACTCGCAGTAGGGGGAGTACAGTGGTCCCTCGCAGTCATCCGGGCACGTCGTCTTCAGCATTGGGATGGCAACTTTTTCTGGAGGAGGCAATGTGTTTTTATTTTTGGCAATATTTGGGATTACAGGGTAGGTGGATGTGTCTGTGGCTGTGGTTTGATTCTTACGTACTGATAGCAAATTTTTTAAGTATTCAACTTCGGCATGTATTTTTACCGAGTCGTTCCAATTTATTGCTTTGCCGCTGTTAAGCAGCTTCAGTAGTTGAGCCTTTCTGGCTTTCAATCTTTTTACCACGCCACTTCTTTTGGCACACATCACACTCTACTCACTGCGTTTCTTCTTTTGGTTCTTGTTGTTGTAGTGTGTGCTGTCGTTGCTGCCGTTGTTGCTGTTGTTGCCGTTGCTTCCGTTTGCTGTCTTCTTATCCTGTGAGGTCCATATCCAGGTCCATATTCCTTCGGACCAATGTCACGGTCGCCATGTAGTGACAACGCATCTTTTGGTAGTTTTAATATTCTTTATTTGTATTGTAGTGAGAACGCATCTTTTGGTAGTTTTAATATTCTTTATTTGTATTGTAGCGAGAACGCATCTTTTGGTAGTTTTAATATTCTTTATTTGTATTTAGGAGCAGCATTAATGCCGCTTTCAACGTCAAGTTGTTTCTGATTTGACAATTCTCCTTAGGTTCTAAGTAAGCCTAAGTCTCGTAGTTGCGCTGCCTACAGTTGGACGGCAGAGAGACGGCTATGTATATCTTATTTATATTAGTGTATTTATTTATGCTCCCTTTAGCTGGGGCGCGAGGGTATATGTATGTACTTGAGTTTGGCTGAGCGGCCGGCGTGTGCAACAGAATGCTGACACTTGCACTTTCTGTGAGCGCGCCGATCGACTTATGTTTCGGCCACTTAGGTTTTTTACCGGGCCTTGGTTTATGTAAACACTGCAACAAAGTGTTACAGTGTGTTTGCTTCAAGTACTCTAGGTACAGTAGTTATTCGATATATGTGCATACTACACCCCATAAAGTATATACAGTGGTCGGCATAAGTATTTTGACAAAACAAAAGTTAAATATACTCATAATTTGAACTTACTTCTTGTAAACTTTGGCATCAATGAAAAGGTAATTTCAATGCCG
The DNA here is from genome assembly GCF_014743375.2 of Drosophila subpulchrella. Taxonomy (NCBI): domain Eukaryota; kingdom Metazoa; phylum Arthropoda; class Insecta; order Diptera; family Drosophilidae; genus Drosophila; species Drosophila subpulchrella. Next base: position 1,145,421 of record NW_023665571.1, read on the forward strand.
TTTGAATGATACAATACATTTCTTAACCCATTTAGTACTTATTGAAAAGGACGAATTTGTGTAAACATCTACTTTTAAACTTTTTCCCTCGACTTGAAAACTTAAATTTTTTGATGCAAAAAGTTTCTTCAAACAAAAATAATAGTAACTGCAAAAAGAATTTTTCAAAAATCATTTTGCTTATATTTTTTATGATTTTTTGAAGGTGACAATGTCGGAAAAAATGTGTATGAAAAAGAGAAAAATATGCCTCAAATGCATGTTTTTAAGCATTTTCAAAAAATCATAAAAAATATAAGAAAAATGATTTTTGAAAAATTCTTTTTGCAGTTACTATTATTTTTGTTTGAAGAAACTTTGCATCAACAAATTTAAGTTTTCAAGTCGAGGAAAAAAGTTTAAAAAAAAAATGTAAAAGTTGATTTACACAAATTCGCCCTTTTCAATAAATACTGAATGGGTTAAGAAATGTATTGTATCATTCAAACGGCATTGAAATTACCTTTCCATTGATGCCTATAGTTAACAAGAAGTAAATTCAAGTTATGAGTATACTTAACTTTTGTTTTAACAAAATACATATGCCGACCAGTGTATATTCTTGATCAGGATCACTAGACGAGTCGATCTAGCCATGTCCGTCTGTCCGTTTGTCCGGATGAACGCTGAGATCTCGGAAACTATGAGAGCTAGGCTATAGAAATTTGGCGTGCAGATTCCTGTGATTCTTACGCAGCGTAAGTTTGTTTCAGTAGAGTGCCACGCTCACTCTAACGCCCACAAACCGCCCAAAACTGTGGCTCCTACAGTTTTTATGCTAGAATAAAAATTGTAACTGAAATGTATTGCTCTCGTCATTACCTATCGATTGACCAAAAAAAAATGCCCCCTTCAACGCCCACAAACCGCCCACAAAATTCAAAAAATTGTAACTATGAACGTGTATATCTCGGAAACTAGCAAAGCATTATGTTGGGCCACGTCACAAAACAGGACACCAGTACCAGAGATGTTAATCAATTTGACCAAATCACAGAGCACAAGATAAACACAACCGGTTACAAGCGACGCTAAGTCGAAGAAATCGAGGCAAGAATATTAGTACATGAAAACAGGGAAAGAAATAAATAAATAGTATATAAATAAGACGAACTGGTAAAAAATATGAAATTGATTGATGTTGCGTTTAAATTTAATAACAATCAAAGAGAGATAGATATACTTAAGCCGAGAGTTTTGAATTCCCCTTTGCCAATAGATCCCAGATCCATAAATAGATTTAGCGGAAGAAGAAGATTCAAATTCAAGCGTAAAGTTTAATTTAAAATAAAAAGATCTACACAATCTATTAATTTCCGCGGTAATAACTCTACGGGAACTAGAAGAAGAAATTGAAGTGGAAAGAGAAAAAGAAGAATAAATAGATTCATTAACAAGTGTAAAAGACACGAAAGAAAACTAAATGGCAGACACTGTTGCCCAACGAGAATACATAAAAAAATTTAACGAAAAAAACTTCACCTTTAAAAAGCTATAACAGCCTTGAAATTAGTTAAACTAAGAAGGTAGGAAGTAATAAAATCCAAAATAACCGGGCCGTCTTAAAACAATACTTGAGGCAGGAAACTTAACAACAATGAATGAGGCTATCACAAAGTACATTCAATGCAGTACCGAAATGATAGGCAGTACTATTTCCATATTGTACGCTCAATGAGGTCAAGCTCAGCGAAGTAGTTCCAACAACAAAGGTAATTATCACTGGAGAGGCAATGGTAGCGGTTATTATAATAGTAACAGCAGTTTACAAAAAACAATCAAAAACGCTATAGTCGAGTACCCCGACCTTCAGTTTTGGGCGGCTTGTGGGCGTTAGAGTGGGCGTGGCACTCTGCTGAAACAAACTTGCGCTGCGCAGGAATCTGCATGCCTAATCCCAGTATTGTAGCTCTTGTAGTTTCCAAGATCTCAGCGTTCATACGGACAGACGTACAGCGGACATGGCTAGATCGACTCGGCTAGTGTCCTGATCAAGAAGATATATACTTTATGGGGTCTGAAACGCTTCCTTCTACCTGTTACATACTTTCCGACGAATCTAGTATACCCTTTTACACTACGAGTAACGGGTATAAAAGTCGACGACGCCATGAAGGCGACCTTGGTTTTCCAGTTAGGTACGTCTTCCTGATTAAGAAATGGGCACTTACAATTTTGTGTATGGTACCCCAACACTGACAATTAAAAATAATGTTTAAGGGCCGCTGCTCCGGAATACTGAACTTGGGTATATACTTTTAAAAATCTGTAAAAAAAATAGATAAAATAGCCAGAACAATAATAATTACTACTATCATAACAATTATAGAGGAAAAAGCAGGAAATAACCATTAATATGGAGGCTATAACTGTAATAATAATAATAAAGGTGTTGGGTTAACCCAAAAGGGTACCAAAAAAAGGTTAACTTTCATTAAAATACAAACCACTAAATACATTTAAAAATTCGCTATTCCATGTGATGAAATACTACACCCAAAAAAAAATCTTCGAGTGTCAATTTGATTAGTGTGGGTGAAAATGACACTACACCTAGGATCAAATTTTTGTGATCAATTTGATCCTAAGTGAGTGTCAAAAGTATACTACATTGTATAAAAAATCTTTTTTGATCCTAATTAGTGTCATTTTGACCAAATGCAGGGTCTCGTCGATACCAATAATTGTATTTTTGTTTTCGAAATTCGAACTGCGCCTATCGTGCAAGCAAGCGCAGTTATCGATAAATCATTGTGAGCTCGACATTGCGTAAAAGAGACAAATATTTCAGTGCAAGGTGCTAGTGTTTATTGAATCAGGTAAGTACATTCTTAATAATATAATATGTAATATGTAATGTAGTTTGCGGTTACATACATACTTATTTACGCAGGAATGTGTACCTCTTCGTTAAAGCGATCTTCAATTCTTAGATACACACTGCACATATATATGTATGTAAGCATGTAAGCACTGACGGTGACATCGCTTGCAATTTTTGAATGTAATATTTTTTCATCTCATTTAAGTTCACTATGGAGGACCAAAAATGCAGATGGCCCGCCTTTCCACGTATGTACACCTGTTCGACGGCAGCAAATTTATAAAATTAAAAATATACATATAACTTCAATAAAAAAGCCAAATTTGTATTAAAAAAAATGATAAATAAATTATTGGTCTTTTTTTGGGTGTGAAATCAACAATTTATTCGTTTCATATTGATACTAAAATCGTATCAAGTTGACCCTAAAAATGGCCCTTTTTTACCCCGATTGAGTATCAAATTACTGCGAAATATTGTCAATGTGACCACATATTCTTACTAAAAAATGCCAATGCGTAGTGCCCTTTTGACACCAAAAAGTATCAAATTTATATTTTCGAAAATATCAAAATGACACCAAAATAGTGTCAATTGGATGTGCTTCGTATCAGAGATTTTTTGGCACTCAATAGTATCACATTGACACCTAAGTAATGGCATATTGATGACGATTTTTGTTTGGGTGTAGGAATCCATTTCATTAAAAAATACAACTACCAATTAGATTTTAAGCCATAGGAAGGCTGGCTTACAATTAGACCAAATAATTTAAAATTCCCGATTTATGTTCCAATACCGTACAGATCTGGTAACAACTCCATAATTTTACCAGCAAGATCCCAAGTTGTCCGGAAAATTTAACTAGCCTTAGTGGAAGATTGATGTTGTAACGAACTGATTTTGTTGGTCTGCTCTCTACGAGATTCTTGCGGCAAGCTCAGAAGATTATGTGTTCGTCCCACCAAATTTATATGACGTGACTGACCCGTAGATCAGTGAGAAAACAAAGGGCTCGAACGGTAAGAGTGGGTTTTATTCTCGTGTTATTAATACAGCGGGTATGTGGCTGCGCTGGCCTCGGTATCTCCTTGCTTTGGTTCCACAGGCTGCTGATGCTCCTCGTCCTGGCTTGTCGACGCGTTGACTCGACGTCCGCTGGCTCCTGTGTCTCGGGATGCTCGTAGTGTCCGCCTCTGCTCGCTTGCCGACGCGTTGCCTCGGAGTCGCTTGTCGCGCCTTGGACTCGCAGAGAGTTCGGCCTTGCGGGCTTAGAGAATCGTCACCGTTCTCAGACTAGGGTGAACAAGCCTTGCTCTCCAGGGCAACGCCTTTCGAGGCAATACACCCAAAAAAAAATGATCATAGAAACTAAACTATTCGTACATTAAAACTAAACTATTGAGTGTCAAAAATATCTTGATAAGATGCGTATTAACCTTTTGACACCCAAAGTATTAAACTGAAATGTTCGAAGTTATCAAAGTTAAACTAACGAGTATACAATCTATACTCACTCAGTGTACTGAAATTTTTGCTGATAGTTTACTTTTTATACTATTTAGTATAAAAGCTATCCTATGTAGTCTCCGTTTTATACTATTTCGTATACATATTATACTAATCTAGAGGGCCGTAACATACTTTTTAAGCTATTTATCGAAATCGTTAGTATACATTTTATACTATTTCGTTAGGTTAGGTTAGGTTAGGGCGGCTGTCGGACTATAGTCCGACACACTTAGACCTCAATGGGTCCGTTGTGATACCGCATGATCTCGTTTCTTCCTTCTCTAGGGTCCCGTTTCTAGTAGTTTCAGCTTGTGTTAAGCTGATCAGCATGTCTTCCACCCGGAAGATTTAATAAAGGCACTTATGCTTTTGAGATTAATCTCCGATATTTCGGTAAGATCGTCGATGAAGGGGCTTCCTAAGTGTTTCAGTCTGAGTCTGCATAGGGCTGGGCAGAAGCAGAGAAGGTGTTCTACCGTTTCCACTTCTTCCTCATCCCTACAGCTTCTGCAGAAATCATTTTGCGGGGCTTTTAAGCTGCCGGCATGCGCGCCAACAAGCCAGTGGCCTGTAAGAGCTCGGATCAGCATGCCACACTCTGTGCGGCTGAGCTTGAGTAACTCCGAGGTTTTTTTATTGTTTATCACAGGCCATGTCTGGTGAGAGATGCGACACTGTGGTGCGTTTTGCCAATGGGTGTTGGCTAGTGTGTTGAAGTGGTTTTTTATGTTTAGCTTGCAAGTAGCCATGGGCATACCGACATTTTCCTCTCCTGGTAGGAGAGGCTTGGTGGTGCCCTGCCTGGCTAATTCGTCCGCTATGCAGTTGCCTACGATGTCCTGGTGACCCGGAACCCATATTAGGCTGATAGTAAACTGATTTGCCATCTCGTGGAGAGATCTGCGACAGTCTGCTATGGTACGAGAGTTGGTGTTTGTCGAGTAGATCGACTTTATAGCCGCTTGGCTGTCACTATATATGTTTAGGTGTCCTCTCTGGAGGCTAAGGTTCCTTAAACAGGTTAGTGCTTCTTTTATAGCGTGGACCTCCGCCTGAAAGACGCTACAGTGGTCCGGGAGCCTGAATGACTTCCTGATATCTAATTGTTCGGAGTATACACCTCCGCCGACGTGTCCTTCTAATTTGGAGCCATCTGTATAGAAACAGATTGCGTCCGTCGTGCCTGGTCGGCCCTGTTCCCATTCCTCTCTATCAGGAATCAGGGCCTCAAAGGGTGTGTGACTATATTCAATAGATTTGCATAGATCCGTGATTTTCGGAATCGATTTATCATGCTGGAGAATTTTAGCATGTCCATATAATTGGGCTTTCCTTTGCCCTGTGTCCCTCAGTCGAATAGCTGCCGATTTGACCCTTTCCATGCCTGCTAAGTCCAGGCTAGGGAGGTTCAAGATCGCATTCAGCGCTTCATTCGGGGTGGTTCGAAGGGCTCCACTAATACACACGGGAAGCACGTTATTGAAGGCTCCCTCTATATCCAGGAAGGCGATCAGTGTGTATTCCTTGATGTTGAGTGATTTCTCGATGCTGTTTACCACCAAGTGTAGCGCCGATTCGGTTGACTTACCTTTGGTGTAAGCGTGTTGTGCTTCTGATATTTGTGTCGGGTTTACGGTGGCCCTTATGTGTAGGCTTATCATTCTTTCAAAGCTCTTAAGCAGGAATGATGTTAGGCTTATTGGCCTTCCCTGCCTTGGGAATGAAAACCACCTTTGTTTCTTGCCATGCTGTTGGTAGTTCTCCTACCGCCAGGGTGGATTGGAAGATTTTTTTCAACCAGCTAATGGCTATTTGTCCTGCTTGCTGGATGTGAGCCGGTGTTATTCCGTCCGGTCCCGGTGATTTGTATGGTTTGAAACTATGAATGGACCATTTCATGTTGCGGTCTGATAGGAGTGGATCTATTTCGATTCCCTCTCCTGCTCCTCTTTCAGGTGGATGACCTGCTTGTTGGCTCCCCGGGAAGTGAGCGTCTAGGAGCAGGTCCAAGGACTCTTTACTGGAGTCTGACCATGATCCATCTGCTTTTTGAAGATAGCCCAAAGGCGCGGCTGTCTTAGAGAGTATTTTCCTGAGCCTTGCGGCATCAGTTGTTTTTTCTATGTCAGAGCAGAAGGTCTGCCATGCCGTTCGTTTTGCTCTTCTAATGGCCTTTTTGTAGGAGGCTAGTTCAAACTTGTAGTTCAGCCAGTTGGTGTCCTCATTTCCCGCCTTTGCTCTGTTAAACAGGCATCTGCAGTTGGTTCTGAGGATAGATAGTTGTTGGGTCCACCAGGGGGGTTTTTTCCTTCCTCTTGGTTTCTCTGTGGGGCATGCCACTTTGAAGGCAGTGTTGCATGCCTCTGTGAATTTGTATACTGTTTCGTCCAGCTCATGTGGGTTTGTGATGCTTTCTGACGGTTCCATGGGGAGGATATTTGTCAGAACTTCTTTGTACCTGTGCCAGTCCGCTCGTCTGGGGTTGGCGAAGCTGACCGGCAAGGGCGTATCAAGGGACAATACGGTTTCTATGAATCTATGGTCCGAAAAGGAGTGCTCGTCAGAGACTGCCCAGTTTTTGACTGCGCCTACGAGTGAATCTGATATCAAAGTTAGATCTATGATCGTTTGGCAAGCTTTAGTTATGAAAGTAGGGGCATTGCCCCTATTGCATAAGAATAGTTTCGAATTTAGAATAAAATCAAAAAGAGACTCACCTCTGTCGTTGTTGTTTGGGCAACCCCACTGGGTGTGATGGGCGGTGGCGTCACAGCCTATTACCAATCCATTCTTGAGCTTTTCGCATTCCTCTGCTAGTCCTCTGACCAGCGCATCTGGGGGGTTTTCCTTTTCAAAGGCCAAATAGGCCGATAGAACCCTTATAGAGCCACTCTGCAGCTCCAGGCTTACTGCGGTGTTGTCTCCGTTGCTGTAATTGCGAAGTAGAAATATACTAAGATGCCTTTTGGCTAATATGCAGGTTCGAATTTTACCTTCTTTGGGGTCAAGCATAAGCTTCCTAGTCCAGCAACCTTGCCTCCTACAACCCAAGGTTCCTGTACGAGGACTAGGTCGGCTCCGCCTTCTGTCAGGCGAAGCAGAAGTGCAGCAGACGCTGCTTTACTGTGGTGAAGGTTTATTTGTAGAAGTCTTAATGACATCTACAGCTTCAACCTCCACCACAGTGACATCGGCCTCCTCTGTGTCGCTGAGGTCCACGTCCTCGGCTGGGTTGCCGGCAGAGCTGCTAGCGGCGTTGGAGTCGCCCTTATACACTTTGATGTGTATCGCACTGAACCCGAAGTTCAGCACTCCACGAGCAGTCTCGATCGGAGCTACTGACTCCTTGTTCAGGACCAAAACCGCCTGGTTGACATCCCCTTCATGCTCCTCCACCTTGACGACTTTCCAGTCCTTCGTGGGGAGGTGCAGGTTGCATTCTTGCAACATGAAGAGGATGTCCTCCGGCGTCTTGATCGCTGCTACTATTTCGTATAAAACTTATACGATTTCCCCGTTGCCTGTAGTATAAAATTTATACTATTTTGTTTTTCGTGGTATCCCAAACCCAATAAAATCAAGTTGTATGTTGTTTTTCTTTTATTACTATTTCACGTATTATTTTGTTATTATTTCATAAATATTCATATTTTGAGCAACACACATAACACATGTTTTTAGCTCCTTCGTGTTTTTTTTATATTCCTTTACCTAACACGTATATACAGACTAAAATCAGTACAAACAACAAGAGTAGGGGCCGTGATTGCGCGGTATCACCGCAAGGTATTGCTTAGCGCAATGGTAGCCACCTAGGCTGTAGCTTCTCTCCTCTCCTTCTCGATGCGACGCAGCGTTCGCTGCGTAGGCTGCCGTCGCTGGCCGAACTCTTGCCCCGGTGGTCTTCATCAGCATTTGGCGATCAGACCCGAAGCGGTGACATTAAAATAGGACATGCTGATCGTCCTCAACAATCCCGCTGCCGCACTCTGGACAACCGTTCTCCGTGTCGTGTCCGAAACGATTAAGGAAGCTTCGGAAGCAACCATGTTCACTCAGCGCCTGCGTGAGGTAGAAATCTTCCTGGCCGTGCTTCCTATTTACCCTTGCGTCCAGCGGCCAGCGTCTCTTGCTGCAGTTGTCCCAGGCTGCCTGCCAGTTGTCGACGCTCTGCATCCTGGCACTCCTCTTCACCTCGGTCTTTGTTCTGTGGCTCCCGCACCAGTTCACTTAGGGGAACTTGGCCTGCAATGACGAGCGCTGCGTCGTCCGAGATCGTCCGGAAGGCAATAATAATTAACGCGTCAAACAACGCCAACTCCGGTAGCATTTTCTGTGTTCGTATACTCGCTAATGTCCTGGTTTTACACCAAAATATATGTTCGAATAATCGCTATTGTCCTAGTTTCACACCATGAAAAACTATTTAATGTTCAGTATACTATTTATGCTACTGAGTCTCACTCATATAATAATTATTATAAGCTTAATACTATAAAGTGTTGGCATGAAACTATTTTGTAATAACTTGAAACTACATTTTCTTTATACTACATCAAGTTTTTGTTGAATCCAAAAGTATAAATTATAAACTAAATAGTCAAATATGACTAGTTTAAAAATAACACTACAGGCTTACGCTTTATACTCATTGGTAGAGCACTTACACTACAAAGTATACAGTTGAAACTAATTAGTGTTGAGTTAATACTTACATTTTTATATTAACTTTAGTATACTTTTAACACAACGCTTATTAAGTGTATACTTTTGGTTTTTTTTTTGGGTGTACCTGTCCCTTGCTCTGTCCCGGACGGTCCCGCTAGGTTGTTGCTCAGATCGCGCTGACAGTCAAGGCTAACGCCAGAAAGCTGCCTAGCAGTTCACTTTGCTTTACGCCTAGCGCAGACGAACGTTCCACCCGGCTTCACCCTAATGCTTGACGTCCGCGACGCTCCTGCGCTCCGCAATGAGCTCCGCGCGGCGATGGTGTCCTCTGCGCTGATTCTTGACTTGGGTGTCCTTGGGCAACCGCCGTTCCGGGTCTTGGCGAGCCGCTGGGCTTCTCCAGAACAACGCCTCTTGAATGCCTCCTGACTGGTAGCTTGGCGCTTCTGGCACTCGGGGTCTTGGACATTTTCTGTTCGGGAACTTCGCCGGTAATCGCAGGGCTCTCCAGGACAACGCCTATTGAAACCACTAATCGATCCACCGCTCGTCCTTCACGCCAGGTCCTGCTAGGTCGGGCAAGCTACGTTGGGTCTTAGACAACTTTCCCCATAGCTCACGGTTCTTCGTCGCAGGCCTCTTTCGCTAGACTCTGACGGACCCGCCGGCCGTTTCGCCAGGGTGTGGTCGTGCCAAAGTTGGAAACCAAACGCCTTGACTTAGCCGTGTGATGCCTTCCGGACCTCAGCCACTTGTGTCTCAATTCGGAGATTCCTGATGTCCCAATCCCAAACGACTCGAAGTGGCGATCTTGCTCCTTGTAGGCTTCCCTCGGCGCTGCTTCCGACGAAATATCCCAAAATACCTTCATAAGACTGCATAATACAACAAATACTGATCAAGTAGTCAGTATAAATAATTATACCCGTTACTCGTAGAGTAAAACGATAGCCGAGTCGATCTAGCCATGTCCGTCTGTCCGTCTGTCCGTCTGTCCGTCTGTCTGTCCGTCCGGATGAACGCTGAGATCTTGGAAACTATAAGAGCTAGGCTATTGAGATTAGGCGTGCAGATTCCTGAGCTTCTTACGCAGCGCAAGTTTGTTTCAGCAGAGTGCCACGCCCACTCTAACGCCCACAAACCGCCCAAAACTGAGGCTCCTACAGTTTTCATGCTAGAATAAAAATTTTAATTGAAATGTATTGTTCTCATCAATACCTATCGATTGACCCAAAAAAAAGTTTACCACGCCCACTTGAACGCCCACAAACCGCCCACAAACTTCAAAAAATCGTAAATATGAACGCAGATATCTCGGAAAATATCAAAGATAGAGAAATGGGAATTCAGATTTAGATTCCGTAGGCTTGAGCGCAGCGCAAGTTTGTCACGCGAATATGCCACGCCCACTCTAACGCCCACAAACCGCCCAAGACTGTGGCGCCCACAATATTCATGCTAGATAAAAAATTTTAACTGAAATGTATTGATCTTGTCAATACCTATCGATTGATCCAAAAAAAACTTTGCCACGCCCACTCTAACGCCCACAACGCTTAAATCTGTCTACCGCCGGTAGGTGGCGCATTTCAACCTCGCTTTGCTGCATATCTCCATTTTCCTTTGGTCATTTTAGGTGAGTAACGGGTATCTGATAGTCGAGGTACTCGACTATAGCGTTCTTCCTTGTTTAAAATATTACCCACTTTCTAACTATGATGTAGTAAAAACAGATTTAGGAAACAGAGTAAAATCTGTATTAATTCAACTTTTCTATACAATTTCTTACATAACTAGCAACCATTTGGCGACGAATTCGATATCGAATCGATAACTACAAATAATTTATATAAGCAAAAATAAAGATGAAAGGATGATAAACCAGTATATATATGATATTATAGCCCACTCTTGTTAGTACCAAGATGTCTCTTCCAAATTCTGACAACAAAAATGGGGATTAACTATGGTCAAATTAATAAAAAATTGTTGACTGATTAATTTCCATTTTCTAGAACTGATTATGTTTTAGATCAGCTGGGTAGACCAAAATATTTTTCTTGCCTTGACTTACTGTCATGTTTACATCAAATTTAAACAAGGAAGAACGCTATAGTCGAGTGCCTCGACTATCAGATACCCGATTCTTAGCTAAAGGGACCAAAGGAAAATGGAGATATGCAAGCAGCAAAACGAGATTAAAAAGCGCCACCTACCCGCTATCTCAATATATGGTTATGTGGGAGGTAGACAGATTTAAGCGTTATGGGCGTTAGCCTAGCTCTTATAGTTTCCAAGATCTCAGCGTTTATACGGACAGACGGACATGGCTAGATCGACTCGGCTAGTGATCCTGATCAAGAATATATATACTTTATGGGGTCGATAACGCTTCCTTCTGCCTGTAACATACTTTTCCGCTGTCGAGCGTCTTTTATTTATTTATTTATTTCGCCAACGAAATTCCTTTACTGGCTACGTCTACAATTTAACAACTTATCTTACGTACTAAAATTTACAAAATAATTGACTAACCCATGCTTAAGAATTGATTTACTTGAGAAGTAGTCCAATTGCATATCAATTGGAAGTGCGCTAGACTCATATAAGGCCCTATAGAGGGGCTCACTTTGGGAATAATTTGTCCGCCGCAACTCGAGAAAAAAGGGATCAAAATTCCGAAATTGTCTTTCGATCCGTTAAATCTGATAGCGATTCTGGAGCGTTGGCGAGCGTTTCGCTTCGACCTCCCAGGAATCGAGGACTTTGCCGTCAGTCGGTGGACTGAGTACGGTCCAGCCTCCGTAGCCGTTGTGCAGCTGCTGCGTTCTGCGACGGGTCGTCGTCGTCGTATGCTGCCTCTGTTTACCTGCGAGTCGAGCACGTCAACAGGACCGTCGGCACGACCTTGCGGCGGCCAAGACGGAGTTTCGGTGGAGACTTTCTTTTGGATGGACGGCACTATCGTCTTGCACTGGCTGACTGGAGACGTACAAAGGTGGAAGACCTTTGTGGCCAACCGAGTCGGATTCATCCTGGACCATTCTGACCCAAGACAATGGCGGTACGTGGGTACCGAAGACAACCCAGCGGACTGCGCGACCAGAGGATTGACACCTAAGGAGTTGCAGAACTTTACCCTGTGGTGGAAAGAGCCAGGCTGATTGTCGCGCGAGCTAGATTCTTGGCCGAAGCAGTTTCCCAGCTCGATTTTACCGTCCGAGCCAGCGTTGGAAGCGAAAGCGGGTTGCGTTATTCTTTTTGATTGCTTATTATATATAAACCACTCGAAAACCACAAATAAATACTGAAATTATATTGTCTACATCACCATCCAAACTTCATAGAAGACAGACGTGCTACAGAGATCACCTCGCCAAAACCAACAGATAACAACAACAAATCAATCCAAATTTTCAAAAAACAAATAAAAGCACAAAGCATACTTCACCAAAAATCCAAAAACAAAAAACCCTAACAGATCCGTTACAAAGCAAGTGCACCGGGCAGCAGCCCAAGTGAACAAGCAATGCGACCACCGGACCTAAGTAACCCAGTACTATGGGATAAAAATGCGTTAATTGAACCTAAATATATCATGATTTCTTGTCAAGATAACCAATCTTTTGAAAATGTGTCTCCCTTCATTATCAAGAAAGTAATTGATTACCAATGCGGTGGTGAAGTTGAATCTGTCAAAAAAACCAGAGACGGAAAGCTATTAGTTAAAACCAAAGGCGTAATCCAAGCACAAAGGCTGCTCAGGCTTACCCAATTCCACAACTTCCTCGTCAGCTCATCCGAACACAAAACACTCAACACCTCAAAAGGAGTTATATACTCTAACGACCTACGTAACATAGAAAAAGAAGACATACTAAAAGAACTAAGCTCGCAAAAAGTAATTGAAGTCGAAAAGATCTTTCAATTCAAGAACAACCTCTTACAGGAATCTGGTCTGACTATCTTAACATTTGCAACAAGAACACTGGCATCAACAATAATGATACGATATGAACGTGTCCATGTACGTCCTTATATACCTAGACCTCTCAAATGCCGAAACTGTCAAAGATTTGGACACCCAACCAAATACTGCAAAAGCCCCAAAGTATGCAACAATTGTTCGGAACCCAACACCCCAGACGACGAAAATTGTACCAATCCAAAGTCCTGCTCAAATTGTAAACACAACGCCAACATTCAAAACAATCACTCCCCACTCGACAAACAATGCCCAACATTCATCAAGCAGAAAGAAATCGTAGCCATTAAAACAATAGAAAGAGTCGATTTCAAAACCGCACTAAGCATTTATGATCAACGCCACACACATCAACCAACAACTTACTCTAGAACCCTCCAACAACAACCTAAACCTACAACATCAATGCAAACAACAAACAACACTCCGTCAACCTCAACTAACTCTAAAACACAGCCAAATAGGAAAATCACCAACTATGACGACCTCCGCGCACACTCAAATAAACAGAAAAACCCACAACAATCGGCCTATACATCGGAAGAAGACATGGACACAACCGACTCCACTAATCGCAACCAAAATAGAAGACTCATCCCTGAAACAGACCGTAAGCTCAGATCCCAAACAAAAGACAAGCCCAACCTCCTCACTAAACCACTTAAAGCTAAAGACAAATCTGAAAAAACATGTATCTCCAACACCAACCTCATAAGCAAACTACCTAAATAATCTAATTAAACTAATTAGATAATAAGTTAGAAAAACACTAACCTAACTTTAAAACTTATTTTAACGTTAAATCTTAAAGCCAATGCTTAAAATTATACAATGGAATATACACGGTTACAGAAACAATTATATAGATCTACAAGTTATTGCTAAATCCTATAACCCACAAATTATTGCCCTCCAAGAAACACACTTTACAAACCTTTGCTCCCTTCCTACCCCTATAAACTACTCCCTCTACATCAGCAAAAATAGCCATAATAGTTTTGGAGGCACAGCCCTTCTAATTCACAATTCCATACCCCAGAACGCAATCTCCGTAAGCTCAGACTTTGACGCGGTCGGAGTTTCCATACAGTCCAAATCCAAATTTAATGTTATCTCAGCCTATATCTCCCACTCCAAACCCTTCAACGCAAACCACTTGGCAAATTTTCTTGATTCCCAGAACGCCCAAACCCTAGTGTTGGGTGACTTCAACAGCTGGCACCCTTATTACCCTAAATCCAACAAAAGGGGAAGGACTATAGCCAACTACATCGACCGCTCTAACTACATACTACTAAACGACAAATCTCCAACTCACTTCTCAACGCACAACACATACACACACATTGATCTATCCTTCGCCTCCGCCAGTATAGCTCCAGAAATCTCCTGGGAAGTGTTATATACCATACCCCAAAACTCCACCTTTACCCAACCCCGCACCGTTCCCTGGTGGAACAGCGAGCTGTCTCTCCTCAAAAAAGACAAAAAAAATGGGAAAACTCAATAGAGAATTTAACACACATAACATTATTGAGTATAAAAAATCCAATGCAAAATTCAAAAGATCCATCAGAGATGCCAAAAAAAACAGTATTCAAGAATTTACCTCCGACATTAACCCATAAATAAAACATGGGCAAACATCAAAAGACTCTGTGGGTTATACCCCCAAAAAAACATCCACTGCCTTACAACCCTACTCCTACAATCGACCGACAAGAAATCGCTAACTCTTTTGGTCAAACCTGGTCAGAAGAAGACGGCGACCAAAACTTCTCCTCAGCCTTCCGCCTCAACAAAGAACTCCTTAATCCTACTCCAAACTACATCCCCACCAAAACGGCAATAGTAATCGAAAAGGACATAACGTTCATAGAATTCTCCTCAGCACTTAACACTCTGAAAGGTAGAACTCCAGGTCACTACCGCATATCTTACTGCATGATCAAAAACTTGCCCACAACTGTTAAACAAAGAATTATTAACCTCTACAATGAAATACTCTCTTCACATATCCCCCAATCATTTAATCTCAGCCTGGTCCTACCCATCTTGAAACCACATAAACCTCAAACGGACATAAAATCTTACAGACCCATATCTCTGAACTCATGCCTAGCCAAAATCCTCGACAAAATAGTTGCAAAGAGGTTGTAGTGGTTCGTTCAAAATAACAAACGCATACACAACAGCCAATTCGACTTTAAAAGAGGCAAATCTGTACTAGACAGTCTACTTTATGTAGACCACCTAGCCTCCAGATCTATTGCCCTCAAGAAACACCTAACAATTATTTCACTCGACTTCACTAAGGCTTTCGAAAAAATTGGCATACACACAGTCATACAGCAACTACACGTTTGGAAAATAGGGGCTCGTATAATCAACTACGTCAAAAACTTCATGACAAATAGGAAAATAATAGTCAAAACCGACACCTATCTCTCCAATACCTTCCCTCTTAACAATGGGATTCCGCAAGGCTCTCCAATCTCCGTCATTTTATTCCTCATAGCCTACAACTCCCTTACCAACATCATCTCTATCCCAAGAGAAATCAAGTTCTGCGCTTACGCAGACGACTTTCACCTCATCATAGAGCACAACAAACGAAAAAACCGCACAACGAACCTAACAGACACCTTTAACCAAATCGACGAGTGGTGCACGCGCTCAGGCTTAGTCCTTTCCAAAGACAAATGCCAGATACTTTATATCTGCCAGAGACACAACTGCAACGCTAAGATACTAAGAGGAGACACCACTATACCAACCACCGACACCCTCAAAATACTGGACTCACAATCAACAAAAGATATAAATGGAACACTCACATATCCAAGTTAAAAGCCGATCTGTCCAAGCCATTAGGCATAGTAAAGCACCTTTCGTCCCACAAATACAACACCAACACCGCCTCTCTTATCCAAGTCATAAAATCACTCATTATTTCCAAGATAGACCACTGCCTTCCAATTTATGGACACGCACCCAAATCACAATTAAACAAAATTAAAACTTCCCTTAATTCAGTAATAAGAGTACGTCTTGGAGCATTCCGTTCCACCCCAATAAACAACCTTCTATTAGAAGCCAACATATGTCCCATAGAACACAAGCGAGACTTCTTAACTGAAAGACTAGCCAAAAACCTTTTAAAATCCATCGACACACCCTTAAAAAAGCTTACCAAATCGACTAAAAGACACCATAGATACTCCAGCACAATAGACCGCGTAATACAATTATCCAAATCCAAATCATTTCCTTACCTCCCAATCAAAAACAATAAATGCAAAACATTTAACATGGATAGCATTATTAAAGCAACCAACACCACCCTATCTAAATACAATAAAAATGCAACTCCACCAAACATTTTCCATCAACTCTTTCGCACCCTCAAATCCTCGTTCCCCAACCATAACTTCGTCTATACCGACGGCTCCAAATCTGGAGGCATAACAACCTACAGCATCACAACCGAAACAGCAACGATCAAACTGGGACTTCTGCCTTTCTATTCCTCAGTCCTCTCGAGTGAGATAAAAGCAATTCAGGAAGCCATAAAAATTTGCGTAAAGATGCCAGGCAAACATGTTATATGCACAGACTCCCTTTCCTCCATCTCCTCGATCACCAACCAAAACAACCATTCGCACTATGCCACCTCAGTCAGAAACCTAGTCACTAAACACTTCCCAAAAATATCTCTTGTCTGGGTACCTGGCCACATAGGACTCGTAGGTAATGAAAACGCAGACGAGGCAGCCAAACTGGCCTCTAAATTTCCACTAACCCTTACTGCCAACAACAACTCTAACGACATTACCCAGTTCTTAAAAAAAGAACTACAAGATAAACAAACAAACAGTCTTAATTCAACCTCTTACTGGTATCAACAAATTGCCAAATCATCCACGTCAAACTCCCGTCATAAATACTCTCCCTTGAGCAGGAGGCAACAAATAATAATAAACAGACTCAGACTAGGACACACAAACTTAGCCAATGCCCACTACCTGGACACGACCAAAAACAACTTGTTCCCATTGTGTAACAATATCCAACATATAATATGTTCTTGCCCCACCCTCTCCTCACAACGTTCTCAATCCTTCCACAACCTTGATCCGATCCTATCTATAGCTAACCCCACAATCGACAACTTCAAGATCATCTCAAACTTCCTGATCAAAGCTAAAATTATTAACAAAATATAATTTAATTAAAATAAAAATAAAATCAAAAATAAGCATAAAAATAAAGCACTGTAAATATCTAATCATGTAGATTATAAGCTAGATTCAAATAGACAAAAGAAAATAAAATGAAATTATACTAAACCAGAAGAGCTGAAGGCCTATAGCTGCTATAGCTCATGACCACTGTTAGCATTTAGTTTATAATTACTTGTTAGCATTATATAAATAAATAAAATAAATAAATATATTGTCTATATTTTCAAAGTGTTTTGAGCGAAATGCGCCATCTAACGGGGGTAGACAGATTTAAGCGTTATGGGCGTTAGAGTGGGCGTTGCAAATTTTTCTTGGATCAATCGATAGTTAATCTTTGATAGTTTCCGAGATATCCACGTTCAAACTTAAGATTTTTTAAAGATTGTTTTTTGGGTGAATCGATAGGTATTGATGAGAACAATACATTTCAGTTAAAATTTGTATTCTAGCATCAAAACTGTGGGAGCCACAGTTTTGGGCGGCTTGTGGGCGTTAGAGTGGGCGTGGCACTCTGCTGAAAAAAACTTGCGCTGCGCAGGAATCTCAGGAATCTGCATGCCCAATCCCAGTATTGTAGCTCATGTAGTTTCCGAGATCTCAGCGTTCATACGGACAGACGGACAGACGGACATGACTAGATCGACTCGAATAGTGATCCTGATCAAGAATATATACACTTTATGGGGTCGATAACGCTTCCTTCTGCGTGTAACATACTTTCCAACGAATTTAGTATACCCTTTTACTCTACGAGTAGCGGGTATAAAAATTAGGTTGGGCCCCGTACTTCATGAAGAAGAAGTCTTAGATAATGACATTCTCTTTTTGTTTATGGGGATGACAACAAATTTTCCACCTTTATGATTATACATAAATATTAAACGCACGATACGTTCAATTAAATATATATGCCGTGTTCATTATAGAAAGTTCGGAGCTACACTGGTCGCAGCCGAAAACTTGGTTTCGAGATGTTGTGAGGAGTTGAATAACTCCCCACAAATCTCAGCAGCAGCAGCAACAGATGGCCGGCCGCTTACCAAATACGCGGCGAATTCGCGTAATAACGGAGAGGAGCGGTTGGAGGGGAAGAGATTTTGGAGACCAAGGTTGGAGAAGAAGAGAGTTTGGAGACCAATGTTGGAGAATAAGAGAGTTTGGAGACCAAGAATGGAGAGTAAGAGAGTGGAGACTTGGCGGGCAGAGCAAGAGTGCCGTGTGCAAAAGGGAATAACAGAACTCCACCGGACTTTGGACTCTGCCGTGAACTTTGGACCGGGAGAAGAAGTGCCACATCTCGGCGGTGGAGCGGCACACAGGCGTGCCACATGCATCACGGGAACCAGCGGGACGGCAGCATTGGACAGAACCTCGGTTGGAAGCTGTGCGTAAAGCACAAGTGGGTCAAACCAGAGCCACGGGCCTTGGACCCGGAGTGGAGAGATTCAGCGGGCCGTGCGCAAAAGGGAAATAACGGTTCCCGGAGACCCTATATAAGGCCGCAGAGCTCTGGCAGTTGGATCAGTCGATCATCAAGACCATCAAGATCAGTCAAGATACCAAAGTGAACAGTCAGTTAACCAAGTAAACTACAAGGGAGTCACAACAAGGCAAGTCGTCGGAAGCAGCGCCGTGGGAAGCCTACAAGGAGCAAGATCGCTCCGAATTGAGACACAAGTGGCTCCGGAAGGCATCACACGGCTAAGTCAAGGCGTTTGGTTTCGAACTTTGTCACGACCACACCCTGGCGAATCACTCGGCGGGTCTGTCAGAGTCAAGCGAAAAAAACCTTCGTCGAGGAACCGAGAGCTCGGGGGGGAAAGTCGTCTAAGACCCAGCGTACCTTGCCCTACCAAGCAGGACCTGGCGCGAAGGACGAACGGTTGATCAATTTGTGGGGAGCGCAGGAACGTCGCGGACGTCAAGTATTGGGGTGAAGCCGGGTGGAACGTTCGTCTGCGCTAGGAGTAAAGCAAAGTGAACGGCTAGGCAGCTTCCTGGCGTTAGCCTTGACTGTCAGCGCGATCTGAGCAAGAACCTAGCGGGACCGTCCGGGACAGAGCAAGGGACAGGTGAAGAGCAAGGCTTGTTCACCCGAGTCGCTGACGCTTATCTAAGCCCGCCAGGCCGAACTCTCTGCGAGTCCAAGGCGCGACAAGCGACCCCGAGGCAGCGCGTCGGCTGTTTAGCTAGTTTCATTCTTACTGAGAATACGCGTGGAATGACACCTCACTTGTTAAAATCCGATGTCCCGCTCAAAAGTAATTCAAAAAACAAGATTTTCTTCTTCTTCCCAAAATGAAAATATTTGTGCCTTTGTTTGTGGGTTTGTATGCATCCCATCTTAGTTTTAGGGTTTTGGAAACCCTATAGGGGTATAAAGTAGCTCGAAAAAGAAAACGTTTGTTCTACGACTTTTGGAAAAACTCGCTAGTTTAGCGGAAAATCAAAAAAAAAGCCACATTTAAAATGCTTACAGTATCTAAACAACTAATGCTACAGTGTTATAAATCTCTGAAAAGATAATTTAATTTGCTAAATACTCTTCATTCAGTAAAATTGTCTGAATATAATAGATTTAGAGTTATGATAAAAAGTTAATTTTTAAAACCACTTTTTGACTATTTTCTCAAAATTGAGTCGAACGATTTCTTTTTAAATTTTTAATTATATAGCCCTTGAGATTCCTCAACTTTTGTTATATAACACTGTTTGCCCTAAAAATTACCGTTTGGAAGATATTAAGCGATAAAAAGTGCAACTCGTTTCAGCTCCGTATACGAAATTCTTCAAACTAATTGGAGTAAACAAGAAAAAAACCAATTTGATGAAAAATATTCTTATTGGATTTTTTCAAGCTGAAAATCTGTTATGGTTTTAGGGTCCTTTACTTCATGGAGCTAATCGAAATTGGAAACTTGATCTATTTGTTCTACCACTTTGGTAAAAAACCCGCTAGTTCGGCGGAAAATGTAAGAAACGACAGATTTCTCTTGGAATCTGAAACTATAAAGCCCTTGAGACTTCACACTTGTTTTATTAAAATAGGTAATTGAAGCGATAAAACTTGTTGTGCCTTATTTAAGGTGGCGTTCAGCTAAGGTTAGGGGTCGAATCTGTGTGTTTGGTTTTTCAATAGCCAAGCCCAACCACCATATGGGGACGATTCCTACTTCTGATATCAAGCAAAAACACCTCTTAACGAGGTAAAAAGTAGTGGCGAACGCGCCATTAACAAAAATTTCTGATATCAAGAATTGTGACGAAAAATGATATTACATTCGATAAAATAAATAAACTATATTAAATTTATGTATTCGGCACGCTACAACGGAAAATTTACGTGTAGGAAAAAAAATATTTACTGTTGCGGGCCGAAATCATAAATTTAATATAGTTTATTTATTTTATCGAATGTAATATCATTTTTCGTCACAATTCTTGATATCTTCGCCACTACTTTTTACCTCGTTAAGAGGTGTTTTTGTTTGATATCATATAGCTGCCATAGGAACGATCGTAAAATCGGTGGGAAAATAATATGAAACAAATTATAACTTCGGTGTTTTTTAACATATAACCTCCAACGCTTGGAAATAACATTTTTTAATTCATTCTGAATGTCGAATTAAATTTTATCAAAATCGGAAGACTATATCATATAGCTGCCATAGGAACGATCGTAAAATTGGTGGGAAAATAATATGAAACATATTATAGCTTCGGTGTTCTTTAACATATAACCTCCTACGCTTGGAAATAACATTTTTTAATTCGTTCTGAATTTCGAATTAAATTTTATCAAAGTCGGACGACTATATCATATAGCTGCCATAGGAACGATCATAAAATCGGTGGGAAAATAATATGAAACAAATTATAACTTCGGTGTTTTTTAACATATAACCTCCTACGCTTGGAAATAACATTTTTTAGTTCATTCTGAATTTCGAATTTAATTTTATCAAAATCGGACGACTATATCATATAGCTGCCATAGGGACGATCGGAAAATTGGTGGGAAAATAATAAGAAACAAATTATAGCTTCGGTGTTTTTTGATATAAGTATTATCTTATACTATTGGAAATAACATTTTGTGTATTTTTAAGAATTTCGAATTATATTTAATACAAATCGGAAGACTCTAACATATAGCTTTCAAAGAAACGGTCAGCGAAATAATGAAATATTTATTATACCCTTGCAGAGGGTATGTTGATTTCAATCAGAAGTTTGCATAATGTATATATATTCTTCATCAGCATGACTAGACGAGTCGATCTAGCCATGTCCGTCTGTCCGTCCGTTTCTACGCAAGCTAGTCTCTCAGTTTTAAAGCTATCGGGCTGAAACTTTCCCAAAAGTCTTAAATCTTTTGCAGGTAGTATATAAGTCGGAACCAGCCGGATCGGACAACTATATCTTATAGCTCCCATAGGAATAATCGATAAAAAATTTTTTTAAAATTATATCTTTGGTGTTTCTTAGCTTATAACCTCCTAAGCATGGAAATAACATTTTTTAATTAGTTTTGAATTTTGAATTACATTTTATAGAAATCGGACGACTATATCATATCGCTGCCATAGGAACGATCGGAAAATTGGTGGAAAAATAATAGGAAACAAATTATAGATTCGGTGTTTTTCAACATATAACCTCCAACGCTTGGAAATAACATTTTTTAATTAGTTCTGAATTTCGAATTTAATTTTATCAAAATCGGACGACTATATCATATAGCTGCCATAGGAACGATCGGAAAATTAGTAGGAAAATAATATGAAACAAATTATAGCTTCGGTGTTTTTTGACATATTATATATATTATACAATTGGGAATATCATTTTTTGTGTTTATAAATTTAATAAATATAGCTGCAAGGGTATATAAGCTTCGGCTTGCCGAAGCCGACTTCCTTTCTTGTTTAACTTATTACCTCCTTTCCTTGGAAATAACATTTTTTAATAAGTTCTGAATTTCGAATTTAATTTTATCAAAATCGGACGACAATATTATATAGCTGCCATAGGAACGATCGTAAAATTGGTGGGAAAATAATATGAAACAGATTATAGCTTCGGTGTTCCTTAACATATAACCACCTACGCTTGGAAATAACATTTTTTAATTAGTTCTGAATTTTGAATTAAATTTTATCATAATCGGACGACTTTATCATATAGCTGCCATAGGAACGATCGTAAAATCGGTGGGAAAATAATATGAAACAAATTATAACTTCGGTATTTTTTAACATATAACCTCCTACGCTTGGAAATAACATATTTTAATTCATTCTGAATTTCGAATTTAATTTTATGAAAATCGGACGACTATATCATATAGCTGCCAAACGAACGTTCGTAAAATTGGAAATAAACTTTTTAATTAGTTCCGAATTTTAAATTTAATTTTATCATAATCGGACGACTATATCATATAGCTGCCATAGGGACGATCGGAAAATTGGTAAGAAAATAATATGAAACAAATTATAGCTTCGGTGTTTTTTTTAACATAAAACCTCTTAGGCTTGGAAATGACATTTTTATACCCTTGCAGAGGGTATAATGATTTCAGTCAGAAGTTTGCAACGCAGTGAAGGAGACGTTTCCGACCCCATAAAGTATATATATTCTTGATCAGCATCACTAGACGAGTCGATCTAGCCATGTCCGTCTGTCCGTCCGTTTCTACGCAAACTAGTCTCTCAGTTTTAAAGCTATCGGGCTGAAACTTTCCCAAAAGTCTTATATCTATTGCAGGTAGTATATAAGTCGGAACCAGCCGGATCGGGCAACTATATCATATAGCTCCCACAGGAATAATCGAAAAAAAAAATTTAAAAAAAATTATATCTTTGGTGTTTCTTAGCTTATAACCTCCTAAGCATGGAAATAACATTTTTTAATTAGTTTTGAATTTTGAATTAAATTTTATCGAAATCGGACGACTATATCATATAGCTGCCATAGGAACGATCGGAAAATTGGTGGAAAAATAATAGGAAACAAATTATAGATTCGGTGTTTTTCAACATATAAGCTCCAACGCTTGGAAATAACATTTTTTAGTTCATTCTGAATTTCGAATTTAATTTTATCAAAATCGGACGACTATATCATATAGCTGCCATAGGGACGATCGGAAAATTGGTGGGAAAATAATAAGAAACAAATTATAGCTTCGGTGTTTTTTTTTAACATAAAACCTCTTAAGCTTGGAAATTACATTTTTTTAAATTAGTCTTGAATTTCGAATTAAGTTTTATCAAAATCGGACGACTACATCATATAGCTGCCATAGGAACGATCGGAAAATTGGTGGGAAAATAATATAAGATATAGTTGTCCGATCCGGCTGGTTCCGACTTATATACTACCTGCAAAAGATATAAGACTTTTGGGAAAGTTTCAGCCCGATAGCTTTAAAACTGAGAGACTAGTTTGCGTAGAAACGGACGGACAGACGGACAGACGGACATGGCTAGATCGACTCGTCTAGTGATGCTGATCAAGAATATATATACTTTATGGGGTCGGAAACGTCTCCTTCACTGCGTTGCAAACTTCTGACTAAAATCATTATACCCTCTGCTAGGGTATAAAAACACCGAAGTTATAATTTGTTTCATATTATTTTCCCACCGATTTTACGATCGTTCCTATGGCAGCTATATGATATAGTCGTCCGATTTTGATAAAATTTAATTCGAAACTCAGAACTAATTAAAAATGTTATTTCCAAGCGTAGGAGGTTATTTGTTAAGGAACACCGAAGCTATACTTTGTTTCATATTATTTTCCCACCAATTTTACGATCGTTCCTATGGCAGCTATATGATATAGTATTCCGATTTTGATAAAATTAAATTCGAAATTCAGAACTAATTAACAAATGTTATTTCCAAGCGTAGGAGGTTATATGTTAAGGAACACCGAAGCTATAATTTGTTTCGTATTATTTTCCCACCAATTTTACGATCGTTCGTATGGCAGCTATATGATATAGTCTTCCGATTTTGATAAAATTTATTTCGAAATTCAAAACTAATTAAAAAATGTTATTTCCAAGGAAAGGAGGTAATATGTTAAAAAACACCAAAGATATAATTTTTTAACATTTTTTTTCCGATTATTCCAATGGAAGCTATAAGATATAGTTGTCCGATCCTGCTGGTTCCGACTTATATACTACCTGCAAAAGATATAAGACTTTTGGGAAAATTTCAGCCCGATAGCTTTAAAACTGAGAGACTAGTTTGCGTAGAAACGGACGGACAGACGGACAGACGGACATGGCTAGATCGACTCGTCTAGTGATGCTGATCAAGAATATATATACTTTATGGGGTCGGAAACGTCTCCTTCACTGCGTTGCAAGCTTCTCACTGAAATCATTATACCCTCTGCAAGGGTATAAAAAAACACCGAAGCTATAATTTGTTTCATATTATTTTCCCACCAATTTTCCGATCGTCCCTATGGCAGCTATATGATATAGTCGTCCGATTTTGATAAAATTTAATTCGAAATTGAGAATTAAATAAAAAATGTTATTTACAAGCGTAGGAGGTTATATGTTAAAAAACACCGAAGTTATAATTTGTTTCATATTATTTTCCCACCGATTTTACGATCGTTCCTATGGCAGCTATATGATATAGTCGTCCTATTTTGATAAAATTTAATTCGAAATTCAGAACTAATTAAAAAATGTTGTTTCCAAGCGTAGGAGGTTATTTGTTAAGGAACACCGAAGCTATAATTTGTTTCATATTATTTTCCCACCAATTTTACGATCGTTCCTATGGCAGCTATATGATATAGTATTCCGATTTTGATAAAATTAAATTCGAAATTTAGAACTAATTAACAAATGTTATTTCCAAGCGTAGGAGGTTATATGTTAAGGAACACCGAAGCTATAATTTGTTTCGTATTATTTTCCCACCAATTTTACGATCGTTCCTATGGCAGCTATATGATATAGTCTTCCGATTTTCATAAAATTTATTTCGAAATTCAAAACTAATTAAAAATTGTTATTTGCAAGGAAAGGAGGTAATATGTTAAAAAACACCAAAGATATAATTTTTTAACATTTTTTTTTCCGATTATTCCAATGGAAGCTATAAGCTATAGTTGTCCGATCCTGCTGGTTCCGACTTATATACTACCTGCAAAAGATATAAGACTTTTGGGAAAGTTTCAGCCCGATAGCTTTAAAACTGAGAGACTAGTTTGCGTAGAAACGGACGGACAGACGGGCATGGCTAGATCGACTCGTCTAGTGATGCTGATCAAGAATATATATACTTTATGGGGTCGGAAACGTCTCCTTCACTGCGTTGCAAACTTCTGACTGAAATCATTATACCCTCTGCAAACGTATAAAAAAACACCGAAGCTATAATTTGATTCATATTATTTTCCCACCAATTTTCCGATCGTCCCTATGGCAGCTACATGATATAGTCGTCCGATTTTGATAAAATTAAATTCAAAAAAATTCAGAACTAATTAAAAATTTTATTTCCAATTTTACGATCGTTCCTTTGGCAGCTATATGATATAGTCGTCCGATTTTGATAAAATTTAATTCGAAATTCAGAATGAATTAAAAAATTTTATTTACAAGCGTAGGAGGTTATATGTTAAAAAACACCGAAGTTATAATTTGTTTCATATTATTTTCCCACCGATTTTACGATCGTTCCTATGGCAGCTATATGATATAGTCGTCCGATTTTGATACAATTTAATTTGAAACTCAGAACTAATTAAAAAATGTTGTTTCCAAGCGTAGGAGGTTATATATTAAGGAACACCGAAGCTATAATTTGTTTCATATTATTTTCCCACCAATTTTACGATCGTTCCTATGGCAGCTATATGATATAGTCTTCTGATTTTGATAAAATTTAATTCGAAATTCAAAACTAATTAAAAAATGTTATTTCCAAGGGAAGGAGGTAATATGTTTAAAAACACCAAAGATATAATTTCTTAACATTTTTTTTCGATTATTCCTATGGGAGCTATAAGATATAGTTGTCCGATCCGGCTGGTTCCGAATTATATACGACCTGCAAAAAATATAAGACTTTTGGGAAAGTTTCAGCCCGATAGCTTTAAAACTGAAAGACTAGTTTGCGTAGAAACGGACGGACAGACGGACAGACGGACATGGCTAGATCGACTCGTCTAGTGATGCTGATCAAGAATATATATACTTTATGGGGTCGGAAACGTCTCCTTCACTGCGTTGCAAACTTCTGACTGAAATCATTATACCCTCTACAAGGATATAAAAAAACACCGAGGCTATAATTTGTTTCATATTATTTTCCCACCAATTTTCCGATCGTCCCTATGGCAGCTATATGATATAGTCGTCCGATTTTGATAAAATTTAATTCGAAATTCAGAACTAATTAAAAAATGTTATTTCCAAGCGTAGGAGGTTATATGTTAAGGAACACCGAAGCTATAATTTGTTTCACATTATTTTTCCACCAATTTTACGATCGTTCCTATGGCAGCTATATGATATAGTCGTCCGATTTTGATAAAATTAAATTCGAAATTCAGAACTAATTAAAAAATGTTATTTCCAAGCGTAGGAGGTTATATGTTAAGGAACACAGAAGCTATAACTTGTTTCATATTATTTTCCCACCAATTTTACGATCGTTCCTATGGCAGCTATATGATATAGTCTTCCGATTTTGATAAAATTTAATTCGAAATTCAAAACTAATTAAAAAATGTTATTTCCAAGGGAAGGAGGTAATATGTTAAAAAACACCAAAGATATAATTTTCTAACATTTTTTTTCCCGATTATTCCTATGGGAGCTATAAGATATAGTTGTCCGATCCGGCTGGTTCCGACTTATATACTACCTGCAAAAGATATAAAACTTTTGGGAAAGTTTCAGCCCGATAGCTTTAAAACTGAGAGACTAGTTTGCGTAGAAACGGACGGACAGACGGACAGACGGACATGGCTAGATCGACTCGTCTAGTCATGCTGATCAAGAATATATACTTTATGGGGTCGGAAACGTCACCATCACTGCGTTGCAAACTTCTGACTGAAATCAATATACCCTCTGCAAGGGTATAATAATAAATGCAAGGGTATAATAAATATTTCATTATTTCGCTGACCGTTTCTTTGACAGCTATATGTTAGAGTCGTCCGATTTGTATTAAATATAATTCGAAATTCTTGAAAATACACAAAATGTTATATCCAATAGTATAAGATAATATATCAAAAAACACCGAAGCTATAATTTGTTTCATATTATTTTCCCACCAATTTTCCGATCGTTGCTATAGCAGCTATATGATGTAGTCGTCCGATTTTGATAAAACTTAATTCGAAATTCAAAGCTAATTAAAAAAAATGTCATTTCCAAGCTTAAGAGGTTTTATGTTAAAAAAAACACCGAAGCTATAATTTGTTTCATATTATTTTCCCACCAATTTTCCGATCGTTCCTATGGCAGCTATATGATACAGTCGTACGATTTGGATAAAATTAAATTCAAACAAGAAAGGAAGTTAGCTTCGGCAAGCCGAAGCTTATATACCCTTGCAGCTATAATTATTTAATTTAAAAACACAAAAAATGAGATTCCCAATAGTATAAGATAATATGTCAAAAAACACCGAAGCTATAATTTGCTTCATATTATTTTCCTACCAATTTTCCGATCGTTCCTATGGCAGCTATATGATATAGTCGTCCGATTTTGATAAAATTCAATTCGAAACTCAGAACTAATTAAAAAATGTTATTTCCAAGCGTAGGAGGTTATATGTTAAAAAACACCGAAGCTATAATTTGTTACATATTATTTTCCTACCAATTTCCCGATCGTTCCTATGGCAGCTATATGACATAGTCGACCGATTTTGATATTATTTAATTCGAAATTCAGAACTAAATAAAAAATGTTATTTCCAAGCGTTAGAGGTTATATGTTGAAAAACACCTAAGCTATAATTTTTTTCATATTATTTTTCCACAATTTTCCGATCGTTCCTATGGCAGCTATATGATATAGTCGTCCGATTTCGATAAAATTTAATTCGAAATTCAAAATTATTTAAAAATTGTTATTTCCAAGCTTAGGAGGTTATATGCTAAAAACACCAAAGATATAATTTTTTTTCATTTTTTTGTCCGATTATTCCTATGGGAGCTATAAGATATAGTTGTCCGATCCGGCTGGTTCCGACTTATATACTACCTGCAAAAGATATAAGACTTTTGGGAAAGTTTCAGCCCGATAGCTTTAAAACTGAGAGACTAGTTTGCGTAGAAACGGACGGACAGACGGACAGACGGACAGACGGACATGGCTAGATCGACTCGTCTAGTCATGCTGATCAAAAATATATATACTTTATGGGGTCGGAAACGTCTCCTTCACTGCGTTGCAAACTTCTGACTGAAATCAATATACCCTCTGCAAGGGTATAAAAAATTCAGAACTAATTAAAAATTTTATTTCCAATTTTACGATCGTTCCTTTGGCAGCTATATGATATAGTCGTCCGATTTTGATAAAATTAAATTCGAAATTCAGAACTAGTTAAAAAATGGTATTTCCAAGCGTAGGAGGTTATATGTTAAGGAACACCGAAGCTATAATTTGTTTCATACTATTTTCCCACCAATTTTACGATCGTTCCTATGGCAGCTATATGATATAGTCGTCCGAATTTGATAAAATTAAATTCGAAATTCAGAACTAATTAACAAATGTTATTTCCAAGCGTAGGAGGTTATATGTTAAGGAACACCGAAGCTATAATTTGTTTCATATTATTTTCCCACCAATTTTACGATCGTTCCTATGGCAGCTATATGATATAGTCTTCCGACTTATATACTACCTGCAAAAGATATAAGACTTTTGGGAAAGTTTCAGCCCGATAGCTTTAAAACTGAGAGACTAGTTTGCGTAGAAACGGACGGACAGACGGACAGACGGACAGACGGACATGGCTAGATCGACTCGTCTAGTCATGCTGATCAAAAATATATATACTTTATGGGGTCGGAAACGTCTCCTTCACTGCGTTGCAAACTTCTGACTGAAATCAATATACCCTCTGCAAGGGTATAAAAAATTCAGAACTAATTAAAAATTTTATTTCCAATTTTACGATCGTTCCTTTGGCAGCTATATGATATAGTCGTCCGATTTTGATAAAATTAAATTCGAAATTCAGAACTAATTAAAAAATGTTATTTCCAAGCGTAGGAGGTTATATGTTAAGGAACGCCGAAGCTATAATTTGTTTCATATTATTTTCCCACCAATTTTACGATCGTTCCTATAGCAGCTATATGATATAGTCGTCCGATTTTGATAAAATTAAATTCGAAATTCAGAACTAGTTAAAAAATGGTATTTCCAAGCGTAGGAGGTTATATGTTAAGGAACACCGAAGCTATAATTTGTTTCATACTATTTTCCCACCAATTTTACGATCGTTCCCATGGCAGCTATATGATATAGTCTTCCGATTTTGATAAAATTTAATTCGAAATTTAAAACTAATTAAATAATGTTATTTCCAAGGAAAGGAGGTAATATGTTAAAAAACAACAAAGATGTAATTTTATAACATTTTTTTCCGATTATTCCTATGGGAGCTATAAGATATAGTTGTCCGCTCCGGCTGGTTCCGACTTATATACTACCTGCAAAAAATATAAGACTTTTGGGAAAGTTTCAGCCCGATAGCTTTAAAACTGAGACACTAGTTTGCGTAGAAACGGACGGACAGACGGACATGGCTAGATCGACTCGTCTAGTGATGCTGATCAAGAATATATATACTTTATGGGGTCGGAAACGTCTCCTTCACTGCGTTGCAAACTTCTGACTGAAATCATTATACCCTCTAAGAGGTTTTATGTTAAAAAAAACACCGAAGCTATAATTTGTTTCATATTATTTTCCCACCAATTTTATGATCGTTCCTTTGGCAGCTATATAATATAGTCGTCCGATTTTGATAAAATTAAATTCGAAATTCAGAATGAATTAAAAAATGTTATTTCCAAGCGTAGGAGGTTATATGTTAAAAAACACCGAAGTTATAATTTGTTTCATATTATTTCCCCACCGATTTTACGATCGTTCCTATGGCAGCTATATGATAAAGTCGTCCGATTTTGATAAAATTTAGTTCGAAATTCAGAACTAATTAAAAATGTTATTTCCAAGCGTAGGAGGTTATATGTTAAGGAACACTGAAGCTATAATTTGTTTCATAATATTTTTCCACCAATTTTACGATCGTTCCTATGGCAGCTATATGATATAGTCGTCCTATTTTGATAAAATTAATTCGAAATTCAGAACTAATTAACAAATGTTATCTCCAAGCGTAGGAGGTTATATGTTAAGGAAGCTATAATTTGTTTCGTATTATTTTCCCACCAATTTTACGATCGTTCCTATGGCAGCTATATGATATAGTCTTCCGGTTTTGATAAAATTTAATTCGAAATTCAAAACTATTTAAAAAATGTTATTTAAAAGGAAAGGAGGTAATATGTTAAAAAACACCAAAGACATAATTTTATATATAAGACGGACAGACGGACATGGCTAGATCGACTCGTCTAGTCATGCTGATCAAGAATATATATACTTTATGGGGTCGGAAACGTCACCTTCACTGCGTTGCAAACTTCTGGCTGAAATCAATATACCCTCTGCAAGGGTATAATAATAAATGCAAGGGTATAATAAATATTTCATTATTTCGCTGACAGTTTATTTGACAGCTATATGTTAGAGTCGTCCGATTTGTATTAAATATAATTCGATATTCTTAAAAATACACAAAACGTTATTTCCAATAGTATAAGATAATATATCAAAAAACACCGAAGCTATAATTTGTTTCATATTATTTTCCCACCAATTTTCCGATCGTTCCTATAGCAGCTATATGATGTAGTCGTCCGATTTTGATAAAACTTAATTCGAAATTCAAAACTAATTAAAAACAAGAAAGGAAGTTAGCTTCGGCAAGCCGAAGCTTATATACCCTTGCAGCTATAATTATTAAATTTAAAAACACAAAAAATGAGATTCCCAATAGAATAAGATAATATGTCAAAAAACACCGAAGCTATAATTTGTTTCATATTATTTTCCTACCAATTTTCCGATCGTTCCTATGGCAGCTATATGATATAGTCGTCCGATTTTGATAAAATTCAATTCGAAATTCAGAACTAATTAAAAAATGTTATTTCCAAGCGTAGGAGGTTATATGTTAAAAAACACCGAAGCTATAATTTGTTACATATTATTTTCCTACCAATTTTCCGATCGTTCCTATGGCAGCTATATGACATAGTCGTCCGATTTTGATAAAATTTAATTCGAAATTCAGAACTAAATAAAAAATGTTATTTCCAAGCGTTAGAGGTTATATGTTGAAAAACACCTAAGCTATAATTTTTTTCATATTATTTTTCCACAAATTTTCCGATCGTTCCTATGGCAGCTATATGATATAGTCGTCCGATTTCGATAAAATTTCATTCGAAATTCAAAATTATTTGAAAATTGTTATTTCCAAGCTTAGGAGGTTATATGCTAAAAAACACCAAAGATATAATTTTTTTTCATTTTTTTGTCCGATTATTCCTATGGGAGCTATAAGATATAGTTGTCCGATCCGGCTGGTTCCGACTTATATACTACCTGCAAAAGATATAAGACTTTTGGGAAAGTTTCAGCCCGATAGCTTTAAAACTGAGAGACTAGTTTGCGTAGAAACGGACGGACAGACGGACAGACGGACATGGCTAGATCGACTCGTCTAGTCATGCTGATCAAGAATATATATACTTTATGGGGTCGGAAACGTCTCCTTCACTGCGTTGCAAACTTCTGACTGAAATCAATATACCCTCTGCAAGGGTATAAAAATGTTATTTCCAAGCTTAAAAGGTTTTATGTTAAAAAAAACACCGAAGCTATATAGTCGTCCGATTTTGTTAAAATTAAATTCAAAAAAATTCAGAACTAATTAAAAATTTTATTTCCAATTTTACGATCGTTCCTTTGGCAGCTATATGATATAGTCGTCCGATTTTGATAAAATTAAATTCGAAATTCAGAAGGAATTAAAAAATGTTATTTACAAGCGTAGGAGGTTATATGTTAAAAAACACCGAAGTTATAATTTGTTTCATATTATATTCCCACCGATTTTACGATCGTTCCAATGGCAGCTATAAGATATAGTCGTCCGATTTTGACAAAATTTACTCCGAAATTCAGAACTAATTAAAAAATGTTATTTCCAAGCGTAGGAGGTTATATGTTAAGGAACGCCGAAGCTATAATTTGTTTCATATTATTTTCCCACCAATTTTACGATCGTTCCTATAGCAGCTATATGATATAGTCGTCCGATTTTGATAAAATTAAATTCGAAATTCAGAACTAGTTAAAAAATGGTATTTCCAAGCGTAGGAGGTTATATGTTAAGGAACACCGAAGCTATAATTTGTTTCATACTATTTTCCCACCAATTTTACGATCGTTCCCATGGCAGCTATATGATATAGTCTTCCGATTTTGATAAAATTTAATTCGAAATTTAAAACTAATTAAATAATGTTATTTCCAAGGAAAGGAGGTAATATGTTAAAAAACAACAAAGATGTAATTTTATAACATTTTTTTCCGATTATTCCTATGGGAGCTATAAGATATAGTTGTCCGCTCCGGCTGGTTCCGACTTATATACTACCTGCAAAAAATATAAGACTTTTGGGAAAGTTTCAGCCCGATAGCTTTAAAACTGAGACACTAGTTTGCGTAGAAACGGACGGACAGACGGACATGGCTAGATCGACTCGTCTAGTGATGCTGATCAAGAATATATATACTTTATGGGGTCGGAAACGTCTCCTTCACTGCGTTGCAAACTTCTGACT
Source organism: Drosophila subpulchrella (assembly GCF_014743375.2). NCBI lineage: Eukaryota > Metazoa > Arthropoda > Insecta > Diptera > Drosophilidae > Drosophila > Drosophila subpulchrella. The sequence continues at coordinate 1,178,698 of NW_023665571.1, forward strand.
GAAATCATTATACCCTCTAAGAGGTTTTATGTTAAAAAAAACACCGAAGCTATAATTTGTTTCATATTATTTTCCCACCAATTTTATGATCGTTCCTTTGGCAGCTATATAATATAGTCGTCCGATTTTGATAAAATTAAATTCGAAATTCAGAATGAATTAAAAAATGTTATTTCCAAGCGTAGGAGGTTATATGTTAAAAAACACCGAAGTTATAATTTGTTTCATATTATTTCCCCACCGATTTTACGATCGTTCCTATGGCAGCTATATGATAAAGTCGTCCGATTTTGATAAAATTTAGTTCGAAATTCAGAACTAATTAAAAATGTTATTTCCAAGCGTAGGAGGTTATATGTTAAGGAACACTGAAGCTATAATTTGTTTCATAATATTTTTCCACCAATTTTACGATCGTTCCTATGGCAGCTATATGATATAGTCGTCCTATTTTGATAAAATTAATTCGAAATTCAGAACTAATTAACAAATGTTATCTCCAAGCGTAGGAGGTTATATGTTAAGGAAGCTATAATTTGTTTCGTATTATTTTCCCACCAATTTTACGATCGTTCCTATGGCAGCTATATGATATAGTCTTCCGATTTTGATAAAATTTAATTCGAAATTCAAAACTATTTAAAAAATGTTATTTCCAAGGAAAGGAGGTAATATGATAAAAAACACCAAAGACATAATTTTATATATAAGACGGACAGACGGACATGGCTAGATCGACTCGTCTAGTCATGCTGATCAAGAATATATATACTTTATGGGGTCGGAAACGTCACCTTCACTGCGTTGCAAACTTCTGGCTGAAATCAATATACCCTCTGCAAGGGTATAATAATAAATGCAAGGGTATAATAAATATTTCATTATTTCGCTGACAGTTTATTTGACAGCTATATGTTAGAGTCGTCCGATTTGTATTAAATATAATTCGATATTCTTAAAAATACACAAAACGTTATTTCCAATAGTATAAGATAATATATCAAAAAACACCGAAGCTATAATTTGTTTCATATTATTTTCCCACCAATTTTCCGATCGTTCCTATAGCAGCTATATGATGTAGTCGTCCGATTTTGATAAAACTTAATTCGAAATTCAAAACTAATTAAAAACAAGAAAGGAAGTTAGCTTCGGCAAGCCGAAGCTTATATACCCTTGCAGCTATATTTATTAAATTTCAAAACACAAAAAATGATATTCCCAATAGTATAATATATATAATATGTCAAAAAACACCGAAGCTATAATTTGTTTCATATTATTTTCCTACCAATTTTCCGATAGTTCCTATGGCAGCTATATGATATAGTCGTCCGATTTTGATAAAATTAAATTCGAAATTCAGAACTAATTAAAAAATGTTATTTCCAAGCGTTGGAGCTTATATGTTGAAAAACACCGAATCTATAATTTGTTTCCTATTATTTTTCCACCAATTTTCCGATCGTTCCTATGGCAGCTATATGATATAGTCGTCCGATTTCGATAAAATTTAATTCAAAATTCAGAACTAATTGAAAAATGTTATTTCCAAGCGTAGGAGGTTATATGTTAAGGAACACCGAAGCTTTAATTTGTTTCATTTTATTTTTCCACCAATTTTACGATCGTTCCTATGGCAGCTATATGATATAGTAGTCCGATTTTGATAAAATTAAATTCGAAAATGAGAACTAATTAGAAAATGTTATTTCCAAGGAAAGGAGGTAATAAGTTAAACAAGAAAGGAAGTTGGCTTCGGCAAGCCGAAGCTTATATACCCTTGCAGCTATATTTATTAAATTTAAAAACACAAGATAATATGTCAAAAAACACCGAAGCTATAATTTGTTTCATATTATTTTCCTACCAATTTTCCGATAGTTCCTATGGCAGCTATATGATATATTCGTCCGATCTTGATAAAATTAAATTCGAAATTCAGAACTAATTAAAAAATGTTATTTCCAAGCGTTATATGTTGAAAAACACCGAATCTATAATTTGTTTCCTATTATTTTTCCACCAATTTTCCGATCGTTCCTATGGCAGCGATATGATATAGTCGTCCGATTTCTATAAAATTTAATTCAAAATTCAAAACTAATTAAAAAATGTTATTTCCATGCTTAGGAGGTTATAAGCTAAGAAACACCAAAGATATAATTAAAAAAAATTTTTTCGATTATTCCTATGGGAGCTATAAGATATAGTTGTCCGATCCGGCTGGTTCCGACTTATATACTACCTGCAAAAGATTTAAGACTTTTGGGAAAGTTTCAGCCCGATAGCTTTAAAACTGAGAGACTAGCTTGCGTAGAAACGGACGGACAGACGGACATGGCTAGATCGACTCGTCTAGTCATGCTGATGAAGAATATATATACATTATGCAAACTTCTGACTGAAATCAATATACCCTCTGCAAGGGTATAATAAATATTTCATTATTTCGCTGACCGTTTTTTTGACAGCTATATGTTAGAGTCTTCCGATTTGTATTAAATATAATTCGAAATTCTTAAAAATACACAAAATGTTATTTCCAATAGTATAAGATAATACTTATATCAAAAAACACCGAAGCTATAATTTGTTTCATATTATTTTCCCACCAATTTTCCGATCGTTCCTATGGCAGATATATGATGTAGTCGTCCGATTTTGATAAAACTTAATTCGAAATTCAAGACTAATTTAAAAAAATGTAATTTCCAAGCTTAAGAGGTTTTATGTTAAAAAAAAACACCGAAGCTATAATTTGTTTCGTATTATTTTACCACCAATTTTCCGATCGTCCCTATGGCAGCTATATGATATAGTTGTCCGATTTTGATAAAATTAAATTCGAAATTCAGAATGAACTAAAAAATGTTATTTCCCAGCGTAGGAGGTTATATGTTAAAAAACACCGAAGTTATAATTTGTTTCATATTATTTTCCCACCGATTTTATGATCGTTCCTATGGCAGCTATATGATATAGTCGTCCGACTTTGATAAAATTTAATTCGAAATTCAGAACGAATTAAAAAATGTTATTTCCAAGCGTAGTAGGTTATATGTTAAAGAAGACCGAAGCTATAATATGTTTCATATTATTTTCCCACCAATTTTCCGATCGTTCCTATGGCAGCTATATGATGTAGTCGTCCGATTTTGATAAAACTTAATTCGAAATTCAAGACTAATTTAAAAAAATGTAATTTCCAAGCTTAAGAGGTTTTATGTTAAAAAAAAACACCGAAGCTATAATTTGTTTCATATTATTTTCCCACCAATTTTCCGATCGTCCCTATGGCAGCTATATGATATAGTCGTCCGATTTTGATAAAATTAAATTCGAAATTCAGAATGAACTAAAAAATGTTATTTCCAAGCGTTGGAGCTTATATGTTGAAAAACACCGAATCTATAATTTGTTTCCTATTATTTTTCCACCAATTTTCCGATCGTTCCTATGGCAGCTATATGATATAGTCGTCCGATTTCGATAAAATTTAATTCAAAATTCAAAACTAATTAAAAAATGTTATTTCCATGCTTAGGAGGTTATAAGCTAAGAAACACCAAAGATATAATTTTTTAAAATTTTTTTTTTCGATTATTCCTGTGGGAGCTATATGATATAGTTGCCCGATCCGGCTGGTTCCGACTTATATACTACCTGCAATAGATATAAGACTTTTGGGAAAGTTTCAGCCCGATAGCTTTAAAACTGAGAGACTAGTTTGCGTAGAAACGGACGGACAGACGGACATGGCTAGATCGACTCGTCTAGTGATGCTGATCAAGAATATATATACTTTATGGGGTCGGAAACGTCTCCTTCACTGCGTTGCAAACTTCTGACTGAAATCATTATACCCTCTGCAAGGGTATAAAAATGTCATTTCCAAGCCTAAGAGGTTTTATGTTAAAAAAAACCCCGAAGCTATAATTTGTTTCATATTATTTTCTTACCAATTTTCCGATCGTCCCTATGGCAGCTATATGATATAGTCGTCCGATTATGATAAAATTAAATTTAAAATTCGGAACTAATTAAAAATTTTATTTCCAATTTTACGAACGTTCGTTTGGCAGCTATATGATATAGTCGTCCGATTTTCATAAAATTAAATTCGAAATTCAGAATGAATTAAAAAATGTTATTTCCAAGCGTAGGAGGTTATATGTTAAAAAATACCGAAGTTATAATTTGTTTCATATTATTTTCCCACCGATTTTACGATCGTTCCTATGGCAGCTATATGATAAAGTCGTCCGATTATGATAAAATTTAATTCAAAATTCAGAACTAATTAAAAAATGTTATTTCCAAGCGTAGGTGGTTATATGTTAAGGAACACCGAAGCTATAATCTGTTTCATATTATTTTCCCACCAATTTTACGATCGTTCCTATGGCAGCTATATAATATTGTCGTCCGATTTTGATAAAATTAAATTCGAAATTCAGAACTTATTAAAAAATGTTATTTCCAAGGAAAGGAGGTAATAAGTTAAACAAGAAAGGAAGTCGGCTTCGGCAAGCCGAAGCTTATATACCCTTGCAGCTATATTTATTAAATTTATAAACACAAAAAATGATATTCCCAATTGTATAATATATATAATATGTCAAAAAACACCGAAGCTATAATTTGTTTCATATTATTTTCCTACTAATTTTCCGATCGTTCCTATGGCAGCTATATGATATAGTCGTCCGATTTTGATAAAATTAAATTCGAAATTCAGAACTAATTAAAAAATGTTATTTCCAAGCGTTGGAGGTTATATGTTGAAAAACACCGAATCTATAATTTGTTTCCTATTATTTTTCCACCAATTTTCCGATCGTTCCTATGGCAGCGATATGATATAGTCGTCCGATTTCTATAAAATGTAATTCAAAATTCAAAACTAATTAAAAAATGTTATTTCCATGCTTAGGAGGTTATAAGCTAAGAAACACCAAAGATATAATTTTAAAAAAATTTTTTATCGATTATTCCTATGGGAGCTATAAGATATAGTTGTCCGATCCGGCTGGTTCCGACTTATATACTACCTGCAAAAGATTTAAGACTTTTGGGAAAGTTTCAGCCCGATAGCTTTAAAACTGAGAGACAAGCTTGCGTAGAAACGGACGGACAGACGGACATGGCTAGATCGACTCGTCTAGTCATGCTGATGAAGAATATATATACATTATGCAAACTTCTGACTGAAATCAACATACCCTCTGCAAGGGTATAATAAATATTTCATTATTTCGCTGACCGTTTCTTTGAAAGCTATATGTTAGAGTCTTCCGATTTGTATTAAATATAATTCGAAATTCTTAAAAATACACAAAATGTTATTTCCAATAGTATAAGATAATACTTATATCAAAAAACACCGAAGCTATAATTTGTTTCTTATTATTTTCCCACCAATTTTCCGATCGTCCCTATGGCAGCTATATGATATAGTCGTCCGATTTTGATAAAATTAAATTCGAATTTCAGAATGAACTAAAAAATGTTATTTCCAAGCGTAGGAGGTTATATGTTAAAAAACACCGAAGTTATAATTTGTTTCATATTATTTTCCCACCGATTTTATGATCGTTCCTATGGCAGCTATATGATATAGTCGTCCGACTTTGATAAAATTTAATTCGAAATTCAGAACGAATTAAAAAATGTTATTTCCAAGCGTAGGAGGTTATATGTTAAAGAACCCGAAGCTATAATATGTTTCATATTATTTTCCCACCAATTTTACGATCGTTCCTATGGCAGCTATATGATATAGTCTTCCGATTTTGATAAAATTTAATTCGACATTCAGAATGAATTAAAAAATGTTATTTCCAAGCGTTGAAGGTTATATGTTAAAAAACACCGAAGTTATAATTTGTTTCATATTATTTTCCCACCGATTTTACGATCGTTCCTATGGCAGCTATATGATATCAAACAAAAACACCTCTTAACGAGGTAAAAAGTAGTGGCGAAGATATCAAGAATTGTGACGAAAAATGATATTACATTCGATAAAATAAATAAACTATATTAAATTTATGATTTCGGCCCGCAACAGTAAATATTTTTTTTCCTACACGTAAATTTTCCGTTGTAGCGTGCCGAATACATAAATTTAATATAGTTTATTTATTTTATCGAATGTAATATCATTTTTCGTCACAATTCTTGATATCAGAAATTTTTGTTAATGGCGCGTTCGCCACTACTTTTTACCTCGTTAAGAGGTGTTTTTGCTTGATATCAGAAGTTTTTTTTGCTCAAGAGTTTAAGTGCCCCAATTCCATGACTAGGAATCGTCCCCATATGGTGGTTGGGCTTGGCTATTGAAAAACCAAACACACAGATTCGACCCCTAACCTTAGCTGAACGCCACCTTAAATAAGGCACAACAAGTTTTATCGCTTCAATTACCTATTTTAATAAAACAAGTGTGAAGTCTCAAGGGCTTTATAGTTTCAGATTCCAAGAGAAATCTGTCGTTTCTTACATTTTCCGCCGAACTAGCGGGTTTTTTACCAAAGTGGTAGAACAAATAGATCAAGTTTCCAATTTCGATTAGCTCCATGAAGTAAAGGACCCTAAAACCATAACAGATTTTCAGCTTGAAAAAATCCAATAAGAATATTTTTCATCAAATTGGTTTTTTTCTTGTTTACTCCAATTAGTTTGAAGAATTTCGTATACGGAGCTGAAACGAGTTGCACTTTTTATCGCTTAATATCTTCCAAACGGTAATTTTTAGGGCAAACAGTGTTATATAACAAAAGTTGAGGAATCTCAAGGGCTATATAATTAAAAATTTAAAAAGAAATCGTTCGACTCAATTTTGAGAAAATAGTCAAAAAGTGGTTTTAAAAATTAACTTTCTATCATAACTCTAAATCTATTATATTCAGACAATTTTACTGAATGAAGAGTATTTAGCAAATTAAATTATCTTTTCAGAGATTTATAACATCGGATTTTAACAAGTGAGGTGTCATTCGACGCGTATTCTCAGTAAGAATGAAACTAGCTAAACAGCCGGGGGCTTTGATCCCCACCGTATCCCGCAGCTCCAATTTTCTAAATTTTTACTTTTACCATTTCACCGCCTTTTCTCCCAAACAAATCTATATTTCGAAAGTCTTGGTATGTAATCTTCTTAGTTTTTGCGATACCTTTCGATTGGTGTATCACTCGTTACGATCGGACCATAATGGCAGATTTTCAATTCTGCGGCTATATATAGTAGTTGTCTTCGCACGCTCTCTTGCGCGCTTCGCCACTACGTGTACTGCCGTCCACAGTGATAGTTGTCCGATTTTGATCAAACTTAATTCGAAATTCAGAACTAATTAAAAAATGTTATTTCCAAGCGTAGGAGGTTATATGTTAAGGAACACCGAAGCTATAATTTGTTTCATATTATTTTCCCACCAATATTACGATCGTTCCTATGGCAGCTATATCATATAGTCGTCCGATTTTGATAAAATTAAATTCGAAATTCAGAATTAATTAAAAAATGTTATTTCCAAGCGTAGGAGGTTATATGTTAAGGAACACCGAAGCTATAATTTGTTTCATATTATTTTCCCACCAATTTTACGATCGTTCCTATGGCAGCTATATGATATAGTCTTCCGATTTTGATAAAATTTATTCCGAAATTCAAAACTAATTAAAAAATGTTTTTTCCAAGGAAAGGAGGTAATAAGTTAAAAAACACCACAGATATAATTTCTTAACATTTTTTTTCCCGATTATTCCTATGGGAGCTATAAGATATAGTTGTCCGATCCGGCTGGTTCCGACTTATATACTACCTGCAAAAGATATAAGACTTTTGGGAAAGTTTCAGCCCGATAGCTTTAAAACTGAGAGACAAGTTTGCGTAGAAACGGACGGACAGTCGGACAGACGGACATGGCTAGATCGACTCGTCTAGTGATGCTGATCAAGAATATATATGCTTTATGGGGTCGGAAACGTCTCCTTCACTGCGTTGCAAACTTCTGACTGAAATCATTATACCCTTGCAGAGGGTATAAGATAATATGTCAAAAAACACCGAAGCTATAAGTTGTTTCATATTATTTTCCTACCAATTTTCCGATCGTTCCTATGGCAGCTATATGATATAGTCGTCCGATTTTGATAAAATTAAATTCGAAATTCAGAACTAATTAAAAAATGTTATTTCCTAGCGTTGGAGGTTATATGTTGAAAAACACCGAATCTATAATTTGTTTCCTATTATTTTTCCACCAGTTTTCCGATCGTTCCTATGGCAGCTATATGATATAGTCGTCCGATTTCGATAAAATTTAATTCAAAACTTATACAAAAATTTTATTTCCAAGCCTAGGAGGTTATAAGCTAAAAAACACCAAAGATATAATTTTATAAAATTTTTTTTTTCGATTATTCCTATGGGAGCTATAAGATATAGTAATCCGATCCGGCTGGTTCCGACTTATATACTTCCTGCAAAAGATATAAGACTTTTGGGAAAGTTTCAGCCCGATAGCTTTAAAACTGAGAGACTAGTTTGCGTAGAAACGGACGGACAGACGGACATGGCTAGATCGACTCGTCTAGTCATGCTGATCAAGAATATATATACTTTATGGGGTCGGAAACGTCACCTTCACTGCGTTGCAAACTTCTGACTGAAATCAATATACCCTCTGCAAGGGTATAATAATAAATGCAAGGGTATAATAAATATTTCATTATTTCGCTGACCGTTTCTTTGACAGCTATATGTTAGAGTCGTCCGATTTGCATTAAATATAATTCGAAATTCTTAAAAATACACAAAATGTTATTTCCAATAGTATAAGATAATATATCAAAAAACACCGAAGCTATAATTTGTTTCATATTATTTTCCCACCAATTTTCCGATCGTTCCTATAGCAGCTATATGATGTAGTCGTCCGATTTTGATAAAACTTAATTCGAAATTTAAAACTAATTAAAAAAAAATGTCATTTCCAAGCTTAAGAGGCTTTATGTTAAAAAAAAACACCGAAGCTATAATTTGTTTCATATTATTTTCCCACCAATTTTCCGATCGTCCCTATGGCAGCTATATGATATAGTCGTCCGATTTTGATAAAATTAAATTCGAAATTCAGAACTAATTAAAAAATGTTATTTCCAAGCGTAAGAGGTTATATGTTAAGGAACACCGAAGCTATAATTTGTTTCATATTATTTTCCCACCAATTTTAAGATCGTTCCTATGGCAGCTATATGATATAGTCGTCCGATTTTGATAAAATTTAATTCAAAATTCAAAACTAAATAAAAAATGTTATTTCCAAGAAAAGGAGGTAATAAGATAAAAAACACCAAAGATATAATTTCTTAACATTTTTTTTCCGATTATTCCTATGGGAGCTATAAGATAGAGTTGTCCGATCCGGCTGGTTCCGACTTATATACTACCTGCAAAAGATATAAGACCTTTGGGAAAGTTTCAGCCCGATAGCTTTAAAACTGAGAGACTAGTTTGCGTAGAAACGGACGGAAAGACGGACAGACGGACATGGCTAGATCGACTCGTCTAGTGATGCTGATCAAGAATTTATATACTTTATGGGGTCGGAAACGTCTCCTTCACTGCGTTGCAAACTTCTGACTGAAATCATTATACCCTCTGCAAGGGTATAAAAACACCGAAGTTATAATTTGTTTCATATTATTTTCCCACCGATTTTACGATAGTTCCTATGGCAGCTATATGATATAGTCGTCCCATTTTGATAAAATTAAATTTGAAATTCAGAACTAATTAAAAAATGTTATTTCCAAGCGTAGGAGGTTATATATTAAGGAACACCGAAGCTATAATTTGTTTCACATTATTTTCCCACCAATTTTACGATCGTTCCTATGGCAGCTATTTGATATAGTCTTCCGATTTTGATAAAATTAAATTCGAAATTCAAAACTAATTTAAAAATGTTATTTCCAAGGAAATGAGGTAATATGTTAAAAAACACCAAAGATATAATTTTTAACATTTTTTGTCCGATTATTCCTATGGGAGCTATAAGATATAGTTGTCCGATCCGGCTGGTTTCGACTTATACTTATACTACCTGCAAAAGATATAAGACCTTTGGGAAAGTTTCAGCCCGATAGCTTTAAAACTGAGAGACTAGTTTGCGTAGAAACGGACGGACAGACGGACAGACGGACATGGCTAGATCGACTCGTCTAGTGATGCTGATCAAGAATATATATACTTTATGGGGTCGGAAACGTCTCCTTCACTGCGTTGCAAACTTCTGACTGAAATCATTATACCCTCTGCAAGGGTATAAAAATGTCATTTCCAAGCTTAAGAGGTTTTATGCTAAAAAAAAACATCGAAGCTATAATTTGTTTCATATTATTTTCCCACCAATTTTCCGATCGTCCCTATGGCAGCTATATGATATAGTCGTCCGATTTTGATAAAATTAAATTCCAAAAAATTCAGAACTAATTAAAAATTGTATTTCCAATTTTACGATCGTTCCTTTGGCAGCTATATGATATAGTCGTCCGATTTTGATAAAATTAAATTCGAAATTAAGAACTAATTAAAAAATGTTATTTCCAAGCGTAGGAGGTTATATATTAAGGAACACCGAAGCTATAATTTGTTTCACATTATTTTCCCACCAATTTTACGATCGTTCCTATGGCAGCTATATGATATAGTCTTCCGATTTTGATAAAATTTAATTCGAAATTCAAAACTAATTAAAAAATGTTATTTCCAAGGAAATGAGGTAATATGTTAAAAAACACCAAAGATATAATTTTTTAACATTTTTTTTCCGATTATTCCTATGGGAGCTATAAGATATAGTTGTCCGATCCGGCTGGTTTCGACTTATATACTACCTGCAAAAGATATAAGACCTTTGGGAAAGTTTCAGCCCGATAGCTTTAAAACTGAGAGACTAGTTTGCGTAGAAACGGACGGACAGACGGCCAGACGGACAGACGGACATGGCTAGATCGACTCGTCTAGTGATGCTGATCAAGAATATATATACTTTATGGGGTCTGAAACGTCTCCTTCACTGTTGTCCGATTTTGATAAAATTAAATTCGAAATTCAGAATGAAATAAAAAAATTTATTTACAAGCGTAGGAGGTTATATGTTAAAAAACACCGAAGTTATAATTTCAGTAGTTGGGAAAGACGGGTTCTGGGACAATTTGCATATTAATGGCCCCCGCCCCCTTACTAATTAGCATATTAATGACCCCGCATCTCACTGATTAACATATTAATGACCCCCGCCTCTTCATTAACGTATGCGGGTTCTGGGACAATTAGGATAATCCAATAAATTAAGTGATTTTAATGGACTTTGAACTCATAAAAATGTCACGATCATGTCTATAAAGAGTATACTTAATTGCCCCCAACCCCACACCACCATGTGACAATACTGATCACGTGACCTTTTTGCCTCATTATCAACAATTAATATTCAGCAGGTGTTGCTGTACACGGGAGAAAGGTCGCACACTTTCCCCACATCCCCATGTGACAATATTGATCATGTATCCTTTTCCTCATTATTAGCAATTAATATTCAGCAGGTGTTGCTGTGCACGTGAGAAAGGTCGCAAACCCAAAACATCTAAAGATGGTTGCCTTAGAGGAACATGTCCGATCATGTTGGGGAATAACGTTTCCTATGATTGTAAAATTAATTTAGAAATCAAAAGAACCCCAATAAAATTAATCTCACAAGTTAATAATTCTCAGATGTCGAATATTTTCAAACAGACATTTTTGTTTCCGCCCCAGAAGGTTTAACTGGTAAATTCTCTAAGATTCTCTCCTTTCCACAAACGGGTCATAAACATATCAAAAAAGGGATTCAAGCAAGAGCTACCCGAACATGCGCACCTGTCTATTACCTGACCGGAATAAAAGGGACACATGCACAAGTCTGAAGGCGCACGCCCATTGACAAGATCATGGGCCTCACGCCAACGACCTCACGGCTGACTGCTAGCTCTAATACGTTCCCATAATAGGGGTTGAAATCACTACCGCGCAACAACTCGCAAATAGCCGACATATCTTAGTCAAGGAAATATTTTCCATTCTCCGTACCTGTAATTTTAACTCGAAATAAAAAGTCGGAAGTTTATTTTGTAGCATAATAATACATTTATTCATTTATATTGGTATTGCGAACATGTTTGATTATATATTAAAATTAATTTGATTCTTGCTTTGATTCCGACGATTTGCATAGAAGAAGCAGGCGCACGTTTCCGACGTCATTTCTGGATTACAAAATGTAAAGTGTTCACCATAATTCGTAGTAGTGAGATCATGTCCACCTCGATTCATGAACATAGTTTTTGTGTTTAGAAGGTATTGAAAATGCTGACCAATTATCTGTCCTTTAAATTGTTTAATAAATTGGTCAACTTCCTCATGAAACTTCATTTGGTTAATTTTATTTTCTTATAGGTCTTTACACATCTAGTCTCAACTTTAAAATGATGTATAAAAATTATTTTATTGTTTTGGAGCTACTTTTAAAAAATGTCAAAATAATGTATGCATTGTTAAGAGCATAAACCCCGCCCTTAAGGTGTGTTTCACAATAGGGAAACCGGTTTCCTTTAAACCTGTTTAATGACGGACAGCCCATTTCCTCGATATCAATGAGCTGACGACTCCCAAAAAACTTCTCTAGAAATCGTTTCTTTTCCACACCTTTACAAATAATTTGTTTTCCGCTTGTAATTGTCCTTAGATACTTTCGAGTTTGTGGAAATCTATTTTCTCCATCATTCCAAAAAATTTTGTGATGTGTATTGGTTAACCAAATTGCAGTCTTTCGAGATTTGGTATTTAGCATAGTAAAATCATATGGTGGTTCTATTAAAAAACTATTATTCAAGTTTGGATCTTTTTCGAATACAATTCCAATTTCCTTTAGAATAAAAATATTATTATTATCAAAGAAACCTTGAACATCAATCGATACAATATCTTTCAACATTTTTCTAATGTTAAACAACTCGTTGTACTAGTCCGTTTAGTGGGTTATATTCAACTAAACGGTCATGTATGAGGAGACAGTAAGCTTGGGTATTTTCATGTCTTGGTGTCTTTAGTTCTATTAAAATTCTCACATCAATAGGACCAATATTTACTGATTCGTTTTGATATGAAAGCTTAACCACAATAATAAGGGTCTTCAATTTAAATTCATTTGGGGTCAAAAATGGTTGTGATTAACGATTATAGTAACTAGATTGAAATCTTGTATACATTTCATATAGGTGAGCATACTAATTCTTACTAAAATCAACATTCAGATTAAATTTTATGACTTGGTATCTTTAGTTCTATTGAAATTCTCACATCAATAGGACCAATTTTTACTGATTCGTTTTGATATGAAAGATCAACCACAATAATAGGGGTCTTCAATTTAAATTCATTTGGGGTCAAAAATGGTTTTGATTCACGATTATAGTAACTAGATTGAAATCTTGTATACATTTCATATAGGTGAGCATACTAATTCTTACTAAAATCGACATTCAGATTATTATGGAAATGACTCAGAATTCATGTGAACTTTCAAGTTTGATAAGTTATTTGTGATAAGTTCTCCATTTAGTGCAAATCCAATTATGGCAAATCTTGGTTTTTCAAGGTTAACCGACAATTTCACATTTCAGCTCTATTGATTCCCATACCCCAATTTGGGGTTAACATATAAATCCCAACTCTGGAATGCGATTGATAGGTTTACACAACTTTTAATAATATCGTACATCTTAATTTTTGCAAAATAGCTCAGAGTTACATGGGGAACTTTCCAGGTTTTTTTTCGTAATTTTCAGTTTAAAAGTTTTTTCATTTCTGGTTTGTTCAAGATTCACCACGATTCTTAGTTAGCATCAACACTAGTTCGTGTTTACAATTTAACAAAACTTTTTTATAAACCTCAGCCAATCCCAACAAAATTTGATTGGTACAGAAAAGATGAAGTGGGGTCCTGTAGAAATTTCATCTCCACTGCTCCATCCAGAATTTAATAGGTATTGACTTTGAAGATTATCCAGAGGTATATAATTTTTTAGGGTAGTACTCATATTGACATGGACTTGACACGTTGAACACGTTGTATTTAGTTGTTACCTAGCAGTATTTTGATGGTTACTTTCTGTTTAGTCTTGTTTTTGGATGGTAACTTTTTGTATAGTACCTGTACAGTACTTGGTTTTGGATGGTTACTATCTGTATAGTATCTGTAAAGTACTTGGTTTTAGATGGTTACTAAATGTTAACAAGTATTATGAGATGCTATAGTCTCTTATTAAGAATTATTAAAGAACACAAGTTAAAGTTTCTAAGATGTGTTAGCCAAACACACTTTCAGTGAACTATCATTACCTGACCGTCATCAAAGTCACATGCCCAAGACCCAAGGAAATTTAATAAAATACTTCCCCTTCATTTGTACCTGTAGTTTTAATTACAGTCAGAAGCAAAATTTGTAGGATAATTCAATATTTTTTTTATATATTTAATTATTGTAAACATATTTCATTAAATTCATAATTAATTATATTTTATGTATATTTGTATATAATTAATTTTCTTACTCAATCCCTCTGTAAGAAACATGTCGGTTATTCCAAACGCAGATTTTCGCTTGGTTCCCATAGATAGATGTAAAATAGGTCTCACAATGTAATCTTTCTCAGATGTTGGATTATTTTTAAAGCATTCATTTGTTCTAACCCATAATAATATTATATCATATTTCGAAAGCATCATTAGCTAGCATAGGTGCGTCTTTCAATTTAATTTCTGATTCAAGTTTATGATAGAGGTGTTGGGACCTGGTAATATCGGTTTTTGTTGTCAACTATTTTTCTAGTTCTAGTTTTCTAATTCTATTCTAATTGTATACTATTTGTATGAGTAAGGCATCATTGTCTAAGATTCTGAATAAGTTTAATAAACTCTTTTATTACAATACTCATCTGGTTTTCGTGATTCATGATGGCGGTTGAGCTGCTTGGACTTTGATTACTAGGTATTATTAGATGGTTACTATCTGCTTGGTAGATGTCTATTAGTTGCTTACTAGTTTTTATTAGCTGGTTACTATATGTTTAGTAGATGTATACAAGTTGTTTAGTAGATGTATACAAGTTGTTTACTAGATGTATACAAGTTGTTTTCTAGCTGTTTAGTATCTGGTTTTATATGTTTAGTAGATGTATACAAGTTCTTTAGTAGATGTATACAAGTTGTTTAGTATCGGGTTTCTATATGTTTAGTATCTGTTTACTTGATGTTTACTAATTATTATTAGCTGGTTACTAGTTGTTATTAACGTCTACGAGCTTTTATAGTCTTTTGTTAAGAATGATCAAAAATTCTTGATCACTAGACGACTTTCGATGTGAAGTAAAAACTTACACTCTGATTTTCAATGTGTTTGCTATGTACATGAGAAAGAACGCAAAGCCAAAATATCTCAAGACTGATATATAAATCTTAGAGGAACATATCTGATTATGTTGGGGGAAGATGTATCCTGTGATTGTAAAACTAATTAAGAAATAAATTGTTCACAAGCTGTCTAAAAACTGTTTAGAAGCTCTTTTGATAAACAATTTTGATTCATAATGACAGATATTAAGAATATATAATAATATCATCCACTTTAACTAGTATATTGTTAAAATAAAACATTTCCATTTTTCATGTTCTTTCATCTTATGTAGGTATAATAAATGTAATCTTAACTAGCTAGCCTTACATCCCATAACTATAGTTATAAGCTACAATAAAATGTCTAGAAAGAACAAAATATATGAATGTCAAAAACGATTTAAAACTAACTATAATTGGGAAAGTAATTGAAATCACTCCGGCGTAATACAGTAAAAAAGAAAAAACACTGTGATTATCCCATTTTCTATCACCATAACAAATGTGTATACCCACACCTAAATGACCAATTGTATCCTTTGTCCAAAAATGTCTGTGACTTTCACTTATAAATTTGTCACCGATAATTGAAATCCCATTAAGCAAACCACCCATTGCTAACCATACCATAACCCCAGAGTCAAGTTGGTTACCTACAATAAACATAGGTGATGGTGTAAAGGATTGCTAAAATGCCTCGACGGAGGCGCAAAGGTCATAAAAAAAATGGTCATAAAAAATTTAATTAGGAAAGTATTTTTTATTTGCGAGCCATTTATAACTGTTGCCAACGACACAAACAGTTGTTACAAAGGATTTGCTTAAATGCCTCGACGCAGGCGCAAAGGTCAAGGTATTGGAAAAAATTCATGGAATATTATCCCTTCATAAAAGAGGTCATAAAACATATAATTAGGAAAGTATTTTTTATTTGCGAACAAATTATAACTGGTACCAACAACACAAATAGTTGTTACAAAGGATTGCTAAAATGCCTTGATGCAGGCGCAAAGGTCAAGGTAATGAAAAAATTCCTGGAATATTATCCCTTGACCAAAAACGAAAATTTCTTCTATTTGGATAATAAAAAAATATATATTTATTCAATACTTTGATTTTTCCATCAAGCTGCTTGATAAATCTAGTTGTTTGATATTCTCTAACTAATTGAGTAATAAGTTTTCATGTGTCTATTTAATTTACCAAAAGCAGTATTAGTCTTCTCTCATAAAATTGAACTTTTGGATCTCTCTAATTCCCCACCGGTGAAATATACGTTCCTCATATTTAAAAATTATGGTTTGCCAACCCCGACCAACCTCCGCAACATAGATGGGTACTTGTAATTCATATTTAAGATATTTCCATCCTTCTCTAACTAATATCCTTTTATCCATCATGTAAACAGGTTTAGAATTGTATTGTATGCTTCAACCCCTAGCCACACCCACCACTGTTACAGATTTGACTTTTCCAATGGCTGCCCCAGCTACCTAAACTGTACATTTCTTTTGATTTTCTCTTTTTCTTTCTAAGCAATGTACACAATTTGTAAGCTGGTTCTGACCTCCCTTTCTCTTTTTCTTTCTAAGCAATGTACACAATTTTTAAACTGGTTCTGACCTCCCTCTTTAATGGCATCCTCTACTTTATTTTCGTTATATTTCTGATCTTTTCGTAACAGTAGGTTGTTAAACTTTTATCATTTTATGGGATTATTGAGCACCCGAAATCCCAGATATTAACTCATAACATGTAACTAGCAGAATATAATCAAATATATCAGACTCTAAAAAGACAAGATTTACCTACAATTCAATTTACCATCTACAATCCCTGGAAAGGATTTAAGTATTTGCAGTTTAATTTTCTAATTTATTGATTACACATTCAGACACTGGTTTACAACCTCATAGAACTGACTCTCAAGGTATCTGTAATGCACAATATATTTCCGTCCCTTTTCTTCTAATCAATATTAAAAAATTTCAAAAACTGGTTTTGGAGTTCATTTTATTCTTAGCATTAAATTATTAAAAATGATTAAGCCAACAGAGATAATAATGTTTTTGTGATAATATCCCATGAATAATACATAATTCTTATTTGTATATTTTCAAAATTATTTATTTCAGAAAATTATTCATTAATCGCATTCAAATAATATTCATAATATATCTTGCAATTTTTTAGATTTATCAATAGAGTTTCCCAATTATTAATACTAAATTTTATTGCATCATATCTATTTTTAAGATTAAATATTAAGATAGGGTCGTGCTCGCGAGACATAGCGCTGACCAACTCACATTGGTCTGCCTCACCATTAAATTTAAGACATTCTAAGTCTGATATTGAATCCCTTATAAGAAAAATCATCTCCTTAACTTCCAGTAGCAGTCGTGACAGCGGATTATTTTCGATTTCCGCATCGTGAAAATCATTTTGGTGTTGAAACTTGGTTGTCTCCATCATCAGCTCGGTTATTCGATTTTCCACGTTTTCAATATCAAAGAGATGGGAATCGATATGGTTTTCGCTCTGCAAATCCACCAAGCGCCATTTTAGGGAAGTCCAACTCTTCTATAGTTTCGTAATAGATACTACCGAATTGCCGTCGCGACTTCTTGGAAACCTTTAAGATTTCCTTAAAGTTTCTTATCTCAATCAACTAATCTTCATTTATTTTAAAGTCACAGTGGTTGATTTGGCTGTTGATTTCAGTCATCTTTTGTCATTCGATTAAAATGTTGTACTGTTTTAGGTTTTGTAATCTCATCAACCAGGAAAAGATAGAACGTAGAATCCAGCAGGTACTTTATATCCACGGATCAAACCCCCTCCCCAAGAATCAAACCACCATCCCATGCGATTGGCTTAAGTAAAACCATTCCACACTGTGTCAAAGTGAGAAGAAGAATACATAAGAAACCGGAAATCAAAGGCAAAGTAAAATTGTAGGCCAATACATATCGATATTGGTAACTGTTGTTATACGAGTATGCGTACATTTAATTGTATTTAATATAATAGTTGTTGATAATTATAATTTTATAATGGTCATCATTAAGTAGAAGGAGTGGTACAGAATTTTTATTCTTAATATTTAATCTTAAAAATAGATATGATGCAATATCATTTAATATTAATAATTGGGAAACTCTATTGATAAATCTGAAAAAATGTAAGATATATTATGAATATTATTTGAATGCGATTAATGAATAATTTTCTCAAATAAATAATTTTGAAAATATACAAATAAGAATTATGTATTATTCATGGGATATTATCACAAAAACATTATTATCTCTGTTGGCTTAATGATTTTTAACAATTTAATTCTAAGAATAAAATGAACTCCAAAAACAGTTTTAGAAATTTTTTAATATTGATTAGAAGAAAAGAGACGGAAATATATTGTGCATTACAGATACCTTGAGAGTCAGTTCTATGAGGTTGTAAACCAGTCTCTGAATGGTATGGAGTTGGAAGCCATTTGTTAAAAATTTGTATTTACCAGCGGGAATCTGTGAAATCAATAAATTAGAAAATTAAACTGCAAATACTAAACTTTTCTCCAGGGATTGTAGATGGTAAATTGAATTGTAGGTAAATCTTGTCTTTTTAGAGTCTGATATATTTGATTATATTCTGCTAGTTACATGTTATGAGTTAATATCTGGGATTTCGGGTGCTCAATAATCCCATAAAATGATAAAAGTTTAACAACCTACTGTTACGAAAAGATCAGAAATATAACGAAAATAAAGTAGAGGATGCCATTAAAGAGGGAGGTCAGAACCAGTTTAAAAATTGTGTACATTGCTTAGAAAGAAAAAGAGAAAGGGAGGTCAGAACCAGCTTACAAATTGTGTACATTGCTTAGAAAGAAAAAGAGAAAATCAAAAGAAATGTACAGTTTAGGTAGCTGGGGCAGCCATTGGAAAAGTCAAATCTGTAACAGTGGTGGGTGTGGCTAGGGGTTGAAGCATACAATACAATTCTAAACCTGTTTACATGATGGATAAAAGGATATTAGTTAGAGAAGGATGGAAATATCTTAAATATGAATTACAAGTACCCATCTATGTTGCGGAGGTTGGTCGGGGTTGGCAAACCATAATTTTTAAATATGAGGAACGTATATTTCACCGGTGGGGAATTAGAGAGATCCAAAAGTTCAATTTTATGAGAGAAGACTAATACTGCTTTTGGTAAATTAAATAGACACATGAAAACTTATTACTCAATTAGTTAGAGAATATCAAACAACTAGATTTATCAAGCAGCTTGATGGAAAAATCAAAGTATTGAATAAATATATATTTTTTTATTATCCAAATAGAAGAAATTTTCGTTTTTGGTCAAGGGATAATATTCCAGGAATTTTTTCATTACCTTGACCTTTGCGCCTGCATCAAGGCATTTTAGCAATCCTTTGTAACAACTATTTGTGTTGTTGGTACCAGTTATAATTTGTTTGCAAATAAAAAATACTTTCCTAATTATATGTTTTATGACCTCTTTTATGAAGGGATAATATTCCATGAATTTTTTCCAATACCTTGACCTTTGCGCCTGCGTCGAGGCATTTAAGCAAATCCTTTGTAACAACTGTTTGTGTCGTTGGCAACAGTTATAAATGGCTCGCAAATAAAAAATTCTTTCCTAATTAAATTTTTTATGACCATTTTTTTATGACCTTTGCGCCTCCGTCGAGGCATTTTAGCAATCCTTTACACCATCACCTATGTTTATTGTAGGTAACCAACTTGACTCTGGGGTTATGGTATGGTTAGCAATGGGTGGTTTGCTTAATGGGATTTAAATTATCGGTGACAAATTTATAAGTGAAAGTCACAGACATTTTTGGACAAAGGATACAATTGGTCATTTAGGTGTGGGTATACACATTTGTTATGGTGATAGAAAACGGGATAATCACAGTGTTTTTTCTTTTTTACTGTATTACGCCGGAGTGATTTCAATTACTTTCCCAATTATAGTTAGTTTTAAATCGTTTTTGACATTCATATATTTTGTTCTTTCTAGACATTTTATTGTAGCTTATAACTATAGTTATGGGATGTAAGGCTAGCTAGTTAAGATTACATTTATTATACCTACATAAGATGAAAGAACATGAAAAATGGAAATGTTTTATTTTAACAATATACTAGTTAAAGTGGATGATATTATTATATATTCTTAATATCTGTCATTATGAATCAAAATTGTTTATCAAAAGAGCTTCTAAACAGTTTTTAGACAGCTTGTGAACAATTTATTTCTTAATTAGTTTTACAATCACAGGATACATCTTCCCCCAACATAATCAGATATGTTCCTCTAAGATTTATATATCAGTCTTGAGATATTTTGGCTTTGCGTTCTTTCTCATGTACATAGCAAACACATTGAAAATCAGAGTGTAAGTTTTTACTTCACATCGAAAGTCGTCTAGTGATCAAGAATTTTTGATCATTCTTAACAAAAGACTATAAAAGCTCGTAGACGTTAATAACAACTAGTAACCAGCTAATAATAATTAGTAAACATCAAGTAAACAGATACTAAACATATAGAAACCCGATACTAAACAACTTGTATACATCTACTAAACAACTTGTATACATCTACTAAACATATAAAACCAGATACTAAACAGCTAGAAAACAACTTGTATACATCTAGTAAACAACTTGTATACATCTAGTAAACAACTTGTATACATCTACTAAACAACTTGTATACATCTACTAAACATATAGTAACCAGCTAATATAAACTAGTAAGCAACTAATAGACATATACCAAGCAGATAGTAATTATCTAATAATAGCTAGTAATCAAAGTCCAAGAAGCTCAACCGCCATCATGAATCACGAAAACCAGATGAGTATTGTAATAAAAGATTTTTTTAAACTTATTCAGAATCTTAGACAATGATGCCTTACTCATACAAATAGTATACAATTAGAATAGAATTAGAAAACTAGAACTAGAAAAATAGTTGACAACAAAAACCGATATTACCAGGTCCCAACACCTCTATCATAAAATTGAATCAGAAATTAAATTGAAAGACGCTCCTATGCTAGCTAATGATGCTTTCGAAATATGATATAATATTATTATGGGTTAGAACAAATGAATGCTTTAAAAATAATACAACATCTGAGAAAGATTACATTGTGAGACCTATTTTACATCTATCTATGGGAACCAAGCGAAAATCTGCGTTTGGAATAACCGACATGTTTCTTACAGAGGGATTGAGTAAGAAAATTAATTATATACAAATATACATAAAATATAATTAATTATGAATTTAATGAAATATGTTTACAATAATTAAATATATAAAAAAACAAGAAAGGAAGTTAGCTTCGGCAAGCCGAAGCTTATATACCCTTGCAGCTATAATTATTAAATTTAAAAACACAAAAAATGATATTCCCAATAGTATAAGATAATATGTCAAAAAACACCGAAGCTATAATTTGTTTCATATTATTTTCCTACCAATTTTCCGATCGTTCCTATGGCAGCTATATGATATAGTCGTCCGATTTTGATAAAATTAAATTCGAAACTCAGAACTAATTAAAAAATGTTATTTTCAAGCGTAGGAGGTTATATGTTAAAAACCACCGAAGCTATAATTTGTTTCATATTATTTTCCTACCAATTTTGCGATCGTTCCTATGGCAGCTATATGACATAGTCGTCCGATTTTGATAAAACTTAATTCGAATTTCAGAACTAATTAAGAAATGTTATTTCCAAGCGTTGGAGGTTATATGTTGAAAAACACCGAAGCTATAATTTTTTTCATATTATTTTTCCACAAATTTTCCGATCGTTCCTATGGCAGCTATATGATATAGTCGTCCGATTTCGATAAAATTTAATTCAAAATTCAAAATTATTTAAAAATTGTTATTTCCAAGCTTAGGAGTTTATATGCTAAAAAACACCAAAGATATAATTTTTTTTCATTTTTTTGTCCGATTATTCCTATGGGAGCTATAAGATATACTTGTCCGATCCGGCTGGTTCCGACTTATATACTACCTGCAAAAGATATAAGACTTTTGGGAAAGTTTCAGCCCGATAGCTTTAAATCTGAGAGACTAGTTTGCGTAGAAACGGACGGACAGACGGACAGACGGACATGGCTAGATCGACTCGTCTAGTCATGCTGATCAAGAATATATATACTTTATGGGGTCGGAAACGTCTCCTTCACTGCGTTGCAAACTTCTGACTGAAATCAATATACCCTCTGCAAGGGTATAAAAATGTCATTTCCAAGCTTAATAGGTTTTATGTTAAAAAAAACACCAAAGCTATAATTTTTTTCCTATTATTTTCCCACCAATTTTCCGATCGTCCCTATGGCAGCTATATGATATAGTCGTCCGCTTTTGATAAAATTAAATTCAAAAAAATTCAGAACTAATTAAAAATTTTATTTCCAATTTTACGATCGTTCCTTTGGCAGCTATATGATATAGTCGTCCGATTTTGATAAAATTAAATTCGAAATTTAGAATGAATTAAAAAATGTTATTTACAAGCGTAGGAGGTTATATGTTAAAAAACACCGAAGTTATAATTTGTTTCATATTATTTTCCCACCGATTTTACGATCGTTCCTATGGCAGCTGTATGATATAGTCGTCCGATTTTGATAAAATTTAATTCGAAACTCAGAATTAATTAAAAAATGTTATTTCCAAGCGTAGGAGGTTATATGTTAAGGAACACCGAAGCTATAATTTGTTTCATATTATTTTCCCAACAATTTTACGATCGTTCCTATGGCAGCTATATGATATAGTCTTCCAATTTTGATAAAATTTAATTCGAAATTCAAAACTAAATAAAAAATGTTATTTCCAAGGAAGGAGGTATTATGTTAAAAAACACCAATGATATAATTTTTTAACATTTTTTTTCCGATTATTCCTATGGGAGCTATAAGATATAGTTGTCCGATCCGGCTGGTTCCGACTTATATACTACCTGCAAAAGATATAAGACTTTTAGGAAAGTTTCAGCCCGATAGCTTTAAAACTGAGAGACTAGTTTGTGTAGAAACGGACGGACAGACGGACAGACGGACAGACGGACATGGCTAGATCGACTCGTCTAGTGATGCTGATCAAGAATATATATGTATACTTTATGGGGTCGGATACGTCTCCTTCACTGCGTTGCAAACTTCTGACTGAAATCATTATATCCTCTGCAAGGGTATAACAAGAAAGAACGCTATAGTCGAGTACCTCGACTATCAGATACCCGTTACTCAGCTAATGGGACCAAAGGGAAATGGAGATATGAAAGGAGAAGCGTGAGATTGAAATGCGCCACCTACCGGCGTTAGACAGATTTGAGCGTTATGTTTTTTTTTTTTTTGGATTAATCGATAGGTATTGACGAGATCAATACATTTCAGTTAAAATTTGTTATCTAGCATGAAAATTGTATGCGCCACGGGCTTGGGCGGTTTGTGGGCGATAGAGTGTTCGTGGCATATTCGCGTGACCAACTTGCGCTGCGTACAAGGCTACGGAATCTAAATGTGAGATCATAATTCTCTATCTTTGACAGTTTCCGAGATATCCACGTTCATATTTACGATTTTTTGAAGTTCGTGGGCGGTTTGTTGGCGTAACAGTGGGCGTGGCACATTGCTGAAACAAACTTGCGCTGCGTAAGAAGCTCAGGAATCTGCATGCCAAATTTTTTTTTAGCCTAGCTCTTATAGTTTCCAAGATCTCAGCGTTCATCCGGACAGACAGACAGACGGATCGACTCGGCTAGTGATCCTGATCAAGAATATATATACTTTATATATATTTATATATATATATACTATATATACCGCCTAGCCTTCAATGTTGCCGTTATTTTTGCTCGAAATGAAAAATTGGCCCCGCGCGTAACCAGTACGTGCTTATTGTCATTGGGCCACTTGCTTGTACTGCCCTTAGTGCATCAACGTTTAACAATAAAGAGCGATTAGTAAGGCTCATCAGCAGTACTTGAAAGGGAATAACATTAAGCTGGGGTTTTGAACGTTATCTCGAAACTCAATATGATGTTGGGATGCTTTTTGAAAAACGATAATTTTTTCATTCACAGGGAGTTGTCGATATAGATGAATATCTGGTAATAATGTGGCGGGTTCTATCTAGTTTTTTAATGGAAGAATTAGTTTAATCTAAATAACATGTTCCTTCTAAGACTATAGTACGGGAAAACTTATTCTTTCAAGCCAAGGCGACCACCAGCTTTGGTGGTTCAGAAGTTACAGCATTTCGAAATTTAGTTATTCATAGATGGTTTTCATCTAAACTAGTTGGTTTTTCCAAGGTCGTACAACTACACTGGTCGGCATAAGTATTTTGACAAAACAAAAGTTAAATATACTCATAATTTGAACTTAGTTCTTGTAAGCTTTTGGCATCAATTGAAAGGTAATTTAAATGCCGTTTGAATGATACAATACATTTCTTAACCCATTCAGTATTTATTGAAAACGACTAATTAATGTAAGTCTACTTTTAAATCTACTTTTTAAACTTTTTTCCTCGACTTGAAAACTTAAATTTTTTGATGCAAAAAGTTTCTTCAAACATAAATAATAATAACTGCAAAATGAATTTTTCAAAATCATCGTTTTAAAGAAATATAAAAAAAAAAATTATAAAATCACTTTTGACCTTTATTGTCAAACTATGGTATTTAGACAAATTATTACACACCATATTATTTCAAAATACCTATTTCTCAAGACATAGCACAAGTGACATATTTTTTCTGCAAATCTATATTTCTGTTATACAAATCAGGGGGTGCTAACACTTTTTATATAGAATTTTATTCAAATATTTATTTATATATATTATATTATATTTATATATTATTTTATAAATAACGTATTTTCAGTGCCAGCTCTGTCAATTAATATTTATCGAAATGAATAGCGACGATGAAATTTAAATACTTTTGAGCTTGGGAGCAGTCGCAGTAAATAATATCGCGAAGGAAGAAAATAAAGCGCCACCTATCGTTCAATCGGCTGTTTACGAGATTTCAATAACATGGATCATATCGTGAAACATAGGTGGTAGTCCTCATTCCTCTCAAACTTTGTTGAGCTTGCTAATTATTATTATTTATTGTTTATTTATTTATTGTTTGGTTATAACTTTTTAAGGAATGGTACGATTTGAAATTTATTTGGCATGCATATGGGTATTGATGGGCAAAACATTAAAAAATGTGGGTGCTAGACGGGTTTTAACGTTATGGGCGATTGTTGGCGTAAGAGTGGGCGTGGCACCCTACTCAAAGAAACTTGCTCTGCACAGAAAGCCAAAACATTCTTGTTCATTCTCGTTCTGGCTCCATTTACGAGATCTCAGCGTTCATACGGACAGACGGACATGGTTAGTTCGACTCCGCTAATGATGCAGATTAAGAATATATTTACCTTATGGGGTCGAGAACGCTTCCTTTTACCTGTTACATACTTTACGACGAATCTAGTATACGCTTTTACTCTACGACTAAACGATATAAAATTGATGAACGATCAAGCGTAGTGAACATTTAAAAAGACTATTGTGGGCCAGCAATGACGACACGAGAACTATTTAAAGTGTTTCTTTCTTCTTTGACTTTATATTTTTTAAGCAACAATTTTGGCCAATTTTGGGAGATGCATGCTCTTTTAAATGGTTTCAGCTATAGATAAATAACGTATAATGTTTTGGTGCAACGATTGCCAGGTCTTGTCGAGTCATAAGCTGGAGGGTCGGTCATTTCCGTTTAAAATCGAGCAATATCTTCACGATGAGATCACTTGATGTATTTCGAGCCGTTAAAGGGCTTGCACGACAACCCTTTCTTTAAGAAAAAGTCGCTAAAGCGGAATTTGGTCATTTTGTCTGAACAGGGTGTCAAATCCACGGAGTTCAACAAAATGGTGTCCATTGTTTTTTCTAATATTTTGACATTGAAAAATTTATGGAGTCAAAATAATGTCCAAATTTATTCGATTAAGGTTAAAATTTCTTAAACGCGTACAAAGTTGCGGTGGGAATGCTAGTCTATCATATACTTTGCTTAAAGGTATATTATAATTTTTAACTAGGTTAGGTAAAACGTAGAACATTTTGGTGCTACTGTACGTCGTCGAAAACCGCCCCCATTGGGGTCCATAGGATATTAGTTTATTTTTATGCGTACGTTGATCAGGGCAAAAGCGCTTTCCGGTCGGACGACTTTTTCTTATAGCTCCCATAGGAACGATAGGTTAAAATGAACAGAAATGTGAGCACTGCTCATTGAGCAGCTTACAAACTAGCAACATTAAACTTTTCAAATCATATGTATACCCTGATCAGGACAACAAAGCTGACCGACTGGAGCCATAGGATGCAATAAGATATTTGACTGCAATTGGTGTTATACCCTTTTCTGGTAGAGTAAATAGGTATATTGTTTTCGTCGGAAAGTATGTAAAAGGTAAAGTTTCCGATCGAATATGGTATATGTATTCTTGACAAGGATCACTAGCCGAGTAAAACTTGCCATGGCCGTCTGTCCGTCCGTCCGTATGAACGCTTGGATTTCGGAAATTATTAAGGCTACAAAGCTGGGTTCTTGGATTTCGGTTTAATTCTAGGGATTCCTGCGCCCCGAAAGTTTGATTTAGCAAAAGCCTCGGACACTTTAAAGCCCACAAACTGAGAATCGGTAACTATAAAAGCTAAAAAGTTAGGATTAAGCATGCAGATTCTAGAGATTCTAGCGTAGCGCATGTGCGACGTCCACACTAAATGCCATTCTCAAAGTTTTGATGCTAAAATAATAATTTCAACTGAAATGTATAGGTTTATTCAATAAACAAATACTGACACGCCCACTGCAATCTCGGAATAAAATCTTTGGTGCTTGCATATATCCTCTAGCTGAGTAACGGGTATCTGATAGTCGAGGATCTCGACTATAGCGTTCTCTTATTTTATATATTTCATATTTTAGTCACATTTTAACTCATATGAGAAAGGAATCTTACTTCGGCAAGCCAAAGCTTTTGCAGCTTTTATAAATTTAAATGTAATTAAAGCAAGACAAAAATATTAACATCAAATTTGTACCTATTTGACCCCATGGTTTCTATGATAGCTATAGGATAATGTTACCTGAGGGGCCATATTAGTTGTTCTGACGATCAGACCGACATGGCTATATCGACTAATCTTGTGATACTGAAAAAGAATATTTTTTCACTGTGGGCTGCAGTGCACTTAGTGACTATTTCGAGAGTTGCTATTTATTTTTCTGGCCTAGCAATAAAAATGCGAATATATGTCATTAAAAATGTTTTTTTTTGTTTTTCGAAATATTCTTCAGCAAGATCTATACACTTTTGCATGCGCTCAAGCCAATAGTCGAAAAACAGTTTCCACTTTCATTGAGACACCTCCAAGCTGATTGAAGAGATGCCTAAGTATACTTCTATCTCACCTGACGATTTCGCATTATCAGTTCATCAATGTTCTCTGGCACGACTGTTTTGGACGGTCTTCGTTTTCGAGCGAGCGTCGGCCAAAATTGAATTTATTACCCCAGTTTTTTACAGAGCTAAAGGAAGGTGCTTCATCACCATACAAAGATTTAAGTTCATCGATGCACTCTTGTCGTGATAAACCACGACGAAAGTTGTGAAAAATGTTGGTTCAGCTTATTCCATTTTTCTGCCGAGATAGGTTTTTGATTAATGGTTAATCGACATCAAACGGGTCACACATGAAAAGGTTGTATGGAGGTTTTATTGATTCGAATCCAAACTTTCTTGGGAAAAGGCCAGTTGGACATAATATGGCTGGAAGGGACAAAGGCCAGAAACTTAAACAGCAGCCTTCGTATATATACACAAAGAAAAGCATACCTGCTGCGTTGGTACGATCGTAAAGATTGAGGCACCAATCGGAAGAACTAAAAGGTAGATAAAGCAGTGAAATTGTAGAAAAAAACTAAGAATGTGGAATCTTTTGGTGCCATTACGAATAAATGCCCAAGCTTATAAGCCTATATACATATTAAAAATACGCGTCAGATGACACCTCATTTGTTACAATCTAGATAGGTGTTAGTAATTAAGTATTCAAAGCATATTCTTCAAAAGGGGTTGATGCGTTAGCGCCGCCTTGGCTGATTTTTCTTGTTAAGATAGCTGAGAATTAATTTATTTTGTACTTCATTTCTAAAAAAGAATTTAAATATATTATCATTAGCACCTGTTTCGAATGCATCCTTAGATAGCAGCGAATTTTGAATAAGCTTAATAAACTTTTAAATTACAATGCTCATCTGGTACAGCTTTTAGATGTTGTAATTAGTTAATCACTAGCTGTTATTAGATGGTTACTGTCTCTTTATTAGATGTTTGCTAGTTGTTGACTAGTTGTTATTAGCTGGTTACTAGCTATTATTAATGGGGGGTGGGGACAATAAAGTATACTCTTTATGGACATGATCGTCACATTTTTATAACATCTAAACAAATTAAAATCAGTTATTTTATGAACTATGCTAATTGTGTCACAATTCGCATATATTCATGAAGGGGCGGGGGCCATTAATATGCTAATTAGTGAGGGGCGGGGGTCATTAAAATGCAAATTGTGCAAAAACCCAAGTTTTCCTATTACTCTGCATTACAAACGTCTGAACAAAATTAAAATACCTTCTTAAAGACTATTAAGTACCCTAAAATACAATTGTTCATTAATATACTACTCTACATTTTAATGTAATTAATGACTCATTTTTTCTATCCACAGGTCTTTTAAGGACACATGCAGCAAACATTTATATAATTGTTATATTTTGAATACATTTTACAATTTGCAAAATAACGTGTATAGTTTTAAGTTTATAAATGTTTGAATTGAACTACGGTTGGCCTTATTCGTAAGGAAGAAAAACCATTTTCGTGGTTTATAATGTCAGAATCTTATTTTTTCTGTACAATAAAAAAAAATACCTCATTTTATGTTCCTACATAAGGGTGTACAAAAAATATTTTTCTTACCATCACACTTTAGATTTTCAGCTTCACCTAATATCTTGCTTTAAACAAAGTTGTGTTTCAATGTTTGGGCATTGCGCGATACTCTTAAAGTTCCCTTAAAAATAACCTATTGCACACCTATGGCAGTTACAATTTTGTTCAATAAAACTTAATTTCAAATGCGTCACAGATGCCGCTTTAGTTTTTCAGTAAGGATAAGCACCCCCTTGCAGAGGGTAAAATGATTTCGGTCAGATGTTTGCAACGCAGTGAAGAAGACGTTTCCGAACACATAAAGTATATATATTCCTAGTCAGCATCACTAGTTGAGTCGATCTATCCATGTCCGTCCGTCTGTTCGTTTCTACTTGAACTAGTTTAAAGCTATCGGGATTTTACTTTTCTTAAAGTCTTACTTTTTTTTCAGGTAGTACATAAATCGGAACGAGCCGGATCGGACACCTTTATTTTATAAATCCAATACAAATGGTCAACAAAATAATAACATTTTCTTTTGTTTTAGCTTTGGTGGGTTTTTTACATATTTTCTTCTACTCTTAGAATTATGATTTTTTTAATATTTCAGAACTTGGAAGTTAAATTTTTTTAAATGGGACGACTATATTATTAATCTATCGTTTGAAAAATCGTATAATGATTGAGAATATAATAGGAAAACAGTTGTAGCTTCGTTTATTTTGATCATATTCTCTTCTGCGGCGGTACATAGCTTTTTTAATTATTTAAGAGTTACGCGTCAAATTTAATTATAATAATACTAATTAATATTTCAGAGTTATTTTTTTTAATCGGACGACTACATCATATAGCTGTCATAGGAACGATCGGATAATTAATGGAAAAATAATAAGAAAATAAGAATTGCTATTTTATTTTTGATCATAGTTTTCTCTACACCGGTACTTAAAATGTTTTTAACATTTTAAAATTACGAAATCGGACTTCTATATCATGTAGCTGCCATAAGAAGGACACCAAAAAAATTTGTCAAAATAATACAAAAATTGTTCTATTTTGTTTACGCAAAAACATATGTACTATTTGATATGTATGTAATATTATCTTAATATTTCTGTGATTATTGTTAAATTTTCTAAAAATCGGAAAGCCCTATTATACATTGCTCGTATGGTAACGACCTGTAAGTGCACTTTAGTTCAAAAAAAGAGTTTCACTTGTGAATAACCTTGTGAATCCCTTGGGACATGTCCTCTTGCAAAAGTGAAGAACAAGTGACGCTCCATATAGAAAATTGTATGGGATGTCCGCATTTTCACAAGTGAAAATTCAAATGAAAATTTTTCGAAGTAAAACGGGATTTCACTTGTTCCTGATACTCATTTTTCGGATGGCCTGTAACGTGCCGGTGACACGTCCCAAGTGAAATCACTTGTGAAAATCAGAATTTTTCCATGAGTTTTCACTTATGAAATCACTTGCAAGTGACACGTCCCAAGTGAAATCACATTCAGAATCTTTCCCATGAGTAATATAGAATTTTTAGTACATACGTAATCGTATTATTCACATTTTCAATAAGGGGACAATTATTGTTAGTAATTCTGTTTTTTTGTTTTGTTTTTTTGGTTTTCACGTTCGTCATCGCCTTTCTCAAACATTTGTTTGTTTCCTTGGCCAACGCTCCTCAAAAAATGTATGGGCATATGATAAAAAAATGGGTTTTACTTGTTTATTTGAATATTTACCTTTTAGAGCTGTGTATAAACCCTTTGCGGGATTTTTTTGGCACAAAACATATCATCATCCACTTTCGGCTAACGGAACCCATTGAATACCTTCAAAATTTAAAATAAGAACAATGCACAACATCTTAAACTTAATGTAGCACTTACCTGACTTTATTATATTAACTAGACGATTAAAGTAACTCTGCCTTTCAATCACTCAAACAGAATGCACCAAGTCTTCTCACCCCTTTACTTGATTTCTTTTGTTTTCTCTTCGCTGTTGGCGCGTGCCCACTGCACTTATACTCTTTTTAAGGCGAAATATATCCGACTACATAATTTGTACTTCTTAAGTAAAAACAAGGAAGAACGTTATAGTCGAGTACCTCGACTATCAGATACCCGTTACTCAGCTAAAGGGACCAAAGGGAAATGGAGATATGCAAGCCGCAAAGCGAGATTAAAATGCGCCACCTATCGGTGGTAGACTGATTTAAGCGTTATGGGCGTTAGAGTGGGCGTGGCACTTTGGGTCAATCGATAGGTATTGACGAGACCAATACAGTTCAGTTAAAATTTTGTATCTAGCATGAAAATTGTGGGCGCCACAGGCTTGGGCGGTTTGTGGGCGTGGCATATTCGCATAAAAAACTTGCGCTGCGTACAAGGCTAAAGAATCTAAATCTGAAATCCCAATTCTCTATCTTTGATAGTTTACGAGATATCCGCGTTCATACTTACGATTCTTTGAAGTTTGTGGGCGGTATGTGGGCGTGGCAAACTTTTTTATGTCAATCGATAGGTATTGATAAGAACAATTCATTTCAGTTTAAATTTTTACTCTAGCATCAAAACTTTAGGAGCCACAGTTTTGGGCGGTTTGTGGGCGTTAGAGTGGGCGTGGCAGTCTACTGAAACAAACATGCGCTGCGTAAGAAGCTCAGGAATCTGCAAGCCAAATCTCAATAGCCTAGCTCTCATAGTTTCCGAGATTCCAGCGTTCATCCGGACAGACGGACAGACGGATATGGCTAGATCGACTCTGCTAGTGATCCTGATCAAGAATATATATACTTTATGGGGTCGGAAACGCTTCCTTCTGCATGTTACCTACTTTCCGACGAATCTAGTATACCCTTTTACTCTACGAGTAACGGGTTTAATTATATTGTAATAAAAATATATAATAGGTAAACATAACATTATAAGTAAATTTAATTTACTTAATTTTACCATAATCAAATAATGTAATTATATAAAACAATATTTTTTTTT
The DNA here is from genome assembly GCF_014743375.2 of Drosophila subpulchrella. NCBI lineage: Eukaryota > Metazoa > Arthropoda > Insecta > Diptera > Drosophilidae > Drosophila > Drosophila subpulchrella. The sequence continues at coordinate 1,211,288 of NW_023665571.1, forward strand.
TTGACATACAATAATGCTCCTAAAATAATAGGGCATTCACATTTCGCTGCTCCACGAAATTTTTCCGCCGAAATGTTAAAAAAAAATAACGGACCGGCCGAAATTTGTCTCTGAGAGCGCCGAGTGCAGGCAGATTATAAGACAAAGAAAAAGAGGGAACTTCTCTCATTGTTGCACCCTACTGCAGAACTGAAGGGTGTATATACACTTCGGTTTTGCCGAGGCTACCTTCCTTTCTTGCTTTATTTTACCGTTATTCGTAACAGGAAGAAAGAAGCGATTCCGGCCCTAGAAAGTACCATATATGTATTCTTAACCGAGAACACTAGCGGAGTCGATCTAGCCATGTCCATCTGTCTGTCCGTGTAATCGCTGTTATCTCGGAATTTATAAGAGCTAGAAAGTTGATTTTCAGATACCATATCTTCGGATTTTGCGCAAGTTTGTGGGCTTCAACGCCCACAACGCTAAAGTAAAAAATTGATACAATCGGATTCATTAAAAGTTATGAGCAATTCAAGTTTTTTCCGCTAGGTGGAACAGTTTTCAGAATCGGAAAAGGCACTCTGCCGCCCAAATTTGTATACCCGTTACTCGTAGAGTTAAAGGGTATACTAGACTCGTCGGAAAGTATGTAACAGGCAGAAGGAAGCGTTTCCGACCCCATAAAGTATATATATTCTTGATCAGGATCACTAGCCGAGTCGATCTAGCCATGTCCGTCTGTCCGTCTGTCTGTCTGTCCGGATGAACGCTGAGATCTCGGAAACTATAAGAGCTATGCTATTGAGATTTGGTGTGCAGATTCCTGAGCTTCTTACGCAGCGCAAGTTTGTTTCAGTAGAGTGCCATGCCCACTCTAAAGCCCATAACGCTTAAGTCTGTCTACCGCCGGTATGTTGCGCATTTCAATCTCATTCATATCTCCATTTCCCTTTGGTCCCTTTAGCTGAGTAATGAGTATCTGATAGTTGAGGTACTCGACTATAGCATTCTTCCTTGTTTCAACTTGAGTTAAGATTTTGCCTGTAGTTCATAGTAGCCCCTATGAAGCCCATGTTTGACTCAAACGAGTGCCACGCCCACACTTAATCCTGCATGTGCTCTACGCATTGCTAGTTAAAATTTAACATTTTAACAGTTTACCATTAACATTTTTGTAGTGCCAATAAAGCCCATGGGTGCAGTTATGTTTAACTTTTTTATTTTCTCTGGCTTAAGCTCTTACAGTTACGACTTGTGCATAAGACAATTGAAGTACGTTTTATTACTAGTTAAATGAATTATTGCTGAAAATAATTGGTTTATCACAACTCGAGATAAAAATCAAGAGAGAACGCTATAATCGATGCCATTTACTATCAATTACCCGTTACTCAGCTATATACATATACAATTTTAATGAATGGTCCGATTTAAACCATTATGGCATGTAGATGGATTTTAATAATAAAAACAAAATACCTTTTAATTTCTTCATAAGCTTTCACAATGTAGGCACTTGACCTGTTTTAGCTTTATGGGCGTTAGAGTGGGCGTGGCACCCTGATGAAATGAACTTGTGCTGCGCAAGAAGCTCAGCGTTCATACGGAACAACATTACGGGCAACATTTTGTTATGTCAATTGATAGGTGTTAACCAAAGCAATACATTATCCAGCATTTAAGCTGTGGAGCCACAATTTCGGGCGTTAGAAAGGGGGTTGCTTGTTTGCATAAAAACTTGCAAGAGCTTTTTTCACTGAAGAGCGAAGGTCACATCTGTGAAACATTTTGACGTTTTTTTAATCAATTGGTGTTATTACACAATGGTGACCCAAAAATAAATGATTGGTTGAAATCTCCGGCACCCAACTTTATTAAAATTAATATTTAATCAAGGGCATCGTATGAGTGATAAGTTTTGAAATCAATCCGAGGACCCTGAAAAGCAATTTCATAAACCTTTCACAACACTGTTATTGGTTATTGTAGTGCGCCAACAATGGTAAATCAATTTTCAATTTACCAAATTTTTAACATTTGTTTTAAAGTATTCTAAAAATGTTTACAAATTTGGAATTTTGTAGTTAGAAAAACAAAAACTTTAATTTTGTGTTGCTGGCTTTCTAACGAACGAATCTAACTAAAAGCTTTGTGGTTATACTAAAATTGTACACATTTTTTCCTCATCCGTAAAACAAAAACATATACCATACAACCTTTAGGAATTACACTTTCATAAATAAGCGGAGCTCTAAAGCCCAAAGGACGCTACTGTTGTGCTCTTTACTAAAAATTATTTTCCTAATATCACAAACTTTTAGGTATGGACACATCTTGGAATAAAAAACATTTAACATGTCAAAACCAGAAACAATTAATATAACTTTTAAGCATATATGAAATCATTGTATATTAATAAGAAACCATAACATTTATTTAAAAACTTAGGACTTGTTCGCTCACATTATTTATTGTACAGTAATAATACTAATGCAACGCATAAATGTCTTCCGATAAAAATGAACCATATGCCAATAACGTATGGTTAATCATACAAGTATACACATAAAAATGCTGCAATTTTTTTTTATATTTGGAAAAAGTAGTAACTAAATAAAATGATTTTTTATCAGTATCTGTAAAAATAAAAACGTAGAACCGGAATTAAACTTCCTAAATGCTATAATATTTTAATAAAAAAAAGAATCTGATTTTATCTTAAATGATTATATTTTTACATTATCTTTGTACTTAAGGACAAATGCTTAAATAAAATGTTTATATTGTAAATAAACTTAAAATTGAGCTTATTTGCAATTAAAAATGTATCGATAAAGAAGTTTTATAATGGTAATCATCTTTTTAAATATTTGCAAATAAATATAAGCTCACTTAGAGCTTTTGTGACCTATTAGGCTAGAAACCGCGGAGAACGCTATAGCCCAATGCCTCGACTATCAGATACCTTTATATGTATGTATGTATACATGTATGCAAGCATCAAAGTAACTCTTTCCAAAATTGCAGGACACCACCACCTATCAGCGATTACAATATGAGGTTATAGCTTTCATCCGTGTAATATCCTATGCACACAGCGGCTTTAAAATCTTTCTTGAAACCTTTTGCGTATTCCAGTTCACATAGAGAATTGCTCAACCGAACAGCTGATCGGCATAAGCAAATCGTATCCGAAGGGGTAGCATGTGCAAATTCAGTTGCTCCGAAAAGAGGAAAACAAACGCAAAACTAAATACAATTTGAACGCAAGCATGTGGAATGTTTTCAGCGGCCAATTATTTCTTCATTGCTATAAGCAAGCGGATCAAAGATGAGATTTTCATTTAGGCAGGCTTATTGAAAGTTGATTAGGGACTATTGTGGGTAACCAGTGGCAACACGAGTATTTTCACAAGTTGGAACCGTTGGACCCTTTTATGCATTTATAACACCTTTCTCGCATACGGTTCTTTGACTATTTACATTTATTAGGCAATAATTTTGGGAGGTAGATGCGCCTTCACACAGCTTTTCTGTTCTGTTCTGTTTTTAGGTGCAACAGATGCCAGGGAGAACGTACGCTGGAGGTTGGTCATTTCCTTAAAAAAGCATATCAATATTTATTTTCAAGATGAGATCAATTGCTTGGGTCCGAGCCGTTGGGAGGCTCCTGCACCAACAACAATTCCATTATAACGGCGAGTTAGCAGCTTAAATGCATTTCCTTCTCAAAAAATCCCGAAATGCCAATTAAAACAAGAAAGGACACCAAAGCTATAAGTTGTTTCATATTATTTTCCCAACAATTTTCCGATCGTTCCTATGGCATCATATAGCTGCTATAGTCGTCCGATTTTAATAAGATTTAATTCGAAACTCAGAACTAATTAAAAAAATTTTTTTTTCAAGCGTAGGAGGTTATATTCTAAAAAACACCGAAACTATAATTTGTTTAATATTTTTTCCAACCAATTTTCCGATTGCCATAGGGCAGCTATATGATATAGTCGACCGATTTTGATAAAACTAAATTCAAAACTCATTAAAAAATGTTATTTCCAAGAGGTTATATGTTAAGCAAGGAAGAACGCTATAGTCGAGTACCACGACTATTAAATAATAGAAGGGGGATAATGATTTCAGTCAGAAGTTTGCAACGCAGTGAAGGAGACGTTTCCGACCCCATAAAGTATATACAAGGGTGGTCAAAAGTATTTTCACAAAAAAAAATTTAAATATATTCATAATTTGAACTTACATCTTGTTAACTTTGGCATCAATGGAAAGGTAATTTAAATGCCGTTTGAATGATACAATACATTTCTTGACACATTCAGTACTTATTGAAAAGGACGAATTTGTGTGAAAATGTCCTTTTTGAACTTTTTTCCTCGACTTGAAAACTTAAATTTTTTGATGCAAAAAGTTTCTTCAAACAAAAACAATAGTAACTGCAAAAAGAATTTTTCAAAAATCATTTTGCTTATATTTTTTATTATTTTTTGAAAATGCTTAGAAACATGCATTTTAGGCATATTTTTCTCTTTTTCATACAAATTTTTTCCGACAGTGTCACCTTTAAAAAATCATAAAAAATATAAGCAAATTGATTTTTGAAAAATTCTCTTTGCAGTTACTATTATTTTTGTTTGAAGAAACTTTTTGCATCAAAAAATTTAAGTTTTCAAGTCGAGGAAAAAAGTTCAAAAAGGACATTTTCACACAAATTCGTCCTTTTCAATAAGTACTGAATGTGTTAAGAAATGTATTGTATCATTCAAACGGCATTTAAATTACCTTTCCATTGATGCCAAAGTTAACAAGATGTAAGTTCAAATTATGAATATATTTAACTTTTTTTTTGTGAAAATACTTTTGACCACCCTTGTATATTCTTGATCAGCATGACTAGACGAGTCGATCTAGCCATGCCCGTCTGTCCTTCTATCCGTCCGTTTCTACGCAAACTAGTCTCTCAGTTTTAAAGCTATCGGGCTGAAACTTTCCCAAAAGTCTTATTTCTTTTGAAGTCGGAACCAGCCGGATCGGACCGCTATATCGTATAGCTGCCATAGGAATAATAGGAAAAAAAATAAAAAAAATTATGTCTTTGGTGTTTTTTAACATATAACGTCCTACGCTTGGAAATAAAATTTTTTAATTAGTTCTGAGTTTCGAATTTAATTTTATCAAAATCGGACGACTTATCATATAGCTGCCATAGGAACGATCGAAAAATTGGTGGGAAAATAATATGAAACAAATTATAGCTTCGGTGTTTTTTGACATATTATCTTATACTATTAGGAATATCATTGTTTGTATTTTTTATTTTATAATTATAGCTGCAAGGGTTGCCGAAGTTAACTTCCTTTCTTGTTTTTTTTGTTATTTTCTAAGTGCTCTATTAAATGTAACAAAGATACTCACATCCATAAATGGCTATTTTTAGGTTAATGTTAATGTTGGCAGATACTTGCTGACTTTATAAGGTATATATATTTTTAATAAATGTTCCGATTTAAAAAATGTATAGATTGGTATTGACTAACAAAAAATCCCAGCTTTACAAAATCTTATAAGTGTGGACGACAGACAGATTTTAGCGTTATGGGCGACTGTGGGCGTTACAGTGGGCGTGCAATTTTTTATTAATTTCAATATGAAAGTATTCACGAAACCAATTTATTTCTCTTAAAATGTATATTTTTTTCTAGCCTTAAAACTGTGGGATGTCTGTGGTTGTTAGAGTGGGCATTATAAAGATTAATTTAGGTCAATCGATAGGTATTGACGAAACCAATACATTTCAGTTTAGTTAATCTGCCAAAAACACTGGCACTCTTCTGACTAGATCGACTTGATCCTGAGCAACAATACAGGTACCCATCCAACATTTTTGAATTATTTCTAACATCGGTAGGTGATGGAAAAAAGTTTGTATGGGACTTTTGCTCAGAAGCACCCAAATATGATGGTAAACTAGAAATAGTTTGTGTTCCTGTTTAATATATATATACTTTTTAGGGACGCTTCCTTTAACTAGTTACCTACTTTTCCCCAAGTACAATATACCCTTTTACTCTCTAATGTGTTTTCGATTTTGTTGAATTAATATCGACTTTAGATACATTTTTATTGCAAATAAGTCGGGTGTACAATCTTAGTACTAATAAGTTTGACTAATCTCGATCAATACTAAGCGAATATAAGACATGTTTAAATCGAGGCCTAACAGAAATAATGCCAATATTTTAGTTTTTCCCCATTTTTAGTTTATATGTTAGGCAAATAAGGCGTTTTTGTTCGATACCATAATTTTAATAACAGCGCTACCCAAATATTATAATATTACATCATGGCAGTTTGCCATCAAAATATTGTAAGTTAGCGCATAGAACAAGAACGAGAAATGAAACCAACAGCAAATCGATGGTGTTTGCTTTTTCTCTATGATTTGTACGAACTTATTTCGTGTTTGAAGAAAAATGTAATAATGTGACCACAAAATTGGAATTATCTAAGTTATTATAAAATTCACAATTTCGACACTTAAAAAATGTATCCTAAATTTAGAGAATTTTTATCAAGAAAAGTTAATATTAGGTATGTATATATTTGATTAAGGGCCAGTTTGAAGGTAGAAATATTTTTTAGGTCAATACATTTCAGTTTTAAAAAGTTTCTGTAGAAGCCAAAGTTTTGGGAGGTTTGTGGGTATAACAGTGGACGTACAAACTTGCGCTGTGCACGAGGCAAAGGAATCTGAAATCTCAACTCTCTAGCTCTTATAGTTTCCGAGATCGTAGCGCTCACACGGACAGACAGGCAGAAGCGCAGACAGACATGGCTAGATCTACTCGGCTAGTGATGCAATCAAGAATATATATACTTTATGGGATCGGAGACGCATCCTTCTACATGTTGCATACTATATCCCGAATACAATATGAGAAGGGTAACTATTGAGTGGTGTAGGTTTTATTTAGGATAGTTGCGTTGGATATATGGTTACATATAGAAATTATATCTAAAAGTGTTCTGCACACGTTCTGCTCTGGAGTACGACTCTATCTCGACTACCTAACATTTTCAGACTCTGGTAACATTATTTAAAAGAATAAAGTCCCATTCTACACTAATATATGAAGTTTTGTTATATACTAGATTGGGCGTTGTTTACAAATATATCCTTTTAGTCGACGAGTAACGGATATAAGCACATGGAGAAACCAAAAAAAAAAATTCCTTAAAAAATCTTTTAAAACAATTCTTAAAACGTTTTAAGTGATTCTATTGTACACACGTATGATCGCCGGTAACTGGTTCAATGATAATCTCGATAATTAAGTTTAATGACTTTATTTAAAGTAGGGAAAAAATAATTTTCTAGTTTAACATCTTCTTCCGCGGAAAAACAGAAACTAACGATTCGTGCAGTATCGACTATTGTATTTTGAGAAAGTTGAAAGCGAGAATTTTATGTTAATAGATTAAAATATATCTTTACGTAAATAAAATAAACAAGAGAGAACGCCCGTTACTCAGCTGAGTGTACTGGCCGATCTCAGGGAGTGCGAGTGAGATTGAGATATACAAGTAGCGCCTTTTCCAAAGATTTCACGTTTTATTTGCTTAAACCTTTTAAATGAATTACCCGAATTAAAAAATTTTTGGCATGTAAGAAAGTGACAACTCGTATAGGGGGAACATAATCTTTAATGGATTCTAACCAATATTGCCAAACCAACTGATGGTCTAAAATGGCGTTCGACCCCGCCCATTCAAAAGCGAATGAAAATACTATTTTTCGGGCCAAAATGTCATAATAGTTGACACAGATAAATTACTGAATTTAAAATTCCCTATTTTTTTGTTAAAAGGCCACTTTGTCAAGTTTGGTAAGCTTGAATGCTTTTAAATTAATGTAGAGAAAGGCTTCCATTGGCTTCCATTAAAATATTTAAAGATTATTAATAGTTTATTCTTTGATTAATACACTTCATTGATACAGTTTTTTATACTTAAGTTGACGCATTAATTATTACTGAGACACACGCGACCTTCCTCTGTTGATGCTCAATCTCTACTGCTCTTGTGCAATTTTCACGCCTTTTAACACTACTGAAAAATGTTACGGAACAGAACAACTGATCTGTTATTAATAGGGCTGCCAATCCTACATTAATTTTCAATAACAAAAAGCTTTGGGACCAACTTTAAAGAATACATATATATGTATTCTATCTGTTCTAAAAATAACACTCCTTTATCCTCATATGCTATAATTTCTAAATGTTTTAGTTTCTATAAAACTCGTTTTCGTTTGACGATGCATAAATTCGATTACCAGCAATCCCAGTTGCGAATCTTTTACAAGTTCATAAAATTTTTCAGATGTTTAGAATGACGAAAATATTAATAAGCGGGTAATAAACATTACATTAAGGAGCATACATCAGGGAGCATAATTATAATAGTCATAATAATAATTTTTTAATAAAATGTAAGTTATTAAGATTTATAAATCGATAGACAGTAATCTTCAGTTCTAATAAATAATTGTAGCGTTACAACGTTATCACTTAAAAAACTTTTGGATCTTATTAAGTACGAAACAAAGGTTATTACACCCCATGAACATTTATCATTGATTGGAATCAAAAGTATAAAAGTTAAACAAATGCATAAGGCATTGACATAAAATAAATTTATTAATTATACAAATTGTATAAAACATTTACAAATTACTTTTTAAGTACTCAGAAAGGAAATACAGGACAATAAACTATTACATATACAAATTTAATACAAAAAATTATAAAGTCTCATACAATTTGTTTATGAAACCAAATAAAATATTGATATTATATGTATTCAGTTGTTTTTTCTATACGTACATAAATGATATCTTTTAGCATCAGCTGGTGAGTATGCGCTAATGGTGAAATTCCTCCTGTGAGGGAGAAGAATAGTGTAGAGCAGAAGCTCCAACAAAAAACAGAAAGAGTATAGGCCTTTTTGTTTAATGCCTAAGCGTGTGTATTTGCAAAATTAGGCGAAGAAGTCTAAAGTCTTATTGGTCGTTAGTGAGTTAATCTCGATGAGCTTGTCGACGCTCCTCGGAATTCGACCAATCAATCGTAAGTAAGCTCAAACTCTTTCACTTTGCCTCCTCTGAGAGCCTTCATCGGTGTTTTGGGTCTCTCTGGTCTCTTTGGCTACCTCAACAGTAATTTCGGGTCCTTATCTACGACTCGTTTCTACGCAAACTAGTCTTTCAGTTTAAAAGCTATCGGGATGAAACCTTCCCAATAATCTTCTTTCTATTGCAGGTATTATATAAGTCGCAACAAGCCGAATCTAACAACTGTATCCTATAGCTCTCATAAGAATGATCAAAAAGTATTATTTTTAAATTTAATAACAGTTTAACTTTGGTGTTCTTTGACATATAAACTTCAACTCTTGGAAATGTCATTCTTTTTATTATTATTGAAAAATAATAAGAAAATAAAAAAAGCTTCTTTTTTTATCAGAATCTTTTCCACTCCGGTATATAAACTTTTTTTTAGTATTTTAAAATTACGCACTCAATTTAATAAAAATCGGACGACTATATCATACAACTGCCATAGGAAGGATCAAAAAATTAATGTCAAAATAATACAAAGTCAGTTATAATTCGTTTTCGGTAAACATACACGGTAGCAAATTGAAAAAGAACATTTTCTTTATATTTCTTTAATAATTCTTATTTTTCTAAGTATAGGAACATTCTGTACATATAATGCTCCCATGGGAACAATCTGTAAGGGCTTAGAAACTTCGGCTTGCCAAGGCTAGCTTCCTTTCTTGTTTGACTTTAAACTAGTGTAATATTTGAGTGTCCCAAAAAACGGGAAGATCAATTTACAGCCAAAAATATTCTAAAAAAACAAAACCTACTCTCACTCCCACGCCCACAAACCGTCCAAGACAAAGGAATTTTATTTACAATACAAATTTTAACTGAAATGTGTTAATTTCGTCCTTTCCAATCGATTGACCTGCCATAAGTCTGCATTAAAATTCCTTAGTTCAGCGACAAGATAATTAATTTAACTTCGAGAAGCTCGTTTTTTCGGAGTCTCGACAATCGCACTGCACATGATAAAGGTCCGTCAGTTTGCTTTTTATACCCTTGCAGAGGGTATATTGATTTCAGTCAGAAGTTTGCAACGCAGTGAAGGAGACGTTTCCGACCCCATAAAGTATATATATTCTTGATCAGCATGACTAGACGAGTCGATCTAGCCATGTCCGTCTGTCCGTCTGTCCGTCCGTTTCTACGCAAACTAGTCTCTCAGTTTTAAAGCTATCGGGCTGAAACATTCCCAAAAGTCTTATATCTTTTAAAGGTAGTATATTAGTCGGAACCAGCCGGATCGGACAACTATATCTTATAGCTCCCATAGGAATAATAGGAAAAACAAATTAAACAAGAAAGGAAGTTAGCTTCGGCAAGCCGAAGCTTTTATACCCTTGCAGCTATAATTATTAAATTTAAAAACACAAAAAATTATATTCCCAATAGTATAAGATAATATGTCAAAAAACACCGAAGCTATAATTTGTTTCATATTATTTTTCTACCAACTTTCCGATCGTTCCTATGGCAGCTATATGATTAATTTAGGCATTATAAAGATTAATTTAGGTCAATCGATAGGTATTGACGAAACCAATACATTTCAGTTTAGTTAATCTGCCAAAAACACTGGCACTCTTCTGACTAGATCGACTTGATCCTGAGCAACAATACAGGTACCCATCCAACATTTTTGAATTATTTCTAACATCGGTAGGTGATGGAAAAAAGTTTGTATGGGACTTTTGCTCAGAAGCACCCAAATATGATGATAAACTAGAAATAGTTTGTGTTCCTGTTTAATATATATATACTTTTTAGGAACGCTTCCTTTAACTAGTTACCTACTTTTCCCCAAGTACAATATACCCTTTTACTCTCTAATGTGTTTTCGATTTTATTGAATTAATATCGACTTTAGATACATTTTTATTGCAAATAAGTCGGGTGTACAATCTTAGTACTAATAAGTTTGACTAATCTCGATCAATACTAAGCGAATATAAGACATGTTTAAATCGAGGCCTAACAGAAATAATGCCAATATTTTAGTTTTTCCCCATTTTTAGTTTATATGTTAGGCAAATAAGGCGTTTTTGTTCGATACCATAATTTTAATAACAGCGCTACCCAAATATTATAATATTACATCATGGCAGTTTGCCATCAAAATATTGTAAGTTAGCGCATAGAACAAGAACGAGAAATGAAACCAACAGCAAATCGATGGTGTTTGCTTTTTCTCTATGATTTGTACGAACTTATTTCGTGTTTGAAGAAAAATGTAATAATGTGACCACAAATTTGGAATTATCTAAGTTATTATAAAATTCACAATTTCGACACTTAAAAAATGTATCCTAAATTTAGAGAATTTTTATCAAGAAAAGTTAATATTAGGTATGTATCTATTTGATTAAGGGCCAGTTTGAAGGTAGAAATATTTTTTAGGTCAATACATTTCAGTTTTAAAAAGTTTCTGTAGAAGCCAAAGTTTTGGGAGGTTTGTGGGTATAACAGTGGGCGTACAAACTTGCGCTGTGCACGAGGCAAAGGAATCTGAAATCTCAACTCTCTAGCTCTTATAGTTTCCGAGATCGTAGCGTTCACACGGACAGACAGGCAGAAGCGCATACAGACATGGCTAGATCTACTCGGCTAGTGATGCAATCAAGAATATATATACTTTATGGGATCGGAGACGCATCCTTCTACATGTTGCATACTATATCCCGAATACAATATGAGAAGGGTAACTATTGAGTGGTGTAGGTTTTATTTAGGATAGTTGCGTTGGATATATGGTTACATATAGAAATTATATCTAAAAGTGTTCTGCACACGTTCTGCTCTGGAGTACGACTCTATCTCGACTACCTTACATTTTCAGACTCTGGTAACATTATTTAAAAGAATAAAGTCCCATTCTACACTAATATATGAAGGTTTGTTATATACTAGATTAGGCGTTGTTTACAAATATATCCTTTTAGTCGACGAGTAACGGATATAAGCACATGGAGAAACCAAAAAAAAAATTCCTTAAAAAATCTTTTAAAACAATTCTTAAAACGTTTTAAGTGATTCTATTGTACACACGTATGATCGCCGGTAACTGGTTCAATGATAATCTCGATAATTAAGTTTAATGACTTTATTTAAAGTAGTGAAAAAATAATTTTCTAGTTTAACATCTTCTTCCGCGGAAAAACAGAAACTAACGATTCGTGCAGTATCGACTATTATATTTTGAGAAAGTTGAAAGCGAGAATTTTATGTTAATAGATTAAAATATATATTTACGTAAATAAAATAAACAAGAGAGAACGCCCGTTACTCAGCTGAGTGTACTGGCCGATCTCAGGGAGTGCGAGTGAGATTGAGATATACAAGTGGCGCCTTTTCCAAAGATTTCACGTTTTATTTGCTTAAACCTTTTAAATGAATTACCCGAATTAAAAAATTTTTGGCATGTAAGAAAGTGACAACTCGTATAGGGGGAACATAATCTTTAATGGATTCTAACCAATATTGCCAAACCAACTGATGGTCTAAAATGGCGTTCGACCCCGCCCATTCAAAAGCGAATGAAAATACTATTTTTCGGGCCAAAATGTCATAATAGTTGACACAGATAAATTACTGAATTTAAAATTCCCTATTTTTTTGTTAAAAGGCCACTTTGTCAAGTTTGGTAAGCTTGAATGCTTTTAAATTAATGTAGAGAAAGGCTTCCATTGGCTTCCATTAAAATATTTAAAGATTATTAATAGTTTATTCTTTGATTAATACACTTCATTGATACAGTTTTTTATACTTAAGTTGACGCATTAATTATTACTGAGACACACGCGACCTTCCTCTGCTGATGCTCAATCTCTACTGCTCTTGTGCAATTTTCACGCCTTTTAACACTACTGAAAAATGTTACGGAACAGAACAACTGATCTGTTATTAATAGGGCTGCCAATCCTACATTAATTTTCAATAACAAAAAGCTTTGGGACCAACTTTAAAGAATACATATATATGTATTCTATCTGTTCTAAAAATAACACTCCTTTATCCTCATATGCTATAATTTCTAAATGTTTTAGTTTCTATAAAACTCGTTTTCGTTTGACGATGCATAAATTCGATTACCAGCAATCCCAGTTGCGAATCTTTTACAAGTTCATAAAATTTTTCAGATGTTTAGAATGACGAAAATATTAATAAGCGGGTAATAAACATTACATTAAGGAGCATACATCAGGGAGCATATTTATAATAGTCATAATAATAATTTTTTAATAAAATGTAAGTTATTAAGATTTATAAATCGAAAGACAGTATTCTTCAGTTCTAATAAATAATTGTAGCGTTATAACGATATCACTTAAAAAAGTTTGGATCTTATTAAATACGAAACAACGGTGATTACACCCCATGAACATTTATCATTGATTGGAATCAAAAGTATAAAAGTTAAACAAATGCATAAGGCATTGACATAAAATAAATTTATTAATTATACAAATTGTATAAAACATTTACAAATTACTTTTTAAGTACTCAGAAAGGAAATACAAGACAATAAACTATTACATATACAAATTTAATACAAAAAATTATAAAGTCTCATACAATTTGTTTATGAAACCAAATAAATTGATATTATATGTATTCAGTTGTTTTTTCTATACGTACATAAATGATATCTTTTAGCATCAGCTGGTGAGTATGCGCTAATGGTGAAATTCCTCCTGTGAGGGAGAAGAATAGTGTAGAGCAGAAGCTCCAACAAAAAACAGAAAGAGTATAGGCCTTTTTGTTTAATGCCTAAGCGTGTGTATTTGTAAAATTAGGCAAAGAAGTCTAAAGTCTTATTGGTCGTTAGTGAGTTAATCTCGATGAGCTTGTCGACGCTCCTCGGAATTCGACCAATCAATCGTAAGTAAGCTCAAACTCTTTCACTTTGCCTCCTCTGAGAGCCTTCATCGGTGTTTTGGGTCTCTCTGGTCTCTTTGGCTACCTCAACAGTAATTTCGGGTCCTTATCTACGACTCGTTTCTACGCAAACTAGTCTTTCAGTTTAAAAGCTATCGGGATGAAACCTTCCCAATAATCTTCTTTCTATTGCAGGTATTATATAAGTAGCAACAAGCCGAATCTAACAACTGTATCCTATAGCTCTCATAAGAATGATCAAAAAGTATTATTTTTAAATTTAATAACAGTTTAACTTTGGTGTTCTTTGACATATAAACTTCAACTCTTGGAAATGTCATTCTTTTTATTATTATTGAAAAATAATAAGAAAATAAAAAAAGCTTCTTTTTTTATCAGAATCTTTTCCACTCCGGTATATAAACTTTTTTTTAGTATTTTAAAATTACGCACTCAATTTAATAAAAATCGGACGACTATATCATACAACTGCCATAGGAAGGATCAAAAAATTAATGTCAAAATAATACAAAGTCAGTTATAATTCGTTTTCGGTAAACATACACGGTAGCAAATTGAAAAAGAACATTTTCTTTATATTTCTTTAATAATTCTTATTTTTCTAAGTATAAGAACATTCTGTACATATAATGCTCCCATGGGAACAATCTGTAAGGGCTTAGAAACTTCGGCTTGCCAAGGCTAGCTTCCTTTCTTGTTTGACTTTAAACTAGTGTAATATTTGAGTGTCCCAAAAAACGGGAAGATCAATTTACAGCCAAAAATATTCTAAAAAAACAAAACCTACTCTCACTCCCACGCCCACAAACCGTCCAAGACAAAGGAATTTTATTTACAATACAAATTTTAACTGAAATGTGTTAATTTCGTCCTTTCCAATCGATTGACCTGCCATAAGTCTGCATTAAAATTCCTTAGTTCAGCGACAAGATAATTAATTTAACTTCGAGAAGCTCGTTTTTTCGGAGTCTCGACAATCGCACTGCACATGATAAAGGTCCGTCAGTTTGCTTTTTATACCCTTGCAGAGGGTATATTGATTTCAGTCAGAAGTTTGCAACGCAGTGAAGGAGACGTTTCCGACCCCATAAAGTATATATATTCTTGATCAGCATGACTAGACGAGTCGATCTAGCCATGTCCGTCTGTCCGTCTGTCCGTCCGTTTCTACGCAAACTAGTCTCTCAGTTTTAAAGCTATCGGGCTGAAACATTCCCAAAAGTCTTATATCTTTTAAAGGTAGTATATTAGTCGGAACCAGCCGGATCGGACAACTATATCTTATAGCTCCCATAGGAATAATAGGAAAAACAAATTAAACAAGAAAGGAAGTTAGCTTCGGCAAGCCGAAGCTTTTATACCCTTGCAGCTATAATTATTAAATTTAAAAACACAAAAAATTATATTCCCAATAGTATAAGATAATATGTCAAAAAACACCGAAGCTATAATTTGTTTCATATTATTTTCCTACCAACTTTCCGATCGTTCCTATGGCAGCTATATGATATAGTCGTCCGATTTTGATAAAATTAAATTCGAAATTCAGAACTTATTAAAAAGTGTTATTTCCAAACGTTGGAGGTTATATGTTGAAAAACACCGAAGCTATATTTTGTTTCATATTATTTTTCCACCAATTTTCCGATCGTTCCTATGGCAGCTATATGATATAGTCGTCCGATTTTGATAAAATTAAATTCAAAATTCAGAACTAATTAAAAAATGTTGTTTCCAAGCGTAGGAGCTTATATGTTAAAAAACACCGAAGCTATAATTTGTTTCATATTATTTTTCCACCAATTTTACGATCGTTCCTATGGCAGCTATATGATATAGTCCTCCGATTTTGATAAAATTTAATTCGAAATTCAGAACTAATTAAAAAATGTTATTTCCAAGCATAGGAGGTTATATGCTAAAGAACACCAAAGATATCATTTTTTTAGATTTGTTTTTCTTATTATTCCTATGGGAGCTATAAGATATAGTAATCCGATCCGGCTGGTTCCGACTTATATACTACCTGCAAAAGATATACGATTTTTGGGAAAGTTTCAGCCCGATAGCTTTAAAACTGAGAGACTAGTTTGCGTAGAAGCGGACGGACAGACGGACATGGCTAGATCGACTCGTCTAGCCATGCTGATCAAGAATATATAGAACGTCTCCTTCACTGCGTTGCAAACTTCTGACTGAAATCAATATACCCTCTGCAAGGGTATAAAAAGTTTCTGTAGAAGCCAAGGTTTTGGGAGGTTTGTGGGTATTACAGTGGGCGTACAAACTTGCGCTGTGCATGGGCAAAGGAATCTGAAATCTCAACTCTCTAGCTCTTATAGTTTCCGAGATCGTAGCGCTCACACGGACAGACAGGCAGAAGCGCAGACAGACATGGCTAGATCTACTCGGCTAGTGATGCAATCAAGAATATATATACTTTATGGGATCGGAGACGCATCCTTCTACATGTTGCATACTATATCCCGAATAAAATATATACTTTTAGTCGACGAGTAACGGATATAAGCACATGGAGAAACCAAAAAAAATTTCCTTAAAAAATCGTTTAAAAAAATTCTTAAAAGTGATTCTATTGTACACACGTATGATCGACGGTAACTGGATCAATGATATCTCGATAATTAAGTTTAATGACTTTATTTAAAGTAGGGAAACAATAATTTTCTAGTTTAACATCTTCTTCCGCGGAAAAACAGAAACAAACGATTCGTGCAGTATCGACTATTATATTTTGAGAAAGTTGCAAGCGAGAATTTTATGTTAATAGATTAAAATATATCTTTACGTAAGTAAAATAAACAAGAGAGAACGCCCGTTACTCAGCTGAGTGTACTGGCCGATCTCAGGGAGTGCGAGTGAGATTGAGATATACAAGTAGCGCCTTTTCCAAAGATTGCACGTTTTATTTGCTTTAACCTTTTTAATGAATTGCCCGAATTAAACAATTTTTGGCATGTAGTTCGGTCAATCCAATCTTTTAAGCTTTTCTAGTTTCCGAGATATCCGCGTTCATACAGATGGACAGACAGACGGACATGGCTAGATCGACCCGGCTAGTGATCCTGAATAAGAATATATATTAAGACGGGTGCATTTGTATGGGGCCGACGAAAGTGACAACTCGTATAGGGGGATCATAATCTTTAATGGATTCTAAGCAATATTGCCAAACCAACTGATGGTCTAAAATGGCGTTCGACCCCGCCCACCCAAAAGCGAATGAAAATACTGTTTTTCGGGCCAAAATTTAAAATCCCCTATTTTTTTGATAAAAGCCCACTTTGTCAAGTATGGTAAGCTATATGTATCCTATCTGTTCTAGGCATAACACTTCTTTATCCTCATAAGCTATAATATCAAAATGTTTTAGTTTCTATAAAACTCGTTTTCGTTTGACGATGCATAAATTCGATTACTAGCAATCCCAGTTGCAAGTCTTTTACAAATTCATAAAATTTTTCAGATTCTTAGAATGACGAAAATGTTAATAAGCGGGTAATAAACATTACATTAAGGAGCATACATCAGGGAGCATAATTATAATAGTCATAATAATAATTTTTTAATAAAATGTAAGTTATTAAGATTTATATATCGAAAGACAGTATTCTTCAGTTCTAATAAATAATTGTAGCGTTATAACGATATCACTTAAAAAAGTTTGGATCTTATTAAATACGAAACAACGGTGATTACACCCCATGAACATTTATCATTGATTGGAATCAAAAGTATAAAAGTTAAACAAATGCATAAGGCATTGACATAAAATAAATTTATTAATTATACAAATTGTATAAAACATTTACAAATTACTTTTTAAGTACTCAGAAAGGAAATACAAGACAATAAACTATTACATATACAAATTTAATACAAAAAATTATAAAGTCTCATACAATTTGTTTATGAAACCAAATAAATTGATATTATATGTATTCAGTTGTTTTTTCTATACGTACATAAATGATATCTTTTAGCATCAGCTGGTGAGTATGCGCTAATGGTGAAATTCCTCCTGTGAAGGAGAAGAATAGTGTAGAGCAGAAGCTCCAACAAAAAACAGAAAGAGTATAGGCCTTTTTGTTTAATGCCTAAGCGTGTGTATTTGTAAAATTAGGCAAAGAAGTCTAAAGTCTTATTGGTCGTTAGTGAGTTAATCTCGATGAGCTTGTCGACGCTCCTCGGAATTCGACCAATCAATCGTAAGTAAGCTCAAACTCTTTCACTTCGCCTCCTCTGAGAGCCTTCATCGGTGTTTTGGGTCTCTCTGGTCTCTTTGGCTACCTCAACAGTAATTTCGGGTCCTTATCTACGACTCGTTTCTACGCAAACTAGTCTTTCAGTTTAAAAGCTATCGGGATGAAACCTTCCCAATAATCTTCTTTCTATTGCAGGTATTATATAAGTCGCAACAAGCCGGATCTAACAACTGTATCCTATAGCTCTCATAAGAATGATCAAAAAGTATTATTTTTAAATTTAATAACAGTTTAACTTTGGTGTTCTGTCATTCTTTTTATATTTCAGAATTTCGAATAGCGATCGGTAAATTATTGGAAAATAATAAGAAAATAAAAAAAGATTCTTTTTTTATCAGAATCTTTTCCACTCCGGTATATAAATTTTTTTTTAGTATTTTAAAACTACGCACTCAATTTAATAAAAATCTACTATATCATACAACTGCCATAGGAAGGATCAAAAAATTAATGTCAAAATAATACAAAGTCAGTTATAATTCGTTTTCGGTAAACATACACGGTAGTAAATTGAAAAAGAACATTTTCTTTATATTTCTCTAATCATTTTTATTTTTCTAAATATCGGAACATTCTGTACATATAATGCTCCCATGGGAACAATCTGTAAGGGCTTAGAAACTTCGGCTTGCCAAAGTTAGCTTCCTTTCTTGTTTGGTGGTGAAGAATAAAAACGTTTTATTTCCCAATTTGAGTGGACTGTATTTCAATTATTAAAGTTTTTCACATTTTTTGTGTGTCCGATGCTTTTCGTTGTAGTCTTAACACTAGGTCCTAAAAAATCTCTAAAGTGTGACGCAGCACCAAAATATACTAAAAGGGAAAAGTTAGTATTTCATATACCAAAAAACAATAAGATTCAAAATTAAATAACGGATGTAATGCGTTCATCAACATCCCGGGCCGCCCTGAAACAATGTTTCAGAATTATACAGTACAGCTAACTTGGTGATGGGTTGGGTCATCTCTCCAGTAGACGTCTTAAGTTTCACAGCGCGTACAAGTCCATCTGGTCCAGGATGAGCTTCCACTACACGGGCTTGAATCCAAGCTGCTGGAGGGAGATTTGAGTCCTTGACGAGGACTACATTGCCTACAGCGATGTTGCGTTCTTTGTTGCTCCACTTTTGACGTTGCTGCAGGGATGTTAAATACTCTTGGTGCCAGCGTTTCCGAAACCCTTGATACATCGATTGCAAGTGCTGCCAATAGTCCAGACGATTGATCGGCAAATGAGATCTCCCTCTGGAACAGTTGTGAATGGCCGTCCAATTAAAAAATGGGCCGGAGACAAGTAGGTAAGGTCGGTGTCAGTTGTATAGCATAACGGTCGCGAGTTCACCACTGCACTGATCTGAGCAATTAGAGTTTGCATTTGTTCAAAGGTTAGAACAGTTTTTCCCACAACTCGACGCAGATGTAGTTTGACGGAACGTACTGATGACTCCCACTTTCCTCCCCAATGTGGCGAATGAGGAGGTATAAAACTCCACTTAATTCCATCATTGGCCAGCGATTGTGTTAGATTGCGTTGATGCTCCTGCGAAGATAAAAATTGCTGCATCTCATCTAATGCCCGTTTGGCGCCAACAAAATTCGTCCCGTTGTCGCTGAGGATCTGTGAGCATTTTCCTCGAAGGGACATGAAACGCCGAAGACATGCCAGGAATGTGTCTGTGCTAAGATCGGTGGCCAGTTCCAAATGTATGGCTGATGTTACAAGGCAAACAAAGAGGCATATGTAGTCCTTAGTTTTTCGGGGATTGCGACCTCTCCTTTCCTTTAGTATAAATGGACCAGCGTAGTCACATCCTGAGTGCTGGAAGGGTAAAGCTTCTGTTATACGGATGCCTGGTAGATCGGCCATGAATTGGTGCTCCGTGAGTTTACGTTGGCGGAAACATTTGATGCAGTTGTGAACCAGATTTCTTATCAGGTTACGCGCACCAAAGATCCAATACTTTTGACGAGCGATTACAAAAAGTGCTGAAACTCCTGGAGGAAGATTTGTCGTATGCTCGTGTTCCAAAATCATTCTTGTGATTCGGTTCAGCTGGTAATTGTTAGTTGTCCAGTCGTCCACCAACTCGAAGAAGGCCATCCTTGCAGATAATCGGCGAGAGCTTCAGCAATTGGGAGCGGCTGTGAAGTGGCTTGTTTTCCGTCATTAGTTTGCGGTCTTCCATGAAACATTTCTGAGCCTCTTGCAGGCAAAGAATGCGAGCAGCCTGAATCTCCTCAAAGGTGAGCATCTGGCCATTTGCCAGCGTTGCAGATTTAATGGCCTTGGTCTTTTGGATGAAGCGCAAGGCGTAAGCTACAACGAGTACCAGCCTTGTCCAGGACGAGACGCGTTGTGTCAAAGCTTCGATTGGTGACAATGAGCAGCTTTCCTGTGCGGTTAATGCGGTGGTCTTCACTTCTTCCTTTCCATGGTTTTCTAAAAGGGAAGAACAGAACTTTTTACAGGTCAACTTTACCGCTAGAATTTCTGGATCTTGCAGCCATAAAGGTCCCATCCACCATAAGTCGAAATGGAGAAGGTCCGAAGCAAGCATTCCTCGTGTGGCGCAGTCCGCCGGATTCTCCTTTGTGTTCACATGATGCCATGCGATGCGCGGTAAGGCTTCGAGTATTTCTGAGGTTCTATTGGCTACAAATGTTTTAAGCTTAGATGGTGGATGTGAAAGCCAAGCCAAGACTATGGTTGAGTCACACCATGCATGTACTTCAATGTCCTTGTGTTGTAGCGCAGCAGTCGGCTCAGTAGCAAAGCGCCACACAGTTCAAGACGCGGTAGAGACTGCTGCTTCAGCGGAGCAACTCTGGTTTTTCATGCTATGAGCGAAACAGATACGGTGCCATCTGCTCGCACCACTCTGCTATAGATGACTGCGGAATATGCCTTGATGGATGCATCTGAAAATCCATGCAGTTCGATGTGATCTTCATTGTTTTGGACAAACCGTGGCAGGCGTAGATCTCGAAGGATGTGTAGGTCGTTACGGCATTTATTCCACCAATCCGCAATTTTCGGAGGAAGCTCCGTGTCCCAGCCGAGATCGAGTAGCCACAATTCTTGAAACAGAATCTTAAACTGCACTGCCACTGGCGACAGAATACCCAGCGGGTCAAAAATGCGTGCCACATCTGACAACACTTGGCGTTTGGTGTTGTCCGGTTTTGTTGTAAGGCAAACTTTGTAGGATAACATGTCCCCTTCTGGATCCCAATGAATGCCAAGAACTTTTGCTGTAGAATTGGTTCCTTTTCATTGTACTTCGGTTGTAGCGAGAGATGTGTCAGCGACACGAGATGAATTGGAAACCCATTTACCAAGTTCCATGCCTGCACATTTCATCAACTGGATCAACTCATTTTGATTGCGAACGAGCTCCTCCTCGGTGTGTGCTCCGGTCAGTACGTCGTCCACATAAAACTGCTCCTTCAAGATCTTTGCAGCGGTAGGAAAATCGTGTTGATGGTCGTGAGCTAACTGATCCAGGACCCTCACTGCCAAAAATGGTGCGCAGGATGTGCCGTATGTTACCGTGGACAGTTCATAGTGTTTAATAGGAGTCGTTTCATCTTCTCTCCAAATAATTCGCTGATAGCCACAATGGTTGGCAGCCACCCAGATTTGTCGATACATTTTGACAATATCTGCCGAGAAGACGAACTTAAACATTCTGAAACGCATACAAATCGCGAAAAGATTTCGTAGAATGCTGGGTCCAATGTGCAGAGCTTCGTTTAAGGACCGTCCGTTCGTGTCCTTGAATGAACCGTCAAATACGACACGTAATTTTTGAGTAATTACAGGATGGTGTGGCAAGTAAAAGCTCGGCTTTTTGTCAATGTCTTCTGGCGATAGTTCTCGAAGATAACCTCGCATAAATTGCACGTACTGTGAATGCAGATTGGGGTCTTTCTTTAGGCGGCGTTCCACACCCCTGAATCTTGTTAGCGCTCCTTGTAATGTATCCGAAAACTGTTCCTTTGAGTTTTTGAACGGAAGCTCGACGATGTAACGCCCCTTAGAGTCCCGAGTGTGCGTCTTCACAAAGTGCTGTTCAACTTCATCGTCCTCTGGTTTCCCATGGAATTCCTGATTGACATCCTCCAGCTCCCAAAAGCGCCTTAGCGATGCGTCAATGTCAATAGCCGTGTGCATTGTTGTTGTAGATGAACATCCGGTAGTAACGATAGACGTTATGACCCATCCAAATATGGTCGAAATGGCGATGATGTTGCCTTGGTTGTCGAACATCTTTTGACCGGTGAACACGGTCCAAACGTAGTCGCTGCCCAGGAGTATATCAACTGGCGCCAACGACTGATAGTCAGAATCCGCAAGCTCAAAGCCAGCGAATGCCTTGAGTGCTGAGGTGGCGATATCGTGTCTTGCCAACGTGGAGGTAATTTTGCTGAGTACGTGAGCACGTACCTTCATTGTGTGATCTGAGATCCTTGACTGCAAGTCCAGTGTGCTGCAGCCTCTAGTTGTCTCAGCCTTGATTGACGAGATTCTCTAGCTCTTATAGTTTCCGAGATCGTAGCGCTCACACGGACAGACAGGCAGAAGCGCAGACAGACATGGCTAGATCTACTCCGCTAGTGATGCAATCAAGAATATATAAGTTAAAAGTTTAGATAGTATTTTATTTAAAAAAATACAAACTTTATTACTTGAGTTCAGATTTACAACTAACTTTTCTTATGTTAATAATTAATAATGTAACCTAGGTGCTGCTGCCGTTTCTGCCGCTGCTGCTGCTGCCTCTGCTGACGTTCTCTGCTATCGTCATTGAACATCGCTGCTGTTGTTGATGTGGTCGGTCCTAATTGGTTGCTGTCGCTGATATTGCTGCTGCCGCGGTGCAGTTGGCCATTTCTTATTCTGATTGGTCAACTTAATTTGGCAATAATTGTTGTTGCCAAATGCACTCACCCAGTGTTGAAGCTTTCGCACGATCGTAAGGTGGGAAGTGCAAGCTCTGCGCACGTGGCTGCTGAACTCAATTGGGGGCCTATTGGGCAACGTTCTGGCCAGTATAGGGTTACTGTTGGGAAATTGGTGCTTATGCTTTTCTCGCGCTCATAACCAATTTGTTTTTGTTTGGGATTTTGCGCGTGTGGCGATACTCTTACTTGAGCATTTAGCATTCTGGGTGTTAACTCCTCCCCCCTTAAACGCGACTGTCCTCGGTCGCAACGTAAAAGAGTACAGATCCGGAAGGGGATGGCTCTTCAGTTGTTTTCGCTGGAGCTGGCAAGCCTTCTGTTGGTTTGCGCCTTCGCATGAATCGAATGATCAGTCCTAGGGTAACTACAAATAGGATGCTGGCGGATCCATAATTCAGGGAAGAATCTATAATTCCTTCGCTTCTGAGTTTCTCTAGTACTCTTGTGTTGTTTATGTTAAGTTCCTTGACCATTTGTAGTGACAGTACTTCATCTATTTTCGACTTTTCCGCTATTAATTGAAAAAGTGGGGGTTCCGGTTCGACCGTGCTGGTTTCTTTTGACTTGTAGATGTTTTCTCCAATTGTTACTGTAGAGTTCCTGTATTGGATTATAAATGAGCCCTGTAGTTTTAAGAGTTTTTCGTCCAACGAGACAAATCCGCTAAAGTCGTTAAGCAGTAGAGTTCCTGGCAATACTTCCTCGACATCGGGAATGTGTTGATTGTTGACCATTTTGCATACTGGTTCCTTAAGGTTGAGCAGAGCATTTACGCAAGTATCGTTACTTAAGTCTAGCAATTTTTCGGAATTACAAATAGTTTTATCGTTATGTGCCTCACAAGGTTCTGTTATTGCGAATAGCTGTTTCTTACATTCTAGTAGATTTTCATATTTAAGATCGTTAATTATATGGGCTTTTTTTAGTGCTTTTACTTTTAATGTTCTGCAAGTATCTTTATTAATTGTTGGTAGGCTAATAATGTAAATGAGGTCGTGGCCGTTGGTGGCAAGTTTGACTTTAGCAAATTCTAAAAGATCTTCTATGTCGAAAAATGACCTGTTTTCTTCTTTAAAAATGTTTTTTACAATGTTGGTTTCTTTTGCTGAGAAAATGAATGAATTCACTGTGTTAGATTTTGCCCAAGTTATTGCGTACAGAATGTTTGTAATTTCTTCTTTAATTAGTTGTATTTTGTATTTTAAAATATTGGCTTTTTGGTCTATTATTCCTTCCGAGCTTTTAGTAAATTTTATAATTGCATTTGTGGCATTACTGAGTTGATTTATTTTTTCGTTAATTAGCCGGTTTATTATTACTCGTCTGTTATTATTTTCTAGCTGTTTGTTGAACTAATAAGCTTTTTTATTAGTTATTGCTAAATGAAACAAGGAAGAACGCTATAGTCGAGTACCTCGACTATTAGATACCCGTTACTCAGCTAAAGGGACCAAAGGAAAATGGAGATAAGCAAGCAGCAAAGCGAGATTGAAATGCGCCACCTATCGGCGGTAGACAGATTTAAGCGTTATGGGCGTTAGAGTGGGCGTGGCAAATATTTTTTTGGGTCAATCGATAGGTATTGACGAGACCAATACAGTTCAGTTAAAATTTTGTATCTAGCATGAAAATTGTGGGCGCCACAGGCTTGGGCGGTTTGTGGGCGTTAGAGTGGGCGTGGCATATTTGCGTTACAAACTTGCGCTGCGCACAAGGCTACGGAATCTAAATCTGAGATCCCAATTCTCTATCCTTGATAGTTTCCGAGATATCTACGTTCATATTTACGATTTCTTGAAGTTTGTGGGCGGTTTGTGGGCGTAAAGGTGGGCGTGGCAAATTTTTTTTTGAGTCAATCGATAGGTATTGATGAGAACAATACATTTCAGTTAAAATTTTTATTCTAGCATCAAAACTGTAGGAGCCACAGTTTTGGGCGGTTTGTGGGCGTTAGAGTGGGCGTGGCACTCTACTGAAATAAACTTGCGCTGCGTAAGAAGCTCAGGAATCTGCACGCCAAATCTCAATAGCCTAGCTCTCATAGTTTCCGAGATCTCAGCGTTCATCCGGACAGACAGACGGACAGACGGACAGACGGACATGGCTAGATCGACTCGGCTAGTGATCCTGATCAAGAATATATATACTTTATGGGGTCGGAAACGCTTCCTTCTGCCTGTTACATACTTTCCGACGAATCTAGTATACCCTTTTACTCTACGAGTAACGGGTATAAAAATACGAATTTCAGGTTGCTTTGGCTTTATGCTTGTTAACAATTTATTAGCGAAAAAGAGTACAGCAGGCGAGACGAGAGTGCATTTAATGTCGAGATCAGAATTCGTACTGATTTACAAAGGGACAGCCAGCCGAATGCTGGGCCCAAGAATGCAAGTACACAAAAGACGAGAGAGCTAGATAAAGAGAGCTACCTTTCGCGATGCCATTAATATAAGAGATCGAATTAAGAAGTTAGTTGGCTGCTGCGGCTGCGTGACCCGACATACTCCCCCCGTTGGAAGCCTGGGTTTCAACATCATCCTTAAGGGGAAGCAGACACAGCTTGTTTACTGCTCGCTTTGTCACTCCTGATGCTGTCTTCAGAACGGCCACTCGAGCAACCCCATCTCCACCGAACAGGACCTCGATCACTCTGGCGAGGGGCCACTTCATGGGAGGCAAGTTTTCGTCCTTGACCAGAACTAAGTCATCGACAACCAGGCCAGGTTTTGGGGTGCGCCACTTGGAGCGCTGTTGTAGCAATGTTAGGTATTCTTCCTTCCATCGGGACCAAAAGATCTGCTGCAAGTAAGCCACGCGTTGCCATCCATCCAAGCGATTGAAGTTAAGACTGGTCACATCCGGCTCGACGAAAGAAGAAGGCGGACCACCATTCAAAAAATGTGCTGGGGTTAATACATCCAGATCAGCTGGGTTTTCTGAAATCGAGACTAATGGTCGAGAATTAACAACCGCCGAAATGTGACACACCAGGGCCCGCAACTCCTCAAAGGCTAAAACAGCAGTGCCAACAGCGCAGTAGAAATGATGCTTAGCGATCTTTACAGCCGCTTCCCAAAGACCGCCAAAGTGTGGCGACCTAGGAGGAATGAAACACCAATCAATAGCCTCCGCTAGGCAAAAGTCCAATGTAGCTCTCTGATGATCACTGCTGAGGAATAGGCGCCTTAGTTCAAGCAGCTCATTGCGAGCTCCAACAAAGTTGGTTGCATTATCAGACCAAATCTGCCGCGGCCTTCTTCTAGTGCATATAAATCGTTTATGGCCATGTAGAAACGATACTGTAGAGAGATCCTTGACAAACTCCAGATGAATAGCCTTCGTGGCGAAGCAAATGAAGACACAAACGTAGCATTTTACTGGAGGCTTGCTTCGCACCTCTGACTTGTAGAGAAATGGCCCGCAAAAGTCAATGCCAGTGACTTCGAATGCATGAGATCCATCAAGTCGTTCCTTTGGAAGATCCGCCATTATATGTTCCACTACTCGAGGCTTCATTCGAAAGCATCTAATGCATTTGTTTACCGCCTTCATCACCGTCTTTCTCCCCCCAATAGACCAATATTGGGATCGAATTATGCCAAGTAATGCCCGTGGCCCAGTGTGCAGATTGCGTTCATGAAAGTGAGTAATAATGGCAATAGTGACCGAATGACTCCGTGGTAATATAATTGGATGACGCCCATTAAAATCCAGAGAAGAATTCCTCAGCCGGCCATCCACTCTAAGAAGCCCAAATTGGTCAATGAATGGCGAAAGAGATGCGAGCGAGCTGGAGGAGTGCACCATTCCCTTTGACTGCAATGATTTGATGTCATCCCATAAATATGAGCGCTGGACAAGACGAAGCAACAGCAGCGTACCGCCTTGAAGGTCAGACACCGTGAGCGTAGGGCGATGGATGCGATTACTAAACTTATAGACGTATCCGAAAATTCTTTGAAGGGCAGCAAAGGAATTGGCAAATTTGGAACTGGACACTATGTCTTCGTATGGAGATTTTGTTAGCAGAATCCTCCGGCGAACCTCATGCGTTGGCTTTTCAGCAGTGATTGCGGTCGGCCAGTCAGCTTTGGGACCACAGAGGAATTTTGGTCCATGAGCCCAGAGAGGAGACTCGTTGAGCTCAGCAGGAAAAGCACCTCGGGAGAGAATGGCAGCTGGATTTAAAGAAATTGGAACATATCGCCACTCCACTGACTCAGTTAGCTCCTGAATGGCAGCTACTCGGTTCGCTACAAAAATATTGAATCTGGACGGCTCGTCCCGGATCCATGAAAGCGCAACAGCAGAGTCGCTCCAGCAGTAAACCTTTCCCTCAAATGCACTCGTCCCAGACACTTCTGCGATGAGCCTAGACAGGAGTTCCGCCCCACACAGTTCCAACTTGGGCACAGTGAGTGTTTTCAAGAGGCTACCCTTGACTTTGAGCAAAGTAATTGAGATCGGCCTTTGCAAACGATGTAGACACAACCACCATATGCTTCTATGCTGGCATCGCAAAATCCATGTATTTCACTCTCAGAGTTTGGAGAACGAACCAGCCGAGGAAATGACGCATGCTTAATCTGCCCAAAACTCGTACATATAGCACTCCATTCCGTATTCTGTGACTCAGGAAGGCTTTCATCCCAGGATAACTTCTCCTTGCACAGTTGTTGAAGGAAAATTTTCGATTTTGTGATCACAGGTCCAACCAACCCGAGAGGATCGTAGAATCGCGCTATTGCAGACAGGACAGATCGCCTGAAGGGTCTTGAGGTTGACTGTAAGACCGAAAAGGAAAACAGTAGTTGGTCAGAAACTGGATCCCAAGCGAGACCTAAGGTTTTTGCAAAATCAGTGCCATCATCAAACTTCAAATAGGACTCCTTATCCTTGTCTGCAACTCCATCCAAAACAGCCGACACATTGGAGCACCACTTTCTAAGCTTAAATTTTCCCTTAGCTAGAAGTTTTGATGCCTGATCCATAATGATGACTGCCTCTTTCTTGGACTTGGCTCCAGATATCAAATCATCCACATAAAAATCGCGACGAATGACCTCAGCCCCAAGCGGAAACGCTGTATGCTCGTCTGCTGCCAACTGATGCATAGCTCGCACAGCCAGAAATGATGCTGGCTTCGTGCCATAAGTAACGGTGTCTAGCTTAAACACCCGCAATTGATCCTGGGGGGAATCCCTCCACAAAATGCATTGCAAATGGCTGTCCTCAGGCTGAACCCTAACACAACGGTACATTTTGCAAATGTCTCCTGTGATTGCTACTGGGTGTGAACGAAACCGTAGAAGAATCTGGAACAGCTTAGGCTGAATAACAGGGCCTGCCATAAGAACATCGTTGAGAGAATAGCCTGAGGAACTGGCCGCCGATCCATCAAAAACTACGCGAAGCTTTGTAGTGGAGCTATCTTCCTTTATGACGCAAAGATGAGGCAAGAAGTATCGGCACAACCCGATGTCAGCGGCAGAAACTGAGGACATTGTCCTAGATCGAGATATTCTTTTATGAATGCTGCATATTGAGCCTTCAAAGATGGCTGACGATTCAACTTTCTCTCTAGGGACAAGAATCTTCGATAAGCTTGCTGGTAGGACTCTCCCAAAAGATCTAGATTGAACTTGGCAGGCAGCCGAACAGAATAATCACCAGCTGGCAAACGATTGACGTGTCTTACGAAATGTGCTTCACAGTCCAATTCTTCCTTAGTAGCGCGTATAATTGGCTCGGCGCAGCTTTCCACTTCCCAAAATCGTCGAAGAAGATCATCTAACCGATCGAAACTATTCTCTCTACTAGAGAGAAGTACATCTTGAGACGACATTAAAACCGAGCCATTGGAAAGGCCATAGCCTCCAGAAACAACCCAACCCAGACGCGTCTTTTGAATTAGGGGTAATCCAGGTGGGAGCTTGATTTGGCCAACGCACAACATCTCGAAAAAGAGGCTGGCTCCGATTAAAAGATCCTCCCGCTGGGGAGCATAAAACCTTGGGTCAGCTAACTGTATATTTTTGGGTATGTTCCAGCTGCCAATGTCGACGTTGAAGCTAGGCTGTCGCTCTGTTATGTTCGGAGCAATCACCGCGGTAATGTTGACCGAGTATTCGGAAGTTCGGGACTGAATCGTAATATTGACCGAGTGACCGTCCGTCACAAAACTGGAATCTCCTATTCCAGTTACAGATGCTGAGGACTTTACCTTCTTTACTTGAAGTTGATTTGCGAATCGGGACGTTATTAGATGCAGTTGGGAGCCCGAATCGAGTAGAGCTCGACAGGGAACGAAAACCCCAAAACGGTTTTTTACTAAAATGCTAGCCGTTGCTAAGAGCACAATATCATTACTAAATTCCTGTGCAATAAGAGCAGTCGAAGTGGAAGGCAGTGCAGAGGGTGAAGCAGAAGGAAGTGCTTCTTGAAGCTGTGCTCCTTCTTGTGAAGGAAAAGAAGGTGAGTTTCCCAGGTGAAGCAGGGTGTGGTGCTTAGATCCGCATGAACGACAAAGAGTTGCATTGCCGAACTTGATGACCAACCTTAAGACAATTTATGCAAAGACCGAGCCGCTT
Organism: Drosophila subpulchrella; assembly: GCF_014743375.2. Classification (NCBI taxonomy): domain Eukaryota; kingdom Metazoa; phylum Arthropoda; class Insecta; order Diptera; family Drosophilidae; genus Drosophila; species Drosophila subpulchrella. The sequence goes on from NW_023665571.1 coordinate 1,241,197, forward strand.
CGCTTCTTGAAGCCTATTCGCAGGAGACAGGATTTTAAAATTCTGACAATAAGAAATGGAATGCCCCGTATCATTACAGAATATACAGATCCTAGGGTTAGCATTCGAGGCAACAAATGCTGATCTACGCGCATTGGGTATTCTGTTACTTCCCACCTGATTGCCCGGCGTATAGTTTGCCATGGCCAAATCCATAGTCTCCAACGTCCTGCATCGCTGCTCCAGAAATGATGCCATTGACTCCCACGTAGGAATCAAATTGGCAAAGGCAGGGTCCTCTAAACGCTCTTCCCACTTTGCCTGACTTGCCGGATCCAACCTTTGGAACAGGACTTGGACGATGATGCATCCTGCGATTTGTTCCGTCGTGCCCAGTCCTTTGAGAGCACGAATATGAGCATTGAATTTATCGGAAAGATCCCGAAGTGTCGAGACGGAACCACTCTGCACCGCCTTTAGTCCCAGGATCTCAGTAATGTGTGCCTGAAAAACCAAACGTCGATTATGAAATCTATTTTTCAGCAAATCTAAAGCAATTTCGTAGTTGCCATCCGAAATTTCCAATGAGCGAATTGTTTCCAACGCTGCGTCCCTCAGGCATGATCGTAGATGCTGCAGCTTTTCTACGTTGTTGAGGTCCGGATGACTATCTATGATCGTGGTAAACATAGAATAAAAATCAGACCAATTTGCATAACCTCCAGCGAATTTTGGAAGCTCCAGTGGGGGCAGCAATGCTGCCCTATGTCGATGCTGACGCTTCTGGGGGCCGAAAACTCCCGGAGTGATGCCGTCAGCAAAAGTTGAATGCGAAAGAAGCTGTGAGGTGCGCTTTGAAATTTCGGATCGAACCGATGACTTCAGAGTTACGAGAATGTCATCAAATTTCTCACTTAAATCACTTTCAATTTCCTCTAAATCCAATTCTTCGAGCTCACCGAGCACCTTTTTAAATGACTCTTGAAGCTCATCAATCAACTCTAACCTCACATGAAGACCGGATTCGTCGCATGAAGTTAACGCCGCACTTGATAGGGCATCCACTAAGCGCTCCACTCTATTAAATAAAGCCGTTGCCTTGCGCTTTAAAAATATTGCCCTGTTTGCATCAGCGGTAACATCTCCAAAAGTTCCCGTAGGCATGGCTACAACAACAACAGCAGACGAAATGCCCGAAATTCGGCTCCAGCGGGAAGATGAGCGCAAAGCAAACGAGGGAATAACAGCCCGTTACTTGGCTATGTACGCTTCTATGTATAGCTGATTTTACGCCTTATATGTAAATTTCCGCAATCACCAACTGCTATTTATTTATAGCACTCACTGCATTTAAGGCCTTATGATTGTTGCTACGCCAATGCACCGCAGAAGCAAGAATGAAAAAGTCAGTAAATAGACTTATATGATTTGCACTTAGTATTATTTATGCACAAATCACGTCGGGGTCACCAATGTTGAACTAATAAGCTTTTTTATTAGTTATTGCTAAATTAAAAAATACGAATTTCAGGTTGCTTTGGCTTTATGCTTGTTAACAATTTATTAACGAAAAAGAGTACAGCAGGCGAGACGAGAGTGCAGTTAATGTCGAGATCAGAATTCGTACTGATTTACAAAGGGACAGCCAGCCGAATGCTGGGCCCAAGAATGCAAGTACACAAAAGACAAGAGAGCTAGATAAAGAGAGCTACCTTTCGCGATGCCATTAATATAAGAGATCGAATTAAGAAGTTAGTTGGCTGCTGCGGCTGCGTGACCCGACACTGTTCATTTATCTTATTTTCTACGACCTCATAATCATGGTGATCTGGTGATCCTGCCAGCCACTTCCATGCTGTCCCTATTGCTTCTATTGCTCTTTTTGGTCTTGTTTGTGTTTGCGTAAGTCGGATTTGATTTGTTTTAGTTCGTACGACAGATATGGTTGAAGCGGGTGAGATGAAGTAAGTGATTTAAATGATTCCTCTAAAGTTGTAAATGTCTCTTCGTAGCTGGTCAAGTTGAAAATGTGGATGATTTTAAACGTTCCGTCTTGTTTGGCTGCTAGTCCGGTTTCAAGTGAAATGAGTTGGGAGTTTGAATAGTCGAGGACCGTGGTAATACCCAGGCAGGTTGGTAAAAATAGTCTGAAAAATTATGTTTTAATATTATTTTTATGAATTATTTTTCCGCTTTGAGTTTTAATGGAGTGAAAACGAATGTTGGTGAGAGGCCAATGTTGTGGGCTGCCTGGTCCGCGTCTTCGTTACCCTTTATGCCTTGATGGCTTGGGACCCAAAAAAGTGTTATTTTTTTCGGATGTTCTTTTGTTAATCTTTGTATCTCTCTTATGGTGGGATCGCGATACTCGGGGTTAATTATTGCCAGGAGTGACGACAGACTGTCAGTGCAGACAACAAACTCTCCGTTTTTACTGGTGGCAAAGCGGCAGGCTAGTAATATAGCCGTAGCTTCTGGCACAAATATTGAATTGTAGAGGGGGAGCGCCCCTCCCGCTATGATGGTGTTGTTAGCGTCGATGACTGCGAAAGTGGTTGATTCCAAAGTTTTGGATCCGTCGGTAAACAGCCAATGTTTTTCACCGAGGAGTTCTTTTTCGTTTTGAAAGCGGGTGCGATGAACTGAGCTGGGAGTATGACTTTTTGTGGAGATACGCAGTTTGGTGTTGATGTTAGGTTAGTTCCGAGACCAGGGTGGAGATGGCCCGGACGATCTAAATCTGTTTGGTGGGGGTAGGTCCAATTTCTTGCTAAAGTTGGCGCAAATCCGGAGAGTAGAAGGATATTTGTATCTCCTTCTTTCTTTAAATATGTTTTTGAAGTCGTCAGCCAATAACCGATTTGGAGTGGTATATAATTTAGGTATGAGTCGGGTTGTAGTTTCTTTTATCCTGTTGGTGATGCTGGGTAGTCCGGACTCCGCTAGAGTGCACTTGGTCGGAGAGGTCGGAAAGGCGTAGATAGATCTTCGTACAGCTGCGTGGTATGGTGGTTGAATACTCTTGATATTGGAGGCTGCAATCCAGCCGAATATCGGGAGCCCGTAATCTATTTTTGAGAGTATTAATGCCCTTGTTATGTTAATTAAAGTATTTATATGTACATGAGAGTATTTTGAGCTTAAAAATTTAATTATATTGAGACGAGATTCTAACTGCTTTCTAAGTCTTAGGCAGTGTTCTTTAAATGTAAGCCTAGAGTCGAAGGTAATTCCTAAGATTTTTAAATGATTAGTTTGTTGAATGACTTTGTTTTTAAATACAATTTCGGGAAAGTTGCAATTTTGTTTTCGGCAAATATGTAGGACCTGACATTTTCCAATGGAAAGAGATGCCCCAGATGAAGCGCCCCACTGTTCCAGTTCGTCCAGAACGTTTGAGAAGGTATCTTTAACGGAATTGAGATCTTTCTTGTTGGTGTAAATAAATGCGTCATCAGCATACAATGAAATGGAAATGTCTTTGTGTCTGTTAAAAATTGAAGATACTTGCTCAAAAGCAATCATAAAGAGTACCACCGAAAGAGGGGAACCCTGGGAATGTCATTGTGGAGCTTATGTAGATTTGATGTTGAGTTATTGACTCGGACCCTGAAAGTTCTGTTGGTCATAAAGGCTTTTATAAGGTTATAAAGTCTTGGACCAACGCCCCAGAGTACGAGTTGGTATAACACTGAGTGTAACCCCACGCGATCGAAAGCCTTTTCAAAATCCGTAGCCAGAATGGATACGTGATTTTTTGTAGAAAGGGCCTTCGACGCGAAGTGTTGGAATCTCAAGAGAGCATCCATAGTACTGTGACTCTTTTTGAATGCAACCTGGTAGTGAGAGATACGGCTTTTTTGGGTGGTAAACCACATGAGCCTGCGTGCAATCATTTTCTCGACTGTTTTTCCTAGGCAAGAGAGAAGTGAAATGGGACGGAAGCTATTGATTTCTGGGTTAGTTTTGTTTGGTTTGGGTATAGGGATTATCGTGGCTGACTTCCAGGTATGTGGATAGGATCCTGTTTGGAGCATTGCGTTAAAGACCTCTAAAAGTTTATCATTAACAGCTGGTGGTAGGTTTTTAAGCATGGGATACGAAATTCTGTCAAAACCGGGACTTTTTCCCTTTGCCGTTTGAATTGCGATTTCTAATTCCAGTTTTGTAAAATTTAAGTCAAGTTGCCTCGCGGAAAGAGATGTAGGAATGGGTTGGTAGGTGTGGTTTAAATAGGTTTGCTTAGATTGACAGTACTGCTGAGAGAAGTTGTGGTCGGCCGAGTACTCTGACCAACAATATCCAAATTGCTCTGCAATTTTCTTCGGACAGGTAAGAAGACCAGTTTCCGTTTTTAAATATTTTATGGGGGTGGGGGGCACCCCAGCTAGGCGCTTGACATCGGACCATATCTTTTTGGGGGTAGTGAAAAGTGAGATTCGGGAAGTGAAGTTTTGAAAGCAGGTGCGTTTGGCAGCTAGTACAGCTTTTCTAAAGCAAGCGTTGGCTCTTTTGTAGAGTAAAAGATTCGGAATTGTAAGGTCCGATTTGTACTTGTGAAAAAGATCTTGTTTTTCGTCCCTAAACTCCTGGAGAGAGTGGTTCCACCAGGGGACTTTGGCCTTGTGTGGAATGCTTTTAGTTTGTGGGATGCTGCAGTTTGCCGCCGCCCTTATACATTTAGTAATTTGGGCAATTTGGCTGTTAAGGCTACCAGTTTTCCATGTCAATGAGATACTCGTGCATTTTGTTTTAAAACTCTCCCAATTGGCCAAGTCGGTTTTGTACTTTGGTAACGGTGGGGATTTATCAGCACTGAAACGGATCGATACCATTGTTGTGATTGGGAAGTGATCGCTGCCATACAAATTAGAAGCGATAGACCAGTCGCATATGTGCGCAAGTTGTGGGGATATCAGGGAGATATCTACGTGAGTAAGAGTATTGTGGGTCGAGAGGTGAGTGGCGGAGCCGTCATTAAGTGTGATTAAATTTAGGTCAGCAATTGTACGCTCCAGGGCTTTCCCCCGGGACTTGGATTTTGGCGATCCCCATAACGGGCTCCAAGAGTTGAAGTCGCCCAACACTATGAAGGGTCCGGACATATGGTTTAAACAGTCAATAATGTCGGTACTCCTGAAACTCTGGCAAGGTGGGATGTACATATTTATTATGGTAATGGGCCGGTCAAGATCAAGCTGGAGTGCGGAGCATAATATGTTTGATGTAATCTGTTTGTGGGTATGGGGGATGTGTCTTTTAATGAGCACTCCAATACCTTGTTTGGCTGACGTGTTATGGGGTAGGTTACAGAAATAAGCTAAATAGGCCTTAGGGCAAACAAAGCTTTTTGAATCGTTGGGCACATGGGTTTCCTGTAGGCATATAATGTCGGGCGAATTGTCATTAATGAGTAGAGACAGTTGGTTGTAATTGTTTATAAATCCATTTATATTCCATTGGGTAATTTTTAAAGGCATTTATTTAAATAGGAAAAAGAGGAGGGTACTGGGGGCGCTTTTAGAGATCTTGTTCCATTTGAGATTCAGAGTCAGAAAGGTTTTTTGCTTTGCTAAACTCGGAGTCTGTGGACATATTTTCATTTGTAGAATTACTGTGGTCCGAATCTAAAGTTTTTGAAACCGTTGCGCTTCGTTAATGATAGCGCGAGATTTTTTTAGTCGGTCTTTGATCATGGAGTTTTTATCTTGCGTTCGTGGTGACGGTGGTGATTTGGGGTAGTGGGGGGAAAGGGGGAAATGGGGGGAGCCCGGCAAGGGCGTTGGAGGAGAGGTGGGGGAGGGGGTTTCATTTGCTTTTTGTGTTACATTGGTTGTGCTTTGCTTGCTGGTTGATGGTTTGTTGTTGTCTTCTGCTTGCAGAGAGTCTTGCTTCGGTTTCGAAGCCGTTACCGAAGTCGGTTGAGAGGAAGCAACCTTCGCGAAGGAAGCCGAGTGATTGATTGTCGATGATGATTGTTGTAGTTGTTGTTTTTGAATAATTCTAGCTTCACGCATGCTGCATTTTTTTGTTGTTTTAATTTTTAGTAGGTCTCTTTGCTGTTGATACGCTGGGCAAGCAGGTGAGGAGGAGGGGTGTTGGCCTGAGCAGTTCGCGCACTCGGTGCGTGAGCAGGGCGCGGGTGGGTGAGGGGCAAGATTGCAGGTGAAGCACATGGTTGGATCATCACAGTGTCTAGCAGTATGTCCGATTCTCTGGCAGTTTTTGCACTGCATTGGGTTTGGTATGTATTCCCTTACTTTGACACTGTACCAAGAGATGTCCAGCTTACTGGGAAGATTGTAGAGATCAAAAGTGACCAGAATCACTCCCGAGGGTTTGGTGGCGTTGTCGATGGTTTTGGTAAACTTGAATACCGAATGCACGTTTTGGGCTCGTAGCTCTTTCACAATTTCTTCTTCTGGGATGTTGTTTAGGCATGGTGCGTATATTGTTCCCTTCACAAAGTTAAGAGATTCGTGGTAATTGAATTCGACGTCGCATAAGCCAGGTAAGTGGGTGGTACGGAGGAATTTGTCGGCCACTGGTTTGATGGTAATATGGATGATAACTAGCATCAATAGATTTCCATCTCTTAGCGTAGAAATGGAAATTATTTCCTTGCTGATGGTTTGTAGTGCCTTGTGTACAGCGAAGCAAGAGTAGTGTGAGATTGGTTTTTGGGAGTCTTTTGTTTTTACTATTATAGACTTTGGATTTTTTTGAACTGGAGTTGGAAGTTCAGGGAACTCTTCCGTAAGTTTTTGGTAAGGTCTTTTCTTTTTTGATTTGGGGCTCTCGCCTAGCACAGCAAAGCGATTACCCTGCAGATTGGGGGGCTCGGGGCCCATGATCGCGAGTGTTTTTCGTCTGTTTTGGCAGACGTAGGTGCACTCGGAGGGGGGGGGGAGGTATACTGAGCACAGGTTCCGAAGATCAACGATGAGAAAGAATAAAGACGTCCGAACTCGATGACTGGTAGTCGGTGTGATTTCTTATATCTTCTGGTGTATTAGGGATTGTGTTTCTAAAAAAAATGTCTACGGGCTTTTCTTTTGTTACTGAATGTATTGATTTATTGTATTCCTGGACCTGAAAAAGCAAATCTTTAAATACCATGCTCCCGTTGTCTTTTTTTAAGCACCTTAAAATTTCGGATAGTGTCGAATGGAACCTTTCTGCTTGTCCATTACTTGTTGATGCGTATGGGGCAGTGGTGTGCACTGAGATTTTAGGTTGGTCTTCAAGCATGAATTTTATAGCTGCAGAACTTAAAGAACGTTCGTTATCCATTATTATCCATTTCGGCATACCGAAAGCTATAAGCATTTCTCTTAAGGGGTTTTTAATATCCTCAGCTGCTCTTGACTGTAAAATTTTTACTTGAGCGTATTTGGAAAATTTGTCAATACCTGTTAATACGCTGTTTTTTTTCTGTGATATAAATATCTACATGGACTATTTCTCCTGGATATTTGGGGATAGGTGTTGGTTTAATTTCGCCCTTTGGCGGATGCCTATTGTATTTAGATTCTTTACAGGTCTGGCAGGACTGAACTATTGCTTAAATTTTCTTTTGAGCTTGCGGGAAAAAATAATTCTTAAGTATTTGTATTTTATTTTCTTTCGCATCTCTATGCACTCTCTTATGTTCTAGAGTTATTAATTCATTTTGTTGTAATTCGAACGTGACGTCGTCTACTTGTTTTCGCGTGAACCTTACTTTATATGAACTGAAATATGTGGGATAAATATTTTGTATTTTTCCCATTACTTCTTCGGAAGTAAAAATTCCGTTTATTAATCTGGGATCTAGTCTGCATGTTAGGATTGCTGTTATTTGTTCTTCTGTGTACTCTCTTCTTTTTACTATGTGTCTATGGTAGGTTGGGAATGGAATTTCAAAAGTATCTGAGTCCGTTTCGTCCATGAGTAGGAATAATTGATTTTTGAAAACATTAATGGGAGCTTCTACAGAAAATATAAGATTGTGAGATGAGCTTTCGTCGCTATGAATGGTTGCTGTGGAGCTGAGTGAATTTATTTCAGCCGGGGCCCTAGAAAGTGCGTCAGCTACTACATTAGCTACTCCTGGCTTAATTTCGTGATTATATTCGCCAATAAGGTCTCTCCATCGTTTTAGTTTCGCGTTATGGTTATTGACACTATTTGAAAAACTTAGGGGCTGGTGGTCTGTGTATATTACCACTTTCGAATATCCGTAAAGATAATGTCTTAGGCTTTTAAGTGCCCACACGATGGCTAACATTTCCCTTTCGTTTGTTGCGTAATTTTCTTCGGTTTTTGTGAGTGTACGTGAGATAAATGTTATTGGTCTATGGTTTTGTTCTAAGACTACGCCTATCGCATAACTTGACGCGTCGGTTGTAAGCAGAAATTCTTTTCCAAAATCTGGGTATGATAGGGTGACGTCTCGGGAGATAAGTGTATTTTTTAATTTTTCGAAAGCATTTATTGCTTCCTTGTCTAAGTTAATAGCTGTCCTGCTTGATTTTTTTTTTTGATATGCGACCTTCTTCTCCTCTGAGGAGAATGGTTAGTGGTTTTGCAATTTTTGCATAATCTCTAATAAATCTTCTATGTCATGCCTAAGAAAGATCGTAGATCTTTTAACGTTTTCGGAATCGGAAATTTTGCAATTGCTTTTATTTTGTCAATATTTGTCTTAACTCCGTCTTGTGAGATGGTATACCCTAAAAAATCTACTTCGTTTTTGAAAAAATGACATTTCTCTATTTGTACCCTCATGTTGGCATTTTGTAGGGTTGAAAATACTTTTTCGAGGTTCTGACCGTGTTCTACTTCGTTTTTGCTAAAAACGATTATGTCGTCCACGTATACATAGTACATTTTCCCTATGTATTCCCTCAGGATGTCGTCCAAGGCTCTTTGGAAAATAGATGGCGAGTTTTTTAGACCAAATGGGAGCCTGGTGAATTCATATTTTCCACCGTTTACTGCAAAGGCTGTTTTTTCGATATCCGTGTCCTTTAATGGGATTTGATGAAATCCACTTTTAAGGTCTAACACTGAAAAGTATTTATTATCCCCTAGCTGTGCGATAATTTCGCCAATCTCTGGGATAGGGTACCGATCAGAGATAGTGACGTCGTTGAGTTTCCTGTAATCTATTACTAATCTAAACTTTTTTTCTTCGGACTGACCTGACTTTTTTGGAACTACCCAAACGGGTGCATTATACGGAGAACGTGAAGGTCTAATAATGCCATCTTCGAGCGTTTCGTTTATTTGTTTTTCTACTTCCTGTCTTAGTGAAGCTGGGTATGGGTAGTGTTTTCCATAGACTGGGGAGTCTGATGAAGTTCTTATTTCTCCTACTACTTTAGTTGTGTATGCTAATTTTGTGTCTGGGTCGGCGAATAAGTTTTGTGACTCGGTCATATGACTGACTTGTGGTCCTATTGTGTTAACGGCTTGTGCGGCTAATTGGTGAATTTTAATTTTCCTTTTGTTTTCAAGAATGAGTGTATCGTTTTTGACATCTATAATTGCGCCTAATATTTTCATTGTATCGTTGCCTAATATGCCATGGAATGTTTTTAGTGTATCTAGTAGAAAAAATTTCATTGGTTTATCTGAGATATTGGGGAGTTTAAGAATCGTGTGTTGTGTAATATTATTGTTGCCTCCCACAGAGCTAACTGAAAAGTTTTTCTCGTTTGGTTTTGGGTTTGGTACCAGTTGTGGTTGGATGTAATTCTGGTTTGAGCCTGTGTCGTTACTTTAAAATAAGGTAGTGAGGAACGATTTATTCTAAAAAATAGAGCTCGGACATGTCAATGTATTCTTGTTGTTCTGTATCAGTTTGCCAAGTAAATTCTTCTTGAAGTTCGCCTATGTTATTATGTTCTGCCATTTCGTAATATTCCTGCTCTGCACTAGTTGTATCTTTTTGCGTTTCCTGTTGTGTAGTAGTTTCGGACTCGGTTTGAATATGAAATATTAGAAGTGCTGAGAGGTCGTTTCCCAGAATAATCGTTGTTCGCCGGCTTATTCATATAGTTAATATGACGCGATCGAATTGATTGATCAACTTCCATAGGTATTGCTTTTGCTTGGGGTCGGGGGGGCGGTGTCGGGGAAATATAGGGTGTTAATTGTCTTGCTTGGCCTGAATTAGCTTGATTGTAATAATTAGGTTGGGTGGTTTGTGTGAAGGGGAATTTCCCTGTTGCGGCTACTACTTGTATCTGTTTAGGGTTGTGGTATAAATGGGGATGCAAATTTTGTTTCGCTCCTACCATTCGGAACGGTTGGTGAGTTCTTGGTGGTAGTGTAGGCGGTTTTCCTGAGTAAATGTTTTTAGGTGTTTGATTGTTTCTAGGGGTCTGGTTCTCAAGCAAACTGCATAGGTGTAGTGCGTGCCCTAAGTCGTGCGGTTCTTTGATTGCTAACAGTTGAGCTAGATTTCCGTTTAGGCCTCTAACAAAAGTGTCTAGAGCTTTTTCCCTGTACATAGTTGTTAAAGATTGTATGGTTTCTTGTGAAACGTCCATGTTACTAACTTGGTTCTAGATGAGGGATAGCTGTTGGTAGACTGTTTGGTAGAACTCGACTATAGTATTGTTTCCTTGAGCGAGGGCATAGAGCTGGTATTCTAAAGTTTTAAGGTCTCGTTTGTCGGCAAAATGCGATGTTAGGCATTTCGAAATAGCTGTCCAGTCGAGTGGGGTGTTGTATGATTTTAGCACTGCGTCTGCCTGTCCAGTAATTTTATTGCGGATTGCTTAAAATAATTCCGTAATATTTTGGTGAACCAATTCTCCCTTCATAGATTTTTAAAACTCGAGCTACACTCTTTTTCCATGAGAAATATTCACTTTTGTTTCCTGAAAATTCCCTAAGCGATCGTACAATGTCCGGTATTTTGTCTAATTCACTAAGGTTGTGTGCTAGTTCTCGTTTAATTGTTTGGTCTGTATATTGCGAAAAATCATTATTGGCTTTAATTATTTCTTTCACCAAGCCCCTTAATTTGGTTTCTAAGACACCTTTTATTATTCCTTCGATATCCCTCTCGGTCATAAGTCGCGCATTGGTAGTTGCGGAAGGGCCTGTAAGGTTTCCTAGTCTGTCTGCTTAATCTTGGTCGGGCATTTTAGTTATTTTTTTGTGATCACGATATTTGAACAGTAGATTAAAAGGATGAATTTATATTTTAAAAAAATTTTTCTGATAGTTACTCAGAATTCGGAATGAAAATAATTAATTATTTCGTGCTGTAAAAATTATATGGTTTGATTTAGAGCTTAGAATTTAAGTGCTCTGTGTTTTCTTAATTCTTAATATAGATTTTTAATCCTTAAATATTTTTCTTTAAATTTGATAGGTAACGATTATTTTGTAAAAATTTTTGCGATCGATTTAATTTAATTTTAAAATTCTTTGATTCTTTGTTTATCAATTTAATTATTCGTTAGTTATTATACTTTTCCTTTTCACGGAATTTGTTTGTCGCTTGACAATTATTGTTTCCTTTTTTTGTTTGGAATATTTGCTTAATTTTATGCTTACAAAATAATCATATCTCGGTGTGCTCTCGTGCCGGTAATCTTGGTGTTTTTCCTTTTTGTCCCACGTTGCAGCGATTTCTCCAGAATGCGGGTCTACTAGGGCACCTCCTTTACACCTTTGTTTGCACGTTCCCTCCGAACGGATACTAAAGGGAATCACAGCGATAAAGTTTGGCCTGATATGTCCACCAGGTACAAGTCCTATTTGCAGGAGTGTCACTTTGTAGCGTTTTCTGGAACGGCACTTTAATTGTGGCACTCCGGGCTTCGGTGGTCGGGTTTTTTCGTACGGATTAGGCAGGATAATTTTACCGAACCGGCAGGATTTTTTTACTGCTCGTCGCGAAACGCGGATCTTGTATCTTTCGCGAACTTTTATATCAGGTCCCTGTTCGGGCGCCAGTTAAAAGTTTAGATAGTATTTTATTTAAAAAAATACAAACTTTATTATTTGAGTTCAGACTTACAACTAACTTTTCTTATGTTAATAATTAATAATGTAACCTAGGTGCTCCTGCCGTTTCTGCCGCTGCTGCTGCTGCTGCTGCTGCCTCTGCTGACGTTCTCTACTATCGTCATTGAACATCGCTGCTGTTGTTGATGTGGTCGGTCCTAATTGGTTGCTGTCGCTGATATTGCTGCTGCCGCGGTGCAGTTGACCATTTCTTATTCTGATTGGTCAACTTAATTTGGCAATAATTTTTGTTGCCAAATGCACTCGGCGTTGGGTTCAATCACCCAGCGTTGAAGCTTTCGCACGATCGTAAGGTGGGAAGTGCAAGCTCAGCGCACGTGGCTGCTGAACTCAATTGGGGGCCTATTGGGCAACGTTCTGGCCAGTATAGGGTTACTGTTGGGAAATTGGTGCTTATGCTTTTCTCGCGCTCATAACCAATTTGTTTTTGTTTGGGATTTTGCGCGTGTGGCGATACTCTTACTTGAGCATTTAGCATTCTGGGTGTTAACTTATATACTTTATGGGATCGGAGACGCATCCTTCTGCATGTTGCATACTATATCCCGAATAAAATATATACTTTTAGTCGACGAGTAACGGATATAAGCACATGGAGAAACCAAAAAAAATTTCCTTAAAAAATCTTTTAAAAAAATTCTTAAAAGTGATTATATTGTACACACGTATGATCGACGGTACTGGATCAATGATATCTCGATAATTAAGTTTAATGACTTTATTTAAAGTAGGGAAACAATAATTTTCTAGTTTAACATCTTCTTCCGCGGAAAAACAGAAACAAACGATTCGTGCAGTATCGACTATTATATTTTGAGAAAGTTGCAAGCGAGAATTTTATGTTAATGGATTAAAATATATCTTTACGTAAGTAAAATAAACAAGAGAGAACGCCCGTTACTCAGCTGAGTGTACTGGCCGATCTCAGGGAGTGCGAGTGAGATTGAGATATACAAGTAGCGCCTTTTCCAAAGATTGCACGTTTTATTTGCTTTAACCTTTTTAATGAATTGCCCGAATTAAACAATTTTTGGCATGTAGTTCGGCCAATCCAATCTTTTAAGCTTTTCTAGTTTCTGAGATATCCGCGTTCATACAGATGGACAGACAGACGGACATGGCTAGATCGACCCGGCTAGTGATCCTGATCAAGAATATATATTAAGACGGGTGCATTTGTATGGGGCCGACGAAAGTGACAACTCGTATAGGGGGATCATAATCTTTAATGGATTCTAAGCAATATTGCCAAACCAACTGATGGTCTAAAATGGCGTTCGACCCCGCCCACCCAAAAGCGAATGAAAGTACTGTTTTTCGGGCCAAAATTTAAAATCCCCTATTTTTTTGATAAAAGCCCACTTTGTCAAGTATGGTAGGCTTGAATGCTTTTAAATTAATTTTCAATAACAAAAAGCTTTGGGACCAACTTTAAAGAATACATATATATGTATTCTATCTGTTCCAAACATAACACTTCTTTATCCTCATAAGCTATAATATCAAAATGTTTTAGTTTCTATTAAACTCGTTTTCGTTTGACGATGCATAAATTCGATTACCAGCAATCCCAGTTGCGAGTCTTTTACAAATTCATAAAATTTTTCAGATTCTTAGAATGACGAAAATGTTAATAAGCGGGTAATAAACATTACATTAAGGAGCATACATCAGGGAGCATAATTATAATAGTCATAATAATAATTTTTAATAAAATGTAAGTTATTAAGATTTATATATCGAAAGACAGTATTCTTCAGTTCTAATAAATAATTGTAGCGTTATAACGATATCACTTAAAAAAGTTTGGATCTTATTAAATACGAAACAACGGTGATTACACCCCATGAACATTTATCATTGATTGGAATCAAAAGTATAAAAGTTAAACAAATGCATAAGGCATTGACATAAAATAAATTTATTAATTATACAAATTGTATAAAACATTTACAAATTACTTTTTAAGTACTCAGAAAGGAAATACAAGACAATAAACTATTACATATACAAATTTAATACAAAAAATTATAAAGTCTCATACAATTTGTTTATGAAACCAAATAAATTGATATTATATGTATTCAGTTGTTTTTTCTATACGTACATAAATGATATCTTTTAGCATCAGCTGGTGAGTATGCGCTAATGGTGAAATTCCTCCTGTGAGGGAGAAGAATAGTGTAGAGCAGAAGCTCCAACAAAAAACAGAAAGAGTATAGGCCTTTTTGTTTAATGCCTAAGCGTGTGTATTTGTAAAATTAGGCAAAGAAGTCTAAAGTCTTATTGGTCGTTAGTGAGTTAATCTCGATGAGCTTGTCGACGCTCCTCGGAATTCGACCAATCAATCGTAAGTAAGCTCAAACTCTTTCACTTCGCCTCCTCTGAGAGCCTTCATCGGTGTTTTGGGTCTCTCTGGTCTCTTTGGCTACCTCAACAGTAATTTCGGGTCCTTATCTACGACTCGTTTCTACGCAAACTAGTCTTTCAGTTTAAAAGCTATCGGGATGAAACCTTCCCAATAATCTTCTTTCTATTGCAGGTATTATATAAGTCGCAACAAGCCGGATCTAACAACTGTATCCTATAGCTCTCATAAGAATGATCAAAAAGTATTATTTTTAAATTTAATAAAAGTTTAACTTTGGTGTTCTGTCATTCTTTTTATATTTCAGAATTTCGAATAGCGATCGGTAAATTATTGGAAAATAATAAGAAAATAAAAAAAGATTCTTTTTTTATCAGAATCTTTTCCACTCCGGTATATACATTTTTTTTTAGTATTTTAAAATTACGCACTCAATTTAATAAAAATCTACTATATCATACAATACAAAGTCAGTTATAATTCGTTTTCGGTAAACATACACGGTAGTAAATTGAAAAAGAACATTTTCTTTATATTTCTCTAATCATTTTTATTTTTCTAAATATCGGAACATTCTGTACATATAATGCTCCCATGGGAACAATCTGTAAGGGCTTAGAAACTTCGGCTTGCCAAAGCTAGCTTCCTTTCTTGTTTGGTGGTGAAGAATAAAAACGTTTTATTTCCCAATTTGAGTGGACTGTATTTCAATTATTAAAGTTTGTCACATTTTGTGTGTGTCCGATGCTTTTTGTTGTAGTCTTAACACTAGGTCCTAAAAAATCTCTAAAGTGTGACGCAGCACCAAAATATACTAAAAGGGAAAAGTTAGTATTTCATATACCAAAAGACAATAAGATTCCAAATTAAATAACGGATGTAATGCGTTCATCAACATCCCGGGCCGCCCTGAAACAATGTTTCAGAATTATACAGTACAGCTAACTTGGTGATGGGTTGGGTCATCTCTCCAGTAGACGTCTTAAGTTTCACAGCGCGTACAAGTCCATCTGGTCCAGGATGAGCTTCCACTACACGGGCTAGAATCCAAGCTGCTGGAGGGAGATTTGAGTCCTTGACGAGGACTACATTGCCTACAGCGATGTTGCGTTCTTTGTTGCTCCACTTTTGACGTTGCTGCAGGGATGTTAAATACTCTTGGTGCCAGCGTTTCCGAAACCCTTGATACATCGATTGCAAGTGCTGCCAATAGTCCAGACGATTGATCGGCAAATGAGATCTCCCTCTGGAACAGTTGTGAATGGCCGTCCAATTAAAAAATGGGCCGGAGACAAGTAGGTAAGGTCGGTGTCAGTTGTATAGCATAACGGTCGCGAGTTCACCACTGCACTGATCTGAGCAATTAGAGTTTGCATTTGTTCAAAGGTTAGAACAGTTTTTCCCACAACTCGACGCAGATGTAGTTTGACGGAACGTACTGATGACTCCCACTTTTCTCCCCAATGTGGCGAATGAGGAGGTATAAAACTCCACTTAATTCCATCATTGGCCAGCGATTGTGTTAGATTGCGTTGATGCTCCTGCGAAGATAAAAATTGCTGCATCTCATCTAATGCCCGTTTGGCGCCAACAAAATTCGTCCCGTTGTCGCTGAGGATCTGTGAGCATTTTCCTCGAAGGGACATGAAACGCCGAAGACATGCCAGGAATGTGTCTGTGCTAAGATCGGTGGCCAGTTCCAAATGTATGGCTGATGTTACAAGGCAAACAAAGAGGCATATGTAGCCCTTAGTTTTTCGGGGATTGCGACCTCTCCTTTCCTTTAGTATAAAGGGACCAGCGTAGTCACAGCCTGAGTGCTGGAAGGGTAAAGCTTCTGTTATACGGATGCCTGGTAGATCGGCCATGAATTGGTGCTCCGTGAGTTTACGTTGGCGGAAACATTTGACGCACCAAAGATCCAATACTTTTGACGAGCGATTACAAAAAGTGCTGAAACTCCTGGATGAAGATTTGTCGTATGCTCGTGTTCCAAAATCATTCTTGTGATTCGGTTCAGCTGGTAATTGTGAGTTGTCCAGTCGTCCACCAACTCGAAGAAGGCCATCCTTGCAGATAATCGGCGAGAGCTTCAGCAATTGGGAGCGGCTGTGAAGTGGCTTGTTTTCCGTCAGTAGTTTGCGGTCTTCCATGAAACATTTCTGAGCCTCCTGCAGGCAAAGAATGCGAGCAGCCTGAATCTCCTCAAAGGTGAGCATCTTGCCATTTGCCAGCGTTGCAGATTTAATGGCCTTGGTCTTTTGGATGAAGCGCAAGGCGTAAGCTACAACGCGTACCAGCCTTGTCCAGGACGAGACGCGTTGTGTCAAAGCTTCGATTGGTGACAATGAGCAGCTTTCCTGTGCGGTTAATGCGTTGGTCTTCACTTCTTCCTTTCCATGGTTTTCTAAAAGGGAAGAACAGAACTTTTTACAGGTCAACTTTACCGCTAGAATTTCTGGATCTTGCAGCCATGAAGGTCCCATCCACCATAAGTCGAAATGGAGAAGGTCCGAAGCAAGCATTCCTCGTGTGGCGCAGTCCGCCGGATTCTCCTTTGTGTTCACATGATGCCATGAGATGCGCGGTAAGGCTTCGAGTATTTCTGAGGTTCTATTGGCTACAAATGTTTTAAGCTTAGATGGTGGATGTGAAAGCCAAGCCAAGACTATGGTTCAGTCACACCATGCATGTACTTCAATGTCCTTGTGTTGTAGCGCAGCAGTCGGCTCAGTAGCAAAGCGTCACACAGTTCAAGACGCGGTAGAGACTGCTGCTTCAGCGGAGCAACTCTGGTTTTTCCTGCTATGAGCGAAACAGATACGGTGCCATCTGCTCGCACCACTCTGCTATAGATGACTGCGGAATATGCCTTGATGGATGCATCTGAAAATCCATGCAGTTCGATGTGATCTTCATTGTTTTGGACAAACCGTGGCAGGCGTAGATCTCGAAGGATGTGTAGGTCGTTACGGCATTTATTCCACCAATCCGCAATTTTCGGAGGAAGCTCCGTGTCCCAGCCGAGATCGAGTAGCCACAATTCTTGAAACAGAATCTTAAACTGCACTACCACTGGCGACAGAATACCCAGCGGGTCAAAAATGCGTGTCACATCTGACAACACTTGGCGTTTGGTGTTGTCCGGTTTTGTTGTAAGGCAAACTTTGTAGGATAACATGTCCCCTTCTGGATCCCAATGAATGCCAAGAACCTTTGCTGTAGAATTGGTTCCTTTGCCTTGTACTTCGGTTGTAGCGAGAGATGTGTCAGCGACACGAGATGAATTGGAAACCCATTTACCAAGTTCCATGCCTGCACATTTCATCAACTGGATCAACTCATTTTGATTGCGAATGAGCTCCTCCTCGGTGTGTGCTCCGGTCAGTACGTCGTTCACATAAAACTGCTCCTTCAAGATCTTTGCAGCGGTAGGAAAATCGTGTTGATGGTCGTGAGCTAACTGATCCAGGACCCTCACTGCCAAAAATGGTGCGCAGGATGTGCCGTATGTTACCGTGGACAGTTCATAGTGTTTAATAGGAGTCGTTTCATTTTCTCTCCAAATAATTCGCTGATAGCCACAATGGTTGGCAGCCACCCAGATTTGTCGATACATTTTGACAATATCTGCCGAGAAGACGAACTTAAACATTCTGAAACGCATACAAATCGCGAAAAGATTTCGTAGAATGCTGGGTCCAATGTGCAGAGCTTCGTTTAAGGACCGTCCGTTCGTGTCCTTGAATGAACCGTCAAATACGACACGTAATTTTTGAGTAATTACAGGATGGTGTGGCAAGTAAAAGCTCGGCTTTTTGTCAATGTCTTCTGGCGATAGTTCTCGAAGATAACATCGCATAAATTGCACGTACTGTGAATGCAGATTGGGGTCTTTCTTTAGGCGGCGTTCCACACCCCTGAATCTTGTTAGCGCTCCTTGTAATGTATCCGAAAACTGTTCCTTTGAGTTTTTGAACGGAAGCTCGACGATGTAACGCCCCTTAGAGTCCCGAGTGTGCGTCTTCACAAAGTGCTGTTCAACTTCATCGTCCTCTGGTTTCCCATGGAATTCCTGATTGACATCCTCCAGCTCCCAAAAGCGCCTTAGCGATGCGTCAATGCCAATAGCCGTGTGCATTGTTGTTGTAGATGAACATCCGGTAGTAACGATAGACGTTATGACCCATCCAAATATGGTCGAAATGGCGATGCTGTTGCCTTGGTTGTCGAACATCTTTTGACCGGTGAACACGGTCCAAACGTAGTCGCTGCCCAGGAGTATATCAACTGGCGCCAACGACTGATAGTCAGAATCCGCAAGCTCAAAGCCAGCGAATGCCTTGAGTGCTGAGGTGGCGATATCGTGTCTTGCCAACGTGGAGGTAATTTTGCTGAGTACGTGAGCACGTACCTTCATTGTGTGATCTGAGATCCTTGACTGCAAGTCCAGTGTGCTGCAGCCTCTAGTTGTCTCAGCCTTGATTGACGAGATTCCGGTCACCAAAATTCGTGACGGAGAGCGTGCCAGTCCGAGTGCCTGTACGCACCGCTCGGAGATGTACGACAGTTCCGAACCACTGTCCAAAAGCACCCGGCAGGTAGCGTGCGATCCTGTTGCGTTTTTGACAAACACTAGAGCTGTTGGCAATGCACTTTTTCGTAGCCCTTGTGGTTGTGTTGCTGTTGTTGAACCGTGGCACAAGGATTCAGCTGTGGGAGAAACTTGCGCCCGTGGGATATGGCTGATGGTGACCGTATTATCTTCGGAAGCGTTTGGAATGTGCCTTTCATCATCTCGTGAGTGTGTCGAAGTGACAGCGGCTTGCGAATTAAGAATATCAGCATGTAACAGAGAGTGGTGACGATTATGGCAAAACTTGCATGTGAATTTGGATTCACACTTTCGCGACACATGCCCAGGCTTAAGGCAGTTAAAACACAGGGATTTTGCCTTAACAAATGTGCGTCTCTGCTCGATTGTCAATTCACCAAACTTTGAGCAGGCGTAGATCTTGTGCTCCTTGGAGTTACACTTCACACAAGAGTTTGCTTCCATCGATACTAAAGCGTGTGACGATCGCTTTGCCTTGCCATGTTGTGGGCCAACCTTGAAGTCTATGTCTGCCTCACTTTTGCTGAGCTCGAATTCCTCGCAACGTCGGTCTAAAAACTTGAGTAGATCATCCACAGACGGAGATTCCAGATCCCGGCTTCCTTCGATCCATTTGCGACGGGTTTCAGCATCGATCTTGGCCAGGATGAAGTGTATAATCCAGCAGTCCCTATTAGTTTTCCCTGCTGCATCCAGGCCGCGTACAACTTCGGTGGCTCCGTCCGTCACCTTGCGCAGAACTGTTACATCTGCTCTGGCGGTCGAAGGTAAGTTAACAAATGTATCCAGCAGAGTGTTAACAATGTGACGTGGTCTATTGTACCGATCAGTTAGGCAAGTCCACGCAGCCTCGTAAGCTGCATCCGTTATTGGCATATGTCGTATCAAGTCGGCTGCTTCTCCAGTGATGTATGTTTTCAAGTAGTGCAACTTTTGTATTGCTGTCAAATGCTGCTTGCTATGGATCGTACTCTCGAAGATGTTTTTAAAGGCTGGCCACTCCTTTTAGTCGCCAGTGAATAGCTTGATGTGGATTTTTGGCAGTTCATTATGCAATACATTTGCTGCCGAGTTTGCCCTTAAAAGCGCTGCTTGTTGCTCAGCCAAACGCTCATTGAGCTGCTGTTGTTGTTCCAGAAAACGAACTAGGTTTTCGTTTCCCACTCCTGATGCCATTGATGCGGCCTTCTCAAGGTTGCCAGGTTGTCTGAAGTTGTTGCCTTCTCTTTCATTCTCCTGAGGTTCTTCACAGGTGCGTATGAGGTTGCGAAATAATGAGCTCGCTTGTAAGTACTTGTCCTCGTACCTTTCGTTGTCGATGGCTGGATCGACATACCCTTCCTCTTCGTCAAAATGGGCCATTTGGTCGCTAATGGACTCAAATTCTTTCCATACGATGTTGAGCCTTTCCAATGAAACTTGTGTTTCATCAAGCTCCAATTTTGATCCCGCACGTGGATCTTGAGAGGCCGTTAGCAAACGCGTAATGCTTGCCTTCGCACGACTTCTAGCTGCCTTCAAAGGTTTAAACTGATCCATGTTTATCAGTAACTAAATTTGGCTAGAAGCACCAAAGATATGGTGAAGAATAAAAACGTTTTATATTCCAATTTGAGTGGACTGTATTTCAATTATTAAAGTTTGTCACATTTCTTGTGTGTCCGATTCTTTTCGTTGTAGTCTTAACACTAAGTCCTAAAAAATCTCTGAAGTGTGACGCAGCACCAAAATATACTAAAAGGGAAAAGTTAGTATTTCATATACCAAAAGACAATAAGATTCAAAATTAAATAACGGATGTAATGCGTTCATCAACATTTGGCTTTAAACTAGTGTAATAGTTGAGTGTCCCAAAAAACGGGAAGGTCAATTTGCAGCCAAAACAATTCTAAAATAACAAAACCCACTCTCACTCCCACGCCCACAAACCGTCCAAGACAAAGGAATTTTATTTACAATACAAGTTTTAACTGAAATGTGTTAATTTCGTCCTTCCAATCGATTGACCTGCCATAAGTCTGCATTAAAATTCCTTAGTTCAGCGACAAGATAATTAATTTAACTTCGAGAAGCTCGTTTTTCCGGAGTCTCGACAATCGCACTGCACATGATAAAGGTCTGTCAGTTTGCTTTTTATACCCTTGCAGAGGGTATATTGATTTCAGTCAGAAGTTTGCAACGCAGTGAAGGAGACGTTTACGACCCCATAAAGTATATATATTCTTGATCAGCATGACTAGACGAGTCGAGCGATGTCCGTCCGTTTCTACGCAAACTAGTCTCTCAGTTTTAAAGCTATCGGGCTGAAACTTTCCCAAAAGTCTTATATCTTTTGCAGGTAGTATATAAGTCGGAACCAGCCGGATCGGACAACTATATCTTATAGCTCCCATAGGAATAATAGGAAAAAAAATAATATCTTTGGTGTTTTTTAGCATATAACCTCCTAAGCTTGGAAATAACATTTTTTAATTAGTTTTGAATTTTGGATTAAATTTTATCGAAATTGGACGACTATATCATATAGCTGCCATAGGAACGATCGGAAAATTGGTGGAAAAATAATATGAAACAAATTATAGCTTCGGTGTTTTTCAACATATAACCTCCAACGCTTGGAAATAACATTTTTTAATTAGTTCTGAGTTTCGAACTTAATTTTATCAAAATCGGACGACTATATCATATAGCTGCCATAGGAACGATCGGAAAATTGGTAGGAAAATAATATAAAACAAATTATAGCTTCGGTGTTGTTTGACATATTGTCTTATACTATTGGGAATATCATTTTTTGTGTTTTTAAACTTAATAATTATTGCTGCAAGGGTATATAAGCTTCGGCTTGCCGAAGCTAACTTCCTTTCTTGTTACTACCTTATTTTAAACTTTTTTAAAATTAAGATTTATAGTATATAATAGATTATTCTAGAATGTATCATTTTTTGCGATACAAGTTTTGTTCGGGCTAGAACCCGATTGTTGTATAAAGGTTTTGACTACACATTTTACATGTCTTTTTCAAATTATTGCCATTTATCATTTGTTAATTTTGTGAGCTGGTCTGCCATATTAATTATTCACCACCCAATATCGCTCTCATTTACCTGGCCTACCTTTGTTCGCTTATCTTGCCGTGCGATGCGATCGGTTCGCACATGTTAATCTTGTAAAGGGCAAGATATGCAAATACTTTTTACTATTTTAGTGAAGCGTCATGTATTTTTTTGAATTTCCACATTAGTTAGGGATGCGAGGGGATACTACCCACAAGTGTATGAAACCGCTTAATAAGAAACAAAAAGTTTTTTAAACTAAGCTGCAAATTACTCAATACTTTTTTTAATCCAGACGTGCTCCACTTTGAAGTTACCGTCCATACGAACCTAACAAGGCATATTTGGACAAAATCCATGGTAAAATAAGTTTAGTTTTATTTAAAAGGTAAGTTTTTCTAATTATTTCCTGTTTATTTGTTTAAAAAATTTTAACAATATTTCCGGTATTCCGTATTCCTCTGCCCCTTACGATAGTCAATACTGAAATTCTATTTTCAGGCCCAATTTTGTCATCGGCCTAACAATACAAAGCCTTTTCATATATTTCTCAAAACTCGAAATATAACTAAAAATAAAGGAGATTCCAAAAACATTTTCTTTAAGAAATCTTTAAATCGATTTTAAAAATTTTTCACTTATTTTTCGTGATCTAGGGGTACAATTCCACCAGGAACAACCTATCCTTTTTGGGCCAGTTTCAAAACAATATTTTGTAAGCTAGTGTAATCATTACAATCGCATTATATAACACTGTGAAACATTTTTTGGGGTCACCAAATGTAACCGCAATTTGGACTTCACATGCGGAAAGTATTTATCGAAACTAGCTAAAACCCATTTCGGTTTCTCTGGCCTAGAAAATTAATGTAGTTCCGCAGGGCATGGGTCGCATTAAAAGCTGTAATTGTGGGGGTCCCAGAGAAAAATAGGATTAATCCAGAAAAGGCTCAGATATTAGAAATATTAATGCTGGTATACTTCAAAGATATTAATGCATCGATCACACTAAAATTTCAGCTATTCCATCAAACTTTAATGGCATTGGCAACCCGATATAAAGGAACAACTCCATGCGTTACTTGCAGAAGTATGTTGGCTGCATGGTACAATTACACAACGTAGTCCCGTCGGTTGCTTTCGGCTTTCAGTCCGTTAACGTGTTTCAGCGATACACGGATACACGGATAGACGGACAGAAGGACCGACGACAGACGGAAGGCTAGATCAACTAGTGATACTGATCAAGATTATAGTACATTATACTTAATTTGAGAACATTCTTGTTTTCAACTAAATTTACTTATAACTAAAAGCGATAGCCTTCTCATCCGCTTTTGTGTATTTTCCGTGGCGGCTGTTGCGTTTCCTCACGTGGCACCCACAAAACTGGGAGGTTCGCTTTGGCAAAATCTCGGGGGATTTATAGGGGTATTTAAACATAGTGTCGACGAAGTGACTTCGAGAAGTGCCACCGAAGTGGAATATTTTTTCCCGACGGGAGTCACTTTTAAGATCCAAATGCTATATCGCGAACGATGGTTTTTATCTTCTAGAAGTCACAAAATAATTACCATTTCCCTTTGGTCCCTTTAGCTGAGTAATGGGTATCTGGTAGTCGAGGTACTCGACTATAGGGTTCTTCTTTGTTTTAATCTGCATTATAAAACAAATCGATCTTGCCATGTCTGTTTCTACACAAACTAGTCTCTCAGTTTTAAAGATATCAGGACGAAACCTTCCCAAAAGTCTTATCTCTGTTGTAGGTATTATATAAGTCGGATCTATATCCTATAGCTCCCATAGGAAAGATCAAAGAAACATTTTTTAAAATATGTAAAATAAATTACAAATTTGGTGTTTTTTGACATATTAGCTTCCACTCTTGGGAAAATCATTCCTTAAGTATATCAGAATTTTAAATCAAATAGGGCGACTTCATCATCATAGACCTTAATATTTTGTTTTCGGTAAACATAGATGGTAGTAAATTGACATGGAACACTTTGATAAAATTTTTATACCCTTGCAGAGGGTATATCGATTTCAGTCAGAAGTTTGCAACGCAGTGAAGGAGACGTTTCCGACCCCATAAAGTATTGTAACGAACTGATTTTTATGGTCTGCTCGCTACGAGATTCGTGCGGCTAGCTCAGTATATTGTGTATTCGTCCCACCAAATTTATATTAACGTGACCGCGGGTATATTATTACAAGTGTCTCAGTCGCTTGGTTGGCCTTGACTCGTTGCTTGTGACCTTCGGTGCTTCCGACGGTCCTAATTGACTCGACGACCTCTCGCCTTGACGACTCGGTGCTCCAGTCCTGTAGCTCCCTGAAGATACTCGCAGCTCCCTGAAGATCCTCGCCGCTCCCTGAAGATCCTCGCAGCTCCCTGAAGACGCTCGCTCGCTGTTCACTTCTCACGCGTGACTTGGTGACTGCTGGTAACGACTCGGACTCGCGAGGGGTATCGGCCGTACGGGCTTAGGGAAGCGTCACCGTTCTCAGACTAGGGTGAACAGACCGCCGCCTGTCCCTTGCTCTGTCCCGGATGGTCCCACTGGGGTTTCTGCTCAGCCCGCGCGGACAGTCAAGGCGGAACGCCAGGAAGCTGCCTCGCGCCTTACTTCGCTTCCACGCCTAGTGTAAACGAACGTTCCACCCTAGCCTCACCCTTTTGCTTTTTGTCTGGGACGTTTCCGTGTGGCTTTTGGTACTCGGGGTTCGGGCACGCCGCTCCGGGACCTCGCAAGTCGTGTCCGTAGGGCTCTCCTGGATAATTCCACTCGAGACCGCACCGATCGACCGCTCTCCCTTCTGGCTTGTTATACTCGTGGTTCGGGCACGCCGCTCCGGGACCTCGCAGGTCGAATCCGTAGGGCTCTCCTGGACAATTCCACTCGAGACCTTACCGATCGACCGCTCTCCCTTCTGGCTTGTTATACTCTTTCCAGGCGTAACGCCAGGACTTTGTGGACAGGGTTAATCGACCGCCTTGACCTAGCCGTGTGATGCCCTCTGGATCTCAGCTACCTGCGTCTCAATTCGGAGATTCCTGGTATCCCAATCCCGAACGTCTCGACGTAGCAATCTCGCTCCTTGTAGGCTCCCACGGCGCTGCTTCTCTGGCGACTCGACTTGCTGCTGCTCCCTTGTAGATTATCTGGTTGTTTGATTGTTCACTTTGGTATCTGAGTGATCTTGACGGTTTGACTCCTTGTGATCGACTGATCCAGCTGCCAGCGCTCTGTGGCCTTATATAGGGCCTCCGGGAACCGTTATTTCCCTTTTGCGCACGGCCCGCTGGATCTCTCCACTCTGGGTCCAAAGTCCGTGCCTCCTGGATGACCCACTTGTCGTTCCCGTACCGCTTCCAATCGATGCTCCGCCCACTGCTGCCATCCCGCTGATTTCCGTGATGCTTGTGGCACGCCTGTGTGCCAAAGTTCACGGGAGAGTCCAAAGTCCGGTGGAGTCGCGTTACCCGCTTTTGCACACGGCACTCTTGCCTTGCCCGCGAAATCTCCACTCTCTCTCGATCTCCATCCTTGGTCTCCAAACTCTCTCGCTCTCCTTTATTGGTCTCCAAACTCTCTCGCTCTCCTTCGTTTGTCTCCAAACTCTCTCGCTCTCCTCGCCGCGCCGTTACTACGCGAATTCGCCGCGTATCTGGCAAGCGGCCGGCCATCTGCTGCTGTTTCTATTTGTGGGGAGTTATTCAACTCCTCACAGTATATATATTCTTGATCAGCATGACTAGACGAGTCGATCTAGCCATGTCCGTCTGTCCGTCCGTTTCTACGCAAACTAGTCTCTCATTTTTAAAGCTATCGGGCTGAAACTTTCCCAAAAGTCTTATATCTTTTGCAGCTAGTATATAAGTCGGAACCAGCCGGATCGGACAACTATATCTTATAGCTCCCATGGGAATAATAGGAAAAACAAATTAAACAAGAAAGGAAGTTAGCTTCGGCAAGCCGAAGCTTATATTCCCTTGCAGCTATAAATATTAAATTTAAAAACCCCAAAAATTTTATTCCCAATAGTTTAAGATAATATGTCAAAAAACACCGAAGCTATAATTTGTTTCATATTATTTTCCTACCAATTTTCCGATCGTTCCTATGGCAGCTATATGATATAGTCTTCTGATTTTGATAAAATTTAATTCGAAATTCAAAACTAATTAAAAAATGTGATTTCCAAACTTAGGAGATTATATGCTAAAAAACACCAAAGATATAATTATATTATATATATAATATAATACTACCTGCAATTAAAATAAAACTTTTGGGAAGGTTTCATCCCGATAGCTTTAAAACTGAGAGACTATTTTGAGGAAATAAATTAGAATATTAAAGAAATTGCATTAATTAATGACGAGAGAGTCCTAACAATGAGCAAATTACAATTAAAAAAACAAGGAAGATCGCTATAGTCGAGTACCTCGACTACCAGATACCCGTTACTCAGCCAAAGGGACCAAAGGGAAATGGAGATATGCAAGCAGCAAATCGAGATTGAAATACGCCAAGTACCGGCGGTAGGCAGATTTAAGCGTTGTGGCCGTTAGAGTGGGCGCGGATCAATCGATAGGTATTGACCAGACCAATACATTTCAGTTAAATGAAAATTGTGGGCACCACAGGCTTGGGCGGTTTGTGGGCGTTAGAGTGGGCGTGGCATATTCGCGTAACCAACTTGCGCTGCGTACAAGGCTACGGAATCTAAATCTGAGATCCCAATTCTCTATCTTTGATAGTTTCCGAGATATCCACGTTCATATTTGCGATTCTTTGAAGTTTGTGGGCGGCTTGTGGGCGTTAAAGTGGTCGTGGCAAACTTTTTTTTGGGTCAATCGATAGGTATTGATGAAAACAATACATTTCTGTTAAAATTTTTATTCTAGCATCAAAACTGTAGGAGCCACAGTTTTGGGCGGTTTGTGGGCGTTAGAGTGGGCGTGGCACGCTGTTGAAACAAACTAGCAAGCTCAGGAATCTGCACGCCAAATCTCAATAGCCTAGCTCTTATAGTTTTCGAGATCTCAGCGTTCATCCGGACAGACAGAGAGACAGACAGACGGACAGACGGTCAGACGGACAGACGGACAGACGGGCAGAGGGGCAGACGGACGTACGGACATGGCTAGATCGACTCGGCTAGTGATGCTGATCAAGAATATATGTACTTAATGGGGTCGGAAACGCTTCTTTCTGCCTGTTACATACTGTACGACGAATCTAGCATACCCTTTTACTCTACGAGTAACGGGTATAAAAAGGAAGTTAACTTTGGCAAGCCGAAATTTATATACACTAAAATCACGTACTTATTCCCCACACCACAACAAGGTCACAATCCACCAGGGGGAACTATTATCAATTACTGAAATATTTCACAATAGATCTACAAAGAATCCAAATATTATATATCTAAATAATAAATTACAAACTATTTCCGTTGAGAATATCATAAATATATGAACATAACGCTTCATATAAACAATTGTTTTTGTAACGTATCAATTTATTACAATATTAAATAACAATTATAATAAAAATAAAAAAAGTGAAGTGTGTAGTCGAGATGTTTATCAGGCTCCGAGAAAAGTTCCGCTTCTTAAGACACCCACACAATAAAAAATACAAACTTACGGCCAAACGTCGACGCTGTGCTTACTGACCGCAGAAAACACGGAGGATCCGCAGTGGACCAGCGTACCTCACGAGAATTAGCTTGTTTTGCAGAAAGCTAAACTCGGGTTTCACTCATTTTTTCGGCGAATGTTGTGAAAAACCGGGAAAAGGCAGGAAAGCGCGGATGAGTTGAACCGACGTGGGAAGAAATAAACAAGACTAGAGGTGGTAACCATTAGCTGGTCGCAGCCGCAGTGAGTTGCCTAACACTCAACGAGCACGTTGAACTTATCGGGTAGCGGCCACCACTGGAGGGCGCTAGGTACCTTTTTATTAAAATAGAGCATACTACTAGGCGGGTAAATAAAAGGTGTTATTAGTCATGTCGAGTTCGGATGAAAAGGATAACTACTTATCACCGGTGCAGGCATCACAAAAGCGGAAGTTGGAGAATATGTCCCAAAACATTGCAGGAGGAACATCCTTGAAGGATCTGACATCAGCTATATCGAAGCTGCTCGATATAAAGTAAAACAAGGAAGAACGCTATAGTCGAGTACCTCGACTATTAGATAGCCGTTACTCAGCTAAAGGGACCAAAGGGAAATGGAGATATGCAAGCAACAAAGCGAGATTGAAAGGCGCCACCTACCGGCGGTAGACAGATTTAATCGTTATGGGCGTTAGAGTGCGCGTGGCAAATTTTTTTTTGGGTCAATCGATAGATATTGACGAGACCAATACATTTCAGTTAAAATTTTTTAATCTAGCATGAAAATTGTGGGCGCTACAGGTTTGGGCCGTTTGTGGGCGTTAGATTGGGCCTGGCATATTCGCAAGGCTACGAAATCTTAATCTAAAATCCCAATTCTCTATCCATGATAGTTTCCGAGATATCCACGTTCAAATTTACGATTTTTTGAAGTTTGTGGGCGGCTTGTGGGCGTTGGAGTGGGCATGGGACTCTACTGAAACAAACTTGCGCTGCGTAAGAAGCTCAGGAATCTGCAAGCCAAATCTCAGTAGCCTAGCTCTTATAGCTGATAAGCGAACCATAAATATGTTGCTAGAACAACAAAAGAAAAAATATGTAGCTGTAAAAGGACTGAAGGTGGATAAAACCTGCAAATTGGCTGTCAAAACTCTGATTGAAGAGAAACTACAATTAAGGGGTTCAAGTGTTTCCGATGTGAGAAAGCTAAATGAGCGGGATGGTAAAATAATAGATCTAGTGGAATGTGAATCCGAAGAAGAAGCGGAGAATATTTTGAAGAATGGGCATAAATTGCGTGGAAGTCAGGTGTTCCTTGACAAGGATTTGACGGTGGAAGGTTAGATTAGGTTAGGTTAGGGCGGCTGTCGGACTATAGTCCGACACACTTAGACCTCATGGGTCCATTGTGATACCGCATGATCTCGTTTTTTTTTTTTTCTTCTCTAGGGTCCCGTTTCTAGTAGTTTCAGCCTGTGTTAAGCTGATCAACATGTCTTCCATCCGGAAGATTTAATACTCTTGGACGTTGATGCACTATGGTCAGTACAAACAAGTGGCCCTACGACACCAAGCAAAGCTTGTTACGCGCGGAGCCCATTACCGTTTTGGGCGAGTAAACATAATCGCGGACAAAGAAAAGGACAATGTAACAATAGACAATTAAAAATACAGGTCAATACACGAATAGACAAAATACATCAAGTAAAACTAATTAGTTACTAGGGAGGATAGTATTATTGATTTAAAGATAGGAAGTGAGTCAGTAGTAGATATTAGATGATATAGTCTATTATAATCATTGCAAAGTACTCTAAAAGGTTCATGCATTGCGTAATTAGAGATACAGTGATTTAATACTAATGGAATATAGTTTCTAGTGAATCTATTTGGCACATTAAAATGCAGGCGACCCAGTAACTCGGGACTCTCTACATCACCATGAATAAGATTTCTAATAAACGTAATACCAAGCATAGTTCTACGGTTAGCTAACGATGGTAAGTTAATTAGAAGTAGTCTACTAGAGTAGGATGGTAGTATTAGGCTTGTATCCCAGTTAAGTCTCCGTAAGGCAAATATTAAGAAGTTTTTTTGCACAGACTCAATCCGGTCTATATGCACCCCATATTGGGGACTCCAAACAGGAGCGCAGTACTCAAGAATTGGTCGGACTAATGAAATAAACAAGGTCTTTGTGACATAGGGATCATCGAATTCCTTCGACCACCTTTTGATAAATGCAAGCACGCCCCTGGCTTTATTTACCATAGTAGTAATGTGATCGGAAAATTTAAGTCTAGGATCCATGTAGACTCCAAGGTCGTCAGCATGCGTTATCCTATCTAACGCACAACCACTCAAAGTATACGTTGAGTAGTGGGGGCTGACACGAAAAAAGGTCATTAGTTTACACTTAGAACCATTTAAATTCAATTCATTATCCATGCACCATGTTTGAAATGCATTTAGATCCGATTGTAAAGCTAAACTTTGTGCGGGGTCATTATATTGCAGGCACAACTTAACGTCATCTGCGTACATAAGAACCCGTGACTTCGTTAAGACTAATGGAAGGTCATTTATAAATAATGTAAACAGGAGCGGACCAAGATGACTTCCTTGTGGTACACCGGAAGTAACTCGGATTAGGGATGACAAAGAGTTTTTAAAAATGACCCTTTGAGTCCTATCATTCAAATAACTTAAAATCCACCTAAGAAGATCACCTGGAAACCCTAAAAGGTCCAATTTCCGGACTAAAATCGGGTGATTTACAGAATCAAACGCCTTACTAAAATCAGTGTAGACCACATCAGTCTGACGATTCTTTCTAAAACCTCCTATAACAAATGAAGTAAACTCCAAAAGGTTGGTTGTCGTCGACCTACGTTTTATAAATCCGTGTTGACAAGAGGAAATAAGGGACCTACAACTGTGTTGTAAATGAGGCGTAATAATGTTCTCAAAGAGCTTCGGTATTGCTGATAGCTTTGAAATACCTCTGTAATTACATGCGTTCAATTTACTCCCTTTTTTATGAAGCGGGATAACAAACGATTCCTTCCATCTGTGTGGGAAATCGGATGTTTCTAAAGACAAAGTAAACAGTTTGTGCAATGGTCTACACAAAGTCTCAGCGCAATACCTAAGCACACATCCAGGGACTCCGTCAGGACCCGGAGAGTAGACTGGTTTGACCCTTTGCAAATCTAAAAGAAGTGAGCTTTTACTTATAACAGGACAACAAATAAAGTTTGATTTAGGAATGACATATGGGTAAGACTGATCTGGAGGACTTGATGTTGAATAGGTGGTTTGAAAAAACTGTGCAAAAAGATCGGCTATGGCTTGATCAGTGCTAGCAGCCGAATTTTCAAATTTAAGTGATGATGGGTAACTAGAAGATTTACGCTTTGTGTTAACAAAATTATAAAACTGTTTTGGATCCAGTGTAAACTGGGTCTTGCAACGAGCTAAATAGTTTTTATAACACTGGGCGTTAAGCACGGTGAAATCAGACCGAGCACTTAAGTATCGGGAAAAGGCAGCTTGTGAACCTGAAGCTCTAAACTTTTTGTAGAGTCTAGACTTTACATTTTTAAGTCGTGCCAGCTCTTTGTTAAACCACGGAGGTTGGTTTGAAATTTTAGGATAATACGTAGGAACGCATGTATCAAAAATTTCGTTTAATATGTTATAAAATATATTAACCGCTTCATTTATATTAGTACTTAAGTACAGATTGGACCAATCCGAGCAAGCTATAAGGCTATTAATGAGTGCAAAGTTCGCTCTACGAAAGCAGGGGATGCGTCTAGCTATTTTTTCAGATACTTCATACACTTTTGTACCCGTGTCAATAGTCAGCTCTAGCGTTGGGTGATAAGGGTCTTCTGGTAAAGTAATTGCAGAGGTTCTAGCTATGCAGACACAATCTGGACTGGAAACAAAGCATAGATCCAGTAATCGTCCTAAGAAATTTAATACATGATTTACTTGAGACAATGAAATATCAAGCAAACCGTCAAGAAAATCATGCTGCGTTGAAGGTAACAATATATTTGAGGTTTCGACGGTGGACCATGTCGCCCTAGGTATATTAAAGTCACCTAAAACTATTAACTGATCCCTATCTGATAGTTTACTTGAAATAAACTGGATAGCGGACAGATGATTCGCATATGTCGGGAATTCCGAAGATGGCGGAATATATGAACATGTTATGTATATAGAAGTACCCGGAAGGGATAGTTTTATACACAGAAATTCAATGTCATTTATTTCGTCGGACGTTATTACTTCAGACGTTAATTCTGAGTCAACTGCAATTAAAACTCCACCTCCACGTCGGGACGGACGATCAAGCCTGTAAGTTGTGTACTTACTTGGAAAAACTTCGGAACTTAGAACTTCCGGTTTTAACCAGGTTTCAGTAAAGACAATAACATGGGAAGACAAGGAAAAACTATCAGTATACAATTTGGTCAACTTACTTTGTAAACCTCTTGTATTCTGATAATAAAGCTGAAGAAAAGAATCTAGTTTTTTGAGATAGATGAGGATGTAGATGGGGATGGCTCTTTAAAGGGATTTCCAACTTCCTTTGAACGAATTTTCTTTTTTTTAGCTTCGTACTCTTTAACAAAAATGCCAACAGGCCAAAAATTGGCTGAGCACATAGTTGCAAAATGAGCACAGGGAACACCGATCTTAAAAGATGATACTTCCCTAGCATATGGAAAATTAAATCGTTTAACCTTTAGATCATCAATCTGAACTTTGTTACGGATATAGGCCGTAATGTCCAGGGATGAAAGGTCAGGACTTAGCCGAGAAACAAAAATTTGTTTCCGCTGCGGTACACAGGTGACTGTTTTAGGTACCACACATGTGACAGGTTTTGGTACTACGGCATTTACGGCTGCACTACCAGTTTCATTCGGTACTCCGGACGTTAAGTCAACATGCGGCGTTGGAATTATTAAAGTATTGTTTATAGCAGATTTTTCGGGCGTCTCATGCGGCAAAATCTCGCGTCCTTTGCATTCGGAAACCGAATCTTTTTTAGCTTTCGATCTCAGTACCATTTGTGCGGCGGCTGAGATCGACTGCTGTGCTGCAGACCCCGGATCGCCAGAGAGAGTTACACTAGCGGCTACCGTGGGTTGTCTATCGACCGCGATCTTTTTACGCTTAGGAGAATCGGGCTCAGATAGCATACGGCTAGTGAGCTGCGACTCAAGCGCCACAAGCAGATCCGTATTTTTACGGCTGTTAATTAATTCCGTAACAGTGCTTTTTGTAAGCCGCCTTATAGAGAGTGCCTGGGTTTCATAAGCAATGCATTCATCACAATAGTAGCGCAAGCCACTTCTCATGTCGATTGCATCGCGTACCAGGCCCGAATAGCCAAGGCATTTTGCATGAAAAATATTCTCACACGAATGGCACGGAATGCTCTGTTGTCCAGCCGAAATCAACGACTTGCATTTCTTTAAATTGCAGACAGCCATTATCGCGATATTCCGAACCACAGTGCCAAGAGAATAAAGCTACGCAAGTAAAAGAGAGAGTTAGAGAGCGGGAGAGAATGAGCGGGAGTAAGTAAGCTGGGGGAGCGTAAGTTTTAGATGTTCCAAAAACAAAGTTATAAGCGGGAGTGCGGGAGAGCGGGTAACTACCGTTTAGACACTTACCGCTCCAAACAGCGTTTGGAAGAAAAGAAGAAGGCAATTAGAAAAAAACAATAACAACAAACACTGCACAGGGATTAGACGTGCAAACTAATTTTGTTAATTTAAACACAAAACAATCACTATGCACTCGCGAAGCGAACGGATGTTGTTAGGGACATAAAAAGTTATATAGACGTATGAAAATATGAATTAAACCCCGATGGTTTATGGACAAAAAGAACAAAAATTCGGAGCGCAAGACAAAAACACGACCGTTCGCTGAAAGAGTCTTCTTCTTCTTGAAGAGGCACTTATGTTTTTCAGATCAATCTCCGATATTTCGGTAAGATCGTCGAAGAAGGGGCTTCTTAAGTGTTTCAGTCTGAGTCTGCATAGGGCTGGGCAGAATCAGAGAAGGTGTTCTACCGTTTCCTCTTCTTCCTCATCCCTAAAGCTTCTGCAGAAATCATTTTGCGGGGCTTTTAGCCTGCCGGCATGTGCGCCAACAAGCCAGTGGCCTGAAAGAGCTCGAATCAACATGCCACATTATGTGCGGCTGAGTTTGAGTAACTCCGAGGTTTTTTTGTTGTTTATCACAGGCCATGTCTGGTGAGAGATGCGACACTGTGGTGCGTTTTGCCAATGGGTGTTGGCTAGTGTGTTAAAGTAGTTTTTTATATTTAGCTTGCAAGTAGCCATGGGCATACCAACATTCTCCTCTCCTGGGAGGAGAGGCTCGGTGGTGCCCTCCCTGGCTAATTCGTCCGCTATGCAGTTGCCTACGATGTCCCGGTGACCCGGAACCCATATTGTGCTGATAGTAAACGGATTTGCCATCTCGTGGAGAGATCTGCGACTGTCTGCTATTGTACGGGAGTTGGTGTTGGTGGAGGCTAAAGTTCCCTAAACAGGTTAGTGCTTCTTTGCGTGGACCTCCGCCTGAAAGACGCTACAGTAGTCCGGGAGCCGGAATGACTTCCTGATATCTAATTGTTCGGAGTATACACCTCCACCAACGTGTCCTACTAATTTGAAGCCATCTGTATAGAAACAGACCGTCGTGCCCGGTCGGCCCTGTTCCCATTCCTCTCTATCAGGAATCAGGGCCTCAAAGGGTGTGTGACTATATTCAATGGATTTGCATAGATCCGTGATCTTCGGTATCGATTTATCATTCCGGAGAATTTTAGCATGGCCATAAAATTGGGCTTTCCACTGCCCTGTGTCCCTCAGTCGAATAGCTGCCGATTTGGCCCTTTCCATGCCTGCTAAGTCCAGGCTAGGGAGGTTCAAGATCGCATTTAGCGCTTCATTCGGGGTGGTTCGAAGGGCTCCACTAATACACAAAGCCGCCATTCGCTGTACTTTGTTTAGAGGAGTCAGTATGCATTGTTTGTGCAAGGCGGTCCACCACAGAGCCACTCCGTACAGTAGGATTGGCTTGACTACCGCTGTGTATATCCAGTTGACTATTCTTGGGGACATGCCCCATCTTAGCCCAATTGCTTTTTTACAGGAGTAAGGTGCAATGGTCGCTTTTTTGGTTCTCTCTTGGTTGTTTAGGCCCCATTTGAGGCGCTTATCTAGTACTAACCCCAAGTACCTGGCGTGATCGCTAAAAGAGAGATTACAATTGTTTAGAATGGGTGGGTTAAGTTGTGGAATTTTGTACCTATTTGTAAATAGAACAAGTTCTGTTTTCGAAGGACTTACCCCAAGTCCGTTCGCTATCGTCCATTCCGATTGTATATTAAGTTTAAAGATGATGGCGACGTCGTCTGCGTATGCCACGACCTTACAACCTGTTCCTTCCAGAATCCGCAGTAGTTTACTTACTGCGATATTCCACAAGAGGGGTGATAGTACACCTCCTTGCGGGTGCCTCTATTCACTAGTCTAGTCTGGGTTGAGGTCCCTAGTGTGGCTGTGACCATTCTGCTTATCAGCAATTTATGGATTAGCCTCACCATTGGCGGCTCAGCCCCTAGTTCTGTGAGAGATTCTGTTATAGCAGTGGGGACCACATTTTTGGAGGCTCCCTCTATATCCAGGAAGGCGATCAGTGTGTATTCCTTGATGCTGAGTGATTTCTCGATGCTGCTTACCACCAAGTGTAGCGCCGATTCGGTTGACTTACCTTTGGTGTAAGCGTGCTGTGCTTCTGAAATTTGTGTCAGGTCTATGGTGGCCCTTATGTGTAGGCTTATAATTCTTTCAAAGCTCTTAAGCAGGAATGATGCTAGGCTTATTGGCCTAAAATCCTTTGCTGTGGTGTGAGTGGCCTTCCCTGCTTTGTGAATGAATACCACCTTTGTTTCTTGCCATGCTGTTGGTAGTTCTACTACCGCCAGGAGCTTGGAAGATTTTTTTCAACCAGTTTATGGCTATCTGTCCTTCTTGTTGGATGTGAGCCGGTGTTATCCCGTCTGGTCCCGGCGATTTGTATGGTTTGAAACTGTGAATGGACCATTTCATGTTGCGGTTTGATAGGAGTGGATCTAATTCGATTCCCTCTCCTGCTCCTCTTTCAGGAGGATGACCAGCTTGTTGGCTCCCCGGGAAGTGAGCGTCTAGGAGCAGGTCAAAGGACTCTTTACTGGAGTCTGACCATGATCCATTTGCTTTTTGAAGATAGCCCAAGGGCGCGGCTGTCTTAGAGAGTATTTTTCTGAACCTTGCGGCATCAGTTGTTTTTTCTATGTCAAAGCAGAAGGTCTGACATGCCGTTCGTTTTGCACTTCTAATGGCCTTTTTGTAAGAGGCTAGTTCATACTTGTAGTTCAGCCAATTAGTGTCCTCATTTCCCGCCTTTGCTCTGTTAAACAGGCATCTGCAGTTGGTTCTGAGGACTGATAGTTGTTGGGTCCACCAGGGGGGTTTTTTCCTTCCCTTTGGTTTCTCTGTGGGGCATGCCACTTCGAAGGCAGTGTTGCATGCCTCTGTAAATTTGTATACCGTTTCGTCCAGCGTCTGTGGGTTTGTGATGCTTTCTGACGGTTCCATGGGGAGGATATTTGTCAGAACTTCTTTGTTTCTATGTTTCTATGAATCTATAGTCCGAAAAGGAATGCTCGTCAGAGACTGCACAGTTTTTGACTGCGCCTACGAGTGAATCTGATACCAAAGTTAGATCTATGATCGTTTGGCAAGCTTTAGTTATGAATGTAGGGACATTGCCCCTGTTGCATAAGAATAGGTTCGAATTTAGAATAAAATCAAAAAGAGACTCACCTCTGTCGTTGTTGTTTGGGCAACCCCACTGGGTGTGATGGGCGTTGGCGTCACAGCCTATTACCAATCCATTCTTGAGCTTTTCGCATTCCTCTGCTAGTCCTCTGACCAGCGCATCTGGGGGGTTTTCCTTTTCAAAGGCAAAGTAGGCCGATAGAACCCTTATAGAGCCACTGTGAGGAGTTAAATAACTCCCCACAAATAGAAGCAGCAGCAAATGGCCGGCCGCTTACCAGATACGCGGCGAATTCGCGTAGTAACGGCTCGGCGAGGAGAGTTTGGAGACTTGGATGAAGAGCGATAGAGTTTGGAGACCAAGAATGGAGATCGAGAGAGAATGGAGACTTCGCGGGCAGAGCAGCGACGCCAGCAGACATTTCCGGCAGCCACGTTACCATCGCTGCGCGGAGCTCATTGGGGAGCGCAGGTGCGTCGCGGACGTCAAGCATTAGGGTGAAGCCGGGTGGAACGTTCGTCTGCGCTGGGCGTAAAGCAAAGTGAACTGCTAGGCAGCTTCCTGGCGGCAGCCTTGACTGTCAGCGCGATCTGAGCAAGAACCTAGCGGGACCGTCCGGGACAGAGCAAGGGACAGGTATTGCCTCAAAAGGCGTCGGCCTGGAGAGCAAGGCTTGTTCACCCTAGTCTGAGAACGGTGACGCTTCCTTAAGCCCACAAGGCCGAACTCTCTGCGAGTCTAAGGCGCAACAAGCGACCCCGAGGCAGCGCGTCGGCAAGCAAGCAGAGGCGGCCACTACGAGCGTCCCGAGACTTGGGAGCCAAGCAGAAGCCGAGTCAACGCGTCGACAAGCAAGAAATAGGAGCACCAGCAGCCGGCGGAACCAGAGCAAGCAGATACAGAAGCCAGCCCAGCCACCCACCCGCTGTACTAGTACCACGAGAATAAGTCCCACTGTTGCCATTAGAACCCTTTGTTTTCTCACTGATCTACGGGCAATCACGTCATATAAATTTGGTGGGACGAACACACAATCTTCTGAGCTAGCCGCACGAATCTCGTAGCGAGCAGACAAAAAACAAGGAAGAACGCTATAGTCGAATATTTCGACTATCAGATACCCGTTACTCAGCTAAAGGGATCACAGGGAAATGGAGATATGCAAGCAGCAAAGCGAAATTGAAATGCGCCACCTACCGGCGGTAGGCAGATTTAAGCGTTATGGGCGTTAGAGTGGGCGTGGCAACATTTTTTTTGGATCAATCGATAGGTATTGTCGAGACCAATACATTTCAGTTAAAATTTTTTATCTAGCATAAAAATTGTGGGCGCCACAGGCTTGGGCGGTTTGTGGCCGTTCTAGTGGGCGTGGCATATTCGCAGAACAAACTTGCGCTGCGTACAAGGCTACGGAATTTAAATCTGAAATCCCAATACTCTATCTTTGATAATTTCCGAGATATCCGCGTTCATACTAACGATTTTTTGAAGTTTGTGGGCGGTTTGTGGGCGTTAGAGTGGGCGTGGCACTCTACTGAAACAAACTTGCGCTGCGTAAGAAGGTCAGGAATATGAACGCCAAATCTCAATAGCCTAGCTCTAAAGTTTCCGATCTCAGCGTTCATCCGGACAGACAGACGGACAGACGGACATGGCTAGATCGACTCGGCTAGTGGTCCTGATCAAGAATATATTTGTAACAGATTTTTCCAGAATCGTCAAACCCCTGAACGACCTTCTGCGTAAAGGCAGTAAGTGGGAGTGGACACCAGAGCACCAGATGGCTTTAAGTTAAGGCAAGACTCGTGGCGGATCCAGTGATAGCATGCCCGGACTTCAGTAGAACTTTCATACTGCAAACAGACGCCAGCGACTACGGCATCGAAGCGATACTGACCCAGGACACCGAAAAGGGCGAAAGAGTAATCTCCTACTCAAGCCGAACACTGAACGGCGCGGAAAAGAACTATTCAACAACGGAGAAGGAGTGTTTGGCGATCGTCTGCGCGATCCGGAAGCTCAGGCCATATCTGGAAGGTTACCACTTTAAAGTAGTAACCGACCATATGGCCCTGAAGTGGCTCAACAGCATCGAAAGTCCTTCAGGAAGGATCGCCAGATGGGCCCTGGAGCTACAACAGTACGACTTTGAGATAGCATACAGAAAGGGTCAGCTAAACGTGGTGGCCGACGCATTATAAAGACAACCACTACCAGAGACGCTACGAGGATTAAAAGAGGCATCGGCAACAATAACTTCAGGAGGGTGCAGCTGGATCAAGGACATGGGCGAAAAGTTAAGGACCCAACCGCAGAAGTACCCGGACTATGTTATGGATGGTGAGACACTGTACAGAAACATACCTCACCGAGCAGGCAGTGAAGACGCCGCGTCATGGAAGATGTGCGTCCCAAAGTCGCTACGAGAAACAGTGTTGAGGGAAAACCACGACGCACCGTCTGCGGGACACGTAGGAAGCCGGAGGACAATTGCACGGTTGGCAGCCCGATACTACTGGCCAGGCATGCATAGAGACGCGCGAGCCCACGTACGAAAATGCGAGGTTTGCATGCGGTTTAAGCCCAATCAGATGCAGGCGGCCGGGAAGATGTTGACCCAAGTGCCGGAGGAACCATGGGCCACGGTATGTGCAGACTTCGTTGGACCCCTACCAGGATCTAGGCACGGGAACCAAATGCTGCTGGTCATGATTGACAGGTTTTCGAAATGGACGGAACGGGGCACCACCCTACGCAGTGCGACAGCATAGTCGCTCAAGAAGGCGTTTAGGGAGCGCATAATCGCAAGGTACGGGGTCCCGAAGGTGGTCATAACGGATATTTAAAAATTTTCTGGCTGAGATGGGTATCAGTCAACAATTCACCGCGCCTTACACACCACAAGAGAATCCGACCGAACGAGCAAACAGAACGGTCAAGACCATGATTGCGCAGTTCGCAGGGCAGGACCAGAGAAACTGGGACGATAAGTGGCCGGAGATTATGCTAGCAGTAAACACGAGCACATCGGAATCCACCGGCCATACACCGGCGTTTCTTACCCAGGGAAGGGAACCACGTCTACCCAACAGCCTATATGACAAGGAAACCCTAGGAACTGGATGAGCTGCGGAGACCCCTGAGGAAAAGGCCAACAAACTAAGAGAGGTATTCGAGATCGTGCGGCGAAATATGGAAAAGTCGTCCCAGGACCAAGCCAGACACTACAATATGAGAAGGAGGCAATGGTCACCAGCGGTGGGCGACATAGTGTGGGCCAAGGAACATCACCTGTCCAAAGCGGCTGAAGGAATCGCTGCAAAACTAGCCCCGAGGTACGATGGCCCTTACCAGGTGGTAGATTTCATCTCTCCAGTGATCTGCAAAATTCGCCAAACACAGTCGAAAAAAGAAAGGACGGTTCACGTTGGCGAGCTCAAGCAACAACAAAACGAGCAGACAGCAGAAACGTCAGATGTCTAACAACAGGTACGAGGCGACAAGATTAGGCGTCAGGCCGAAGCGAGAATCATCCATACGCCACACGGAAAGGACAATCAGGATAGCACAAGGACATGGATAAGGATTTCTCGTTAATCCAGACTGCGAGGCCAAAGGATTATGCGTCAGGCCGAAGCAAGAGTCATCCAAACGCCACGCAGAAAGGTCAACCATAAGGATAGGTTACAAGGACGTGGATAAGGATGGTTGGTGATCCCAACCGCAAGGCAACAGGATTCAGCGTCGGGCAGTTGCCAGAGTCATCCGCGATAACGCCAGGCCAAGGCAACAGGTTTCAGCGTCGGGCGCGAGCCAGAGTCAACCATTTACGCCACGTAGAAGAGAGTATGAGCGGAGGGAGACAAGCAACACAAGGCGCGCAGTCCAGGCAAACACCGTAGCATCCGGAGATTCTTTACGGAAGGCGTCGGACGAACCCGTCTAGTTGTTGCCCGAGGAAAGGGGGAGGACGGTGCAGAATCAGATCTACACCGTAGCCAGCTGGTAACAAAAGACAGACAGCATCGCACCAACAGTTAACAAAAAAAAAAACCACGAACAAACCCTGAAAGGAAAGAAAAGTAAATGCCGGTTCAACCAAAAGTGCAACTCACCACGGGCAGAAAAGCTATGCTGCAAACGAAGGCCAAACGTTATTCAAGGCCGCTGGGGGTTGAAGGCAACGAACAGCATAGGCTGGAAGGAGCTGAGAAGATAAAATGGAAAAGACAGATCAGCCAGAAGCTGTGCGGGCAGATCAAAAGTTGCAAAATCACCACGAGCCAGGGAAGGGGGCGCCTCGATAGGCGATCGATTGGCACTAGACGATAGTGCGATCGATGGGTACACGAAAATGGTAATATCGGCCAAAGGTGGAAATATCGCAACGAGCAGGTGGCAACGCCGCACCGTCGATAACGATATGCGAATGAACATCGATCACGCACGAATGGTGTGACCAGGCGGAGGAACCAATAAAAGGAGTGGAACGCAGCAATGAGCAGCGAGCTGGGGATCGATAGCCCATGAGTATCGATGTCCCAGTGGAGCCAGGGAGAATATCGGCGCGGGAGATTCAAGTTGCTACGAGGAGGATGACCAACGCTGTGGAAACTCAACGGAGTTAAGAGCGTCGAGGGAGCAACGAGGGAGCGCCGCGGGAATCACAAGGACTCGAAGGCTAGGATAAGCAAGGAAACGCCGGAGAGTAGGAACAAGTTTTAAATGTTTCCCGAAGTAAGGGGGGAATGTGAGGAGTTGAATAACTCCCCACAAATAGAAGCAGCAGCAGATGGCCGGCCGCTTACCAGATACGCGGCGAATTCGCGTAGTAACGGCGCGGCGAGGAGAGTTTGGAGACTTGGATGGAGAGCGAGAGAGTTTGGAGACCAAGGATGGAGATCGAGAGAGTTTGGAGACCAATGTTGGAGAGCGAGAGAGTTTGGAGACCAAGGATGGAGATCGATAGAGAATGGAGACTTCGGCAGAGCAAGTGTGCAAAAGCGGATAACGGAACTCCACCGGACTTTGGACTCTCCCGTGAACCTTGGACCGGGAGAAGAAGTGCCACATCTCGGCTGTGGAGCGGCAGACAGGAGTGCCACAAGCATCACCGGAATCAGCGGGACGGCGGCAGTGGGCGGAGCATCGATTGGAAGCCGTACGTGAAGGACAAGTGGGTCAACCACGAGGCACGGACTTTGGACCCGGAGTGGAGAGATCCAGCGGGGCGTGCGCAAAAGGGAAATAACGGTTCCCGGAGGCCCTATATAAGGCCGCAGAGCGCTGGCAGCTGGATCAGTCGATCACGAGGAGTCAAACCTTCAAGATCAGTTAACGTACCGCGAACTTTGGACCAGGAGACAGCGCAGAGGACATCGGCAGCGACGCCAGCAGACATTTCCGGCAGCCACGTTACCATCGCCGCGCAGAGCTCATTGGGGAGCGCAGGTGCGTCGCGGACGTATAGAATTAGGGTGAAGCCGGGTGGAACGTTCGTCTGCGCTGGGCGTAAAGCAAAGCGAACTGCTAGGCAGCTTCCTGGCGGCAGCCTTGACTGTCAGCGCGATCTGAGCAAGAACCTAGCGGGACCGTCCGGGACAGAGCAAGGGACAGGTATTGCCTCGAAAGGCGTCGGCCTGGAGAGCAAGGCTTGTTCACCCTAGTCTGAGAACGGTGACGCTTCCCTAAGCCCACAAGGCCGAACTCTCTGCGAGTCTAAGGCGCAACAAGCGACCCCGAGGCAGCGCGTCGGCAAGCAAGCAGAGGCGGCCACTACGAGCGTCCCGAGACCCAGGCGCCAAGCAGAAGCCGAGTCAACGCGTCGACAAGCAAGAAAGAGGAGCACCAGCAGCCGGCGGAACCAGAGCAAGGAGACACAGAAGCCAGCCCAGCCACCCAACCGCTGTACTAGTACCACGAGAATAAATCCCACTGTTGCCATTAGAGCACTTTGTTTTCTCACTGATCTACGGGCAATCACGTCATATAAATTTGGTGGGACGAACACACAATCTTCAGAGCTAGCCGCACGAATCTCGTAGCGAGCAGACAAAAAAATTAGTTCGTTACATCTGGCGCCCAACGTGGGGTCCGACAGTGAGAACAGCACAATAAAAATGGGAAAGAAGT
Source organism: Drosophila subpulchrella (assembly GCF_014743375.2). Classification (NCBI taxonomy): domain Eukaryota; kingdom Metazoa; phylum Arthropoda; class Insecta; order Diptera; family Drosophilidae; genus Drosophila; species Drosophila subpulchrella. The sequence goes on from NW_023665571.1 coordinate 1,283,879, forward strand.
GGATTTACCGCCTCAAGAAGGAGGACTTCGCCCATGTCGCACAGAGGCTCAATGTCGCCCTGGAGGGCAGGCTAGACGACATGAGGAAGGCACTATCGGAATACTACTCCGAAACAGAGAACGATCCACAACTCGTCGACATCTGGGCCGAGCTGGAGGCGACATACCACGACAGAGCCGGCCCAACCATTACGTTAACGAACGCTGAAGGGGACAACCTGGTGGCAAGCCTGAGCATTGACAACATGCAAAAAGAGGCCCACAGGAGAGAATCAAGCCAAGAAAAGAAAACAGCAGCGCTGACCCCGAGACCAAGCCAGTTGGACTATGCAAAGGTCGCTAAACAGGTCCGCGAATGGTCGTTCAGGTTCGACGGGGCGGAAAAACCATTCGAGTTCCTGGAGCAGGTAGAATGGTCCGCCAACACGTACGGTTTGGAGCTTGATATGATCCCTCGAGCGATGCCGGAGTTGCTAAAGGAAGGGCTTTGAAATGGTTCATCGCCAACAATAAGCAATGGAGAACTTGGCAGAATTCATTGAAAGCTTCCACACATATTTCCTGCCAAGAGATTTCTTCACCGGGCTGGCGGACCAGGTCCGGCAAAGGAAGCAAGGCTTCGGCGAGTCGTTCAAGGACTACATGAGGCCACCTAACTATTCTACGAAAGAGACGTTAAGGGTCATTAAAGAGAACTGCACCCCAAGCCTACGGATGTTCTTAAGAGCATACAAAGTGTCGGACCTGGACACGCTAATGATCCTAGCCGATGAGTACGAAGAACTTGAAAAGGAACGGGAAGTTTTCGCACAGGAGAACAAGTTCTCAAGGACCAAGTCGGCGTCACCAACACAGGTGACATGCAGAAGATGCGAGGAGACAGATAACCAGGACACACGAGGAAACGACCAATGGTCACCACCACACCAAGCCAGATGACAGCAGGCAACAGACGCACCACGCGGAGGCCATTGGGCACCACTCCCACAGCAACAGAGACGGCCAAACAATACCTTGTGGAGGCCGCCAAGGAACACACAGAAGCCACAAGATGCCACCCATATCAAAGACCCGCAGGAGGCCTGTCGGAAATGCGGTGGGAACGGACACTGGGCTAGAGGATGTCGAAACCAGCGGCTGCTGTTTTGCTGGATATGCGGCAAGGTGGGTGTTAGGAGCGTCGATTGCTGCCAACGATCGAGAAATGGCCAGCGATCTCAGCCGCAGAGAGGCGAGCGGGGATCGCACATTGCCACCTCTCCAAACTAACGGGCAAGCTAAACGAGGAGGAGCAGCAGTTGTCCGCAGCTGTGATGATTGGTGGGAAAAGCTACAAAGCCACAATCGACACCGGAGCAACGGCAAGCTTCGTTAGCGAAGAATTGGCGGAAAATATTGCTGCTCTAGGAAAGATTACCAGGACGAGACGGCAAGTTAGGTTGGCAGATGGAAGGTGCGGCGGAATTGATGCGCAGCTCGAGGTGAAGGTCAAATTCGGCAACAAACAAGTGACCATGAGCCTGTTGATTTTACCCGGGGTAGTGGATCCATTAGTGTTGGGATGGAACTTCCTGAAACAAGTCGGAACCGAGATAAGGTGTGCTGGACACGAGATAATAATACCAGCCAGGAACCGACACAATGGATGGCTCGAGGAGAAGCTATCAGTAGCAGTCGTTGAACAACGCGTTCCTTGAAACAGAGCTGGCAGACTTCAGCACGATGTCGGGAACATCGAATATGGCAGAACACCAGATCAAAATGAAGGACGACAAGCCAATCAAGCAGAGATACTACCCAAAGAACCCAAAAATTCAAGAGGAAATCAACGCAAAGGTGGACGAGCTTCTCCAAATGGGGTTCATAGAGCATTCAAAGAGCCCATACAGCTCCCCCATCGTGATGGTGAAAAAGAAGACAGGCAAGTGGAGACTGTGTGTCGACTTCAGGCAGATCAACGCGAAGTCAGTGAAGGATGCCTACCCAATGCCCCGCATAAACTACATCCTAGATCAACTAAGGGAAGCGCGGTACATCAGCAGTTTGGACCTGAAGGATGGATACTGGCAGATCCCACTGGAAGAGAGTAGCAGGCAATATACGGCGTTTACGGTACCGGGCTAGGGTCTGTTTCAGTGGAGGGTAATGCCGTTCGAACTTCACTCGGCGTCGGCAACGTTTCAGCGAGTCTTGGACCAAGTAATTGGCCCCGAGATGTCACCTCACGCATTCGCTTACCAGGATGACATAATAGTGATCGGTCGCACGCTGGAATAACACAAAAGAAACCTGAGGGAAGTGTTCCGGCGTCTAAAGAAGGCAAACCTGAGGCTAAGTCCAGAAAAATGCCAATTCTTCAAAAAGGAGCTGCTGTACCTGGGACATCAAGTGACTAGCGAGGGAATAGGCACAGATCCAGAAAAAGTAGCCGCCATCGCCTCTCTAGAACCGCCATCGACCGTCAAAGAGCTCCGGCAATACCTAGGAGTAGCATCGTGGTACCGCCGATTTGTACCAGATTTTTCCAGAATCGTCAAACCGCTGAACGACCTGCTGCGCAAAGGCAGTAAGTGGCAGTGGACACCAGAGCACCAGATGGCGTTTGAGGAAGTTAAGGCAAGACTCGTGGCGGATCCAGTGCTAGCATGCCCGGACTTCAGTAGAACTTTCATCCTGCAAACAGACGCCAGCGACTACGGCATCGGAGCGATACTGACCCAGGACACCGAAAAGGGCGAAAGAGTAATCTTCTACTCAAGCCGAACACTGAACGGCGCGGAAAAGAACTATTCAACAACGGAGAAGGAGTGTTTGGCGATCGTCTGCGCGATCCGGAAGCTCAGGCCATATCTGGAAGGTTACCACTTCAAGGTAGTAACCGACCATAAGGCCCTGAAGTGGCTCAACAGCATCGAAAGTCCTTCAGGAAGGATCGCCAGATGGGCCCTGGAGCTACAACAGTACGACTTTGAGATAGCATACAGAAAGGGTCAGCTAAAAGTGGTGGCCGACGCATTACCAAGACAACCACTACCAGAGACGCTACGAGGATTAAAAGAGGCATCGGCAACAATAACTTCAGGAGGGTGCAGCTGGATCAAGGACATGGGCGAAAAGTTAAGGACCCAACCGCAGAAGTACCCGGACTATGTTATGGATGGTGAGACACTGTACAGAAACATACCTCACCGAGCAGGCAGTGAAGACGTCGCGTCATGGAAGATGTGCGTCCCAAAGTCGCTACGAGAAACAGTGTTGAGGGAAAACCACGACGCACCGTCTGCGGGACACGTAGGTAGCCGGAGGACAATTGCACGTTTGGCAGCCCGATACTACTGGCCAGGCAAATTAAGTTTCTCACTCGTGATTTAATTAAAAAAATTTATTTTTATTTTTTAATCACTTAATCACTATTACAATTTTTCCATAGGTCGAACTTAGTTTATTCACTGCTCGTTTACTTTTTACTCGATTAGTACTACTGCTCGATTCGGATCTCAAAAACGGACTGCCTGATCTCTAGTTCAATGATCAATAATCAAACCTCGGCTTAAGAGATTTATTCCCAAAAATTGATAAAGAGAATGACTCAAGAGAGTCGGAAAATAGGATGATGCAATTTGCCAATTAAATGTGAAGTCCAATCTTGGCCGGAAATCGGTGTTTACATTAGCGGAGTTTAGGGACCGCTTTGGGGATCTTTTTGTTTACGTTAGCGGACTCGGGGCTCGCTTTGGGGATCTTTTGTTTACGTAAGCGGACTGGATGTTTACAGCATCCGTTTGATTTGGGCTGCGTGAAATTGATCTGGGTGGGAATGATTCGGAGGCCTGGTTGACAGAAATAGCTGACCACGGACTTATCTCGGGTCTGTCAGAGTTATTTGGAAATTAGCTCTCGGCTCAAAGTTGTTTATAAATTGGGTAAGAGCCCCTAAATAATGTGTCATATAACTCCCCCCATTCTAAATTGAATCGTCCCGATTCATTGGAACTGATGGGTATATTGAATGTAATTGATGGGTTAATTCGACAATGATATTTTCTTCTAGGGTATTTTCATTGTCGGGTATATTATTTATTTCATTATCGGAAATATTGTTTTCTGGTTCAATTTCTATATGAATTTGCCATGGTTTGAATATTAAAAATTTTCTGAATTTGATTATAATCATAATAATTAAATATATAAATGTGAATATGATTAATATTAACGTAACTGGTATTTGAGTTTGTTTAATTTGAATAAATGGATAAAGTATGTTAATATTATCGAATGTGAGTTCCGAATCATTAGATATAATATATTCGGATACTAAAAAATCTGTATATTTTCGAGCTGTGATGTATTCCAATATCTTATTGTCTACATTGGTGTAGGAAATATTATTAATTTTAGTGGTGCCATTAAAAGTTAATAAATATGACCCATTTAAATGAGTGTCATTAACTGTATTTTCTCCATTTAGAAAAATGGCTCCATCTTGGATTACATCTACATTTTTATTTCTTTCTCGGATTTTGTTACAAAAGGATTTTTCTCCATTTAGTAATCTAGTGAAACAAGAGCCTTCTGAGTTAAGTGTGCAATAATTATTAAATATTTCCGTCTTAAAATTAGACATTACATAGTACTTATTTCTACATTTTGCGACGTGATTATCAATTAATAATTTTCCATCATTATGTGAAATGGATCTTGAATTGTAAACGTCACAACGATCGGTAATAATAGGGTATTTTATGTAAATTATAAAAAGATCTTGATGCAAAGCGATTTTAAATTCAGATATATCTAAAAGGTCTGTTATAACTACAGGTCTATCTTCGTGCTTATAAATTTCTTGTATATCATCATTGTTTAGAATTTTAGTATTAAATACATCAATTTTGGCGAGTGTAATTGTGTCCATTAAATTCATAAGATCGTAAGTAAGCAAGCGCAGACGATATTTTCTAAGTGGAATTTCTTGATCTTTAAAGGCTGTTTTGAATTGTTCAGATAAAGATTTTATCTCTTTAAATATTTTAGAATTAATAACGAATTGATCGTTATTATTTTGTATTAAATCATCGATTTTATTTTGGACCGTTATGAAATCATCATGATCTGGTGTTCCCGCTATCCATTTCCAAATGGTGCCTATTTCATTAATGCCTCTTTTTGATCTGCTGGGTATAATTTGAGAGATAAGTATTTTGAAATTTTTAAATCGTGGGATATTTCCCAAAGAAAATTCTTGTTGTCGTGACTCTTTAGAAATTCTGTTTCAAGATTAATTATTTCTCTCTAAAGACTTATATTAGTTATATATAAAATAAAACTGCGTATGATTCATAAATAAGAACATCTTTGGTATCCTTGTAAAGAAGGAAATCATGGTTCGTGTAATCCATAATTTCGGATTTGGTTTTAGCTACCAGCAATAATAAGTACTTTATTGAAATCATTATCTGTAATTTGAAACAAATTATTTAATATTATCTTTATGAATCGTACGGTTTCTGTTATTTATAACAACTTTATTTGGGAGATTTTCCTTAACTACTTGTTTTTTATATCTAGAATTAAGCTTGTTTCTTTCCCCGTGTTTCTTTTCGTAAATTACCTCTCCTACGTGATAATTCTTATTTTGTCTATCTTTATTGTGAAAATGCAACATTTTCTCTTGGGCTTGCTGCAATAATTTAGGAATATAATCGTGTTTGATTTTATTAAATAATATATCAAAAGGTCGATGATTGGTTATTGAATGAATTGTTAAATTGTATTTTTGTGCTGCTCTAATTATAATTTCGGAATAATCAATTAAATTAAGCTCGTCTTTAATGCAGCGAGCAATTTCTGTTAAGGTAGAGTGTGCCCTTTCTATTGGTCCGTTAGACGTACTATGTCGAGGATCTGCAAAGAATAAAGATATCCCATTTCTTTGTGCAAAGGATTTAAATTGGGATGAAGAAAAACTTGGTTCATTATCTATCATCAAAGATTTAGCTAATGGAAATTGTTGTAAAATTTCTGAAACTTTATTTTCTATATTAAGTTTATTAGGGATTTCTTTTACGACTAAGTATTTCGAATAAGAATCTATACAGGTAATGAATATTTGGTAATGAAGATTTTGGGCGTAATATATGTCAAGATGCAAATTTTCACCTTCTCTTTCTGGAATAGGTGCTTGACCGATAGGAATCTGTACTGGGTGTCTGTTGTATTTGTTTTGATTGCAGATTGTGCAATTCTTTATAAACTCCTTAAGCTTTTTGTATAAATTGGGCCAATAATAAAGTCTAGTTATTTGTTTATAATTTTCATCAAGCCCTCTATGAGCTCTACAATGAGTTTTTGTGATAATAAGAGATCTGTCTTCAGCGTTCTCGACATCCTGGACAAATGTCTTAGTGTATAAAAATGTATTTATAAGATTGTCCTTAATTGGTTTTTGAATTCTGTAAAAATCTTCTAGAGTACAGTGAACTCCTATTGTTATATTGGGTGGAATATATTCTTTTAAGATTGATACTAAATTTTCTGGAGTGTCATACTCTATTATATGTCTAGTATTTCCGAATACATTAATCGACTCATGTATTGTATACCTCCCCGTTGCTATTAGCAATTGTTGCTTAAACTGGTTTAAGGGTTTTCGGGTTTCTTGTATTACATTCTCAAAAGTACTCTCTGCTGAATGCTGAGTATTTTGATCTGAGACCGATTCATTACTTTCCGTTAAGTTATTTATTTGAATCCTTGATAAAGCGTCCGCAACAACATTTGTTGCTCCTGGCTTGTAAATAATTTTGGGTGAATAGCTTTCAATAAAGGAATACCATCTTTTCATTTCTGTATTTGGATTTTTTTGAGAAATGGAAAATGAAAGAGGTTGATGATCGGTATAGATCTCGATGTTGTTAACCCCATATAAGTAATTTCGAAGATTTTTAAAAGCCCATACAATGGCTAAAAGTTCCTTTTTATTTGTTGCGTATAATTGTTCGGTTTTTGTCAGAGTTTTTGAAATAAATGTAATTGGTTTTCCTTCCTGAGAAAGAACAGCACCAATTGCTAAGTCAGATGCGTCAGTTGTTAGGGTACATTTTTTATTATAGTCCGGTTGTACTAGTTCTACTTGTGCAATTAAGTTTTCTTTGAGCTCGTTAAAAGCTCTTACAGCTGAATCATCAAACTGTATTAAAGTTTTACGTGATGCCTTTTTTGATACTTTGCCGTTTTGGCCTTCTAAATATTTTGTTAAAGGTTTAGCTATCTTTGCGTAATTTTGCACAAATTTTCTGTAATATCCTGTAAGGCCTAGGAAGCTTCTAAGCTCTCGAATATTTTTAGGTATCGGATATTTTACAATTGTAGAGATTTTTTCGGGATCGGTTTTGATCACATTGTGAGAAACAACGTAACCGAGAAAATTGGTTTCTAATTTAAAGAACTTTGATTTTTCAATTGAAATTTTCATGATTGCGTTCAGCAAAATTTTAATAATGAGAATTAAATCTTTGTAATGTTGATCAATTGTTTTTGAAAATATAATTATGTCATCCATATAAACGTGACATGTTTTACCCACTTGTTCTCTTAAAATATCATCCATCGCTCGTTGGAATATTCTTGGAGCGTTGGTCAAACCGAAAGGCATTCTTAGGAATTCGTATTTCCCGTTGTTTATTGAAAATGAGGTTTTCTGAATGTCTGGTTCATTCATGAGAGTCTGATGAAATCCAGATTCCAAGTCAATTGTTGAAAAGTATTTGGCTTTTCCAAGATTTGACAAAATCACTGAAGGGTCCTGCATTGGATATCTATCTGGTATTGTATTTTCATTAAGTTTTTTATAATCAATTACAAGTCTGAGTTTTGGAGTTCCGTCTTCATTGAAACCCTTTTTTGGTACTACTAGTACTGGTGAATTACAGTGGTCGGCATATGTATTTTGACAAAATAAAAGTTAAGTATACTCATAACTTGAATTTACTTCTTGTAAACTATAGGCATCAATGGAAAGGTAATTTCAATGCCGTTTGAATGATACAATACATTTCTTTACCCATTCAGTACTTATTGAAAAGGACGAATTTGTGTAAATCAACTTTGAAATTTAAAAAAAAAACTTTTTTCCTCGTCTTGAAAACTTAAACTTTTTGATGCAAAAAGTTTCTTCAAACAAAAACAATAGTAACTGCAAAAAGAATTTTTCAAAAATCATTTTTCTTATATTTTTTATGAATTTTTGAAAATGCTTAAAAACAGGCATTTGAGCCATATTTTTGTCTTTTTCATACAAATTTTTTCCGACATTGTCACCTTCAAAAAATCATAAAAAATATAAGCAAAATGATATATGAAAAATTCTTTTTGCAGTTACTATTATTTTTGTTTGAAGAAACTTTTTGCATCAAAAAGTTTAAGTTTTCAAGACGAGGAAAAAAGTTTTTTTTTTAAATTTCAAAGTTGATTTACACAAATTCGTCCTTTTCAATAAGTACTGAATGGGTAAAGAAATGTATTGTATCATTCAAACGGCATTGAAATTACCTTTCCATTGATGCCTATAGTTTACAAGAAGTAAATTCAAGTTATGAGTATACTTAACTTTTATTTTGTCAAAATACATATGCCGACCAGTGTATAAGGGCTTCTACTTGGCCTTATAATTTCTTCTTTTAACATTCGACTTATTTCAGAATTTACAAAATCTGAAGCTGATAGAGCATAAGGGTATTGTTTGCTGTAAATGGCCCTATCATTTACGGTGTTTATTTCACCGCGGATATCTGTCCTAAATGGAATCTGCATATTTATTTTTGAATGCTCTTCATTGATAATATTTAATATTTCGTTCTCCAGATCTTTTCTTTGATCTGCAGACGATATTTTTATATTGTTTATTCTTTGATTGTCGGGTAGTTCAACGACGGCGTGTTCAGAATTTTTAAATTCCAAACTTTTATTTTTGTCGGATTTCTCAACGACGGCGCGTTCAGGATTTTTAATTCCCAAACTTTTATTTTTGTCGGATATTTCAACGACGGCGTGTTCGGAATTTTTGAATTCCAAACTTTTATTTTTGTCGGATTTTTCAACGACGGCGTGTTCAGGACTTGTATATCCCAAACTAGATTCGCTTTGATTACCCATTTCAGATTCGGATCTGATTTGAGCTTTTTCATCAAAGTATTTTTTTAATATAAATTCTTTTAACGGAAGAATGGTGTTTTCTTCTGTTAAAGAATGTTGGTTTAATATGTTTCCGTTATCATAATTTAATTTTTCTTCTATTCCATTATATTTAATTACTCCCTTTGCTGTATCAATTACCGCTCCTATTTTTTTTAATAGGTTATAGCCGACCAGTAAATCTGAGTCTAGCCCATCTATTTCATAAAAAGTATATCGCGTATCAAAAATAGTTATCATATGATAAAATTTAATTATTGAATATCCATTCACTGTGGATACTCTTTTGTAAATTGGAAGCTCGTTCTTATTTTTATAAATTCCCGTTCTTATTTTACACGAGGTTGCCCCAGTGTCAATTAATATTTTTAATTTTTTATTTATTTTTGGATCATTTCTAATTATGTAGGGTAAGCCTACTCCTGACTTTTGTCTAAAAAATGGTTCTCCTCAATGTTATTTAGTCTCATCGTCTTGTTAGCCGGTTGGTTAACAGTTCCAGTTGGTACCCTTTTATTTTGGGCTTGGCCTTGCTGAGTGTTATGGGTCTCAAATTTTTTTGTTTGATCCCACTTGTTCTGACTATAATTATTATTTTGATATTTATTATAGCCTTGATTATAGCCGTTGTTAGCCTTATTCTGAGCGTGGATAGACTCGTCTACCTCCATTGGTTCCGGCTTATTTTGTGGCTGCCTATAGGTGTTCCACTGATTTTGTTGGTTATTATTAAATCTACCCTGGTTCCAAGAATTATTTTTATTCTGATTATAATAACCATAAGTATTTTTGTTCTGGTTGTTGTCGTGATTAAACCTTAAATTATTATTGTTTCGCTGGTTACTGTAACTATTGTTTTGCTGTCTTGTCTTGTGGTTGAAATGAGTTTGTCCATTTCCACTAGAGTTTGGCTCGCTATGTTTTCTCTGAGTAGTAGAGAAACTATTTGCGAAATTAGCCCTCATGTTGTTGCTTTCCAGTTCCTGAACTATGACCGTTGCATTTGGTAGGTCAGGTGGATTCATTGAGAAAATAGTATCTGAAATTTGGCCGTTGAGGCCGGTAATGAAAACTCTAAGAGCCGTCTTCCTATGTTTCTCATTCATTTCCGCTGTTATAGGTTTGTTTCTACCGTAGGTCATAATAGTTTTATTAATTAGCAGAGTTAATTTTCTATTAACTGTACCATAATAATCCATTATGGATAATTTTCCCTGACTCAATACACTTAATTCCTGTTCAATAATGTGAATTGGTCGTTTGTCGCTAAAGACGAAGTCAAGTCTGGCCATTATGGCATCGAAATTTAATACAGTACCGTTATGGGTTAAGGCATCGTTTGCCATTCCTGTTATTTTGTTTCGTAATATAGATAAGGCAGAATAAAATCTTTCACTCCCTCTGGCATATTGCCCCATGGCTACTTCTGCCGATTCTCTCTAGCTTACATATTTATCCTCTTCACCTTTATATTCCCTAACAGATTTGATGATCTCATAGGATGTGTCGCATTTTATATTTGGATCTACAATCTCTATCTGATAATCCTCAACCGTTTTAATTTTGTGAGAAAGCTGCGATCTTAAGTTAACGATCTCCTCCTTTAATGGATTTAATTCAAAATTTACAATTTGCTTAATTAAATCTCCTACATTTAACATGGTATTGTTTGTTATTACCTGATGGCTTGTATTTTCTTGTGGCGGATTCATGTGGAGTCTTTTATTTGCTCCAGTCTGGCTTGTTGAAGGTTCTGACATTTTGAGAACTTTTTCAAAAGTTGAAATTAACTCTTCCACTTTGTATATTTATATTTCCTTTCTTACAAATTTTTTTATATAATAATAATAATAAAAAAATATATGATAATAATAATAAAAAAAGATAGTATCGCTCACGAATCGTCCTTAATTTTTTCTTCTCGTTGTTTTTTTTGCCTGTTGGGGTCGTCCTTATTCTGAATGATGATCCTGATTGGGGTCGTCCTTTTTTTTTTTGTTTTTAGATTTTGTCTTGTGGTCTTCCTTCTTTTCCAATATTTGGCGAGGGATTGCCCTTTAGCCCGTTTTCTTAAAATGTCTTTTGTTTATGATTTTGAAGATTTTTTTATTTTTTGATTTTAAACATTTGTTTAATTAAATTGTTTTTCACAATGTTTATTTTTTTCGATGACATTTTTTTGTCACTTTTTGATTTTTATATTGTCCGAGCAGTGAATTTATGTTACGATCACTATTTTGTAATTTGAGATTTAAAGGGGATTATTTCATTAATTATTTTCCACCTTAGTTTTTTGATCAACACAAACTTTTTATTTATTTGCCGGTTGTATAGAGTTTAAGGGGATTATTGCATTTATTGATTTCCACCTTTATTTTTATCAACACAGGCTTTATTTAATCGTCGGTTGTATCGGGATTTTTTGGCCGCGCTAAATTCCTTTTTTCACTTTAAAACTTTTTTGTGTTTATTTTAAAGCTTTGCTTTTTTAGAATTTTTTAATCGCACGGCCCCACGTTGGGCGCCAATTAAGTTTCTCACTCGTGATTTAATAAAAAAAATTTATTTTTATTTTTTTATCACTTAATCACTATTACAATTTTTCCATAGGTCGAACTTAGTTTATTCACTGCTCGTTTACTTTTTACTCGATTAGTACTACTGCTCGATTCGGATCTCAAAAACGGACTGCCTGATCTCTAGTTCAATGATCAATAATCAAACCTCGGCTTAAGAGATTTATCCCCAAAAATTGATAAAGAGAATGACTCAAGAGAGTCGGAGAATAGGATGATGCAGTTTGCCAATTAAATGTGAAGTCCAATCTTGGCCGGAAATCGGTGTTTACATTAGCGGAGTTTAGGGACCGCTTTGGGGATCTTTTTGTTTACGTTAGCGGACTCGGGGCTCGCTTTGGGGATCTTTTGTTTACGTTAGCGGACTGGATGTTTACAGCATCCGTTTGATTTGGGCTGCGTGAAATTGATCTGGGTGGGAATGATTCGGAGGCCTGGTTGACAGAAATAGCTGACCACGGATTTATCTCGGGTCTGTCAGAGTTATTTGGAAATTAGCTCTCGGCTCAAAGTTGTTTATAAATTGGGTAAGAGCCCCAAAATAATGTGTCATATAACTCCCCCCATTCTAAATTGAATCGTCCCGATTCATTGGAACTGATGGGTATATTGAATGTAATTGATGGGTTAATTCGACAATGATATTTACTTCTAGGGTATTTTCATTGTCGGGTATATTATTTATTTCATTATCGGAAATATTGTTTTCTGGTTCAATTTCTATATGAATTTGCCATGGTTTGAATATTAAAAATTTTCTGAATTTGATTATAATCATAATAATTAAATATATAAATGTGAATATGATTAATATTAACGTAACTGGTATTTGAGTTTGTTTAATTTGAATAAATGGATTTAGTATGTTAATATTATCGAATGTGAGTTCCGAATCATTAGATATAATATATTCGGATACTAAAAAATCTGTATATTTTCGAGCTGTGATGTATTCCAATATCTTATTGTCTACATTGGTGTAGGAAATATTATTAATTTTAGTGGTGCCATTAAAAGTTAATAAATATGACCCATTTAAATGAGTGTCATTAACTGTATTTTCTCCATTTACAAAAATGGCTCCATCTTAAATTACATCTACATTTTTATTTCTTTCTCGGATTTTGTTACAAAAGGATTTTTCTCCATTTAGTAATCTAGTGAAACAAGAGCCTTCTGAGTTAAGTGTGCAATAATTATTAAATATTTCCGTCTTAAAATTAGACATTACATAGTACTTATTTCTACATTTTGCGACGTGATTATCAATTAATAATTTTCCATCATTATGTGAAATGGATCTTGAATTGTAAACGTCACAACGATCGGTAATAATAGGGTATTTTATGTAAATTATAAAAAGATCTTGATGCAAAGCGATTTTAAATTCAGATATATCTAAAAGGTCTGTTATAACTACAGGTCTATCTTCGTGCTTATAAATTTCTTGTATATCATCATTGTTTAGAATTTTAGTATTAAATACATCAATTTTGGCGAGTGTAATTGTGTCCATTAAATTCATAAGATCGTAAGTAAGCAAGCGCAGACGATATTTTCTAAGTGGAATTTCTTGATCTTTAAAGGCTGTTTTGAATTGTTCAGATAAAGATTTTATCTCTTTAAATATTTTAGAATTAATAACGAATTGATCGTTATTATTTTGTATTAAATCATCGATTTTATTTTGGACCGTTATGAAATCATCATGATCTGGTGTTCCCGCTATCCATTTCCAAATGGTGCCTATTTCATTAATGCCTCTTTTTGATCTGCTGGGTATAATTTGAGAGATAAGTATTTTGATAATTTTTAAATCGTGGGATATTTCCCAAAGAAAATTCTTGTTGTCGTGACTCTTTAGAAATTCTGTTTCAAGATTAATTATTTCTCTCTAAAGACTTATATTAGTTATATATAAAATAAAACTGCGTATGATTCATAAATAAGAACATCTTTGGTATCCTTGTAAAGAAGGAAATCATGGTTCGTGTAATCCATAATTTCGGATTTGGTTTTAGCTACCAGCAATAATAAGTACTTTATTGAAATCATTATCTGTAATTTGAAACAAATTATTTAATATTATCTTTATGAATCGTACGGTTTCTGTTATTTATAACAACTTTATTTGGGAGATTTTCCTTAACTACTTGTTTTTTATATCTAGAATTAAGCTTGTTTCTTTCCCCGTGTTTCTTTTCGTAAATTACCTCTCCTACGTGATAATTCTTATTTTGTCTATCTTTATTGTGAAAATGCAACATTTTCTCTTGGGCTTGCTGCAATAATTAAGGAATATAATCGTGTTTGATTTTATTAAATAATATATCAAAATGTCGATGATTGGTTATTGAATGAATTGTTAAATTGTATTTTTGTGCTGCTCTAATTATAGTTTCGGAATAATCAATTAAATTAAGCTCATCTTTAATGCAGCGAGCAATTTCTGTTAAGGTAGAGTGTGCCCTTTCTATTTGTCCGTTAGACGTACTATGTCGAGGATCTGCAAAGAATAAAGATATCCCATTTCTTTGTGCAAAGGATTTAAATTAGGATGAAGAAAAACTTGGTTCATTACCTATCATCAAAGATTTAGCTAATGGAAATTGTTGTAAAATTTCTGAAACTTTATTTTCTATATTAAGTTTATTAGGGATTTCTTTTACGACTAAGTATTTCGAATAAGAATCTATACAGGTAATGAATATTTGGTAATGAAGATTTTGGGCGTAATATATGTCAAGATGCAAATTTTCACCTTCTCTTTCTGGAATAGGTGCTTGACCGATAGGAATCTGTACTGGGTGTCTGTTGTATTTGTTTTGATTGCAGATTGTGCAATTCTTTATAAACTCCTTAAGCTTTTTGTATAAATTGGGCCAATAATAAAGTCTAGTTATTTGTTTATAATTTTCATCAAGCCCTCTATGAGCTCTACAATGAGTTTTTGTGATAATAAGAGATCTGTCTTCAGCGTTCTCGACATCCTGGACAAATGTCTTAGTGTATAAAAATGTATTTATAAGATTGTCCTTAATTGGTTTTTGAATTCTGTAAAAATCTTCTAGAGTACAGTGAACTCCTATTGTTATATTGGGTGGAATATATTCTTTTAAGATTGATACTAAATTTTCTGGAGTGTCATACTCTATTATATGTCTAGTATTTCCGAATACATTAATCGACTCATGTATTGTATACCTCCCCGTTGCTATTAGCAATTGTTGCTTAAACTGGTTTAAGGGTTTTCGGGTTTCTTGTATTTCATTCTCAAAACAACTCTCTGCTGAATGCTGAGTATTTTGATCTGAGACCGATTCATTGCTTTCCGTTAAGTTATTTATTTGAATCCTTGATAAAGCGTCCGCAACAACATTTGTTGCTCCTGGCTTGTAAATAATTTTGGGTGAATAGCTTTCAATAAAGGAATACCATCTTTTCATTTCTATATTTGGATTTTTTTGAGAAATGGAAAATGAAAGAGGTTGATGATCGGTATAGATCTCGATGTTGTTAACCCCATATAAGTAATTTCGAAGATTTTTAAAAGCCCATACAATGGCTAAAAGTTCCTTTTTATTTGTTGCGTATAATTGTTCGGTTTTTGTCAGTGTTGTGAGAAACTCCTTGTGTTGGTAGTTATATTATTCCGTACCCACTTAGTGAGAACACATCTTTTGGTAGTTTTTTAAGATTCTTTATTTAGTTAGTTTTTGTATCCAGGAGCAGCGTTAATGCCGCTTCCAACGTCAAGTTGTCTCTGCTTTTACAATTTGCCTTAGGATCTAAGTAAGCCTAATTCTCGTAGCTGCGCTGCTTACAGTTGGGCGGCAGAGAGACGGCTATGTATATCTTATGTATATAAAGGCCGGCGTGTCCAACAGAATGCTGACACTTGCACTTTCTTCATGCGCGCCGATCGACTCATGTCTCGGCCACTTTGGGCTTTTGACCGAGCCTTTTGTTTATAAAAATAATGCAACAAAGTGTTACAGTGTGTTTGTTTCAAGTACTCTTGGTACAGTAGATATTCGATATAAGTGCATACTACATCTCCCTCCTTTTGAAAAATAACGTAATACTATGAAGTTATTTTGTTAATATATTTTACTTAATGGAATATTTATTATACCCTTGCAGAGGGTATATTGATTTCAGTCAGAAGTTTGCAACGCAGTGAAGGAGACGTTTCCGACCCCATAAATTATATATATTCTTGATCAGCATGACTAGACGAGTCGATCTAGCCATGTTCGTCTGTCCGTCTGTCCGTCCGTTTCTACGCAAACTAGTCTCTCAGTTTTAAAGCTATCGAGCTGAAACTTTCCCAAAAGTCTTATATCTTTTGCAGGTAGTATATAAGTCGGAATCAGCCGGATCGGACAACTATATCTTATAGCTCCCATAGGAATAATCGGACAAAAAAATGAAAAAAAATTATATCTTTGGTGTTTTTTAGCATATAAACTCCTAAGCTTGGAAATAACAATTTTTAAATAATTTTGAATTTTGAATTAAATTTTATCGAAATCGGACGACTATATCATATAGCTGCCATAGGAACGATCGGAAAATTTGTGGAAAAATAATATGAAAAAAATTATAGCTTCGGTGTTTTTCAACATATAACCTCCAACGCTTGGAAATAACATTTTTTAATTAGTTCTGAATTTCGAATTAAATTTTATCAAAATCGGACGACTATGTCATATAGCTGCCATAGGAACGATCGCAAAATTGGTAGGAAAATAATATGAAACAAATTATAGCTTCGGTGTTTTTTAACATATAACCTCCTACGCTTGGAAATAACATTTTTTAATTAGTTCTGAGTTTCGAATTTAATTTTATCAAAATCGGACGACTATATCATATAGCTGCCATAGGAACGATCGGAAAATTGGTAGGAAAATAATATGAAACAAATTATAGCTTCGGTGTTTTGTGACATATTATCTTATACTATTGGGAATATCATTTTTTGTGTTTTTAAATTTAATAATTATAGCTGCAAGGGTATATAAGCTTCGGCTTGCCGAAGCTAACTTCCATTCTTGTTTTTTTTTGTTTTTAATCTTTTTTTTTTAAATTTCTTATTTATTTTTTTTTTTTTTAAAGAGAATGGAATTGGGAATAATATACGTATTAAAAGAAGAAGTATTTTTAAACATGGAGTGTAAAAGTATTTCTAAACATGGTTACACTCATAAGTATTTCTAAGCATGGCCATGTTAAATGCAATTATGAAATAAACATTTTTAATCTATCTTTATGTACTATTTGTTTTTTATTTTTGTTATTTATTATAGTTATGTTATCTCTATCTCCTATTTGTTCTACCCTATAAGGACCTGTATATTTCGAATCTAACTTATGTCCTGTTTCATTTTTCAATAAAACCTGATCTCCTATTTTTAAATCGAAATCTAAACTAGTTTTGTCGTAACTAATTTTCTGTTTTAGCTTATGAGATTCTAGCATTAGTCTAGCTCTCTTAATTGCCTGTTCTAATCTAAATTTGGATTCCTTAGCATAATCTTCTATATTATAAAGGGGTTTTATTTTATCTATGCTATTAAAGTGTTTTGGTAGATTTGAAGTTTTACCGAAAACTAGCTCATATGGACAATAGTCATGTGCCATGGATGGGGTTGTATTAAAACAATATACGAAGTATCGTAGCCATACATCCCAATCTGTTTTGTCAACTGAGATGTATGAACGAATGAACTCATTTAGTGTTCTGTGGCTTCGCTCCACGGTACCTACTGTCTGGTGGTGGTGTGCAGTTGAAGTTATGTTTTTAATATGTAAGTATTTACATAGATCTTCAATAATTGAATTTTTATATTCTGTTCCCATGTCCGTAATGAACGTCTTCATTGGACCGTACTTTAGAATAAAATCTTCAAATATAGCTTTTGCTACTGTATTTGCACTTTTATTTGGTATAGGTATAGCTACTAGGTATTTGGTTAAATCGCAGATGAGTGTTACTGCGTATTCGTTTCCATTATTCGATTTTGGAAGTGGACCAATAGTATCTACAATTACTCTATCAAAAGCTCGTTGTGGAGTTTCGGTTATAGTTAGTGGGGTCTTTGTATGTTTAGTCGTTTTCGACTTTTGGCATTTAGAACATTTCTTTATGTACTCTTTTATGTCTTTGGACATATTTTTCCAGTAATAGTGTCTCTGGACCTTGGCCAAGGTTTTTGTAATGCCTGTATGACCACCTTGTATTGGATCATCATGGAATGTAGACAATATAGCTTCTTTTTCTTTATTATGTTTTATTACGGTCACCGGGTTGAGTAGCGCTACTCTCAATGATTTCAATATTTTATTGCCCATAATTTTAAAATTATCAATTGAAACAAGTTCAAAGATATTTTCCCACGGTGCCACTTTGAGTTGGCTGACTTTGTGAATACCGGCCTGCTTTTCAAGCCTTTGAAAGAATTGACCTAAGTCAATGGTTCCATTAGTATACAAATCGCTAACATCATAACTTGCTGTAATTTTCTTTCCGTGCTTAAATAAACACATTTTATTATTTACATGCAAGGTCACTACTTTACGTACTTCATCATTGTTTATGACTTCATATACGTTGGGCTTTGAAGCTTTTTCTATAGGTTGCTTATGCAATTCTATTTGATCTTTTCCTGCGCAGGATTTCTGTCTACTTTGGTTTCTGGTAGTGACTTTCAGAATTTTATTACTTGTTTTTATATTTGTTAGGTCTGTGATTGTTATTCTGGAGAGCGCATCGGCTACATAGTTGTCTTTACCCTTTAGATACTCTACCGTAAAATTATATTCCTCTAATTCAAGTCTCATTCGTGTTAGTTTGGAACTTGGATTTACCATTGAAAATAAGTATGTCAGTGCTCTATGGTCTGTTTTGACAGTGAAGTGTCTACCATAAATATATGGTCTGAAGTGTGTTATTGCCCAATGAATGGCTGCTAATTCTTGTTCTGTGGTGCTCTTGTTGCTTTCACCTTTCGTAAAGGATCTTGATGCGTATGCCACTGGAAGCTGTAGTCCATTTTTGTTTTGAGTTAGGACTGCTCCACAGGCGTATTTGCTAGCATCTGTGATTATGCAAAATTCTTTGCTAAAATCTGGATATTGCAACAGAGTAGGATTTATTAATGCTGATTTAAGATGTTCGAAGGCGTTTTGACATTGTGTTGTCCATTCGAATTTTACATCTTTCTTACATAATCTTGTTATGTGACGGGAGTATTCAGCAAAATTCTTTATAAAACGTCGGTAATAATTGCAAAATGCAACGAATCTTCTAGCGCCGTCCGCATCATGTGGGACTGGATAATTTTGAATGACGTCGTATTTTTTGTCGTCGGGCAAGATTCCTTTATCTGTGCATTTATGTCCTAAGAAAGTGACTTCATGCATGAAAAATGAACATTTTTCAGGATGTAACTTCAGGTTGTGTTTCCTACATTTCTCGAAAACATCAGTTAAGTTCTTGAGCATATGTTTTTCGGAACAACCTATGACTATTAAGTCATCCATATAAAGAAATGCTTGCGAAGGTTCTAATCCAGAGAAAGCTATAGTCATCATTCTTTGAAAAGAGTTTGGCGCTATTTTTAAACCGAATGGTAATCGCGTGAAGCGGTACGAACCATTGTTTGTTGAAAAAGATGTTATATCCCGTGAACTTTTTTCCAGTTCAATTTGATGGAAACCTGACATTAAGTCAAGGCATGAGAAGTATTTTGCTCTACCTAGTTGATCTAAAATATCATCGATTCTAGGCAGTGGAAATTTATCAGACAAGAGTTTTTTATTAATTTGACGATAGTCAATTACTAATCGCCATTTTTTATTTTCCGTATTTGGAAGTGACTTTTTTGGTACTAACAGAAGTGGGCTATTATAAGGTGATACAGAGGGTTCCACTATTTCATCATTGATGAGTTTTTGGACTTGTTTTTGAATTTCGTCTTGTTGACTATGAGGATTTCTATAATTTTTTATATATACGGGTTCATCATCAATTAATCTCAGCTTTTGTTTATAAAAATTATTGGTAGTGATCGATTCGGTTTCTAGTCCGAACACATCACTATACTGGGTGCATAATGCTGTAAGTTGTTTATTGAATTGAGGCGGGAAGTTTTTTGCAAGTTGGTATAATACAATTTTTTGTCTGTCTTCTAAGTTCGTTTTTACTATGTCGTAGTTTGAAAGTGGTTCATGATGAATGTTTTTGATATAGACTACTTGATCTGTGTTTGTAGTATTTAGTAATCTTATATATGCATTTTAAACTGTTGCTATGGTATTTGCGATATAGATACCATGCTGAATTTCTTGATTCGGAATTAATACACTGTCTTCTTCTGAATTTATTTCGATTTTTCGGACGACTTGGGATCTTGCTGGCAGAATTAGGGAGTTGTTGCCAGAACTGTATGCTATTGGAACATAAATTGGATATTTTAGGGTTTTTGGTCTTATTATAAGCCAGTCTTCAGACGGCTTGAAGTCTAATTGACAGTTGTATCTTTTGATAAAATCGATTCCTAGTATTCCATCACATGGAATAGCGAATTGCATATTTACGATATGGAAATCATGTTGAATTATGTACTTAGAAGTTTAAATTTCAATAGAAGTTAAGCCTTTAGATTTTGTAACTTCCTGACTTATACCCTGTATGTTTATGATGTGATTATCTTGAATGTTTTGAAAATTATCAGAATTTTCCTTCAATAAGGATATTTCCGCACCTGTGTCTAGTAAGAGAACTAATTCTTTTCCTGTTGCTACGTTCGTGAAAGTGACAAATGTATTTTGACTGAGATTTAAAGTGTGAATTTTGATGTTGTTTACTGTCGTGTATCTAAAGGTGTTTGGTAGTTTCCCGAATTTGTTTGCGCCACTCTAACATTGTTATTGTGGTTGTTGTTTCCCCAACGGCTGTTTCCGCCGCTGGTGTTTCCACCACGGTTGTTATTTCTGTTATAATTGTTATTTTGGTTATTTCTGTTATAACCATTGTTTTGATTATATCCGTTATTCTGATAATATATGGTATTGTTATAATTACCTCGATTATTACCTCGATTATTACCTCGTCCGCGATTTCCACCGCGCTGCGGGTAATTTTTGTAATATAGGACAGTGTTTGGCTGTCCGGTTGCTTCTGTGCAACTGCTTACAAATTTGGATATGGCCTCATTCATTGTATTGAAGGTACCGGCTTGCATTATAGTTTTTACCTTATCTATTTGGCAATTTTTAGTCATTGCTTTCACTGCATGCCGAGTTGAATAACGTCTGGCTAACTCTAGGGATAAGCCATCTGTTATAAATGCACCTTCTAAGGATTTCGTCATCTGCTCAACCTCTTGTGTGTACTGGTTGGCAGTTTTATTGCGTTGTTGTAGGCTCATTAGTTTTGCTGACAACACTTCTACAGATTCGCCTTTGACGTTGTTTTTTAATCTGGAAATGACTTCAGCTATTGTTGTTTCATCTCCGATTAGATTTCTGGCGACACCTTTTAGCTTTGTTTTTATACCCTTGCAGAGGGTATATTGATTTCAGTCAGAAGTTTGCAACGCAGTGAAGGAGACGTTTCCGACCCCATAAAGTATATATATTCTTGATCAGCATGACTAGACGAGTCGATCTAGCCATGTCCGTCTGTCCGTCTGTCCGTCTGTCCGTCTGTCCGTCTGTCCGTCCGTTTCTACGCAAACTAGTCTCTCAGTTTTAAAGCTATCGGGCTGAAACTTTCCCAAAAGTCTTATATCTTTTGCAGGTAGTATATAAGTCGGAACCAGCCGGATCGGACAACTATATCTTATAGCTCCCATAGGAATAATCGGACAAAAAAATGAAAAATAATTATATCTTTGGTGTTTTTTAGCATATAAACTCCTAAGCTTGGAAATAACAATTTTTAAATAATTTTGAATTTTGAATTAAATTTTATCGAAATCGGACGACTATATCATATAGCTGCCATAGGAACGATCGGAAAATTTGTGGAAAAATAATATGATAAAAATTATAGCTTCGGTGTTTTTCAACATATAACCTCCAACGCTTGGAAATAACATTTTTTAATTAGTTCTGAATTTCGAATTAAATTTTATCAAAATCGGACGACTATGTCATATAGCTGCCATAGGAACGATCGCAAAATTGGTAGGAAAATAATATGAAACAAATTATAGCTTCGGTGTTTTTTGACATATTATCTTATACTATTGGGAATATCATTTTTTGTGTTTTTAAATTTAATAATTATAGCTGCAAGGGTATATAAGCTTCGGCTTGCCGAAGCTAACTTACTTTCTTGTTATAATTGAAACTGCTAATTTTTCGTGTTCGCCTTTTATTGATTCTATTATTTCTAATGCATCCATAAAACTTGTTAAGTTTTCAGATTTACCATCGAAAACTGGTATAAGTTTGGATGCTGTGTTAATGAAATCAATATTAGATTGTGCCATTGTGATATTGTTTCTTATTTTATTTTATATTAAGGAATTATCATCAGAATCTGTAGAATCATCCAGATCTGACATTAAAACAGCTGGAATAGTAAGATTATTTAAATCTTGCTCTTCTATTTTAGGATTTGTTTCTGTAAGGTCTTCTGATTCTATTTGGTCACTGTCAGTTTGTTTTGTTGATTCCGATTCATCACCAGTTTCAACTGCTAGGGAGGTGTTAAGTATAGTTGGTACCGATATGTCCAACTTAAACTTTTGTTTAATTGATATTAAATTATATCGTAGTCTGATCAAAAATTTTGATACTTGGGACCAATGATCTTGATTTAATTTTTCCTTCTGGCCATATATTAGTATTCGTGCTTCATTAAAGCATTTTACTAGAATTTCCACATGTTTTTTAATGGTATTCTTTTGAATTGGCCTGTTTTGAGTAAGTGACTTATATGATTTGTCAAAGTCAACTTTTATATTATTTAGCTGCTTATATAATTCATTCCATTCCATTATATTGTGGAGATAAATTATTTCTTGGAGACCATCATTACTATTGTTTTACCTAGTATTGGGTGTTCGTCTACTACTGATCTAACCTGTACCCCTGGGATGGTTGATAGGACAATTGCCTTTTGGGTGCTTCTGCAATGAATTAGTGGTGAGGCATCTAAGTTAAATGTTTCAATGTATAAGTTTTCTAACTCGTAAATGCTTACTGAAGTTGGTGCAACTAATTGCAGAATTCTTTCTCTAAAATAGATGTCCCTATCAAATGTGTTTGCAATTGCTTTTAGCGTAGCCATTTTTAATTAATTTGTTTTTATTTATTTATTTGTTTTTTTTATTCCATTTTCTTTAACTTTTTAAAATTTCAATACAGCAATATTTTTATAATAATGTTGTTTGTGCCAAAATGTTTAAATTTTGTCCAGATCATTTGCCTGGCTCATATATTTTTTTTTAGACATTTATTGTGCAATTTATAAAGTTTGTAGAAACAGTTTGCGCACATTATTACAACAATTATTATAAGCAATGTATGAATTAATTCTAAGTCTATGGGGTTTGATTCTACCTTATTAATAACATTTGCAGTGGAATCCACTGTTTTTGTATCTATTAAACCCATCTTTGGGGTTGGTATTCTTAATATATATCTTGGTCTGTCAAATTCTTTTGATTTTTGAATCAACTCGTAAATGTTGTTAATGTTATTCATAAACAACTAGTTTAATATTATTAATTTTGATTTTACTTTTTTCTTTTGTTTTTGACCAATTATTATCATATTTTACATATAATTTCCTGCCTATTTTGTGTATGGTTTTCAGGCCATACTCTAATCGGGCAACTTTTATGTCGCTCAATTTTTACAATTGTTTTTATAAAATAAATGAAAAAATATGCATCGCAGTGCAATTAAAAAAATTTTTGCAACGCAGTGCAAAGATAAAAAAATTATGCGCTCTTGGTAGCGCTGTCGGTTCACACTTCCTTGGTACCGGTGCTGGCTGCACAGGTGTACTTCATGGTGGGGCACCGGTGCTGGCTACACAGGTGTACTCGCAGAACGGGGAGCACAGTGGTCCCTCGCAGTCATCTGGGCACGTCTTCTTTAGTTTTGGGATGGCAACTTTTCCTGGAGGAGGCAATGTGTTTTTATTTTTTGAAATATTTTGGATTACAGGGTAGGTGGATGTGGCTGTAGCTGGGGTCTGATTTTTTCGTTCTGATAGCAAATTTTTTGGGTATTCGACTTCGGCATGTATTATTACCGAGTCGTTCCACTGTATTGCTTTGCCGCTGTTGAGCAGCTTCAGTAGATGAGCCTTTCTGGCTTTTAATCTTTTGACCACGCCACTTCTTTTGGCACACATCACACTCTACTCACTGCGTTTCTTCTCTTGTTCTTGTTGTTGCTGCCGTTTTTGCTGTTGTTGCCTTTGTTGTTGCTGTTGTCTTTGTTGTTGTTTTATTTTTCGAAGTCCCGATCCATGTCCAGATCCAGGTCCAGATCCTTTAGGACCACTGTCACGGTCGCCATGTTGTGAGAAACTCCTTGTGTTGGTAGTTATATTATTCCGTAC
Source organism: Drosophila subpulchrella (assembly GCF_014743375.2). Lineage (NCBI taxonomy): Eukaryota > Metazoa > Arthropoda > Insecta > Diptera > Drosophilidae > Drosophila > Drosophila subpulchrella. The sequence continues at coordinate 1,308,236 of NW_023665571.1, forward strand.
CCACTTAGTGAGTACACATCTTTTGGTAGTTTTTTAAGATTCTTTATTTAGTTAGTTTTTGTATCCAGGAGCAGCGTTAATGCCGCTTCCAACGTCAAGTTGTCTCTGCTTTTACAATTTGCCTTAGGATCTAAGTAAGCCTAATTCTCGTAGCTGCGCTGCTTACAGTTGGGCGGCAGAGAGACGGCTATGTATATCTTATGTATATAAAGTGTATTTAATTATGCTCTCTTTGACTGGAGCGCGAGGGCATGTGTATGTACTTGAGTTTGGCTGAGCGGCCGGCGTGTGCAACAGAATGCTGACACTTGCACTTTCTTCATGCGCGCCGATCGACTCATGTCTCGGCCACTTTGGGCTTTTGACCGAGCCTTTTGTTTATAAAAATTATGCAACAAAGTGTTACAGTGTGTTTGTTTCAAGTACTCTTGGTACAGTAGATATTCGATATAAGTGCATACTACATCAGAGTTTTTGAAATAAATGTAATTGGTTTTCCTTCCTGAGAAAGAACAGCACCAATTGCTAAGTTAGATGCGTCAGTTGTTAGGGTACATTTTTTATTATAGTCCGGTTGTACTAGTTCTACTTGTGCAATTAAGTTTTCTTTGAGCTCGTTAAAAGCTCTTACAGCTGAATCATCAAACTGTATTAAAGTTTTACGTGATGCCTTTTTTGATACTTTGCCGTTTTGGCCTTCTAAATATTTTGTTAAAGGTTTAGCTATCTTTGCGTAATTTTGCACAAATTTTCTGTAATATCCTGTAAGGCCTAGGAAGCTTCTAAGCTCTCGAATATTTTTAGGTATCGGATATTTTACAATTGTAGAGATTTTTTCGGGATCGGTTTTGATCACATTGTGAGAAACAACGTAACCGAGAAAATTGGTTTCTAATTTAAAGAACTTTGATTTTTCAATTGAAATTTTCATGATTGCGTTCAGCAAAATTTTAATAATGAGAATTAAATCTTTGTAATGTTGATCAATTGTTTTTGAAAATATAATTATGTCATCCATATAAACGTGACATGTTTTACCCACTTGTTCTCTTAAAATATCATCCATCGCTCGTTGGAATATTCTTGGAGCGTTGGTCAAACCGAAAGGCATTCTTAGGAATTCGTATTTCCCGTTGTTTATTGAAAATGAGGTTTTCTGAATGTCTGGTTCGTTCATGAGAATCTGATGAAATCCAGATTCCAAGTCAATTGTTGAAAAGTATTTGGCTTTTCCAAGATTTGACAAAATCACTGAAGGGTCCTGCATTGGATATCTATCTGGTATTGTATTTTCATTAAGTTTTTTATAATCAATTACAAGTCTGAGTTTTGGAGTTCCGTCTTCATTGAAACCCTTTTTTGGTACTACTAGTACTGGTGAATTACAGTGGTCGGCATATGTATTTTGACAAAATAAAAGTTAAGTATACTCATAACTTGAATTTACTTCTTGTAAACTATAGGCATCAATGGAAAGGTAATTTCAATGCCGTTTGAATGATACAATACATTTCTTTACCCATTCAGTACTTATTGAAAAGGACGAATTTGTGTAAATCAACTTTGAAATTTAAAAAAAAAACTTTTTTCCTCGTCTTGAAAACTTAAACTTTTTGATGCAAAAAGTTTCTTCAAACAAAAACAATAGTAACTGCAAAAAGAATTTTTCAAAAATCATTTTTCTTATATTTTTTATGAATTTTTGAAAATGCTTAAAAACAGGCATTTGAGCCATATTTTTGTCTTTTTCATACAAATTTTTTCCGACATTGTCACCTTCAAAAAATCATAAAAAATATAAGCAAAATGATATATGAAAAATTCTTTTTGCAGTTACTATTATTTTTGTTTGAAGAAACTTTTTGCATCAAAAAGTTTAAGTTTTCAAGACGAGGAAAAAAGTTTTTTTTTTAAATTTCAAAGTTGATTTACACAAATTCGTCCTTTTCAATAAGTACTGAATGGGTAAAGAAATGTATTGTATCATTCAAACGGCATTGAAATTACCTTTCCATTGATGCCTATAGTTTACAAGAAGTAAATTCAAGTTATGAGTATACTTAACTTTTATTTTGTCAAAATACATATGCCGACCAGTGTATAAGGGCTTCTACTTGGCCTTATAATTTCTTCTTTTAACATTCGACTTATTTCAGAATTTACAAAATCTGAAGCTGATAGAGCATAAGGGTATTGTTTGCTGTAAATGGCCCTATCATTTACGGTGTTTATTTCACCGCGGATATCTGTCCTAAATGGAATCTGCATATTTATTTTTGAATGCTCTTCATTGATAATATTTAATATTTCGTTCTCCAGATCTTTTCTTTGATCTGCAGACGATATTTTTATATTGTTTATTCTTTGATTGTCGGGTAGTTCAACGACGGCGTGTTCAGAATTTTTAAATTCCAAACTTTTATTTTTGTCGGATTTCTCAACGACGGCGCGTTCAGGATTTTTAATTCCCAAACTTTTATTTTTGTCGGATATTTCAACGACGGCGTGTTCGGAATTTTTGAATTCCAAACTTTTATTTTTGTCGGATTTTTCAACGACGGCGTGTTCAGGACTTGTATATCCCAAACTAGATTCGCTTTGATTACCCATTTCAGATTCGGATCTGATTTGAGCTTTTTCATCAAAGTATTTTTTTAATATAAATTCTTTTAACGGAAGAATGGTGTTTTCTTCTGTTAAAGAATGTTGGTTTAATATGTTTCCGTTATCATAATTTAATTTTTCTTCTATTCCATTATATTTAATTACTCCCTTTGCTGTATCAATTACCGCTCCTATTTTTTTTAATAGGTTATAGCCGACCAGTAAATCTGAGTCTAGCCCATCTATTTCATAAAAAGTATATCGCGTATCAAAAATAGTTATCATATGATAAAATTTAATTATTGAATATCCATTCACTGTGGATACTCTTTTGTAAATTGGAAGCTCGTTCTTATTTTTATAAATTCCCGTTCTTATTTAACACGAGGTTGCCCCAGTGTCAATTAATATTTTTAATTTTTTATTTATTTTTGGATCATTTCTAATTATGTAGGGTAAGCCTACTCCTGACTTTTGTCTAAAAAATGGTTCTCCTTAATGTTATTTAGTCTCATCGTCTTGTTAGCCGGTTGGTTAACAGTTCCAGTTGGTACCCTTTTATTTTGGGCTTGGCCTTGCTGAGTGTTATGGGTCTCAAATTTTTTTGTTTGATCCCACTTGTTCTGACTATAATTATTATTTTGATATTTATTATAGCCTTGATTATAGCCGTTGTTAGCCTTATTCTGAGCGTGGATAGACTCGTCTACCTCCATTGGTTCCGGCTTATTTTGTGGCTGCCTATAGGTGTTCCACTGATTTTGTTGGTTATTATTAAATCTACCCTGGTTCCAAGAATTATTTTTATTCTGATTATAATAACCATAAGTATTTTTGTTCTGGTTGTTGTCGTGATTAAACCTTAAATTATTATTGTTTCGCTGGTTACTGTAACTATTGTTTTGCTGTCTTGTCTTGTGGTTGAAATGAGTTTGTCCATTTCCACTAGAGTTTGGCTCGCTATGTTTTCTCTGAGTAGTAGAGAAACTATTTGCGAAATGAGCCCTCATGTTGTTGCTTTCCAGTTCCTGAACTATGACCATTGCATTTGGTAGGTCAGGTGGATTCATTGAGAAAATAGTATCTGAAATTTGGCCGTTGAGGCCGGTAATGAAAACTCTAAGAGCCGTCTTCCTATGTTTCTCATTCATTTCCGCTGTTATAGGTTTGTTTCTACCGTAGGTCATAATAGTTTTATTAATTAGCAGAGTTAATTTTCTATTAACTGTACCATAATAATCCATTATGGATAATTTTCCCTGACTCAATACACTTAATTCCTGTTCAATAATGTGAATTGGTCGTTTGTCGCTAAAGACGAAGTCAAGTCTGGCCATTATGGCATCGAAATTTAATACAGTACCGTTATGGGTTAAGGCATCGTTTGCCATTCCTGTTATTTTGTTTCGTAATATAGATAAGGCAGAATAAAATCTTTCACTCCCTCTGGCATATTGCCCCATGGCTACTTCTGCCGATTCTCTCTAGCTTACATATTTATCCTCTTCACCTTTATATTCCCTAACAGATCTGATGATCTCATAGGATGTGTCGCATTTTATATTTGGATCTACAATCTCTATCTGATAATCCTCAACCGTTTTAATTTTGTGAGAAAGCTGCGATCTTAAGTTAACGATCTCCTCCTTTAATGGATTTAATTCAAAATTTACAATTTGCTTAATTAAATCTCCTACATTTAACATGGTATTGTTTGTTATTACCTGATGGCTTGTATTTTCTTGTGGCGGATTCATGTGGAGTCTTTTATTTGCTCCAGTCTGGCTTGTTGAAGGTTCTGACATTTTGAGAACTTTTTCAAAAGTTGAAATTAACTCTTCCACTTTGTATATTTATATTTCCTTTCTTACAAATTTTTTTATATAATAATAATAATAAAAAAATATATGATAATAATAATAAAAAAAGATAGTATCGCTCACGAATCGTCCTTAATTTTTTCTTCTCGTTGTTTTTTTTGCCTGTTGGGGTCGTCCTTATTCTGAATGATGATCCTGATTGGGGTCGTCCTTTTTTTTTTTTGTTTTTAGATTTTGTCTTGTGGTCTTCCTTCTTTTCCAATATTTGGCGAGGGATTGCCCTTCAGCCCGTTTTCTTAAAATGGCTTTTGTTGATGATTTTGAAGATTTTTTTATTTTTTGATTTTAAACATTTGTTTAATTAAATTGTTTTTCACAATGTTTATTTTTTTCGATGAAATTTTTTTGTCACTTTTTGATTTTTATATTGTCCGAGCAGTGAATTTATGTTACGATCACTATTTTGAAATTTGAGATTTTAAGGGGATTATTTCATTAATTATTTTCCACCTTAGTTTTTTGATCAACACAAACTTTTTATTTATTTGCCGGTTGTATAGAGTTTAAGGGGATTATTGCATTTATTGATTTCCACCTTATTTTTATCAACACAGGCTTTATTTATTCGTCGGTTGTATCGGGATTTTTTGGCCGCGCTAAATTCCTTTTTTCACTTTAAAACTTTTTTGTGTTTATTTTAAAGCTTTGCTTTTTTAGAATTTTTTAATCGCACGGCCCCACGTTGGGCGCCAATTAAGTTTCTCACTCGTGATTTAATAAAAAAAATTTATTTTTATTTTTTAATCACTTAATCACTATTACAATTTTTCCATAGGTCGAACTTAGTTTATTCACTGCTCGTTTACTTTTTACTCGATTAGTACTACTGCTCGATTCGGATCTCAAAAACGGACTGCCTGATCTCTAGTTCAATGATCAATAATCAAACCTCGGCTTAAGAGATTTATCCCCAAAAATTGATAAAGAGAATGACTCAAGAGAGTCAGAAAATAGGATGATGCAATTTGCCAATTAAATTTGAAGTCCAATCTTGGCCGGAAATCGGTGTTTACATTAGCGGAGTTTAGGGACCGCTTTGGGGATCTTTTTGTTTACGTTAGCGGACTCGGGGCTCGCTTTGGGGATCTTTTGTTTACGTTAGCGGACTGGATGTTTACAGCATCCGTTTGATTTGGGCTGCGTGAAATTGATCTGGGTGGGAATGATTCGGAGGCCTGGTTGACAGAAATAGCTGACCACGGATTTATCTCGGGTCTGTCAGAGTTATTTGGAAATTAGCTCTCGGCTCAAAGTTGTTTATAAATTGGGTAAGAGCCCCAAAATAATGTGTCATATAACTGGCATGCATAGAGACGCGCGAGCCCACTTACGAAAATGCGAGATTTGCATGCGGTTTAAGCCCAATCAGAAGCAGGCGGCCGGGAAGATGTTGACCCAAGTGCCGGAGGAACCATGGGCCACGGTATGTGCAGACTTCGTTGGACCCCTACCAAGATCTAAGCACGGGAACCAAATGCTGCTGGTCATGATTGACAGGTTTTCGAAATGGACGGCACGGGGCACCACCCTACGCAGTGCGACAGCAGAGTCGCTCAAGAAGGCGTTTAGGGAGCGCATAATCGCAAGGTACGGGGTCCCGAAGGTGGTCATAACGGACAAAGGAGTACAGTTTGCAAGCCGCATATTTAAAAATTTCCTGGCTGAGATGGGTATCAGTCAACAATTCACCGCGACTTACACACCACAAGAGAATCCGACCGAACGAGCAAACAGAACGGTCAAGACCATGATTGCGCGGTTCGCAGGGCAGGACCAGAGAAACTGGGACGAGAAGTGGCCGGAGATTATGCTAGCAGTGAACACGAGCACATCGGAATCCACCGGCCATTCACCGGCGTTTCTTACCCAGGGAAGGGAACCACGTCTACCCAACAGCCTATATGACAAGGAAACCCTAGGAACTGGACGAGCTACGGAGATCCCTGAGGAAAAGGCCAACAAACTAAGAGAGGTATTCGAGATCGTGCGGCGAAATATGGAAAAGTCGTCCCAGGACCAAGCCAGACACTACAATATGAGAAGGAGGCAATGGTCACCAGCGGTGGGCGACATAGTGTGGGCCAAGGAACATCACCTGTCCAAAGCGGCTGAAGGAATCGCTGCAAAACTAGCCCCGAGGTACGATGGCCCTTACCAGGTGGTAGATTTTGTCTCTCCAGTGATCTGCAAAATTCGCCACACACAGTCGAAGAAAGAAAGGACGGTTCACGTTGGCGAGCTCAAGCAACAACAAAACGAGCAGACAGCAGAAACGTCAGATGTCTAACAACAGGTACGAGGCGACAAGATTAGGCGTCAGGCCGAAGCGAGAATCATTCATACGCCACACGGAAAGGACAATCAGGATAGCACAAGGACATGGATAAGGATTTCTCGTTAATCCAGACTGCGAGGCCAAAGGATTATGCGTCAGGCCGAAGCAAGAGTCATCCAAACGCCACGCAGAAAGGTCAACCATAAGGATAGGTTACAAGGACGTGGATAAGGATGGTTGGTGATCCCAACCGCAAGGCAACAGGATTCAGCGTCGGGCAGTTGCCAGAGTCATCCGCGATTACGCCAGGCGGAAGGGACACTTACAAAACGGCAACAGACAGGCAAGGCAACAGGTTTCAGCGTCGGGCGCGAGCCAGAGTCAACCGTTTACGCCACGTAGAAGAGAGTATGAGCGGAGGGAGACAAGCAACACAAGGCGCGCAGTCCAGGCAAACACCGTAGCATCCGGAGATTCTTTACGGAAGGGAAAGGACGGTGCAGAATCAGATCTACACCGTAGCCAGCTGGTAACAAAAGACAGAAACACGCATCGCACCAACAGTTAACAAAAAAAAAACACGAACAAACCCTGAAAGGAAAGAAAAGTAAATGCCGGTTCAACCAAAAGTGCAACTCACCACGGGCAGAAAAGCTATGCTGCAAACGAAGGCCAAACGTTATTCAAGGCCGCTGGGGGTTGAAGGCAACGAACGGCATAGGCTGGAAGGAGCTGAGAAGATAAAATGGAAATGACAGATCAGCCAGAAGCTGTGCGGGCAGATCAAAAGTTGCAAAATCACCACGAGCCAGGGAAGGGGGCCTCGATAGGCGATCGATTGGCACTAGACGATAGTGCGATCGATGGGTACACGAAAATGGTAATATCGGCCAAAGGTGGAAATATCGCAACGAGCAGGTGGCAACGCCGCACCGTCGATAACGATATGCGAATGAACATCGATCACGCACGAATGGTGTGACCAGGCGGAGGAACCAATAAAAGGAGTGGAACGCAGCAATGAGCAGCGAGCTGGGGATCGATAGCTCATGAGTATCGATGTCCCAGTGGAGCCAGGGAGAATATCGGCGCGGGAGATTCAAGTTGCTACGAGGAGGATGACCAACGCTGTAGAAACTCAACGGAATTAAGAGCGTCGTGGGAGCGTCGAGGGAGCAACGAGGGAGCGCCGCGGGAATCACAAGGACTCGAAGGCTAGGATAAGCAAGGAAACGCAGGAGAGTAGGAACAAGTTTTAAATGTTTCCCGAAGTAAGGGGGGAATGTGAGGAGTTGAATAACTCCCCACAAATAGAAGCAGCAGCAGATGGCCGGCCGCTTACCAGATACGCGGCGAATTCGCGTAGTAACGGTGCGGCGAGAAGAGTTTGGAGACTTGGATGGAGAGCGAGAGAGTTTGGAGACCAAGGATGGAGATCGAGATAGTTTGGAGACCAATGTTGGAGAGCGAGAGAGCTTGGAGACCAAGGATGGCGATCGAGAGAGAATGGAGACTTTGCGGGCAGAGCAAGTGTGCAAAAGCGGATAACGGAACTCCACCGGACTTTGGACTCTCCCGTCAACTTTGGACCGGGAGAAGAAGTGCCACATCTCGGCAGTGGAGCGGCAGACAGGCGTGCCACAAGCATCACCGGAACCAGCGGGACGGCGGCAGTGGGCGAAGCATCGATTGGAAGCGGTACGTGAAGGACAAGTGGGTCAACCACGAGGCACGGACTTTGGACCCGGAGTGGAGAGATCCAGCGGGGCGTGGGCAAAAGGGAAATAACGGTTCCCGGAGGCCCTATATAAGGCCGCAGAGCGCTGGCAGCTGGATCAGTCGATCACGAGGAGTCAAACCTTCAAGATCAGTTAAAGTACCGTAAACTTTGGACCACGAGACAGCGCAGAGGACATCGGCAGCGACGCCTGCAGACATTTCCGGCAGCCACGTTACCATTGCCGCGCAGAGCTCATTGGGGAGCGCTGGTGCGTCGCGGACGTCAAGCATTAGGGTGAAGCCGGGTGGAACGCTCGTCTGCGCTAGGCGTAAAGCAAAGTGAACTGCTAGGCAGCTTCCTGGCGGCAGCCTTGACTGTCAGCGCGATCTGAGCAAGAACCTAGCGGGACCGTCCGGGACAGAGCAAGGGACAGGTATTTCCTCGAAAGGCGTCGGCCTGGAGAGCAAGGCTTGTTCACCCTAGTCTGAGAACGGTGACGCTTCCCTAAGCCCACAAGGCCGAACTCTCTGCGAGTCTAAGGCGCAACAAGCGACCCCGAGGCAGCGCGTCGGCAAGCAAGCAGAGGCGGCCACTACGAGCGTCCCGAGACCCAGGCGCCAAGCAGAAGCCGAGTCAACGCGTCGACAAGCAAGAAAGAGGAGCACCAGCAGCCGGCGGAACCAGAGCAAGGAGACACAGAAGCCAGCCCAGCCACCCAACCGCTGTACTAGTACCACGAGAATAAATCCCACTGTTGCCATTAGAACACTTTGTTTTCTCACTGATCTACGGGCAATCACGTCATATAAATTTGGTGGGACGAACACACAATCTTCAGAGCTAGCCGCACGAATCTCGTAGCGAGCAGACAAAAAAATTAGTTCGTTACATCTGGCGCCCAACGTGGGGTCCGACAGTGAGAACAGCACAATAAAAATGGGAAAGAAGTGGATTTACCGCCTCAAGAAGAAGGACTTCGCCCATGTCGCACAGAGGCTCAATGTCGCCCTGGAGGGCAGGCTAGACGACATGAGGAAGGCACTATCGGAATACTTCTCCGAAACAGAGAACGATCCACAACTCGTCGACATCTGGGCCGAGCTGGAGGCGACATACCACGACAGAGCCGGCCCAACCATTACGTTAACGAACGCTGAAGGGGACAACCTGGTGGCAAGCCTGAGCATTGACAACATGCAAAAAGAGGCCCACAGGAGAGAATCAAGCCAAGAAAAGAAAACAGCAGCGCTGACCCCGAGACCAAGCCAGTTGGACTATGCAAAGGTCGCTAAACAGGTCCGCGAATGGTCGTTCAGGTTCGACGGGGCGGAAAAACCATTCGAGTTCCTGGAGCAGGTAGAATGGTCCGCCAACACGTACGGTTTGGAGCTTGATATGATCCCTCGAGCGATGCCGGAGTTGCTAAAAGGAAGGGCTTTGAAATGGTTCATCGCCAACAATAAGCAATGGAGAACTTGGCAGAATTCATTGAAAGCTTCCACACATATTTCCTGCCAAGAGATTTCTTCACCGGGCTGGCGGACCAGGTCCGGCAAAGGAAGCAAGGCTTCGGCGAGTCGTTCAAGGACTACATGATCGACATGCAGACGATGGTGAGGCCACCTAACTATTCTACGAAAGAGACGTTAAGGGTCATTAAAGAGAACTGCACCCCAAGCCTACGGATGTTCTTAAGAGCATACAAAGTGTCGGACCTGGACACGCTAATGATCCTAGCCGATGAGTACGAAGAACTTGAAAAGGAACGGGAAGTTTTCGCACAGGAGAACAAGTTCTCAAGGACCAAGTCGGCGTCACCAACACAGGTGACATGCAGAAGATGCGAGGAGACAGATAACCAGGACACACGAGGAAACGACCAATGGTCACCACCACACCAAGCCAGATGACAGCAGGCAACAGACGCACCACGCGGAGGCCATTGGGCACCACTCCCACAGCAACAGAGACGGCCAAACAATACCTTGTGGAGGCCGCCAAGGAACACACAGAGGCCACAAGATGCCACCCATATCAAAGACCCGCAGGAGGCCTGTCGGAAATGCGGTGGGAACGGACACTGGGCTAGAGGATGTCGAAACCAGCGGCTGCTGTTTTGCTGGATATGCGGCAAGGTGGGTGTTAGGAGCGTCGATTGCTGCCAACGATCGAGAAATGGCCAGCGATCTCAGCCGCAGAGAGGCGAGCGGGGATCGCACAATGCCACCTCTCCAAACTAACGGGCAAGCTAAACGAGGAGGAGCAGCAGTTGTCCGCAGCTGTGATGATTGGTGGGAAAAGCTACAAAGCCACGATCGACACCGGAGCAACGGCAAGCTTCGTTAGCGAAGAATTGGCGGAAAATATTGCTGCTCTAGGAAAGATTACCAGGACGAGACGGCAAGTTAGGTTGGCAGATGGAAGGTGCGGCGGAATTGATGCGCAGCTCGAGGTGGAGGTCAAATTCGGCAACAAACAAGTGACCATGAGCCTGTTGATTTTACCCGGGGTAGTGGATCCATTAGTGTTGGGATGGAACTTCCTGAAACAAGTCGGAACCGAGATAAGGTGTGCTGGACACGAGATAATAATACCAGCCAGGAACCGACACAATGGATGGCTCGAGGAGAAGCTATCAGTAGCAGTCGTTGAACAAGTAAACGAGTTGGACGATACTACAGCGTTCCTTGAAACAGAGCTGGCAGACTTCAGCACGATGTCGGGAACATCGAATATGGCAGAACACCAGATCAAAATGAAGGACGACAAGCCAATCAAGCAGAGATACTACCCAAAGAACCCAAAAATTCAAGGGGAAATCAACGCAAAGGTGGACGAGCTTCTCCAAATGGGGTTCATAGAGCCCATACAGCTCCCCCATCGTGATGGTGAAAAAGAAGACAGGCAAGTGGAGACTGTGTGTCGACTTCAGGCAGATCAACGCGAAGTCAGTGAAGGATGCCTACCCAATGCCCCGCATAAACTACATCCTAGATCAACTAAGGGAAGCGCGGTACATCAGCAGTTTGGACCTGAAGGATGGATACTGGCAGATCCCACTGGAAGAGAGTAGCAGGCAATATACGGCGTTTACGGTACCGGGCAAGGGTCTGTTTCAGTGGAGGGTAATGCCGTTCGGACTTCACTCGGCGTCGGCAACGTTTCAGCGAGTCTTGGACCAAGTAATTGGCCCCGAGATGTCACCTCACGCATTCGCTTACCAGGATGACATAATAGTGATCGGTCGCACGCTGGAATAACACAAAAGAAACCTGAGGGAAGTGTTCCGGCGTCTAAAGAAGGCACACCTGAGGCTAAGTCCAGAAAAATGCCAATTCTTCAAAAAGGAGCTGCTGTACCTTGGACATCAAGTGACTAGCGAGGGAATAGGAACAGATCCAGAAAAAGTAGCCGCCATCGCCTCTCTAGAACCGCCATCGACCGTCAAAGAGCTCCGGCAATACCTAGGAGTAGCATCGTGGTACCGCCGATTTGTACCAGATTTTTCCAGAATCGTCAAACCCCTGAATGACCTGCTGCGCAAAGGCAGTAAGTGGGAGTGGACACCAGAGCACCAGATGGCGTTTGAGGAAGTTAAGGCAAGACTCGTGGCGGATCCAGTGCTAGCATGCCCGGACTTCAGTAGAACTTTCATCCTGCAAACAGACGCCAGCGACTACGGCATCGGAGCGATACTGACCCAGGACACCGAAAAGGGCGAAAGAGTAATCTCCTACTCAAGCCGAACACTGAACGGCGCGGAAAAGAACTATTCAACAACGGAGAAGGAGTGTTTGGCGATCGTCTGGGCGATCCGGAAGCTCAGGCCATATCTGGAAGGTTACCACTTCAAGGAAGTAACCGACCATATGGCCCTGAAGTGGCTCAACAGCATCGAAAGTCCATCAGGAAGGATCGCCAGATGGGCCTTGGAGCTACAACAGTACGACTTTGAGATAGCATACAGAAAGGGTCAGCTAAACGTGGTGGCCGACGCATTATCAAGACAACCACTACCAGAGACGCTACGAGGATTAAAAGAGGCATCGGCAACAATAACTTCAGGAGGGTGCAGCTGGATCAAGGACATGGGCGAAAAGTTAAGGACCCAATTGCAGAAGTACCCAGAATATGCTATGGATGGTGAGACACTGTACATAAACATACCTCACCGAGCAGGCAGTGAAGACGTCGCGTCATGGAAGATGTGCGTCCCAAAGTCGCTACGAGAAGCAGTGTTGAGGGAAAACCACGTCGCACCGTCTGCGGGACACGTAGGAAGCCGGAGGGCAATTGCACGGTTGGCAGCCCGATAATACTGGCCAGGTATGCATAGAGACGCGCGAGCCCACGTTCGAAAATGCGAGATTTACATGCGGTTTAAGCCCAATCAGATGCAGGCGGCCGGGAAGATGTTGACCCAAGTGCCGGAGGAACCATGGGCCACGGTATGTGCAGACTTCGTTGGACCCCTACCAAGATCTAGGCACGGGAACCAAATGCTGCTGGTCATGATTGACAGGTTTTCGAAATGGACGGAACGGGGTACAACCCTACGCAGTGCGACAGCATAGTCGCTCAAGAAGGCGTTTAGGGAGCGCATAATCGCCAGGTACGGGGTCCCGAAGGTGGTCATAACGGACAATGGAGTAGAGTTTGCAAGCCGCATATTTAAAAATTTCCTGGCTGAGATGGGTATCAGTCAACAATTCACCGCGCCTTACACACCACAAGAGAATCCGACCGAACGAGCAAACAGAACGGTCAAGACCATGATTGCGCAGTTCGCAGGGCAGGACCAGAGAAACTGGGACGAGAAGTGGCCGGAGATTATGCTAGCAGTGAACACGAGCACATCGGAATCCACCGGCCATACACCGGCGTTTCTTACCCAGGGAAGGGAACTACGTCTACCCAGCAGCCTATATGACAAGGAAACCCTAGGAACTGGACGAGCTACGGAGACCCGTGAGGAAAATGCCAACAAACTAAGAGAGTTATTCGAGATCGTGCGGCGAAATATGGAAAAGGCGTCCCAGGACCAAGCCACACACTACAATCTGAGAAGGAGGCAATAGTCACCAGCGGTGGACGACATAGTGTGGGCCAAGGAACATCACCTGTCCAAAGCGGCTGAAGGATTCGCTGCAAAACTAACCCCGAGGTACGATGGCCCTTACCAGGTGGTAGATTTCGTCTCTCCAGTGATCTGCAAAATTCGCCACACACAGTCGAAGAAAGAAAGGACGGTTCACGTTGGCGAGCTGAAGCAACAACAAAACGAGCAGACAGCAGAAACGTCAGATGTCTATCAACAGGTACGAGGCGACAAGATTAGGCGTCAGGCCGAAGCGAGAATCATCCATACGCCACACGGAAAGGACAATCAGGATAGCACAAGGACATGGATAAGGATTTCTCGTTAATCCAGACTGCGAGGCCAAAGGATTATGCGTCAGGCCGAAGCGAGAGTCATCCAACCGCCACGCAGAAAGGTCAACCATAAGGATAGGTTACAAGGACGTGGATAAGGATGGTTGGTGATCCCAACCGCAAGGCAACAGGATTCAGCGTCGGGCAGTTGCCAGAGTCATCCGCGATTACGCCAGGCGGAAGGGACACTTACAAAACGGCAACAGACAGGCAAGGCAACAGGTTTCAGCGTCGGGCGCGAGCCAGAGTCAACCGTTTACGCCACTTAGAAGAGAGTATGAGCGGAGGGAGACAAGCAACACAAGGCGCGCAGTCCAGGCACACACCGTAGCATCCGGAGATTCTTTACGGAAGGCGTCGGACAGATCAGCCAGAAGCTGTGCGAGCAGATCAAAAGTTGCAAAATCACCACGAGCCAGGCAAGGGGGCGCCTCGATAGGCGATCGGTTGGCACTAGACGATAGTGCGATCGATGGGTACACGAAAATGGTAGTATCGGCCAAGGGTGGAAATATCGCAACGAGCAGGTGGCAACGCCGCACCGTCGATAACGATATGCGAATGAACATCGATCACGCACGAATGGTGTGACCAGGCGGAGGAACCAATAAAAGGAGTGGAACGCAGCAATGAGCAGCGAGCTGGGGATCGATAGCCCATGAGTATCGATGTCCCAGTGGAGCCAGGAAGAATATCGGCGCGGGAGATTCAAGTTGCTACGAGGAGGATGACCAGCGCTGTAGAAACTCAACGGAATTAAGAGCGTCGTGGGAGCATCGAGGGAGCAACGAGGGAGCGCCGCGGGAATCACAAGGACTCGAAGGCTAGGATAAGCAAGGCAACGCCGCAGAGTAGGAACAAGTTTTAAATGTTTCCCGAAGTAAGGGGGGAATGTGAGGAGTTGAATAACTCCCCACAAATAGAAGCAGCAGTAGATGGCCGGCGCGTAACGGCGCGGCGAGGAGAGTTTGGAGACTTGGATGGAGAGCGAGAGAGTTTGGAGACCAAGGATGGAGATCGAGAGAGAATGGAGACTTCGCGGGCAGAGCAAGAGTGCCGTGAGCAAAAGCGGATAATGGAACTCCACCGGACTTTGGACTCTCCCGTGAGCTTTGGACCGGGAGAAGAAGTGCCACATCTCGGCAGTGGAGCGGCAGACAGGCGTTCCACAAGCATCACCGGAATCAGCGGGACGGCGGCAGTGGGCGGAGCATCGATTGGAAGCGGTACGTGAAGGACAAGTGGGTCAACCAGGAGGCACGGACTTTGGACCCGGAGTGGAGAGATCCAGCGGGCCGTGCGCAAAAGGGAAATAACGGTTCCCGGAGGCCCTATATAAGGCCGCAGAGCGCTGGCAGCTGAATCAGTCGATCACGAGGAGTCAAACCTTCAAGATCACTTAAAGTACCAAGTGAAACAGTCAGTCGGAAATAGCGCCGTGGGAAGCATACAAGGAGCAAGACTGCCACGTCGAGACGTTCGGGATTGGGACATCAGGAATCTCCGAATTGAGACACAAGTGGCTGAGTTCCGAAAGGCATCACACAGCTAAGTTAAGGCGATCGTTTTCCAACTTTGTCACGACCACACCGTGGCGAGTCGCCCTGCGGGTCTGTCAGAGACAAGCGGAAGAGTCCTACGACGAAGAACCGTTAGCTTCGGGTGGAAAGTTGTCTGAGACCCAGCGTACCTTGCCCGACCAAGCAGGACCTGGCGTGACGGACGAGCGGTAGATCGATTTGCGGTTTCAAGAGGCGGTCGCATGGAGAGCCCTGCGATAACCGGCGAAGTTCCCGAATAGCAACTGTCCAACTCCCCGAGTGCCAGAACGACAAGCTACTGGCCAGGAGACTGCGCAGAGGACATCGGCAGCGACGCCAGCAGACCTTTCCGGCAGCCACGTTATCATCGCCGCGCGGAGCTCATTGGGGAGCGCAGGTGCGTCGCGGACGTCAAGCATTAGGGTGAAGCCGGGTGGAACGCTCGTCTGCGCTAGGCGTAAAGCAAAGTGAACTGCTAGGCAGCTTCCTGGCGGCAGCCTTGACTGTCAGCGCGATCTGAGCAAGAACCTAGCGGGACCGTGCGGGACAGAGCAAGGGACAGGTATTGCCTCGAAAGGCGTCGGCCTGGAGAGCAAGGCTTGTTCACTCTAGTCTGAGAACGGTGACGCTTCCCTAAGCCCACAAGGCCAAACTCTCTGCGAGTCTAAGGCGCAACAAGCGACCCCGAGGCAGCGCGTCGGCAAGCAAGCAGAGGCGGCCACTACGAGCGTCCCGAGACCCAGGAGCCAAGCAGAAGCCGAGTCAACGCGTCGACAAGCAAGAAATAGGAGCACCAGCAGCCGGCGGAACCAGAGCAAGGAGATACAGAAGCCAGCCCAGCCACCCACCCGCTGTACTAGTACCACGAGAATAAGTCCCACTGTTGCCATTAGAACCCTTTGTTTTCTCAATGATCTACGGGCAATCACGTCATATAAATTTGGTGGGACGAACACACAATCTTCTGAGCTAGCCGCACGAATCTCGTAGCGAGCAGACAAAAAACAAGGAAGAACGCTATAGTCGAATATTTCGACTATCAGATACCCGTTACTCAGCTAAAATGATCACAGGAAAATGGAGATATGCAAGCAGCAAAGCGAAATTGAAATGCGCCACCTACCGGCGGTAGGCAGATTTAAACGTTATGGGCGTTGTTTGTGCCTAACCGAAGTAGACACCTGCAGGACGATCGCGTCGCGGCTATGGTAACGATGGTTACTGCAATGCCGGACCACAGGCGATGCTGAACTGCGCTGAGGGTGAGCTAACGTGGTTAGCTGCTAGTTGAGATAGTGTATTACGAGCCCTATTCCCAGAGGTAGGAAGTAGAACCGCGGAGTTATGAGGTGTGTTGATAACTGATTTATTGTTCATTTGAGACATTATTATATACTACTTGGAACACGGAAGTTTAGTGTAATGATTAGTGAAGTAAGCTATAGTCTAAAGTAGGTCACGGAATTATGATTATGGTAGCAGTTGCGTAGTTGGCTCGGCTGACCGCAAATGTGCTGACTGCATTGGCGGGTCAGCGTATCGTTGTGACGGTGAGATGGTGAGTTAGTGAGACCTATAATATGCTGATCAGCAATTCTCATCTGCAGTGAGTGCTACTGAGCGCCTGGTACTGTTCCCAATTTGGCTACTGCTTGATTTGTTGGGTGTGGTCATGTTGAGTACCTTTGGGTACGAACATTCTCCCCCCCATTGAGGGGTACCCTCAATTAAAGGCGTGATGTCGGTCAGCCCTTGGCCGAATTGTATAGAAAGCACCTAACAAATCATTGACCACGGGGGATCTTCAACTGCGGCGGTTCCTGTTTGTGATTCAGGTCCTTCACATCTTCTTGATGCTGCTGAACACTCCCCTTTGCGATAAAATTTACATTACCGTGGGGACTGAAATTGTGCCCTCGTAGAATTTGATCATTTGGCACGTCTATGGTATGTGGACGTTCTGCAACAAAACTAAGATCTTTCTTGGTTAAGTTTAGAAATGTTGAACCAAAGTCAGCCTTCTTGTAGGTTTTGAATTGATGAGACGTCGGTTCTATATTCATCGGATTTTTATCTTTCGTTGGCTCATAAGCAGCGTTCGGTCCTGCAAAATCATCTCTGTTTTCTATTATATTGGGGTTGATTTCCGTATCAGATGAGGTTTCTTTATTGAGATAACCTGTGATTACATAACCAAGCCTTGTGCCTAGTGCCAAAGGTTTATGAGGTCCTAGTTCAAGACGTTCACCGGTAATTACACGAGAAAATACTTCAACCCCTAAAGTTAGGTCAATGGGTCCTGGTTGCCGAAAGTCAGGATCTGCTAACGGCAGTCCCTCGGGAATATTAAGATCGGTTGTAATCGGTACTGACGGTTGGTCTGTAATGACTGTGGGCATAATAAATACCTCTAATAGTTTTTCAAACCCTGATGTACAGGATGAGAGCTTTAGTGTTGATCTAATTGCTGTTGATATCTTTCCTCCGATTCCAGATATTTCAATCGGTGACCTTTGTTTAAGAGATAGCAGATCTGCCATTCTCCTTGAAATAAGATTCACCTGTGATCCACCATCTATTACAGCGCGACATGTTTGTAATTGACCGTTTGGCCCTTGTAATGAGACCTTGGCGGTCGCGAGCAAAGTATATCCTCCTTCGTGGTCGTAGCCTGCAACGGTTACTGCGCCGGCCACTGGATTGCTAGTCGGTCCTTGGTGTAACAGTGAATGATGCCGTTGCTGGCAGACTCGACAAGTGGTCGGTGATCCACAGTTTTCAACCTTATGAGCTGTAGACAAACAATTTGTGCATGCTCCTACTTGAATAATGGCTTGGCGCCGTGTTTTGGGGTCCATTTCCTGGAAACGGCTGCATGCTCTAATATGATGTGGTCCTAGATGACAAATCTTACAGCTCTCTTCGTTGTGAACTGACTGATAGCGGAGTGTTGCTGTGGGTTGAGCGCTTATCGTCTCCAGCACTCCATAACGTTGGAATTTCCGTTGGTGCATCCGCTGAATTTTCAAGAGCAGCTAGAGACTGCTGGTCTAGTTTTCTTCTGATAAGAAAACATAGGATTGGATCCCAGGATTTTGTGCTGATATCAAGGTTTTTAAGAGTACTCATTGAATTTTTTATAGTGTCATGCAAGGCCCTTAGTTGGCGCGAGGAGCCGTCTATAGGCTTATGGTCAATAATTTTTGCAATGGCGGCGAATACTAGTATTTTTCCGTTCTGGTACCTGGCCTTTAAACGCAACCAGGTGTCGTCATAGCCACCCTGTGAGAAGGCTGTGTCTGTCAAGACGTTTCTCGCTTCACCACGAAGCGAACTCTGTAGAATATGTAGTTTTTGACTGGCCGAATATGGTTTGTTATGTACCAATTCCACAAAGAGATCATGGAACCGTGGCCAGTCTAGATACTCGCCGTTGAACTCCGGAATGCTAATTGGCGGAAGTGCCAAGTTTAGGCTCATTGGCGCGTCGTTTTCTCGTAGCAGGTTCATTTCGTATTCCTCGTATAATGTGTGGAATTGGGCTAGCTCTGCTTCTGCCAGAGCTGCGGCCCCAGGTGTGCTATCCAATTCGTCGTGGGCTTGCCTTAGTAACGCCCAATGGAGATCCAGGTGCCTTTGTAGGGCTGGGGTGACAGTTGGGGCGTTCGAGGCTAATGTTAATGATGACTCCAATTCGTTGCATCTTCTCTGCAACTGTCGGATCACCGTGTCAATTGTGGAATCTCCTTTGACTTGATCTCTTGTTGCGAGCTTGATGTTGGTCGAAGTTCGTCTGGGGGCCTTCGGAAGCTCGCTTCCAGTCGGCATGTTGTCCAGAAAGATATTCTGATATTTTTCGACCAGCTCCTTAAGTGCTACTAGTCGTGAAGAGTACTCACTTCCAGTGGGTAATGCCGCTTGTTGGACTTCTTCATCTAAGTCGCAAAACTTCTGCCAGAGATCGTTTAACTGAGTTAGCTTACCGGAATAATAGCCGTCTCGGTGGCGTCGGTCGACAGAATCCTTGCCATAATTCTTAATGAGCTGTTGGATTTTCCCTTGCAGCTCGTTTTGGGTGTCTAGTAATCGATTGTGTAAATCGATTCTTGTGTGACTTGTTTCCTCAATGAATGAAGTAGACATATTGTGTGTCTTGGAAACACAGAATCTTGTGAAGCTGGATGAAGCTGAGTATCCTGTGAAGCTGGAAGAAGCTGAGCATCCTGTTAAGCTGGATGAAGCTGAAGTTCCTGTGACGCTGGAAGAAGAAGCGAATCCTGTGAAGCTGGATTAAGCCGAGTTCCTGTGACGCTGGAAGAAGAAGCGTATCCTGTGAAGCTGGATGAAGCTGAAGTTCCTGTGACGCTGGAAGAAGAAGCGAATCCTGTGAAGCTGGATTAAGCTGAAGTTCCTGTGACGCTGGAAGAAGAAGCGTATCCTGTGAAGCTGGATGAAGCTGAAGTTCCTGTGACGCTGGAAGAAGAAGCGTATCCTGTGAAGCTGGATTAAGCTGAAGTTCCTGTGACGCTGGAAGAAGAAGCGTATCCTGTAAAGCTGGATTAAGCTGAAGTTCCTGTGACGCTGGAAGACGAAGCGTATCCTGTGAAGCTGGATTAAGCTGAGTTCCTGTGACGCTGGAATAAGAAGCGTATCCTGTGAAGCTGGATAAAGCTGACGATCCTGTGACGCTGGATGACGAAGCGTATCCTGTGAAGCTGGATGAGCTAGGGTTTCCAGGGCGGGTGGATGTAGTGAACTTAACGAGTCTTCTCACCAGTCAGAGGTTCAGCTTTTGGTAGGAAGGGGGTTGCTGAAGTGTGATCCTTTGTTGGTAAAGGATCACGTCGGGGTCACCAATGTTTGTGCCTAACCGAAGTAGACACCTGCAGGACGATCGCGTCGCGGCAATGGTAACGATGGTTACTGCAATGCCGGACCACAGGCGATGCTGAACTGCGCTGAGGGTGAGCTAACGTGGTTAGCTGCTAGTTGAGATAGTGTATTACGAGCCCTATTCCCAGAGGTAGGAAGTAGAACCGCGGAGTTATGAGGTGTGTTGATAACTGATTTATTGTTCATTTGAGACATTATTATATACTACTTGGAACACGGAAGTTTAGTGTAATGATTAGTGAAGTAAGCTATAGTCTAAAGTAGGTCACGGAATTATGATTATGGCAGCAGTTGCGTAGTTGGCTCGGCTGACCGCAAATGTGCTGACTGCATTGGCGGGTCAGCGTATCGTTGTGACGGTGAGATGGTGAGTTAGTGAGACCTATAATATGCTGATCAGCAATTCTCATCTGCAGTGAGTGCTACTGAGCGCCTGGTACTGTTCCCAATTTGGCTACTGCTTGATTTGTTGGGTGTGGTCATGTTGAGTACCTTTGGGTACGAACAGGCGTTAGAGTGGGCGTGGCAACATTTTTTTTGGATCAATCGATAGGTATTGACGAGACCAATACATTTCAGTTAAAATTTTTTATCTAGCATAAAAATTGTGGGCGCCACAGGCTTGGGCGGTTTGTGGCCGTTCTAGTGGGCGTGGCATATTCGCAGAACAAACTTGCGCTGCGTACAAGGCTACGGAATTTAAATCTGAAATCCCAATACTCTATCTTTGATAATTTCCGAGATATCCGCGTTCATACTAACGATTTTTTGAAGTTTGTGGGCGGTTTGTGGGCGTTAGAGTGGGCGTGGCACTCTACTGAAACAAACTTGCGCTGCGTAAGAAGGTCAGGAATATGCACGCCAAATCTCAATAGCCTAGCTCTAAAGTTTCCGATCTCAGCGTTCATCCGGACAGACAGACGGACAGACGGACATGGCTAGATCGCCTCTGCTAGTGATCCTGATCAAGAATATATTTGTACCAGATTTTTCCAGAATCGTCAAACCCCTGAATGACCTGCTGCGCAAAGGCAGTAAGTGGGAGTGGACACCAGAGCACCAGATGGCGTTTGAGGAAGTTAAGGCAAGACTCGTGGCGGATCCAGTGCTAGCATGCCCGGACTTCAGTAGAACTTTCATCCTGCAAACAGACGCCAGCGACTACGGCATCGGAGCGATACTGACCCAGGACACCGAAAAGGGCGAAAGAGTAATCTCCTACTCAAGCCGAACACTGAACGGCGCGGAAAAGAACTATTTAACAACGGAGAAGGAGTGTTTGGCGATCGTCTGGGCGATCCGGAAGCTCAGGCCATATCTGGAAGGTTACCACTTCAAGGTAGTAACCGACCATATCGCCCTGAAGTGGCTCAACAGCATCGAAAGTCCTTCAGGAAGGATCGCCAGATGAGCCCTGTAGCTACAACAGTACGACTTTGAGATAGCATACAGAAAGGGTCAGCTAAACGTGGTGGCCGACGCATTATAAAGACAACCACTACCAGAGACGCTACGAGGATTAAAAGAGGCATCGGCAACAATAACTTCAGGAGGGTGCAGCTGGATCAAGGACATGGGCGAAAAGTTAAGGACCCAACCACAGAAGTACCCGGACTATGTTATGGATGGTGAGACACTGTACAGAAACATACCTCACCGAGCAGGCAGTGAATACGTCGCGTCATGGAAGATGTGCGTCCCAAAGTCGCTACGAGAAACAGTGTTGAGGGAAAACCACGACGCACCGTCTGCGGGACACGTAGGAAGCCGGAGGACAATTGCACGGTTGGCAGCCCGATACTACTGGCCAGGCATGCATAGAGACGCGCGAGCCCACGTACGAAAATGCGAGATTTGCATGCGGTTTAAGCCCAATCAGATGCAGGCGGCCGGGAAGATGTTGACCCAAGTGCCGGAGGAACCATGGGCCACGGTATGTGCAGACTTCGTTGGACCCCTACCAAGATCTAGGCACGGGAACCAAATGCTGCTGGTCATGATTGACAGGTTTTCGAAACGCTCAAGAAGGCGTTTAGGGAGCGCACAATCGCAAGGTACGGGGTCCCGAAGGTGGTCATAACGGACAATGGAGTAGAGTTTGCAAGCCGCATATTTAAAAATTTCCTGGCTGATATGGGTATCAGTCAACAATTCACCGCGCCTTACACACCACAAGAGAATCCGACCGAACGAGCAAACAGAACGGTCAAGACCATGATTGCGCAGTTCGCAGGGCAGGACCAGAGAAACTGGGACGAGAAGTGGTCGGAGATTATGCTAGCAGTGAACACGAGCACATCGGAATCCACCGGCCATACACCGGCGTTTCTTACCCAGGGAAGGGAACCATGTCTACCCAGCAGCCTATATGACAAGGAAACCCTAGGAACTGGACGAGCTACGGAGATCCCTGAGGAAAAGGCCAACAAACTAAGAGAGGTATTCGAGATCGTGCGGCGAAATATGGAAAAGTCGTCCCAGGACCAAGCCAGACACTACAATATGAGAAGGAGGCAATGGTCACCAGCGGTGGGCGACATAGTGTGGGCCAAGGAACATCACCTGTCCAAAGCGGCTGAAGGAATCGCTGCAAAACTAGCCCCGAGGTACGATGGCTCTTACCAGGTGGTAGATTTCGTCTCTCCAGTGATCTGCAAAATTCGCCACACACAGTCGAAGAAAGAAAGGACGGTTCACGTTGGCGAGCTCAAGCAACAACAAAACGAGCAGACAGCAGAAACGTCAGATGTCTATCAACAGGTACGAGGCGACAAGATTAGGCGTCAGGCCGAAGCGAGAGTCATCCATACGCCACACGGAAAGGACAATCAGGATAGCACAAGGACATGGATAAGGATTTCTCGTTAATCCAGACTGCGAGGCCAAGGGATTATGCGTCAGGACGAAGCGAGAGTCATCCAACCGCCACGCAGAAAGGTCAACCATTAGGATAGGTTACAAGGCCGTGGATAAGGATGGTTGGTGATCCCAACCGGAAAGCAACAGGATTCAGCGTCGGGCAGTTGCCAGAGTCATCCGCGATTACGCCAGGCGGAAGGGACACTTACAAAACGGCAACAGACAGGCAAGGCAACCGGTTTCAGCGTCGGGCGCGAGCCAGATTCAACCGTTTACGCCACGTAGAAGAGAGTATGAGCGGAGGGAGACAAGCAACACAAGGCGCGCAGTCCAGGCACACACCGTAGCATCCGGAGATTCTTTACGGAAGGCGTCGGACAGATCAGCCAGAAGCTGTGCGGGCAGATCAAAAGTTGCAAAATCACCACGAGCCAGGGAAGGGGGCGCCTCGATAGGCGATCGACTGGCACTATACGATAGTGCGATCGATGGGTACACGAAAATGGTAATATCGGCCAAAGGTGGAAATATCGCAACGAGCAGGTGGCAACGCCGCACCGTCGATAACGATATGCGAATGAACATCGATCACGCACGAATGGTGTGACCAGGCGGAGGAACCAATAAAAGGAGTGGAACGCAGCAATGAGCACCGAGCTAGGGATCGGTAGCCCATGAGTACGGATGTTCCCGAAGTAGGGGGGGAATGTGAGGAGTTGAATAACTCCCCACAAATAGAAGCAGCAGCAGATGGCCGGCGCGTAACGGCGCGGCGAGGAGAGTTTGGAGACTTGGATGGAGAGCGAGAGAGTTTGGAGACCAAGGATGGAGATCGAGAGAGAATGGAGACTTCGTGGGCAGAGCAAGAGTGCCGTGTGCAAAAGCGGATAACGGAACTCCACCGGACTTTGGACTCTCCCGTGAACTTTGGACCGGGAGAAGAAGTGCCACATCTCGGCAGTGGAGCGGCAGACAGGCGTTCCACAAGCATCACCGGAATCAGCGGGACGGCGGCAGTGGGCGGAGCATCGATTGGATGCGGTACGTGAAGGACAAGTGGGTCAACCAGGAGGCGCGGACTTTGGACCCGGAGTTGAGAGATCCAGCGGGAAATAACGGTTCCCGGAGGCCCTATATAAGGCCGCAGAGCGCTGGCAGCTGGATCAGTCGATCACGAGGAGTCAAACCTTCAAGATCAGTTAAAGTACCAAGTGAAACAGTCAGTCAATCAAGTAATCTACGATGGAGCCACAACCAAGCGAGTCGTCGGAAACAGCGCCGTGGGAAGCATACAAGGAGCAAGACTGCCACGTCGAGACGTTCGGGACTGGGACATCAGGAATCTCCGAATTGAGACACAAGTGGCTGAGTTCCGGAAGGCATCACACAGCTAAATTATGGCGTTCGTTTTCCAACTTTGTCACGACCACACCCTGGCGAGTCGCCCTGCGGGTCTGTCAGAGACAAGCGGAAGAGTCCTACGACGAAGAACCGTTAGCTTCGGGAGGAAAGTTGTCTGAGACCCTGCGTGACGGACGAGCGGTACATCGATTTGCGGTTTCAAGAGGCGGTCGCCTGGAGAGCCCTGCGATAACCGGCGAAGTTCCCGAATAGCAACTGCCCAACTCCCCGAGTGCCAGAACGACAAGCTACTGGCCAGGAGACAGCACAGAGGACATCGGCAGTGACGCCAGCAGACCTTTCCGGCAGCCACGTTACCATCGCCGCGCGGAGCTCATTGGGGAGCGCAGGTGCGTCGCGGACGTCAAGCATTAGGGTGAAGCCGGGTGGAACGCTCGTCTGCGCTAGGCGTAAAGCAAAGTGAACTGCTAGGCAGCTTCCTGGCGGCAGCCTTGACTGTCAGCGCGATCTGAGCAAGAACCTAGCGGGACCGTCCGGGACAGAGCAAGGGACAGGTATTTCCTCGAAAGGCGTCGGCCTGGAGAGCAAGGCTTGTTCACCCTAGTCTGAGAACGGTGACGCTTCCCTAAGCCCACAAGGCCGAACTCTCTGCGAGTCTAAGGCGCAACAAGCGACCCCGAGGCAGCGCGTCGGCAAGCAAGCAGAGGCGGCCACTACGAGCGTCCCGAGACCCAGGAGTTAAGCAGAAGCCGAGTCAACGCGTCGACAAGCAAGAAAAAGGAGCACCAGCAGCCGACGGAACCAGAGCAAGGAGATACAGAAGCCAGCCCAGCCACCCACCCGCTGTACTAGTACCACGAGAATAAGTCCCACTGTTGCCATTAGAACCCTTTGTTTTCTCACTGATCTACGGGCAATCACGTCATATAAATTTGGTGGGACGAACACACAATCTTCTGAGCTAGCCGCACGAATCTCGTAGCGAGCAGACAAAAAACAAGAAAGAACGCTATAGTCGAATATTTCGACTATCAGATACCCGTTACTCAGCTAAAATGATCACAGGGAAATGGAGATATGCAAGCAGCAAAGCGAAATTGAAATGCGCCACCTACCGGCGGTAGGCAGATTGAAACGTTATGGGCGTTAGAGTGGGCGTGGCAATATTTTTTTGGATCAATCGATAGGTATTGACGAGACCAATACATTTCAGTTAAAATTTTTTATCTAGCATAAAAATTGTGGGCGCCACAGGCTTGGGCGGTTTGTGGCCGTTAGAGTGGGCGTGGCATATTCGCAGAACAAACTTGCGCTGCGTACAAGGCTACAGAACTTAAATCTGAAATCCCAATACTCTATCTTTGATAATTTCCGAGATATCCGCGTTCATTCTAACGATTTTTTGAAGTTTGTGGGCGGTTTGTGGGCGTTAGAGTGGGCGTGGCACTCTACTGAAACAAACTTGCGCTGCGTAAGAAGCTCAGGAATCTGCACGCCAGATCTCAATAGCCTAGCTCTAAAGTTTCCGATCTCAGCGTTCATCCGGCCAGACAGACGGACAGACGGACATGGCTAGATCGACTCGGCTAGTGATCCTGATCAAGAATATATATACTTTATGGGGTTTGAAACGCTTCCTTCTGCCTGTTACATACTTTCCGACGAATCTAGTATACCCTCTACTTTACTTTACTCTACGAGTAACGGATACAATCAGTTCGTTACACCACTTTGCAGCTCCAGGCTTACTGCGGTGTTGTCTCCGTTGCTGTAATTGCGAAGTAAAAATATACTAAGATGCCTTTTGGCTAATATGCTGGTTCGAATTTTTCCTTTTTTGGGGTCAAGCATAAGCTTGTATTCCTTTGTTCCTAGTCCAGCAACCTTGCCTCCTACTACCCAAGGTTCCTGTACAAGGACTAGGTCGGCTCCGCCTTTGGTCCGGCGAAGCAGAAGTGCAGCGGACGCTGCTTTACTGTGGTGAAGGTTTATTTGTAGAAGTCTTAGTGACATCTACAGCTTCAACCTCCACCACAGTGACGTCGGCCTCCTCTGTGTCGCTGAGTTCTACGTCCTCGATGGCCGGTCCGAGCGCTCGCATCTCTCTGCTTAGCGACGAATCGTTAGAGTAGCCGTCCTCCGGCCCACCAGGTGCCTCCAACTCCTCAGCAAGCACTTGCTCGGCTGGGTTGCCGGCAGAGCTGCTAGCGGCGTTGGAGTCGCCCTTATACACCTTGATGTGTATCGCACTGAACCCGAAGTTCAGCACTCCTCGAGCAGTCTCGATCGGAGCCACTGACTCCTTGTTCAGGACCAACACCGCCTGGTTGACGTCCCCTTCATGCTCCTCCACCTTGACGACTTTCCAGTCCTTCGTGGGGAGGTGCGGGTTGCATTCTTGCAACATGAAGAGGATGTCCTCCGGCGCCTTGATCGCTGCTGGAAGCCAGATCCTGGCTCGGGGTCTACTGGGGACATCGCACCAGTCAAGCGCAACGATGTTCGCCCCTTCGTATACCTCGCCGAGCTTGCTCGTCGCCTGTTTATACATGTCAGCCGACCGCTGACTGTCGCAGGCCACCACCTTGACGCTGCCCTGGTACCAGCCCGCATCCATGCAGCTGGGCGAGGTGCCTGGCTTCTCCCGTACCATGCGCAGGCAATTGAGGGAAAGGACTCCACTGCCTTCCACTTGTTCCTGGGGATCCTGCCCTCCGGATTTCCCCTGTCAATCAGGCCTAGTAGTACACGGTTCTCCGTGATTTCGGCGAAAGAGACCGATGGCTGGATCTTAGATCTCTTCGCCGATGGCCCGGGTAGTTCGAGGGATCGCTGCCTTTTCGCCTGAGTCCCTTCTAGAGTGGGCTTATCCTGCCCGTAGTTTGGAAGCACCTTCCTTGCCCACTCTACCTTTTTTAGCCATTCAGGCGAAGGTGTGGCAACGGTGCTCCTAAGGTGTGAGCCCAGAGTCTGGGCGGCAGTCCGCCTTTCTGCGTATGTATATTTGTTAGCACCAGCGGGTGGCCCGAGCGCCTTGGCAGTGCCTACCGCTGCTTTCGGCGCAGATGCGCACGTGGCGGAGGCGTTTGCGGCTGGCTTTCTGCCACCCATCATCCCCAGTTTGGGATGCGGCCCTTTCTGGACCGTGCTGGTATGGATGGTGGAACCAGTGTTCAGCTTATCCATGGGTTTTTTAAGAGTACCCGTCTCTGTGTTTTGTGTTGTGTTATTTGTTTTCTTGATATTTTCCATAATTTGGTCCCACGAGTTGCGGAGAAGGGGAAAAGTCCGCCCGGGCAGAGATCCGCGATGCCCGGGTAAGGCGATAGTTAGAACAGGGGGTCGCCATGTCCCTGAGCACACCGTTTGAGATTGGGCTAGTTTTTGATCCGGGCCCCCAGCCACGCTGACTCTTGGCACTATCCGTATTAGTAGTCCAGCCCGGAGTGAGATGTTGTTTGGGAGGGGAGATGGGTAGGTGTTGTGTTGGGAGTGGGTTTGTGTAAAGCAACTATTTAGATGAGGCTGAACAACTCGCATCGTCGGTATTGCTTCGTTGCAAAATACCCGCTGGCTGTCCGGGACTGTTTATGTACTGGGGTTTCCGTCCACGATTCCGTGTTTGACTTATCCCCCAGCTTATTCACAGTTGGCCTCGAGAGAGGTCGTCCGCTATCCGCAACCTGCGACCCGCTTGGTAGCCCCAGCTAGGCGACTTTGGAACCATCTCACAAGTTCCTCAGCCGAGATTCGCAGGGAAACAAAAGTAAAATTCCAAAACGACAGTATCAACGTAGACGGAAATTGGATGTCCTTTAATAATAATAAAGTGCTTATGTGGCAAGGAAAACCAGCTGAAACGAAATCAAAGGAAATATACGGAAATAGTGTGGATATGTCTCACATTAATTATGCGTTCCTAAGCCAAAGTCTAAGTCAAAAAACTAAAAAGAAACAAGAATAAATGTAGTAGACGTAGTCCTTTGTTAGAATGTAGTAATGTTGCAGGTGCAAATGCGAATGAAGAGGCCGATACTATAAAGAGATCAGAATATTGTCCTATAACGTGGAAGGAATAAAAAATAAGCTTATATATAATGATTTCTTTCAGTACATTGCGTCGTTTAAAATTTTCATTCTATCTGAAACATTCCTTGAAGCCAAATTGGATGCAGTCGAAGTCAAATTTAAAGACTTTGTGCTTAGATGGGTGCCCGCCATCCGAACCAGCGCAAGAGGACGAGCAAGTGGTGGAATGTTATTTGGATTAAAATGTTAGATTGTAACGCAAGGCTGGGTGAAGCTCATCTTCATGGATTCGACCAACAGTTAAAAACAAGCTCCCTCAATGAAGCCCGTAATGCCAGAGACAAATTAACAGACGCCAATGGCCGGCACCTAATGGATTTGATCGAGCTGTTTGGTTTCCCGGTGGTCAATGGAAGTTCGTCAAGCGATCCTTTGGGCGATTACACTTTTATGAGAGGTGAAGCTCGGTCCACCATCGACCTATGTATGGCACGCGGTACATGGATAGAAACTATCAAGGACTTCTAAGTGAGCAGTCAAATATTCTCTGACCAATTCCCGCTGGAAGTTACAGTCATTCTCTCCACAATATCGAACGCAATCACAGCGCCGCTTGGACTTCTACCAAGTTTGATTTGGCGAAATCAAGAGAGTGAAAACTGTAGGACAAAGTTGGACCGAAACCTGGCAACAAATTGTGTGGCAGATTTGATAATCCCTGACGAATTGAAGGATTTCTTACAGAGTGCATTACCAAAGCCGTTAATAATCGAGGACGAAGAGACTGTAAGCAAGAGTGGTACACGGAGCAGTGTGAGGCATCTCGAATACTTTCTATCAACTTGCTAAGGCAGACCAAATCAACAAGCGCAGCAAGTGCAGTGGTAATGTATCATGAAGCTAACGCCGCATACAAGTTAACTTGTCAAAACACTCGGACGCTATTTTACATTAGCCTAGCGAGATCATTGGATTCCATAAGAGATAGCAGGGCATATTGGAGCACTATTAGGAAACTCAATCGAAACTCATTTGTAAAATCAATGGAAGTTAATGCAGATGATCTAGGAAAACATTTCCGTGATCTTCTAGCGCCTCCAGACTGGAAGCTATCGCTGCACTTTGCAATGCCGTGGGTAAAGAATCATTCTTTAGATGGATGTGTGACGGAACTAGAAGTGGAAAATGTACTTCCAATGTTAAATGAAAGAAAAGCACCCGGGCCTGACAGGATACCATCGGAATTCATAAAGTACGCTACTCCTCAATTTAAAGCCAGTCTTGTCACTGCATTCAACAAGTTCTTGTGTTCGGAAACAGTCCCAAAGAGCTTTCAAAAAGCTATAATTTTTCCCATCTTTAAGAAAGGCGACCCGAAAGTGACATCTAACTACAGAAGAATCTTTTTTCAAAATGCGTTAGCTAAAGTCTTCTCTGCGTTGCTACTCGAGCGGCTACAAAACTAGGTAAAAATCTACAATATTCTTACTAAATTCCAAGCCGGTTACAAGTATAGCAAGGTCATATATCGACGGCGGGAGAAAGTTATACGCGTTCTTTGTAGATTTCAGAACTGCTCTTGACTGTACAGACAGGAGAACCCTTACCTACAAGCTCAGCAATATCGGCATATCAACGACATTTTTAAACGTCCTACATAGCTTGTACACGGATAACCTGGCGACAGTGTGGGATGGAGAACAACTATCCGAGTGGTTTACCACGGAAGCTGGAGTAAAGCAAGGATGTCTACTCAGCCCCCTCCTGTTTTCCCTTTTTTTAAACGACATAACGGATAGCCTGCCTTTCGGTATTCAAATATGCGGATGCGCGATCAAGGCTCTGCTGTATGCAGATGACATTGTGATCCTCGCCGAATCCCCCGTTGAACTGCAAACAATAATTAATGCTTTGCACAAATACTGTTTGTTATGGGGATTGTTAGTAAACACAGAGAAGTCAAAAGATCTTATTTTCAAGAGGCATTGGAGAAGGCTAGCACAACACGAAAAGTGGAATTTAAGGTATATTCAGCTAGAAATGGTCAAGTCGTATAAGTATCTGGGAGTCTGGATTTACCACAACGGTCGTTTCAACAACCATTTACAAGAGAAACTTCGAGATGCAAAACTAGCCATAAACTGCACATGGAAATCGCTGCTAGGAAAAAAGGATGTTCCAATGAGTAGCAAGTACAAGCTGTTTAGTGCAGCAATGCGGTCAATCCAATGTTACGGCGCGCAGGTCTGAGCATCTCACCTTATAAAGAATTTGAAAGCTTTCTAGTATTGTTCGTCTACCCAGATTTACTCCGAACAGGATGCTATATCTTGAAACAGTACTGTCGCCGCTGCATATCTTTACAGCTGAAATGCATTTCAGGTATATCCAGAAAGTGGTAACCGTTCCCGAACATAGGCTGCCACGAATTCTAGCAAACTTTTTGGTGGAGGAGCGTAAGCAATGGGTCATAGAATGGGAGACGCTTGCCGAGACCTACGGAGAAAGGCTACAGTTAGGCGATCCTTCACAATGGTCGCAATGGGCGAAAAATATTCTAGCACATATAGACGAAACCTATAGGTCTCAGTTCAAAATGGAATCAACTTAATTATGATCTGGGACTTGATAACTATTTTACTGACGCTTTCAGCGTTGAGAAGATCCGTACCGTTTTCATGGCCAGGGGAGAAATCCTCCCACTAAGCTATATCCCAAACGTGACAGCCAGCGACACTGTGAGCCCGATCTGCAAAATGAGGGAGCAGGAAAACGTCGTGCACTTTATAAGACGCTGCCCCATTCAACGGGAGATCCGCCTGCTGCATTTTGGTAAGGCACAGCGGCAACCGCGGAATGTTTTCAATCCGCTGGATGGGCAATGTTGGTCACCTCTCTACAGCTACATAAACCAGGCTCTGAAGTACCGACACAACATTTTAACGGAAAGCTTTTAAATACTTTATATTCTAAATCCAACACGTAACTCAGCTCACCTAGTTGTTAAACTGATTGGTAGAACGATCTGATATCTGGGGAAGACCCGGGAAGTCAGGTTAGTACACTGTGCAGTTTTGACACTGGGCAAGCGGAGATCGACAGACGGTTAAAATAACAAAGTCGATATATTTTATTTCTTTTCTTAAATCCATTCTTGTTTATATAAAAATTTGTGAATCCTTTTAATTGTACACTTGAAATGCCGTTTGTTCAATGTTTTTTATAAATAAAGAATACTACTTTTACTACTACAATACTTATAATCTATACTTTAAAAAAATTCCATCATGGTGACTATATGGGGTTTCATATGTAAGGGCAATAGCTTCTGAAATTCGGGTTCCTGCAAATATCCAATCAATTTGGGTTAGTTGTTGCGTTGTTGGAGAATTATTGATTGCAAACAGGTTATACGTATTCAATTTTTTCTCCAAAATATCATATATCATATATATATCTGCAAATACTAAAATCTCCTAATATTACAACTTTAGTATTATGCATTCTGCGCAATTTTTTCAAACGGCATCTTTAATTTTATTTCGAAATCTTGAATAGAAATTCCGGGCCTCCTGTAAACAACTATAACTCACGTGTCATGATATTTAAACGCAATCGATTGATACGTTGTCCCTGGGTTTGTGGACTTAGTTGTCTCATACAGAAATACTACACTTTGCGAAATATTTTGTTTTGCTTAAATAAGAATTCCATTCTTCCCCTTGCTGCAACCTACGTAAAGGGAATCGTGCCTATTAACTCTTTTAAGATGCATTGCGACATAGTTTTAGGTCCCGAGTTACCCCATTGAAATACTTTTTATTGCTGTCTGGGTGATAATTTCTCGAACTATTGACCTAGCTATGGCCCCGACAATAGCATCTGAAAAGTAGTCCGCAACTAGTTACTAATAATGAGCAGACAGACAGAAGGACAGACGTACGTGGCTAGATCGACTTGTCTAGTGATGCTGATCAAGAATATATCTCCCTCACTGCGTTGCAAACTTCTGAATAAAATCATTATATCATCTGCAAGGGTATACAAATAAAGAAGCTTTAATTATTTTCCCATTAATACTCCGATCGTTCATATGGCAGCTATATGATCGTCCGATATTCTAAAAACTTTAAGAGTAATTCTGAATTTTAAAAAAAGTCAATATACCGGAGTAGAAAAGATAACTATAAAAAAAACGAAACTACACTTATTTTCCCATTAACAGTCCCATCTTTTCTATGGCTGCTATATGATATAGTCGTCTAATTTCCTAAAAATTTTATTCATAATTCTGAAATATTAAACAAATGCTATTTACTGGAATGGAAGTGAATTTAATTAAAAATGTAATGCAAAGTTTTGAAATATTTAAAAATTGATAGCCCTAAGAGTCCTAATATGTCAAAAAACACCGAGGTTAACAAAAAATTCCATTATTTTTAAGATTATTCCTATGGGAGACGTAGGATATAGCTGTCCGATATTTCAAAAATTGTATTAGTAATTCTGAAATATTAAAAGAATGATATTCCCAGCAGTAGAAGTTAATATGTCAGAAAACACAAACGTTAAAATTTGTTTTAAATTTTTTCAAAAATAGTTTTTTTTATCATTCCTATGAGAGCTGTACGATATAGTTGTCCGATCCGATCCGATTATATACTACCTGCAATAGAAATAAGTTTTTTGGGAAGGTTTCATCCCCGTTGCTTCAAAACTTAGACTAGTTTGCGTAGAAATGGACAGACGGACATGGCCAGATCGACTCGTCTAGTGATGCTGATCAAGAATATGTATACTCTATGGGGTCGGAAATGTCACCTTAACTGCGTTGCAGTTGCAAATTAATGTTGCATAGCCATTCGAATATTCAGGATTGTTTAAACTGCTTTTTATACTGAACAGAAGCGGGATGAACTATTTATCGCTTTCCGAAAGTTGTATAACAAATGTTTTCTATGTCGAGCTTCTTAGTACACTTACAAAGTTCCGAAGACACACACAAAGGGAAAAATATATTCATTTTGGAATGTCCGTCAAAAATTTGTATTTGGAAAAATCCGTAGTGGCTAGCGTAGTATTTCAAAAATTTTTTAATCTTTTAACAAAAGGATTTATCCAAATATATATGTTCAGGCCCACTGTCCGGCGAATCTGGACCGGCCCCGCTATCCAGCTGCACCGCTCTCCCGCGCTCCCGCTCTCCTGCGCTGTTCCCAGCTCCCTCCGTGAAGTCTCCGCTGCGCTTTGGAGCGCAGAGGGGAGCTTAGACTTAAGCAGTTCGATTTTGGAGTTCAAATAGAATAACCCGCGGTCGTACCCCCGCCTATTTTCCAAGTTAACTTTTTTGCGTAATTACTTTTCGGTCAAGGGGCACTTCGAGCAGCGTGTGTTTTCTCCTACCCCCCGGCGTACATTTTGGTCCTTCGAGCCGGATAAGATAAGTAAAGCTTTTCGTCTCATTAATTGCCGGTCTGCAGTCAGCCACTCGAAAATATAATTCGTTTGACTTTCTGTACGATTTGTCCAAAATCCAAGTCCGATTAAATCCGACAACGGCAATTAATATATTACTTCGCCATTTTTTTCTTCGATTTTCCTTTTGCAACGTGCGGCCATATTACCAATTTTTTCTACTCCTTTTTTAATTGCATTGGACCGCTCATCCATACATACATACACTTGTATAAAATTGAGAAAAAATATTCCAAGCTTAGAAAAAATATTGTGCAAATACAAGCCAAGCATACAGTGAGAATTATTTAATTTCCAGTGTTCTGCCAATTCAGGCCCCCAAAAACTTTCCAAGATTTTCTCACTGTATATCCGCAGCCGCTAAAGTACTTGCACATATTTTTTCGTTTTTCCAAATGCAGTCCACATACAAATAAATCGAAAACGTCCACAACGGCAATAATTATTTAATAAATTTAAAACCGATGAAAATTACATACATACAAATGTCTACATACATACAAATATCTACATCCATACAAATATCTACATACATACAAATATCTACATATATACAAATATCTACATACATTCACATATAATTTTTAACTCCACCATCCCGTTCCGACTAATTAAAGTTTTCCGTCGGCCATCCGGTCAAAAATAATAAAAATAAAAATTACACCAACCGACGTGAACATTTTTTGGTCATTGTGATTTATTTACCATCAAACTTTTTAGTATTTTTTCGGTATTTGGTATTTACTCCGTAAAATTTATTTTATTTAAACGAGAAAAATACCAGCACTCCACCGCATGCATATGGTATATTATATATGGTATATTTGTAGTATTTTTCCCTCGGAATATTAAATTAAATTAAAGCAATACTCTAATACTAAATAATCAACCGATCGCATCCTCCGGCCAACAACTTATTGGCATATTTTGGTATTTTTTCTTCATTCAGAAGTTTAAGTAAAGGCGAAATATTACAATTACACTACCGGGGACTATACCCTGCAGTTCCACAATTGAGTTAGGCGCCCAATCGTCACGAAGCCGACTGCGACGACGGCAGAGCAGCCAGCGACGCCGGCAGAGCTGAGCGCAACGGCGGCAAAGAGACGCGCTCTCAATCGGCGTCCGCAAAGAGAACGCACAAAAAGTACTTTTGGGCTCTCCCTCTCTCGCAATGTCTCAGCTGAAGAAATGCTTGTGAGGGCAACGAGGCCCAGCAATTAAAATAGCTAGACTTTTGTGCACCCTTGCCTTTTGAATAATGCGACATTTTTTCGTAAATGTTAAAACAACCAATTAAAATAATATGTTTGGGTTTTAAATTATTTGTATTTCTTAAAAAAATTTATATGTTTATTAATAATTTTTATTAATATGTGAAGTTTTAAAAGTATAGCATAAAAGTAAAAAGCACGCGCCTTTTTTCGACTTTTTCACTTACGTTTACTTAAGTGAAGGAGTTAGAAGTTCAAGAAAACTACGAGTAATTAACTTTGTTAAATTCAATAAATAGTGGCTTAAAAGTGAAATAGAAACAATTCCCAATAATTTTGAAAACAGTGAGAGTAAAAAACAAGATAATCTATATTTAAAATAAGGGAAATACAAGATTCCCAAAAAAACACATGGCGGAAAAAAAATAGCTGTGAAAAATATTAATTTTTGATGTGAAAAGCAACAAATGGTGCATATAATAAACAAATAAACAAATCTGTAAAACAATTTAAAAATCTTATTGAGTGCATAGTTCCAGGGACAAAAAATAAGAGATGTTTATTCTTAAAACTTATGTTTGTGGTTAAAATTCGTTAAAAATTAATATTAATAACATTAAACCACAATTCTTACTTTTGTGTACGTAAACAAACATGGCTATTTAAATAAATATCTCAAACATCTCTTATTTTCAGTCCCTGGAAAAGTGTTATTTTTTTCCGCATCTGCAAAATAAATTAATGTTTTAATAAATAATAAAAAATACATAAATAGTGTGTGGTATATTTTTCTTAATAATTTTTTACAACAGAATAAAATAAATCATGTGACCGAAAACAAAAGTTTGCCAATTTCTTCTCGATATTGTTACGTACGCCCTCCCCCATACCAAGATTAACCCCGGCAAAACAACTGCCATTAGTTGAGGGTAGGGGCCGTAATGACTAACCACACTGCGATTGATAAAGGCAAAACAGCAAAAACAGTTCGACAACTCATGGGTGTCGCGTGGCCAGAACAACGACCACGATCGACCTGCTCGTAACCGTACTCCAGTAAGGTGGCAAAGTGCACCAGCCGGCCATTGACTCCTAAAATAGGGGAAATGGAGAAACAGTACCCCTAGGTGGGAACACCTAGTTAATTCATCCAATATGGGGGGCTAGCGAAAGCTCTAGTCCGGTATAAAAGACCCCAGCCAAATGGAGAAGAAGACAGATATTGTTCTGATCTCTCCCTGACGGTGGTCTAGAAGTACAACTCTCATCGACACAGACCACGACTGAAAGAAAGCTGGTGTCCAGAAGGATGTCTTGACGTTTCCCTAGGATCAACTTCACCCAGGAGAAAGTCCCGAAAACCGGTCCTGCGATCGACCACAATCTGGAGGAAATCAACCAGCAAAATCCCGAAGGACGAAAATAACTAGTGAACCAAGTGAATGGCCCAAGGACCCCAAGATGGGTAGCAAAACGTCCAAAGTGGCTGGCAGCACCGCCAATGTGATTAACACCGTAGAGATCGTTGACCACCAAAATGATATTCAAGATGTCAACAAGACCATGAAGCTCATCGTTGGACTACTACTGGTTATAGTGATCCTTAAAGTGGTCAAGATGTACAAGCGCTCTGTTCAGAGACGCCGCGACCAACATCATGCCCTGGAGAAAGTGGTGACCCACATTGGAGCATAAGCCGAGCAGATACAGTGAAGTGAAACCACAAAAGACAATAGAAACAATAAAATAATAATAAATAATTTGCACTCTAATATTATAAACAAAAAGTGAATCGCCAAAAACAATCAAAAACAATTTGCGAGTATATGCATTTCTGAATGCAAGTGTAAACAGAATCCCCAATTACATACGCTGAACAAGAAATTGAAGCTGCACCGACCAGCCCCAGCCCGAGCATTGGAACTGTCGTGTGCCGCAGTGGAACTCTCATACGATGCATACATACATACACATCTATACAGCGATAGTGTTATTTTTTTTGTGTAACGTAATTTTTGTGTTTTGTTTTTTGTAAACCGTCATCAAGCCTTGCACGTATATATATGTATAAACCAATTCTAAAATCTCCCAAAGCCCAGGATCCGGAGCGTCGAGATTTCATCGCCCAGGATTAAAAAGAGGGTAAGTTTGTCGGAACACGATTCCTTTTCTTATACATACATATATATATCCGTGTGCCATGATTACATCAGAAGCTTTAGCAAAAGCAATAGACACCGATCCACAATTTAATGTAAGAATTTTATACTTGTTATTCAAAGCCAAACTGCCAATAACAGTGAGTGAATTAGAATACTTATATATTGAGACCTTTCGTCTAGATTTTTCACCACTTGTCCACTGCAATAAGACACAAAAAGCTATCATTATCTCTACCGTTCCAACGGTCATTGTTCTCTCCCGTCTGGATAAGAATTCGTTTTTGGGCAATGTTAATACATTCCTAGTTAAGACAAAGAATTAATCTGTTAGGAATACATGTAATAATATATAATATCCACATATAATAATTGTTTCATATATATAATCATTTAGATATACTTTTCTTTTTATACCTTCTTTATATATAATAATTAAATGTTAATTTTTCAGCGGCGAGTATCAGCCTTGTAATTGTATGACAATTGCAAGAGCCCTCTGAGCGACGTTTGTAGTCGTGAATAGTCAGCATTTTGCTGATGTGTGCACCTTCACAGGTGGTCAAATCGATACTCTCCTCTAAAACAATAATTGTCAATTAATTTAACCCCCATATGAATTAGCCAATATTATGCTAATCAACACCGGCACACGCCGACCTAAATATTATCCAATAAATTTGTAATGTGAAAAAGTATTCGAAATCATGGTGTGCTAAGGCTTTATTAAAGGGGTGTGCTGACGCGAGAAGTGGAGTAGGTCAAGAACAATGACATAACTGTTGACGGACAACCTTGACAATAGGGGATCGTATTGCGCGGCCCGCGACGATCCATTGGCACACGAACGTGTGAAGGGGAGGGAACATGGCCAAAACACAGCCCGATCGTATTGCGATCAAGCTACAGCTAAGCTTGTGGGGCAGTGTGGACTGACGATTGACGAACTTTATGAACTAATATTATTTTCCAGGCACTTTTAATATTTATTCTCGTTATGTTGGAAAGGAGAGAGGCTTA
This sequence comes from Drosophila subpulchrella, assembly GCF_014743375.2. NCBI lineage: Eukaryota > Metazoa > Arthropoda > Insecta > Diptera > Drosophilidae > Drosophila > Drosophila subpulchrella. The sequence goes on from NW_023665571.1 coordinate 1,346,700, forward strand.
CCAAGATCCCACGACCCGAATACGACGTAGCTTATGCCGGCAAATGGTGCCAGAATATCGGACGCCTCTCCCTCGGCCCAAGTCCTTGTCAGGACTCGGGCACTAATATGCCCACGTAACAGAATTGGCGCCCAACGCTAGGATTTTTCATATTCCTTAAGGAATATTATTAGGGTCAACCATCTCGATGCCTGCGGTAAAAGCTTTCATCTATATTTGCCATGAGTAATTTGACTATTGTATAGAGCAGGGAACTTAAATAATTTTAAATATGCGCATACTTCTGTGACTATCAGTGTTGAGCGGCCGCTCAATCAGAACTTTGTCGCAGAATAGAGGCCTGACTTTGAAATGTTTTTAACCTTAGAAATTCTCTGTTTTGTTCATGGAAAAATTTACCAGAACTTCCTTAAACCAAGAACTATGAGTTATCCTTTTTATAATACTATACCTACAACTACGTGCTGAACGACTATTTGTTAAAATTAACGTAAATACAATTTATAGGTGCTTTCTGGCCGACGCCACACGACGTACTAGGCATTTGCCCGGTCGTTTAAATTGGTTCGAGTCCAGAAAGAGCAGGAGCGCAAGCATTACGGTAACGCATTTAGCAGTTGCGGTGCGGGTCTACTGTTCGTTTGTCGATCCAGGACAGAATGGGGGTGGGGGAACTGACAGGAAACGCAAAGCCGACGCCCTACAACGTACTAGGCATTTGTCCGGTCGTTTGCTTGATTCGAGTCTTTGCTGTTTCCCTTGACATATTTGGGCGGTGGACGATTTTTTAGTTTCTCTGGCCGACGCCCCACAACGTATTAGGCTAGTTGGTCAGGTCGTTTGCTTGGTTCGAGTCCAGAGAAATAGGAGACGGTTGTGGAGCCCGAGAATGATCGGTCAAACAACTTGTTTTCCGACGACTGGCGGGAGGGGATTTTTGGACAGATTCCTTATCTAGACACAGCCATTCCGTTTTAACATTTGGGATGTCTAGAAAACGGGAAAGTAAGGGCATGTTAGCTTAGCGGAACCGCGTTGTGTAGATGCGGCTAACACCCCTAGTTAGGGAAATTTATTTTGTTTTTTTGTTTGGGGCTTAAATACCGGACTGTTCTTGACCGAAGAGAAACTTGAGAAGCAGAGAGAAGCACCCCCAGTTTATAAACATTTTTATTGTCGACTTATTCAGCGTATACGTCGCTGACCGGGTGTTTTGAAAAGAATCACGTAAAGCTTTTATACCAATCGAAATAAAGGGAAGACAAATTTTAGTGCGTGTATTAATCCGCACAAAGTGACAATCTATAAAAGAAAGAGGAGGCCTTTAAAGAAGGTCCAATCACATAAATGAAGGGGCCAAGAAGAAGGTCTTATTCCAACCCAGCACCGGAAGAGTTACCCGAGCAACAACGCGCGGGGACAATCACCAACCCCGAAGTGCGAGCGCGCCAAGGCTAGGAGACTCATCTGAAAGAGAGCCGTGGGAGCTCGCACAGAATCAGCCAGGACAGGTAGATACCCTGTCCGAAGAAAACAATTTGGACCAATACACTGAAATGGAAGGAGCCGCGGGTGGGGAGAATCTACCCCTAGGACCGCCGAAAGGAAGATCAAGTATGCTTCCCCAATTTCAGAGGCACGAGGAGGACACTTTAGAGGCTGCCGAGCGACGTGAACAAAGATTGATGGAGCTCTTGAGGCAGAGCAACGAAATGCAGCGTGGAATGAGTGCCCAGATAGAAGCGCTGAGAGCACAAATAACAGAATTGCAGTCTCCGACACCCAGGAGACCCGAACAGAAGGGACTGCCTTCGCCGCCCCGAACTGTTCCGAATCCAACGGACAGCTTCTTGATATACCAAGAGACCCCGCCTCTGGAACCGGTAACGCAGGACATGCTCAATAGCCAGATGCACCGGTTAAGAACACCCAGGCGGATGGACACCCCGTCCCACAGGCAATCCAGAACAAACGAGAGGGAGACGAGTCACCAACTGCATCCAGAGTTCGATCGGAGCTCATCATTTCAGGGATCAAGACCAAAAGACGTCAGATTAGACAGATGGAACCTAAAGTTCGATGGAAGCGGTCGCGGCATGACAGTTAAAAGTTTCCTGTTCCGCGTAGACCGATTGCAAGAATTGTACGACCTCAGTCGCCAACAAGTCTTTCGTGAGTTCCATCTTCTGTTGGCAGGTGCAGCCACGAAATGGTATTGGCAGTTTATGGAGGACAAGGCTGAAGATTACGATTTTGACTACTACTCATTGACCCAAGAAATGAGACGGGCATTTTCCACTACCGGGAGTGACCTTATGAAAGTCAAGGAACTGATGGAAAGGAAGCAAGGGCCACACGAAACCTTTAGCGATTATGTCTCGGATATGCATAACTTGCATTTCAAGCTCAAGCACAAAATCGCTGGAGATGAATTCGTTGAGCTCTTAAAGGACAACATGAACTCGCAGATGGGGGGATTGCTACTAACATCCCCAATAACCTCATTAGCGGAGCTCAAAAGCGAAGGTCTCAGAGTGGATCGCTGGTTGAGAAATACTGGAAGAAACATGCGCAGCCGAGCTGCAGTCAACGAAATAGAGGAATTCCAGACACTGGAGGACTTGCCGGACGCGGTCACGGTGGAAGAATTCAACCGGCAGCGGAAAGATACGCGAGGGCGTTACGAGGATGGACACGGATGCCGAGGCCCATTACACGCGCTGGTGTGTTATAAGTGTGGCAAAGGAGCAGACTTCTACAGGAAGCATCCTTCGAAGGAAGAATCCTGCCCGATCAAATTCCACGATGCCACCTGCAGGTTCTGCGAGAAAGTCGGGACGGATGCAGATGCTAATCAAGAGGCTTTTGCGCGGAGTCCGTCAGGCAAGACCGGGATAGCCGGGCGGACCAGGACCAACCCTTTCCGGTAAAAACACCGAAGCCCAACCAAATCTCCCCCCATAAGAGCCTAGAACAACGAGAGAGGGAGTACGAACTTGCTCGTGAACGTATCTTCAATGGCTCGGAAGATGCAAACAGCGAGACACGAACAACACGGAAAATACTTAAATTATATGATGCCCGAGCAGACTATCGCCGGCTCAAGCAAAAAGTGGTGGACACGGTGGTGAGCGTGCAAAATGCCAACCGTTTCTTTGCCAAAACGAAGGTCGATGGAGAAGAGATACTCGCGTTACTAGACACAGGCGCCAGTGCGAACTGTATTGGCAGAGGAGCACACGCTTTCTTGGAAAACCGGACGCGGCCGATAAGAAAGCTAAGCGAAGAATGCGTACGCACAGCAAGCGGTGGTGAGACCCAAGAACCCGGAGCCATAACGTTACCTGTGGAATGGGAAGGAGAAACCAAGGACCTAGAGTTTTTGATAGTGCCAGGTCTGACACAACGATTTTATTTCGGAATTAATTTCTGGGATACATTCGGCCTCACCTTCCTCGGTAAAGGTAGACGCGAGGTTGCCGCCGTTGAAACAACACCGGATTTCGACCTAATGACCAGCGACCTAGACATGAACAATACGCCCAAGCCCGAGACCGCCTATACTCCACATCAGCCTACACCAGAACAACATTGTAAGCTGCAGCAAGTGATAGACACATATCCCTCTTGTCTAGAAAAAGGATTAGGAAAGACGAGCTTAGAGCAACATGTAGTTGAAGTGACCAACGGGGACCTACCAATCAAGCAGCGTCATTACCCGATATCCCCAGCTAAACAGAAGCTGGTGTACGCCGAGCTAGATCGCATGTTAGGTCTAGGCGTGATCGAGGAGAGCAGCCTAGCTCCGCCAAACAGATGCGGAGGTTCCTGGGAATGACAGGCTGGTACAGGAGGTTCATCCAAAACTACGCCCAGATAGCGGCTCCGCTTCACGACTGTTTGAAGAAAGACCGCTTAAAGAAATTTGAATTGTCAGAAGAGGCAATCAAGGCGTTTGAACTTTTAAAAACCAGCATGGCAACAGCACCTGTACTCGTCACCCCGGATTTTAAGAAACCATTTACCATCCAATGTGATGCCTCGACCACTGGAGTGGGGGGAGTTTTGTTCCAAACCGATGACGAGGGCGGAGAACATCCAATCGCCTATATGTCAGCCAAATTGAACAAAGCACAGCGGAATTACAGCATAACCGAGTTGGAGTGCTATGCCGCCATCCTCAGCTTTACCAAATTCCGTGCCTACGTAGATGGGATGCCCTTCAAAGTGATCACTGACCACGCTAGTCTGAAATGGCTGATGAGCCAGAAAGACTTATCAGGCAGGCTTGTGCGATGGAGTTTGAAGCTACAAGCATTTGACTTCACCATAGAACACAGGAAAGGGTCACTAAATGTAGTCCCAGATGCTCTCTCACGAGTTCATATGGACGAACTGCAGAAGGCTGGGGCGGAAGAACTGGGCATCCACATCAACCTCGATTCGACAGCGTTCCAGTCATCGGATTATGTCAACCTAGTGCAGGCGGTGGACTAAAATTTGGGTAAAAGTCCAGACCTTCAAACATCAGAAGGCTATGTATATAAACGGATGGGATTCTGCCTAAACGACGCTGTGGATGAAGCCCGAGCATGGAAGCTCTGAGTTCCCGCCGAGCTGCGTCCTGATTTAGTCTGGAGGGCACCTCATGCCATAACCGCAGGGCATGGGGGGTTGCACAAATCACTGGCCAAATTGAGACAGTTTTACTATTGGCCAGGCATGGCTGTAGATGTCCAAAAAGTAGTGAAGGAATGCGAGGTCTGTAAGATCACCAAGACCGCCAACAAAAATGACCGACCACCCATGAGAGAACAGCCGGTTACGGAGCGGGCTGGCCAAAGGTTGTTCATCGACTTTATGGGACCATACCCGAGGACCAAAGCTGAGAGCTCGGTGATTTTTGTATGCCTAGACCATTTCTCCAAATTTGTCTGGCTACAGCCGATGAGACATGCAGTAGCTGCAGAAGTCATCAAATTCCTTGAGACCAAAATTTTCCATCAATTTGGAGTCCCCGAGTTTGTACACTCAGACAACGGCAAACAGTTTGTGTCTCAAATTTTTGGCGAGCTTATGACCCCCTACGGTATTCTTCGACACGTAAAGACTGGACTTTACTCCCCGCAAGCGAACGCGGCTGAGAGGGTAAACCGATCTGTACTCCAAATTTTGCGAGCGACAATTGCCACCGATCAGCGGAATTGGGATACCCAACTAAGTCGAATAGAGTGTGCCCTAAGAAATGGCCTACACGAATCAATAGGCATAGAACCATATTACGCAATGTTCGGCACGGGGATGGTTACCCATGGAACAGCCTACCCGATCCTACGGAAACTAAGGGGAATACAGGCAGGAGATCCACAGATAAGTCTCCCAGACAAAATGGAACTTATCCGACAAAAAGTGACCCAAGGATTAAACCGAACTCATGAACGCGCGGAAAAGGCATATAACACCCGTAGCAAGCTCGTAGAGTTTTCCGTAGGACAAGTTGTCTATAGGAAAAACTACAAGCAGAGTAACAAAGCTGACGGATATAATGCCAAGCTTGGCCCGAATCGAATTCGCTGTGTTGTACTCCAGCGTAAGGGCAAAGCGCTATATGAGCTGGGCAATGCAGTGGGGAAGAGTGTCGGGGTATTCCATGCTAAAGACCTGTATGTCGCCTGAAACTCCGAACGTAATCCGACAACTCCAGAAGGCGACAAACTTAGAACTGTGGGATAGCACGAGTTGATAGAAGGTCCCGATCACCTGATGAGGTGAACACGTAATCAGAACTACCCTGATTCCGCTATAAAAGCCACAGCCGGGGACAGAAAATTATCCAGACATTATGAACACGTTCAGCACCTATGAACACGCTATCCAAGCTGCTCACCAGCTTAGGAGGCTTAAGAAGGAATACGAGGGCAGGGCCTCCTATCTGACGGTTCTGACGGAGTGGATGAGTGGGCTCTTCCACAGTATCCACATCGATGAGGAGTGTATCCAGCAGCGCTGGCGCCTCAAGAACGAGAGACGATAGAACAGGAGATCAGGCAAAGGACCCGAAACCAGGAAAATGACCGTAGTCAGTTGCTCCAAGTACAGAGGCAACTTGTACGGACCCAAAGACAGATAGTCAGGATTCAGGACAGTCAACAGAGGGTGGGGCGGCACATGAACCGCCTCGCCAGGAAATTGGCAAGAAGAAGCCCGCGCCTTGGAATCCTGGTGCGGGAAGACATTGTACTTATTTTAAGAAAACCTTAAGTTAAGATTGTAACTAATACGTAAATAAATATATAATAAATAAATATAATATAAAATATACTTATTCTTCTTTGGGAAATGGGAAACCTTTTTGTTCAACTTTTCACTTTTCAGCTGAGTAGCCCCTGGTCAAAAACCATGGTTTGGCACACTCAGCAATTTTATTCTCAACTTTTTAGCTGTTACTCACTTCTGATTTTTTTATATATATATATTTATATATTATTTTTCATTAAAGTTATACTATATATTTTATTATGAGCCATATTTTTATTTACAGGTATAAATATGTATGTATGTATGTTTCCGTGCGAGGCCGGAAAGCTTTTCTTTTTCAGCATATATAATAACATAATAAACAAGTACAATAAGAAAACAACAAAGTAATAAGCCCGATTAGCTCATCTGAGACTGGGTTAATGTAGTGGGTCGAAGCCACACGTAAATCGGCGCCTAAGAAAAGAATAAAGGAGAAGAAGGAGATCTAAAGAGATGGCCCTACGAAGATTTCTTTTGCGAAGTCATTCCATGCGAGGCCGCATCGATCACTTCGAGCCTGTTACGTACGCCCTCCCCCATACCAAGATTAACCCCGGCAAAACAACTGCCATTAGTTGAGGGTAGGGGCCGTAATGACTAACCACACTGCGATTGATAAAGGCAAAACAGCAAAAACAATTCGACAACTCATGGGTGTCGCGTGGCCAGAACAACGACCACAATCGACCTGCTCGTAACCGTACTCCAGTAAGGTGGCAAAGTGCACCAGCCGGCCATTGACTCTTAAAATAGGGGAAATGGAGAAACAGTACCCCTAGGTGGGAACACCTAGTTAATTCATCCAATATGGGGGGCTAGCGAAAGCTCTAGTCCGGTATAAAAGACCCCAGCCAAATGGAGAAGAAGACAGATATTGTTCTGATCTCTCCCTGACGGTGGTCTAGAAGTACAACTCTCATCGACACAGACCACGACTGAAAGAAAGCTGGTGTCCAGAAGGATGTCTTGACGTTTCCCTAGAATCAACTTCACCCAGGAGAAAGTCCCGAAAACCGGTCCTGCGATCGACCACAATCTGGAGGAAATCAACCAGCAAAATCCCGAAGGACGAAAATAACTAGTGAACCAAGTGAATGGCCCAAGGACCCCAAGATGGGTAGCAAAACGTCCAAAGTGGCTGACAGCACCGCCAATGTGATTAACACCGTAGAGATCGTTGACCACCAAGATGATATTCAATATGTCAACAAGACCATGAAGCTCATCGTTGGACTACTACTGGTTATAGTGATCCTTAAAGTGGTCAAGATGTACAAGCGCTCTGTTCAGAGACGCCGCGACCAACATCATGCCCTGGAGAAAGTGGTGACCCACATTGGAGCATAAGCCGAGCAGATACAGTGAAGTGAAACCACAAAAGACAATAGAAACAATAAAATAATAATAAATAATTTGCACTCCAATATTATAAACAAAAAGTGAATCGCCAAAAACAATTTGCGAGTACATGCATTTCGGAATGCAAGTGTAAACAGAATCCCCAATTACATACGCTGAACAAGAAATTGGAGCTGCACCGACCAGCCCCAGCCCGAGCATTGGAACTGTCGTGTGTCGCAGTGGAACTCTCATACGATGCATACATATATACATATCTATACAGCGTTAGTGTTATTTTTTTTGTGTAACGTAATTTTTGTGTTTTGTTTTTTGTAAACCGTCATCAAGTCTTGCACGTATATATATGTATAAACCAATTCTAAAATCTCCCAAAGCCCAGGATCCGGAGCGTCGAGATCTCATCGCCCAGGATTAAAAAGAGGGTAAGTTTGTCGGAACACGATTCCTTTTCTTATACATACATATATATATCCGTGCGCCATGATTACATCAGAAGCTTTAGCAAAAGCAATAGACACCGATCCACAATTTAATGTAAGAATTTTATACTTGTTATTCAAAGCCAAACTGCCAATAACAGTGAGTGAATTAGAATACTTATATATTGAGACCTTCCGTCTAGATTTTTCACCACTTGTCCCCTGCAATAAGACACAAAAAGCTATCATTATCTCTACCGTTCCAACGGTCATTGTTCTCTCCCGTCTGGATAAGAATTCGTTTTTGGGCAATGTTAATACTTTCCTAGTTAAGACAAAGAATTAATCTGTTAGGAATACATGTAATAATATATAATATCCATATATAACAATTGTTTCATATATATAATCATTTAGATATACTTTTCTTTTTATACCTTCTTTATATATAATAATTAAATGTTAATTTTTCAGCGGCGAGTATCAGCCTTGTAATTGTATGACAATTGCAAGAGCCCTCTGAGCGACGTTTGTAGTCGTGAATAGTCAGCATTTTGCTGATGTGTGCACCTTCACAGGTGGTCAAATCGATACTCTCCGCTAAAACAATAATTGTCAATTAATTTAACCCCCATATGAGTTAGCCAATATTATGCTACTCAACACCGGCAAGTATTCGAAATCATGGTGTGCTAAGGCTTTATTAAAGGGGTGTGCTGACGCGAGAAGGGGAGTAGGTCAAGAACAATGACATAACTTTTGACGGACAACCTTGGCAATAGGGGATCGTATTGCGCGGCCCGCGACGATCCATTGGCACACGAACGTGTGAAGGGGAGGGAACATGGCCAAAACACAGCCCGATCGTATTGCGATCAAGCTACAGCTAAGCTTGTGGGGCAGTGTGGACTGACGACTGACGAACTTTATGAACTAATATTATTTTCCAGGCACTTTTAATATTTATTCTCGGTCTGTTGGAGAGGAGAGAGGCTTACCAAGATCCGACGACCCGAATACGACGTAGCTTATGCCGGCAAATGGTGCCAGAATACCGGACGCCTCTCCCTCGGCCCAAGTCCTTGTCAGGACTCGGGCACTAATATGCCCACGTAACAATATTATTTAATTTTTTTATATTTTTAGACAAGGCTGATGTTAAAAATGGATGGCTAAGTCGATCCATCTTAAGCATATTATCCGAGGAACTTTTTCTGTCCCACAATTTGGAGGGGGGCCAAAACAAGAAGAAGCTCAAAGTCTACCCAAATTTCGTCCGCGCCTTGTTAAGTAAGTTTTTATTGGGGCCGAAAGTAACTATTGTTTGTAAGTTTAATTTTTAAAAGACTTCTGGGATTTTTACATTGAATGCCAAAGATAACACATCTTTTATTACTCGGTCACTCGTTTTTATTTTCGTCTCGTTCTATTTTTAAAACTAATTTTTTTTCTAATACTAGATGCAATCGCTCTGGTGGAGCCTCGAAGCCTCCCGAAAAGGCACTGCAAAAAGCAATGAGGTGCGTCAAAAACTTAAGTTGGGCAAAAAAAAAGTCAACGCCGGCCCCAGATGCTGACGAACCAACGACTCCGATAACACCGGGAACCCCCGAGCTAAAATTTTAACACAAATAAATAAAAATAAATATTTACAAGTGCAATTATATTTGCTGCTAAGCGCTCAACGTGTGCTGAATGTGTGCCTTTTCTACTGCCCAATCGAGCCCTCAACGTGTGCTGAATGTGTGCCTTTTCTACTGCCTAATCGAGCGCTCAACGGGTGCTGAATGTGTGCCTTTTCTACTGCCTAATCCTGCGCTCAACGTGTGCTGAATGTGTGCCTTTTCTACTGCTTAATTGAGCGCTCAACGGGTGCTGAATGTGTGCCTTTTCTACTGCTAATCGAGCGCTCAAGGGGGTTAGGTTAGGGTTAGGTAGGAGTGGTTGGAGACTAAATATTAGTCCCCTCACTTAGGCCACAATGGGCCCCTTGTGATACCACATGATCTCTGAAAGATCCGTTTCCCTAGCTCATGGGTTATCTGCCTTCGCGAAGTATTCTGTTCTTCTCAAGAAACATAGTAGTTTTTGAATGCTTACGTCCTGAATGGCCGCAAGGTTCGGAAGTGTGTAGCTACCTAGGGTTTGAAAGCGCTTTAGGTTATGCGCTGGGCAGAAGCATAGGAGGTGTTCGATGCTCTCCTCTTCGTCTATCTCTTTGCAGCTGCGGCAGAAGTCGTGGTTACTTAGACCCAGCCTTATCGCATGAGCCCCTATAAGACAGTGGCCCGTGAGGGCATTTAGGAGAGTGGAGATGTCCTCCCTGCTACATTGTAGGAGAGTTTTTGTTCTTTTCGTGTTGTAGTTTGGCCATGTGAGTCTAGAATTGTGGCATGTTGAGATTGAGTTCCAACGGTTTTTGGAAAGAGTATACAATCTCTGCCTGAGATGGAGCTTGCAGGTAGCCATGGGCATCCCTACCGTGTCCTTATCACGAAGGATATCGGCGGTTGTCCCCTGTCTTTCTAGCTCGTCTGCTATGCAGTTGCCCTCAATGTTGCGGTGCCCAGGCACCCAGATGAGGTTGATTCTCAGATGAGTGGCCATCTCGTTAAGAGATTTGCGGCATTCAGAGATTGTTTTTGAGCTCGTTGTGTAGGAGTCGAGGGCCCTGAGGGCAGCTTGACTATCCGAGAAGATGAAGATATCAATGTCTTTATGTACAGACGTGTTCAGGTGGGTAGTGGCTTCCTGAATTGCCATCACTTCCGCTTGGAAAACACTACAGTGGTCTGGTAGGCGGAATGAGACTTTTATGTCTAGTTCGGGGGAAAAGACTCTCCCACCTGTTTGGGAGTTAAGCTTGGAGCCGTCCGTGTATATGTTGACGGCGTTTACGAATTGATGTGGGAGGTTGTCCCAGTCTGAACGGGTGGGTATATAAATTTTGTATCTTCTTTCGAAGTTGACTATGGGTGGGACGTAGTCTGTATAACGTGGTAGGGGTGAATGTTTTGATAGGATATTGGAGTGACCGGTGGAGCCCGTTGTCCATGCCGCTGCTTCACGGAGCCTCAGCGCTGTTGCAGATGCCCAGCTTTTGGCAAGTAGGTCCAGGGGTTGGAGATCGGGAATTGTGTTTAGTGCCTCAGTGGCGGTAGTGCGCAGCGCCCCACTGATGCAGAGCTCTGCGCTCCTTTGGATCTTGTGAAGGATCCGGAGGTTGCAGTTCTTATCTAGAGAAGGCCACCAAACGATGTTTCCATAGAGGAGAATGGGCCTGACTATTGCAGTATATAGCCAGTGAACTATCATGGGGGAGAAACCCCACTTCCTCCCTATGGCATTTTTACAAGCGAAGAGGGCTATGTCCGCTTTGCGTGTGCGATCTAGGATGTTATCAGTCCAGAGGAGCTTTTTGTCAAGGATGACACCTAGGTACTTTGCTTGGTTGCTAAAGGTTAGGCGCGTTTGGTGTAGTTTAGGGGGAATTAGAATTGGTACCTTGTACTTCCTTGTAAAGAGAACTAGTTCGATCTTTTCCGGGTTAACTCCCAGTCCACAGCCAGCCGTCCACCGGGAAAGGGTGGATAGGGCTGTCTCCATTAGATTACAAAGGGTTTGCGGGAATTTGCCCTGCAGTAGGATAACCACGTCATCCGCGTAGGCTACCACTTTTGTGCCCGCCTCTTCTAGAAGTGATAGCAGTTTGTTGACCACTAAAACCCATAGAAGAGGTGAGAGTACGCCCCCTTGTGGGGTTCCTCTACTGACATTCCTAGTCGAGTGGGCCGATCCCATAGTGGAGTGCACTACCCTGCTGGTTAGCATGGTGTGTATGAGTCTCACTATGGGCCGCTCAATGCCCAGTTCAGTCAGAGCACCAGTAATCGCCGTTGGGGTGACGTTGTTAAAGACGCCTTCTATGTCTAGAAACGCTGCAAGAGAGTATTCCTTATTGCGGAAGCCTCGTTCTATACTGTACACTAGAGAGTGGAGGGCGGTATCGGTTGATCTACCCTTACGGTACGCATGCTGTGCGTCAGAGAGTAGGCTATGGTCGATGGTTAGTCTGATATGGGTGTCAATTAGCTTTTCCAGGGTCTTCAACAAGAAGGAAGAGAGACTGATCGGGCGGAAGTCCTTTGGGTTGGTGTGGGAGGGCTTGCCGGCTTTCGGTATAAAAATTACCTTAACGTCCAGCCACCTTGTTGGAATATGGTTTAGAGCAAGGCAGCCGTGGAAGATGGCTGTCAGCCAGGGAAGGGACATATCTAATGTCCGTTGTAGCTGGGCCGGGAAGAACCCATCTGGGCCAGGTGATTTGAAGGGCTTAAAAGAGTTAACAGCCCACTGAATGCGGCCAGGGTTTGAAATGTTGTCAATACTCTGGTCGTCTAAATTCACCTCTATGTGGAGCTCCTCCACTACATGGGTGTTGTTAGGGAAGTGTGTGTCTAACAGTAGTTCAAAGGTTTCCTGACTGTTTTCCGTCCAGCCATCAGCATTGGTTTTAAGATAGCCAATGGTTGCTGGAGCTTTAGCTAGAATTCTTCTGAGTCTGGATGCCTCCGCAGTAGATTCTGTGCTACTGCAGAAGTTAGCCCAGGCTCTTCGTTTTGATATTCTTATTTCCTTTTTGTATAGGCTTAGTTTTGTATGATATAAATTCCAGGAGGATTCGCTATTGTTGTATTTAGCTTTATTGAAGTAAGTTCTACACTCTCTTTTAAGGTTCGCCAGGGTTGGGTTCCACCATGGGGGTTTGTGCTTTGTTTTGACTGTTCTACTTGGGCAAGCCCTTTTTAAGGCCTCACCGCAGATATCAGTAAAAGTGTTAACTAGGTTATCTAATTCTTGACGGTTGCGTATGCGTGTCGGGGGAGCGTGTAGGTTCCTGTTGAGGAGATTTTTGTAGTATCCCCAGTTGGTTAATCTTAGATTAGTGATGTTCTCGGCGGGAGGATAGTCTAGACTTATTGTAAATTCTATGTAACGGTGGTCTGAGAATGAGTGTTCGATCCCCACCTTCCACGCTTCTAGTTGGTTAAGTAGGGGATCAGATATTAGAGTAATGTCTAGTACTTCCCTCCTATTTCTAGTGATGAAAGTTGGGTCATTACCTTTGTTGCAGATGAATAGATTTGATTGAAGGAGATAGTCGTAGAGTAACTCACCCCTTTCGTTGGTGTTTGTGCTTCCCCATTGTGTGTGGTGTGAGTTAGCGTCCCCACCCAGGATGAGTTCCTTAGATGAGTGAGTGCGTATGAATCGTTGTGTAGTGGTGTTTGGTAGTGGCCCTTCGTAGTCGTGAGCCAGATAGAATGATGCTATGGTGTGATGGGTGTGTTCGTTTAGCTCCAGTCTGACCGTGGTAAGGTCGCCTTCGCTAAACTGTGGAATAAGAAATGTATTTAAGTGTGTCTTTGTAAGAATGCAGGTTCTGGTTTTACCCTTGTCCTTGGTGTAAAAAAGCTTGTATAGGGGGGTTGATAAGCCACAGATGTTGTTACCAACAATCCATGGCTCTTGAATGAGGACTACGTCTATGTTGCCTGTTGCCAGGCGGGTGAGGAGGGCAGCGGATGCTGCCTTGCTGTGGTGCAGATTAATTTGCAGAAACTGCACCATCTTTGGGAATGGGGTCGGGCTGGGTAACCTCCGCTTCCTCCGCTATGTCCTGGAGAACAGAGCGCCCTGGTAGGGTTGTGTCCTGGGTGAACAGCTGTTTCAGGCTCTCCGTCAGCTCCGAGTCGGTTGACACGTAGCCGGTGAAGGTGGCCTCTTCGTGATCTGGTTCGTCGTCGCTCGGGGGTTCGTACGACGCACAGGCAGCCAGGTTGTCTGCCGCTATCTTATCGGTGTCATATATGCGTAGCTGCACCTTATCGAACCCGTAGTTCACTCTGTGTTGTTGGGCTGCGAGGGGTTCCAAGCAGGCCTGGTTCAGGAGGATAACCACGCTCATGGTGACTCGCTCGGTTTTCTCCACCTTGACCACCTTCCAACCGTCTGTTGGAAGTTTTGGGTTGAACCTGGTCAGCAGGCTGAGTATAGCCTCTGGTTCCGATGGTTCCGACGGCAGCCACACCCTCGCTCTCGGTCGAGACGGGATGTCTGCAGCCTCACAAACTGCCAGCTGGGCCCCGGGGTAGACCTCGCCGACTTTGGTAATTGCAGCCTTGTAGAGTGCTGCCGATCTCTCGTCTTCGCAGGCGATCAACTTTACATTGCCCTGGTACCACCCTGCATCTGTGCAATCGGGTGGCGGGCCTGGGTTTTCGTCCAGCACTTTCAAGGCCACTGTCGCAAGGGCCCGTCTAACCAGACCCCATTGGTTTCTTGGGATCCTACCGCCTTCATCGCTCTGCTCGATGACACCAATGATCTTCCGATCCTTTACCACTTCCGCAAAGGATCTCGACCATGTGCCGCGGTTGGTTACCTTAGCCTTCTTGCTCGCTGGTTGAGCTGACTCCATCGACCTCTCTCGCTTGTTGCTGTTGCTGGTAGTCATAGCGATGTCGAAGTCAGGGATAATTGCCTTTGCCCAGGCTATGTCCTCTTGGATTTTCAGGTAATCCAATTTCGATGTCTGATCCTCACGTATCGGATTGGTGGCCAGCCGTTTGAGGATCCTAGAAGCCTTCTTTCTTTCAAGAGGTCCTGCCTGGTTAGGTGGTACCCTCTTAAACTCCTTTGCCCTGGTACTCACCACGAGACCGGCTTTAGCGCTCCCCTCAGGTTGGAGTGGCTGGTTAGCCACACCTACGCTGGTGGGAGGCTTGGGCTTGTCGCTATGGCGAGTTGGGCTTAGCCGGCTGCGTTGTTCGCTGGCCTTGGCAGGGGTGGACGTCACATGGACTGGGGTGGTCAGAGCCGTGATCTTGTTCTTTCTCTCGTCGTTGGTTGCGACTTCCGACTTTATAAGAGTGTCGGGCTCTTGTCTTGTGCAGTCTTTTGTTTCACCTAAATGCCAAAACAAGCGGCGATGTACTAACGACGGTTTTCGCTCAGCTTGGGCTAACCCAACTGAGCGTTTCGAAAACAAGCGGTTGTTGGTAAATAGCCAATTAAAAATACTTTTCAATGTGCAGTTCCTTAATCAGGAATCTGGGCCAGCTATCCGAGAACTTCAACGCACCATCCAGGGTTGCCTCACGGCTTTAGAAATGTCCGGAATTGAAACCGAAAATTGGGATTGTCTCTTATACCCCCTTCCCATACAGTCCATTCGTTAGAAACGGTTGTGATTTTTGACAAATGTGAAACTCCGATTCCCACATCCAACATCTACCATCCGACAACAACTGTCAGTTCAGCTGTGCCTAATAAAAACACAAGCAAAAATTGTTAAAGTGGATTTTGCCAGACCAAAATGAACAATTTACCAATTATTTTGGCTGTTGTACAACAGCAAAATCTTAAGTTGAAACAGCTTTTATTGGCAGCCTATTCAGAGGAGTGGAATGACGACGAATTGGATTTGTACGAAAGCATTTTTTCTGCAAAAGAGCAAATGCCACGAAGTGTGTGGATGCTGGTACGTGCTCTTAAAATGTTTTAAAAATACGATTAAAGAGTGCGAATTATATTAAACAGAAGCGATACGGGACATTTTGGGAAAAGGATATACCGGAAAACAACGACGAGTTCTTCAAAGAGAGCTTTCGTATGGAGAAGAGGACCTTTTCGTTTTTGGTGGACCGACTTGGTGTTTTGCGGAAGAAGGACACCAACTGGCGAAATGCCATTCCTCTTGAAAAGCGGATCGCTATAGCCTTGTACACCTTGGGATCATCAGCGGAATATCGTTCCATCGGAATGCTTTTTGGAGTTGCACAGAACACTGTGTGCAAAATTCTCCACGAATTTTGCCGGGCACTAATTTTTGAGTTTGCCAGCGAGTTCATGTCACCGGACTATCTTACTCCAGAAAAAGTGGACGAGTGTGTCAAAGGATTCGAAGCAATCGGATTTCCCCAGTGTCTAGGTGCAATTGGTAAGACATAAATTCATTAAATCAGTTCATGGTCTTAGCAATGTATAACGTGTAGATGGTTGTCACATCGAAATAAAACCGTCAGCAGCAGAAGCAGTCGATCACCACAACTACAAAGGCTGGTACTCAATAGTATTATTATTTGCTCTCGTGGATTACAGGTAAACTGCGTTCTTCTAAGAGCTCAACAATGTTCTAAACCCATTGTATTTTAAATTTACTAAAGATACAGATTTACCTATGTAAACATCGGCTCTGCTGGGCGCTGCAACGACTCCACTATATTTCAAAAGTCGAGCCTGGCAAGGAAAATGGTGTCTTCTTCGTTTCTTCACGAAAAAACACGGGAAATTTGTGGCGTTCAAGTTCCGGTGCTGCTTATTGGGGACTCTGCCTTTAGATTTTCCCAAACGCTGATGAAGCCGTACCCATTTTCCACAACTGCATCCGAAGAACAGCGAAATTTTAACTACAATCTGTCTAAAGCTAGGCGAGTGGTAGAAAATGCATTTGGCCATTTAAAGGCAAGATTTCGGTTTATTGGGAAAGGTCTTGACAGCCACTACAAGAATAATAATGCAGTTATTCTAGCCTGCTGCATTTTGCACAACATTTTAAATGAGCACAACAGCGCTATAATTGAAACTTGGCAACAGGCTGCAAATGACCTACGCGAACAACCAAATCGGACTAATATGTCTGCTGATTTTAGCCAACCTGCAGAAAAAATAAGAGCAGCTATTTCCCAATATTGTCTAAATGGTAACAAATAAAGTTCATAAAATATAAATCTGTTTGTTTTTTTATTTAATTATAATATCACATATCATTTTGGTCTATTTATTATAAATTATAAATTTATTAGGAATTCGTTGATTTTCTTAACAGCTCCAACAAATCAGATTGGAATTTTGCCTGGCTGTCTGCCATCCTCGACAATATTTCTGTCTGCGCTCTCTGCTCCTCCAGTATTTCTGGAGCTATCTCCACAAGCTCCGACTTATGGTCCACCTTTGCGCGCTTAGCAGGGGGCGCAGTGCTGCCTGAGCGTTGACTGCCGCTGCAGGTAGAGGCTTCCCTGTCATCTGGGTCCAAGAGCTCCACAAAGTATTCCCTAGTATCTGCAATAAATAAATTTTTTTAGATAATTTTAAACCAAAAATATAAGTGTGGGGACATACTCTCGTTCTCCAAGGTGTTCTGATCCATGTTATGGATGCGGTATGCGCCTAAAAACGAGTGGACCAACTCATAATGCTGCCACGAGGAAAAAGCGCCACCGCTTGGCCCCATTTTATTTTTTTCCTGCCTGCAAGGAAAAGTATAGTTGAGTGGATTTTCAATATGTTGTTGCGCGCATATAAGTTACCTGTACTTTTTGGTCAGGTTCTCTATTTTCGTTCGGACGTCCTTGTAGGACACATCAAACCCCGCTTCCATTAGGGTCTGGGCCATCTCCATGTATATATGGACATTTTTTCTGGCTCCGCGCAACTCCTCGATGTTCTCCTGCCAAATGTCGATGAGCAGGACCTCCATCTGCTTAGTCCACCTCAGTTTGCCACCGGCAGTTCCCGTATTATTGACTGTAAATTTAAAATCAATGAATTGTTACAAAAATAAAGAGCATATGTTCATACCTATTGCTTCGTCGCCTTCCATTTTCAAAAGTTTCCCGTCATCATTGTTTACGTTTTCGTAATAAATGTTTCACTTTCCACTTTCAAGAAGAGTTTAGGGTTTCCACCCAAAATTATCGCCTAACTATCGCATAAAGTAGTCCGTTAAATTTGGATGGGGAACTAACTGGGAAATTTTCGGAACGGCAAAACCTTATGCACCATCCGTTCAACGGATGGTAGATGGTGGATGGATCTCTGTGGGAAGACC
This sequence comes from Drosophila subpulchrella, assembly GCF_014743375.2. Lineage (NCBI taxonomy): Eukaryota > Metazoa > Arthropoda > Insecta > Diptera > Drosophilidae > Drosophila > Drosophila subpulchrella. The sequence continues at coordinate 1,364,673 of NW_023665571.1, forward strand.
CTATATGATAAGTGTACATGTGCGTCTCCAAACTTCCTAAGCTCACGCTATCCTTGTGGGAACAGTCCCTGCACAATAAGGCAGAGATTCCGACGTGGCAGGAACTGAACGCCTTCCTTACGGAGCGTCACCGGGCCTTAGAAGCCATAGACGACGTACGGTCGTCAGGCTCGAGTCAATCTCTGCCAAAAACATCCGCCCCCACTGCAGAGCCTCGAAGAATAAATTCTTACGAGACAAGGGTAGCACCCAAGCCAAAAGGATGTGACCTTTGTAAGAAGGAAAACCATCCTGTCCGCACATGTGCACGGTTTCTCCAGATGACGGTAGACGAGCGGTCGGCATATATAAAGAGGAAGCAGCTGTGTCTGAACTGCTTCGCACGAGGACATCAGCACCCAAGCCAAAAGGATGTGACCTTTGTAAGAAGGAAAACCATCCTGTCCGCACATGTGCACGGTTTCTCCAGATGACGGTAGACGAGCGGTCGGCATATATAAAGAGGAAGCAGCTGTGTCTGAACTGCTTCGCACGAGGACATCAGCTGCGTGATTGTGAAAGCACTCATAGCTGCTTTATGTGCCGCGGCCGCCATCACACCTTACTGCACAGAGGCAACTCCTCCCAATCGCCTTCGAATCCCTCCCCGAGACCCAGGTCAAGACGAAATACGCCAGTTGCTACCGCTTCCGGGTCCACGGACTCCACAGTCCAAAATTACTTCGCGACGGGGTATAGATCCGTCTTGCTGGGCACCGCCATAATTAACATATGTCACCTGGGGTCGAATTTTAAAGCTCGTGCCTTAATAGATTCAGGATCAGAGGCAACCTTTACTTCTGAGCGGCTGTTCGAATTGATTAAGTTGCCTCACCAGGTAATCCGAGCCCAAGTGTCAGGCTTAAACCAGACAGTATCCGCTGAATCCAAAAAGCTCTGTCAGTTTACCATCCGTTCTCCGACCAGGCCTGGCCTGCAAGTAAGCACGACGGCCTATGTTCTTCCTCAATTAGCTGCAAACCTCCCCTCTTGTCCGATTCCGCAACAGTTTATACGGGATCTTCCCGAACTGCCACTAGCGGATCCGAAGTTCTACGAGAGCGCACAGATAGATATTCTGGTCGGGGCCGACGTACCACCATCCCTTCTCCTAAGCGGCACCCGGCCGAATATTTGTGGCTCTCTCCTCGGACAAGAAACCATTTTCGGGTGGATCCCAACAGGACCCGTTCCTGCTCCAAGGGAAAATCAGATTTACGTTTTTTCCACGAGAATCTCCCACACAGTCCCTGGAAAGGCTTCTCACCAAATTTTGGGAGCTGGAGGATCTGCCAGTAAAAGTGACAAAATCTTCCGATTTGACATGTGAGGAAAATTTTCTCCGGACGACTACAAGAGACGATAACGGCAGGTATGTCGTAAGTCTTCCGATTCGTGACCCCCAAAACGTAAAATCCGCCCTCGGTCACTCCAGATCCTCCGCGTTGTCGCAGTTCCTAAGAACCGAGCAACGCCTAAGAAGGGACAGTCAGCTGAAAGCCAAATACGACTCCGTGATACAAGAGTATCTCGACCTCCATCACATGAAAGAAGTCCGTCCTACCCATAATTCTGCCAGTTATTACCTTCCGCATCATGCCGTGCTCAAGCCGGAAAGTACAACCACCAAGTTACGTGTGGTTTTCAATGCCTCCAGCCCTTCAGAGAATGGGGTCAGTTTAAATGATATCCTTCATGCTGTCCCAGTCTTACAGTCCGATCTAACTATCCAGATCCTGAAGTGGCGATATTTCCGATACGTCTACAGTGCCGATATCGAGAAAATGTATCGGCAGATATGGGTAGATCCGAAGCATTCCCCGTTCCAGCGCATCTTATTCCGCAACAGCGAGGGGCACATTCGAGGTTTCGAATTAAAGACGGTAACTTTTCGAGTCAATTGCGCGCCATTCCTGGCCATTAAAGTCCTGCAACAGCTGGCAACTGACGTGCAGCTCAGCCATCCAAGAGAGAGCAACGTCATTCGAAATCATATGTATGTAGACGATGTCCTTTCGGGACATCGCGAGCTACAAAGTGCTCTAGATTCCGCGGGGTTTCCATTGAGGAAATGGACCTCCAGCCACAAAGAAATATTAGCTCATATCCAAAGTGATCATCTTCTGACAACCGACTTCCTTGAGATCGACACTGAGAGCACAGCCAAATCTCTCGGCGTACGATGGAAGGCGACGTCCGATGAGTTCATTTTCGTCCCGCCAGATTTAGCAACGGAAATCTCCCACACGAAACGCCAAGTCCTTTCCCAAATTGCCAAGCTGTTTGATCCAGCAGGCTGGCTCGCTCCATTTGTTGTGTGTGCCAAGATCTTTATGCAAGAGATTTGGCTTCAGGATCTAGGCTGGGACGATAAACTTCCAATTGAGCTGTGCCAAAGGTGGAACAGCTTTCTCCAGAGCTATTCGGTCCTAGACCAGGTCAGAATACCCAGATGGGTTTCCTTCCGTCCAGAGTTTCGCGTAGAGCATCACGGATTCTGTGACCCCTCGCAAAAGGCATTCGGTGCTGCCATTTATGTGCGCGTAGAAGTGGGCCACAAGACGATGGTGAACTTGCTGACGGCCAAGACGCGTGTGGCGCCAGTCAAAACGGTGTCCCTTCCCAGGCTGGAGTTATGTGGGGCTCTCCTTTTGTCCGAGATGGCCGAAGCCATTCTTCCTAATATGCCGAGGTTGACCTCAAAATTCCATTGTTGGACCGATTCCACGATTGTGCTAGCATGGTTAGGCAAACCAGCGTGCCATTGGACAACGTTCGTTGCCAACAGGGTGACGAAGATCACCGAGTCCACTGAGGCGGCCAATTGGTCGCACGTTCAATCCGAACATAATCCATCTGATTTGGCTAGTCGAGGAGTTCCCCTTCAAGAGCTGGTGGATAACCCGCTTTGGTGGCATGGACCAAATCCAGTCCGACAATGGAAAGACCTTCGTCGGCTCCTCCACCGTGCTTTCCCGAGACTTCCTGCAAGCCGTTAAGGAGTCTGTGACCGATGCGTATAGTCATCAGCAGCTCACCTGGCAATTTTTTCCTCCTGGGGCACCCCATATGGGAGGCCTATAGGAAGCTGGTGTCAAGAGCTTCAAGACCTTGTTTTACAAGTCCACCGCTACACGGAAGTACACCTTTGAAGAGCTGTCCACCCTCCTAGCGAGAATTGAAGCTTGTCTGAGTTCCAGACCGCTATCTCCCATGTCCGAGGATCCAACTGATCTCTTAGCGTTGACACCAGGGCACTTTCTTGTTGGTGGACCTCTTCTATCCATAGTGGAACCTGAAGTAAAGGGCGAATCCAAGTCCATTCTGAACCGGTGGCAGCACTTAAAGTCTCTCCATCAACAATTCCGCACTCGATGGAAGGATGAGTACCTTAAGGAGCTCCACAAGCGCAACAAGTGGCAAGTCCCCACAGAAAATCTGCGTGCTGGCGATCTGGTCGTCATAAATTATGACAATTTGCACTCAAATGAGTGGCGACTCGGAAGAATAGACTCCGTTTTTCCGGGAGCCGATGGCAATGTCCGCGTAGTCGACATTCGTACACGCGGCATTGTCAAACGTCCAGTGACCAAGGTGGTTCTTCTTCCAAGAGAGCCGTCCAAAACTACCTCGTAACGAGCCGCGTTTCTTACACACCTTAGTCCGTAGCCATTATCCACGTCATTGTTAATCAGCCCTGATTGTTTTTTCCTTATCCACACTCTAAACAGGAAAATGGCTCCCCGTCTACGTAGCGCTATGGCTTTGGATAGCAGACGTACGAGAGGTACTCAGTCCTACCGATGCCGAGTCTGCCGCGGAATCCATCCTCTTCGGAAGTGTCAGAGGTTCCTAAAGCTGAGCGCAGAGAAGCGGCTGCGGGCAGTTCTTATAAACAAGTACTGCGCGAACTGTCTCGCACACGAGCACTCCACTGGGAGCTGTCGTAGCGGTGACCGGTGCAGAACGTGCAACCTGAACCATCACACGCTGCTCAACATGCACGAACTTGTTTCCCGGAAAAAGTCCGGCTCCAAGCAACAGCTCGCTTCTCCGCAGCGTTCGCGCCGGCAAGATTCGCCAACTCGCCAAACGCTTGCCCCTCCACCGTGCTCAGCATCCTCGACACCAGCTCCGTCTCTCGCGGCACTTCTCCAGTGTCATAGCGTCAATGTCCTCCCGACTGCTTTGGTGATCGTCGAGACCGGGGAGAAGACGTTCGACACAGCCGCACTCATCGATCCGTGCACCCTGACAAGCTCCATCGATGCATCCCTGGTCGCCGCATTTCGTTTGCCGACAACAAACGTGGGCGATGAGAGCATCTGCACGGCGACGATTCGTTCGAAGGTCGACGAGGCCATCAAGCTGGAGGTGGTCCTCAAGATCGAGCCGAACGTGCGCATCCGCACCCCCATCCGTGCGCTAAGTGAGAGCGTCGTCCAGAAGTTTAAGGAGCTACCGCTCGCGGATGAGTGTTTCCACCGGCCAGCCACTATTTCCTTGATCCTGGGCGCGGACGTCTACCCGAAGGTGATACAGCCGGGCTTCCACGTGGTCGACGAGGGACTGCCAGTAGCCCAGAAGACGGTGTTCGGGTGGATCCTTTCCGGCGCCTGTACGCAGGCTTAAGGCGTAGGCGACTGGCCGAAGTTCCGTCTCCTTTTTTTTTGCAACGCTAGCGATTGCAAGGGGGGCGGAATGATCAGGCCCACTGTCCGGCGAATCTGGACCGGCCCCGCTATCCAGCTGCACCGCTCTCTCGCGCTCCCGCTCTCCTGCGCTGTTCCCAGCTCCCTCCGTGAAGTCTTCGCTGCGCCTTGGAGCGCAGAGCGGAGCTTAGACTTAAGCAGTTCGATTTTGGAGTTCAAATAGAATAAACCGCGGTCGTACCCCCGCCTATTTTCCAAGTTATCTTTTGTGCGTAATTACTTTTCGGTCAAGGGGCGCTTCGCGCAGCGTGTGTTTTCTCCCCTACAGCTACCAAGTAGATCGCCGCATCCGACGCCCGCCAGCCGCACCAGCAGCCCTACGCCGAAGCCCAGCGCAGCAGCCCGCCGACGCCGCCAGATTCCCGCCGTCGCCTCCCACGCCATTCCACCAGCGCCGTACCCCGCTAACCCCCGGCATACAATATAAAAAAATGGACTGTTACGTGGGCATATTAGTGCCCTAGTCCTGACAGGGACTTGGGCCGAGGGAGAGGCGTCCGATATTCAGGCACCATTTGCCGGCATAAGCTACGTCGTATTCGGGTCGTGAGATCTTGGTAAGCCTCTCTCCTCTCCAACATAACGATTATTAATATTAAAAGTGCCTGGAAAATAATATTAGTTCATAAAGTTCGTCAGTCGTCAGTCCCACAAGCTTAGCTGTCGCTTGATCGCAATACGATCGGGCTGTGTTTTGGCCATATTCCCTCCCCTTCCAATGGATCGTCGCAGGCCGCGCAATACGATCCCCTATTGTCAAGGTTGTCCGTAAAAGTTATGTCATTGTTCTTGACCTACTCCACTTCTCGCGTCAGCACACCCCCTTAATAGAGCTCTAGCACTTCATGTTTTTATATTATTTTACATTACAAATTTATTGGATAATATTTATATTGGCGAGTGCCGTGGATGAATAACATAATGTTGGCTAAATCATATGGAAATTAAACTAATTGACAGTATTTGGTTGGCGGAGAGTATCGAATTTACCACCTGTGAAGGTGCACACATCAGCAAAATGCTGACTATTCACGACTACAAAACGTCGCTCAGAGAGCTCCTGCAATTGTACATACAAGAACAAGGCTGATACTCGCCGCTGGAAAAGTTTATAGTAGTCTATAAAACTGTAGGATACTGCACAGATATTTAGATATGTATGTTTATAAGAAAGGAACCGTGTTCCGACAAACTTACCCCCTCTTTAAATCCTGGGCGATGAGATCTCGACGCTTCGGATCCTGGACTTTGGAAAATATTATATTGGATATATATATATATATATATATATATAAATATACGTGCACCAAAATACGGCTGTACTTAAGTATACCAATTCGCTTAAACATAAAATATATAGTTATATTATGCCAGAGGCATGCGACATCTTCAACGGCTGATCATCATGATTCGCACTTTGTCTATCGATTCGATTGGTTTAAATGCATTTCAGTGCATGTTTGAATTCTTCCAATGTTTTTTTGTTGATTTTCACTTGTTCTCCAATTGTATTATTAGAGGATATTGGTCTTTGGTTATGCATGAGTTCACTTTGGTTCGCTCGATTAACACATTTATGTTGCATCACAACTTTCTCCGACGTATGCTATTGGTCGCTACGCCTCTGAACGGATGGCTCCTACAGCTGAACAATTTTCAGGAGCATGGGGATCACGGGTACTGCGGCTACCAACATCACATTATGACAGATGTCGTCCTTATTGTTGATCCTCTCCACGTTCTTTGATGACAATGGCGGCGCTGGTCCGACACATGAGAACCTTTCGAGCTGCGATTTGTGTCCTCCTCAAGGACTGTTGGATATGGTGGCTGGTCCTAGTGGCAAAAGTCTCCGTGGACAACTACCCCAGGGAAAGTCGTCTCCCATCGGAGATGCCGGCTTCCGTCAGCAAGACACACAAATGGATTCTCTCCTAAGCTCTATTTGTCTAAGGTCTTTTATACCAGACTAGAGCTTTTACTTGGCTGCCGGTATGGATCGGAAAAACTAGGTGTTCCCACCTAGGATTACTGTTTCTTGATATCTGCTATCTTGGGAGTCAACGGCCGGCTGTTGCCCTTTGCCAGCTACCGGAGTATGGTTACCAGTAGGTTGATCGTGGCCATTGTTCTGGCCACGCGACACCCGAGAATTGCCGAACTGCATTTTCTTCTGCCTTTACCAGTATGAGTCTCGTTAGTCACATGCACCCCTCCCCCTGTCTAAAGATTCGTCGTTGTTTCTCTATGTGAATCTTTCTATGTGGAGGGCGTACGTACAATAGTGATGTTAGAAGATATCGACATATCGATTCAGTATTGATATTTGAGGCTATGCCGATATGTAAATCGATATTTTAACATTGCGATACATCTATTTCTTTTTTTAATATATCGGCCATTGGGCCAGAAATTGTTCCGTCTTTAAAGCTGCCTGTCTTTTTATTCTTTCGAATTTGTGTGACGCTTCCTGCAACTATCTTTGCACGAGACTTTAACAAAGATGCGGAAGTAAGCAGTTTATTATTTTTAGAGCAATTCTTAAGTGAATGCATATCTTGCAAGGTTACACAAAAGAAGCAAAATCGTGAAGGTACCGCAAAAACAAAAAAGATGATATCGGCTAATTTCTGAAGGCAGTGTCGAGCGGCCGTTTTCTCAAGATGTCTACATTTTGCGCGCTCCCACTGCCCCCTTCCTATCCATATCTCCTTTAAGTCTCCGCTCCGCTCAGGAGAGCATAAGTTATGCTTGACTTAAGAAGTTCTAATTTCCAAGTGTAACATTCTTTGGACTTCATCTTATTTTAGCGATCAAGCCACCCCGCCCCAACACTTTGGTCCAGTCGAAGCCGGATTTCTTAGCTTTTAGATTTTCCTCTCCTGGAGTTATCTCGGATTTTTCCTAGCAGCAACGGTGGTTCGAACCACTTCAGATAAGTTCCACTTATTGTTACTATTTGCCGGTCATACAGACAGTTTTTCGAACCATACTTCAACTATCTTTCTGTATGATATAATGTCTTAATCCAAAAGTGATTAAACTGACGCATCGGCATTTAATATATATACACCTATCCGTCGCTTTGCGTCGGGGATACGTTCCAAAAAAATTCGATGCAAATTGAAACGACGGAAAGTGAATTAGGATTTTCTATAGCAAACCATGTAAAGTTCGAAGATGGGTTCCAGGGTTACAAAAATACTACTTTTTAAAAAAAAATTGAGCAAAGTGATCATTAAAAAAAAAACCAAAATAACATTTCATTTTATTACATATTATACATATAAAAACAAAAAGAAACTAATTCATTTAAAACAAAATAAATTCTTCAATTACATACTCAATTATGAAAAATAAAATTAGAATTAATCACTTTGTGAGGAGTCTTTAGTGTCTGTTGTCGTAGGCCGGATTTCTTAAAAAAAAAAATTGGTCCCAAAACAACGCAACATCGAAAATCTAACGACGCACAATGAAAATTAGTTATAATTAAGAAGCGACGCAACTTCGAAAAAACGCAAAACGAAAAGACGCAAAGCGAGGGATAGGTGTATTTAATTTCGTTATTTGCGCCAACAATATTTCAATAGATGGCACGATTCAACTCATATATTCCTCAAATAAATTTCTAATTCCACTTAGTTTTTAGTCCGATTCTGCTTCCTTACTTCTGAATTAAAATTCTAAATTATTTTCCATTATGGCATCTTAGGAAAATGCGCTTTACCACAATTTATGGCCACAGCCGACTGTCTGATCCAATTTGAGGCCACTGTGAACGCTTCTGGTGCTCCTACCCCAACGTTATCCGTCTGCCATATGACATATGCTCCGATTACGTAGTGTCTGCAGGCGAGAGCGCCGTGTCAAAATATTACCAAACGTACTCCACTTGTGAAATGTTTCGAGTTCCCCACTCACCAATGATAGTTTTCAACCTGTAAAAACCTAACTGAGCGTTTCGAAAATAAGCGATTGCAGGTGAGAAGTCACTTAAAAAGTCTCTTCAATGTGCAACGCATAGCACAGGAATCTGGAGCCGCCTTAAAGGCACTACAACGCACTATTCAACGGGTATCTAATTGTCTATGTACTCGACTATAGCGTTCTTTCTTGTTTTTTTTTACATATTTTAAAACTTTAGTGTTTTTTGACATATTAATTTCCAGTCTTGGGAATAAAATTCCCTAAGTATTTTAGAATTTTAAATCAAATAGAGCGACTTCATCAGCATAGACAATTTTATTTCGTTTTCGGTAAACATAGATGGTAGTAAATTGATATGGAACATTCTCCTATAGTTTTTGTAATTAGTTTTCTAAAAATCGGAATGCTCTGTACATGCAATGCTTCCACGGGTACCACCTGCAAGGGTATAGAAACTTCGGCGTGCCGAAGCTATCTTCCTTTCAGATGTTCAGATCTCATCTTAGTCTATTTATTTATATACTTGGATGTATTCTATTGTTAAAAGTTTTAAAAACTTTTGAATTACTACGGTAGCCACTACGAATTTTTCTAAAAACAAGCACTTCGAAATGAAAATATTTGTTCCTTTGTGTGTGGGCTTATGTGAATCTCTTTTTGGATTTGTGGTCTTCGGCTGGCGAAAATCCTCCAGCTGAACCCTCCACGAGGGTGCCGGCTGGCCAATGGTCACTGCATTATCCCGAGCAGAGTAATGCAATGTCACTTGTCCCGCCCGAGGTAGTGCAGTGTCTAGCTAAGGAGTCGGGTTCAACCCCTTGAATCCGTGGCCATGGTTGGAGGTCCTTCGCTCTCCGCCACCCAAAGTAGCAAGAAAGCCCAACAGGAAAGCCAAGGCCAGTGACGTGGTCAACCGACACCTGATCGTGGCACTCATTAACAGGAATGACGAGAATGTAAAGATGACGGAGGCGCGCTGGAAGATCGTCCATGCGCGACTTGTTGAGTCTTTTTTTGCACGGATGGAAGAGGCACCAACAGCCCCATGCCCTTATTCGATGGTGGTTGAACGGTGACAAAATCCTGAAGTACATCGACGATCCGACCATGAAGTAGCTGACGTAAACGGTCTGCCAATTGGAGGCGTTGTGGGAGGGAGCCAAGCTAGAGGTGGTGAACAGGGAATTAATCCCATCCATACCGAAGGCGAAAGTGCTCTCCCCCATCGCCTTCCAAGGGGTTCGGGCGCTAAAGCTGTTTGATCGACAGAACCCAGACGACCCAGCGGGGAATTGAAAAATTCTGCACATGGCCAACCCACTACCCAACGAGTGGGGCCAAAGTGTGGTTCTCCAAATCAACAACTGTACCCAAGATTCGGGAAGATGACGTGGGGCATGGGTAGTGTCTACCTGTGTCTTAAGAAGCGCAAACCCGAAGACAACGGCGCACACATCCTGCAGGCAGGCGAGGTAGAATAGGACCTAGGTCTGAAAGCCTTGCGCTAGAGTCAGAGTCAGCTAAAATGCGACGACGGACAGTGGACTGAGGGCAGTGAAGAGGCATTAATAGCACTTATGCAGGATGCCAGAATAGCTAGGACAGCCAGGACACATCAGGACATAGAAACTGGCGAGGAGCGCCCTCCAAACGACTCCTTTGCGGGCTATAAGGCACTGGACTAGATGGGATATTTCCAGCCATGTTTCAGGTGACCAAGGAAAGGATCACCCCATGGCTGTATGAAATATACTCGGCATGTCTAAGAACGGGCTATATCCCAATCCAATGGAGGACCCCTCGGATTGTCTTTCTCCCAAAAGCGGGAAATCGAGTGCTATAATGGATCGCCTAGAAGCGACCAACACTCACCCCCCAATAAGCCACTGGATAAGAAACCTGCTTAGCTGCAGGCGGGTACATTTGGAGTGGGACACTGCTTCCGTGGTAGAGGGGGCACACAGAGGCACACCACAAGGTGGGGTTTTCTAGCTTTGGTGGTCGACGACCTACTTAAGAGATTCGAGAGGGGAGCCCCAAAAATAATAATATAATATGCGGACGACATATGCATAATTATTACGGGAGTCTGTCCATCGACCCTCAGCTCCATAATGGGATCAACACTCAGGGAGGTATGTGGGTGGGCGGAAAAGGTGGGACTCAGTATAAATGCGGAAAAGACAGACCTCATTCTCTTTACTAAGAGATACAAGGTACCGAAATGGACCCCCCGAAAATAACTGAGCGTTTCGAAAATAAGCGATTGCAGGTGAGAAGTCACTTAAAAAATCTCTTCAATGTGCAACGCATAGCACAGGAATCTGGAGCCGCCTTAAAGGCACTACAACGCACTATTAAACGGGTATCCAATTGTCTATGTACTCGACTATAGCGTTCTTTCTTGTTTTTTTTACCCCCCGAAAATTGGCGCAACAAGGCTGACCCCGAAATCACAGGTCAAATACCTCGGCACAGTACTGGACTGCAAGCTGGCATGGAGACCCAATGTAGTGGAAAGGGTAAAAAGACCACCAAAAAGATGATTAGCAGCACATGGGGCCTGTCACCTACTCTGATGCTCTGGATCTACATCTCGGAGGTGCGCCTGACTCTGCTGTATGGAGCCTTAGTGTGGTGGCAAGCCACTGAAAAGTCGACTTACACCGAGCTTATGGCGAGATCTCAGTAGCAGGCTGAGGTCAACTCCAACTAAAGCTCTAGAAACGATCCTCGGAATCAACCTCATAGATATCCACGCTCAACTGACTGCAGGAAAGGCAGCACAACGTCTAGTTACATAAGGTAACGTGACGACGCAAAGTTTCAGGCATAGCAGCATGATCAACAAGCATCATCAACAAAACGGACTACATGATTTCCAGAACGTGCCCGGAGGTTAAAACAACCTCGCTCATGAACCCAGACGACGGGTCGGAACCAGACTCAACACCCCAACGTATACACAGACGGCTCCAAGATAGAAGGGGGAGTAGGAGCGGGCTTATACTGTACGGACCCTGACCAACCAACGACTTCAGCATATTCCAGTTAGAAGTCTTCACTATAATAAAAGCGGCAGAATTGGATCAAAATATAAACGGACCACATGATGTGGTCAACTTGTTCGTGGACAGCCAATAAGATCCCTACAGTCGTCAACGGTCAGTTCCAAAAATGTAATGGCGAGCAGGGAGGCACTAGATAGCCTCAGCACGACAAAGTCAGTGCGGATCTATTGGGTCCCCAGCCACTAGGGTATCGATGGCAACGAGACAGCTGACGTTCTTGCAAAGGAGGGCGTAGAGCTGACGAATGACAGAACGGAGAACGTGCCTATCTAGCACGGATAGACTGCTGACTGTTAGTGGGAATCCTCACAGGCCACTGTCTGGCCGCAACTCACGCAACCACACTCATAATATTCAACAGCAGCACCTGCACAAAATGCGATGAATCGGGGGCTATCGAAGCCCTGGAACATCATATCTGCATCGGCTCTCTCATGAGCAAGAAGAAGATACCTCGGTGCCCCAGTACTGGCATCACAAGGAGACGCCACCAGCAGGGAACCAGGCGAACTTCTTGACTTTGCCAAAAACACCTCGATCCTTTTGGACATAAAAACCTCTTAATTAATCTCAAGGTTCATACACATCAACCAGAAAACTTAGCGCCATATTTATTGAGCTGGCAAATCTTATAATTAAAGCCGCCGTGCGTGCGTTCACATGAAGAGCTTATTTGTAACTAACTTAAAAGGATAATACAATTATCATACATTGTCGATGCTCTATCTTCGTAAGAGCGAAATGACACTAAAAATCAAGCAAGCATTGCCAGACTTCTATAAACGCATTTTATTTTCTACACCCTTCCTCAATGCTCTCGTGTTTACAAAAATGAAAACCTAATATAAATGTAACATCTCTGTAAATTCTACATGTTTCTTCTTTGGGATATTTTTTGTCAAAATATCAGCAATCGTTTCATTAGAACATTTATACTTTTAAAAAATCTTGACCTTTCTTGTCAACTTGTCTCACAAAATGATAGCGTATATCAATATGTTTTGTTCTGGAATGATGAACTAGATTTTTGGCCAGACCTTGGGATCTCAAATTGTCGCCTTACAGGATGATTGGAGTCTTCTCGGCTCCGCAACCAATTTCGTTTATCAGTCCGCGCATCAGAAAGGCCTCCGTGCAAGCTGATGATAGCGCCATATACTCCGCATCGGTACTGCTAAGGGCGACACTTCGCTGCTTTTCAGGTTGCCAAGAAATTGGACCACCAGCTAGGAAGTAGATGTACCCGGTATATGACTTCCTGTCGACTTTGAGATACTCGATTTGATTCTGAGCAGATCTTTTTTTGACTGACAGGCTACCAGGATGTCATCAACATATACAAGAATTAGCGAGAGACTTCCATTTCCAGTCTGCTTGTAAAGACATGGTTCGTTCTCACAAGCAATGAAGCCGAGCTTAACCAGGGTACTGTCAAGCATGGATATTTATTCCCTTCCTGAGTGCTTTAATCGCTGTTTCAGTACGCTGTACATACGTCCATCTGATGCAGATACAGACCGAGCTCTGCTGCTAAGGCCAATATAAAACGCACACTCTCTAGCCTGCAACCTGGAGAGAAAGTCTCTTGATAGGTAATGCCGTACTGCTGGGAGCAACCTTTTGCATCCAGACGTGCCTTAACGTTCTATTTGGCCACCCTTGTCGCGCTCAACATTAAATACCCATTTGCATCCGCCATCTGCCAGGTCTGGTTTGCGAGAAGAGAATCACGCCATTCGGATGCATACGGACTGCTCATAGCCTCTTTAAATGTTGGTGGTATCGGGGCATTTCTTTTTAAGCTAAGGCACCCAGAATGCTGTACTGATTTTTTGGACGACCAGGCTTGCCATTTCGGATGAGCTCCGGCCGACCAGGCCCTACTCGTATCTCATTTTTGTCATCTTTTTCTTCCTCAATCTTTGTATCCTCATCGTTTTCGTTCTTGTCCCTTTCGTCCTTATCTTTTTCATCAGATTCTGATGCACTCTCGAACTGATCGGAACTTTCACTAGAGCTGTCATCTCCACCAGTTTCGCTTGAATCGTGACCAATCCTATTAACCTCCGTAAAAAGATCGAAGCAGCTTTATCGTCGTCTACTGCATCATGATTTTCATCAAATAGGTCATCTCTTTTTTCATGATTTTCATCAAATGGGACATCTCTTTTTTCGACTATTAACCGCCACCGAGTTCTCAACCTTGTATACTCCTTGACTTTTGATTGAAACTTGCTTCCTTTTCTTGGACCCATGTCCAGAGCAACTGCAATAGAACCAAATACCTTTAGATGATTTATACAAGGTTTCTTACCAGTCCACGCTTCTATTGGGGTCATGCAATTCACTGCGCTGGTTGGAGAACGATTTCGTAGGTAAACAGCTGTGTTAACAGCCTCAGCCCATAAGGATTTGCATAATCCTGACTGGACGAGTAGGCATCTAGACATTTCCACTAATGTCCTATTAGCCCTCTCAGCAACTCCATTCTACTGTGGTGTGCAAGCTATGGTAAGCTGCCCAGCGATACCACCCTCCACGAGGGTGCCGGCTGGGCAATGGTCACAGCATTACCCCGAGCAGGGTAATGCAATGTCACTTGTCCCGCCCGAGGTAGTGCAGTGTCTAGCTAAGGAGTCGGGTTCAACCCCTTAAATCCGTGGCCATGGTTGGAGGTCCTTCGCTCTCCGCCACCCAAAGTAGCAAGGAAGCCCAACAGGAAAGCCAGGGCCAGTGACGTGGTCAACCGACACCTGATCGTGGCACTCATTAACAGGAATGACGAGAATGTAAAAATGACGGAGGCGCGCTGGAAGATCGTCCATGCGCGACTTGTTGAGTCTCTCTTTGCACGGATGGAAGAGGCACCAACAGCCCCATGCCCTTATTCAATGGTGGTTGAACGGTGACAAAATCCTGAAGTGCATCGACGATCCGACCAGGAAGTGGCTGACGTAAACGGTCTGCCAATTGGAGGTGTTGTGGGAGGGGGCCAAGCTAGAGGTGGTGGACAGGGAATTAATCCCATCCATACCGAAGGCGAAATTGCTCTCCCCCATCGCAATCCAAGGGGTTCGGTCGCTAAAGCTGTTTGATCGACAGAACCCAGACGACCCAGCGGCGAATTGGAAAATTCTGCACATGGCCAGCCCACTACCCAACGAGTGGGGCCAAAGTGTGGTTCTCCAAATCAACAACTGTACCCAAGATTCGGGAAGATGACGTGGGGCATGGGTAGTGCCTACCTGCGTCTTAAGAAGCGCAAACCCGAGGACAACGGCGCACACATCCTGCAGGCAGGCGAGGTAGAATAGGACCTAGGTCTGAAAGCCTTGCGCTAGAGTCAGAGTCAGCTAAAATGCGACGACGGACAGTGGACTGAGGGCAGTGAAGAGGCATTAATAGCACTTATGCGGGATGCCAGGACAGCTAGGACAGCCAGGACACATCAGGACATAGCAACTGGCGAGGAGCGCCCTCTAAACGGCTCCTTTGCGGGCTATAAGGCACTGGACTAGATGGGATATTTCCAGCCATGTTTCAGGTGACCAAGGAAAGGATCACCCCATGGCTGTATGAAATATACTCGGCATGTCTAAGAACGGGCTATATCCCAATCCAATGGAGGACCTCTCGGATTGTCTTTCTCCCAAAAGCGGGAAATCGAGTGCTATAATGGATCGCCTAGAAGCGACCAACACTCACCCCCCAATAAGCCACTGGATAAGAAAACTGCTTAGCTGCAGGCGGGTACATTTGGAGTGGGACACTGCTTCCATGGTAGCGGGGGCACACAGAGGCACACCACAAGGTGGGGTTTTCTAGCTTTGGTGGTCGACGACCTACTTAAGAGATTCGAGAGGGGAGCCCCAAAAATAATATTATAATATGCGGAAGACATATGCATAATTATTACGGGAGTCTGTCCATCGACCCTCAGCTCCATAATGGAATCAACACTCAGGGAGGTATGGGGGTGGGCGGAAAAGGTGGGACTCAGTATAAATGCGGAAAAGACGGACCTCGTTCTCTTTACTAAGAGATAAAAGGTACCGAAATGAACCCCCCGAAAATTGGCGCAACAAGGCTGACCCCGAAATCACAGGTCAAATACCTCGGCACAGTACTGGACTGCAAGCTGGCATGGAGACCCAATGTAGTGGAAAGGGTAAAAAGACCACCAAAAAGATGATTAGCAGCACATGGGGCCTGTCACCTACTCTGATGCTCTGGATCTACATTTTGGAGGTGCGCCCGACTCTGCTGTATGGAGCCTTAGTGTGGTGGCAAGCCACTGAAAAGTCGACTTACACCGAGCTTATGGCGAGAACTCAGCAGCCGGAACTGGTCTGCATAACGAGAGCGCTGAGGTCAACTCCAACTAAAGCTCTAGAAACGATCCTCGGAATCAACCCCATAGATATCCACGCTCAACTGACTGCAGGAAAGGCAGCACAACGTCTTGTTACATCAGGTAACATGACGGCGCAAAGTTTCAGGCATAGCAGCATGATCAACAAGCATCATCAACAAAACGGACTACATGATTTCCAGAACGTGCCCGGAGGTTAAAACAACCTCGCTCATGAACGCAGACGACGGGTCGGAACCAGACTCAACACCCCAACGTATACACAGACGGCTCCAAGATAGAAGGGGGAGTAGGAGCGGCCTTATACTGTACGGACCCTGACTACCCAACGACTGCAGCATATTCCAGTTAGAAGTCTTCACTATAATAAAAGCGGCAGAAGTGGATCAAAATATAAACCGACCACATGATGTGGACAGCCAATAAGATCCCTACAGTCGTCAGCGGTCAGTTCCACAAATGTAATGGCGAGCAGGGAGGCACTAGATAGCCTCAGCACGACAAAGTCAGTGCGGATCTATTGGGTCCCCAGCCACTAGGGTATCGATGGCAACGAGACAGCTGACGTTCTTGCAAAGGAGGGCGTAGAGCTGACGAATGACAGAACGGAGAACGTGCCTGTCTAGCACGGATAGACTGCTGACTGTTAGTGGGAATCCTCACAGGCCACTGTCTGGCCGCAACTCACGCAACCACACTCATAATATTCAACAGCAGCACCTGCACAAAATGCGATGAATCGGGGGCTATCGAAGCCCTGGAACATCATATCTGCATCGGATCTCTCATGAGCAAGAAGAAGATACCTCGGTGCCCCAGTACTGGCATCACAAGGAGACGCCACCAGCAGGGAACCAGGCGAACTTCTTGACTTTGCCAAAAACACCTCGATCCTTTTGGACATAAAAACCTCTTAATTAATCTCAAGGTTCATACACATCAACCAGACAACTTAGCGCCATATTTATTGAGCTGGCAAATCTTATAATTAAAGCCGCCGTGCGTGCGTTCACATGGAGAGCTTATTTGTAACTAACTTAAAAGGATAATACAATTATCATACATTGTCGATGCTCTATCTTCGTAAGAGCGAAATGACACTACAAATCAAGCAAGCATTGCCAGACTTCTATAAACGCATTTTATTTTCTACACCCTTCCTCAATGCTCTCATGTTTACAAAAATGAAAACCTAATTTAAATGTAACATCTCTGTAAATTCTACATGTTTCTTCTTTGGGAGATTTTTTGTCAAAATATCAGCAATCATTTCAATAGAACATTTATACTTTTAAAAAATCTTGACCTTTCTTGTCAACTTGTCTTACAAAATGATAGCGTATATCAATATGTTATGTTCTGGAATGATGAACTGGATTCTTGGCCAGACCTTGGGATCTCAAATTGTCGCCTTACAGGATGATTGGAGTCTTCTCGGCTCCGCAACCAATTTCGTTTATCAGTCCGCGCATCAGAATGGCCTCCGTGCAAGCTGATGATAGCGCCATATACTCCGCTTCGGTACTGCTAAGGGCGACACTTCGCTGCTTTTCAGATTGCCAAGAAATTGGACCACCAGCTAGGAAGTAGATGTACCCGGTATATGACTTCCTGTCGACTTTGTCACCGGTCCAATCCGCGTCTACGTATCCAAGAAAGGGTTGACCACACTGTCTGTGGTGTAGTTTCATGTTCACTGTTGATGCCAGATACCTTAATACATGCTTGATACCGGACAGATATTCGGTATGTTGATCCAGTTTGGAAACGGAATGCAAAATGACCGGCCTGTTTGTAAGTGCAAGCCACATTAGTTCGCCAATAGCACACTGGTATAGAGTGGTATCAATCTTTTTGCACTGATTGCTAGTGCAAGCTACTTGGAATCCTGTATTCAGTGGTGTGGCAGCCCTCTGCCATTTTCAATGCCGAGTGCTTGCAGTAGATCCTTTATACACTGCGATTGACCCAGGGAAATTGCTCCTAGCTCTCCCTCACGCTCTATCTCCATGCCCAAGAAAAGGTTTAGTGAGCCTTTGTCCACGCATTCAAAAGACTTTGAGATACTCGATTTGATTCTGAGCAGATCTTTTTTTGACTGACAGGCTACCAGGATGTCATCAACATATACAAGAATTAGCGAGAGACTTCCATTTCCAGTCTGCTTGTAAAGACATGGTTCGTTTTCACAAGCAATGAAGCCGAGCTTAACGAGGGTACTGTCAAGCATGGAATTCCAATCCCTTCCTGAGTGCTTTAATCGCTGTTTCAGTACGCTGTACATACGTCCATCTGATGCAGATACAGACCGAGCTCTGCTGCTAAGGCCAATATAAAACGCACACTCTCTAGCCTGCAACCTGGAGAGAAAGTCCCTTGATAGGTAATGCCGTACTGCTGGGAGCAACCTTTTGCAACCAGACGTGCCTTAACGTTCTATTTGGCCACCCTTGTCGCGCTCAACATTAAATACCCATTTGCATCCGATCGCACGCTGATTTCTTAGTAAATCTGCCATCTGCCAGGTCTGGTTTGCGAGAAGAGAATCACGCCATTCGGATGCATACGGACTGCTCATAGCCTCTTTAAATGTTGGTGGTATCGGGGCATTTCTTTTTAAGCTAAGGCACCCAGAATGCTGTACTGATTTTTTGGACGACCAGGCTTGCCATTTCGGATGAGCTCCGGCCGACCAGGCCCTACTCGTATCTCATTTTTGTCATCTTTTTCTTCCTCAATCTTTGTATCCTCATCGTTTTCGTTCTTGTCCCTTTCGTCCTTATCTTTTTCATCAGATTCTGATGCACTCTCGAACTGATCGGAACTTTCACTAGAGCTGTCATCTCCACCAGTTTCGCTTGAATCGTGACCAATCCTATTAACCTCCGTAAAAAGATCGAAGCAGCTTTATCGTCGTCTACTGCATCATGATTTTCATCAAATAGGTCATCTCTTTTTTCATGATTTTCATCAAATGGGACATCTCTTTTTTCGACTATTAACCGCTACCGAGTTCTCAACCTTGTATACTCCTTGACTTTTGATTGAAACTTGCTTCCTTTTCTTGGACCCATGTCCAGAGCAACTGCAATAGAACCAAATACCTTTAGATGATTTATACAAGGTTTCTTACCAGTCCACGCTTCTATTGGGGTCATGCAATTCACTGCGCTGGTTGGAGAACGATTTCGTAGGTAAACAGCTGTGTTAACAGCCTCAGCCCATAAGGATTTGCATAATCCTGACTGGACGAGTAGGCATCTAGACATTTCCACTAATGTCCTATTAGCCCTCTCAGCAACTCCATTCTACTGTGGTGTGCAAGCTATGGTAAGCTGCCCAGCGATACCACCCTCCACGAGGGTGCCGGCTGGGCAATGGTCACAGCATTACCCCGAGCAGGGTAATGCAATGTCACTTGTCCCGCCCGAGGTAGTGCAGTGTCTAGCTAAGGAGTCGGGTTCAACCCCTTGAACCCGTGGCCATGGTTGGAGGTCCTTCGCTCTCCGCCACCCAAAGTAGCAAGGAAGCCCAACAGGAAGCCAAGGCCAGTGATGTGGTCAACCGACACCTGATCGTGGCACTCATTAACAGGAATGACGAGAATGTAAAGATGACGGAGGCGCGCTGGAAGATCGTCCATGCGCGACTTGTTGAGTCTCTCTTTGCACGGATGGAAGAGGCACCAACAGCCCCATGCCCTTATTCGATGGTGGTTGAACGGTGACAAAATCCTGAAGTGCATCGACGATCCGACCAGGAAGTGGCTGACGTAAACGGTCTGCCAATTGGAGGTGTTGTGGGAGGGGGCCAAGCTAGAGGTGGTGGACAGGGAATTAATCCCATCCATACCGAAGGCGAAATTGCTCTCCCCCATCGCAATCCAAGGGGTTCGGTCGCTAAAGCTGTTTGATCAACAGAACCCAGACGACCCAGCAGCGAATTAGAAAATTCTGCACATGGCCAGCCCACTACCCAACGAGTGGGGTCAAAGTGTGGTTCTCCAAATCAACAACTGTACCCAAGATTCGGGAAGATGACGTGGGGCATGGGTAGTGTCTACCTGCGTCTTAAGAAGCGCAAACCCGAGGACAACGGCGCACACATCCTGCAGGCAGGCGAGGTAGAATAGGACCTAGGTCTGAAAGCCTTGCGCTAGAGTCAGAGTCAGCTAAAATGCGACGACGGACAGTGGACTGAGGGCAGTGAAGAGGCATTAATAGCACTTATGCAGAATGCCAGGACAGCTAGGACAGCCAGGACACATCAGGACATAGCAACTGGCGAGGAGCGCCCTCCAAACGACTCCTTTGCGGGCTATAAGGCACTGGACTAGATGGGATATTTCCAGCCATGTTTCAGGTGACCAAGGAAAGGATCACCCCATGGCTGTATGAAATATACTCGGCATGTCTAAGAACGGGCTATATCCCAATCCAATGGAGGACCTCTCGGATTGTCTTTCTCCCAAAAGCGGGAAATCGAGTGCTATAATGGATCGCCTAGAAGCGACCAACACTCACCCCCAATAAGCCACTGGATAAGAAACCTACGTTTGGAGTGGGACACTGCTTCCATGGTAGAGGGGGCACACAGAGGCACACCACAAGGTGGGGTTTTCTAGCTTTGGTGGTCGACGACCTACTTAAGAGATTCGAGAGGGGAGCCCCAAAAATAATAATATAACATGCGGACGACATATGCATAATTATTACGGGAGTCTGTCCATCGACCCTCAGCTCCATAATGGAATCAACACTCAGGGAGGTATGTGGGTGGGCGGAAAAGGTGGGACTCAGTATAAATGCGGAAAAGACGGACCTCGTTCTCTTTACTAAGAGATACAAGGTACCGAAATGAACCCCCCGAAAATTGGCGCAACAAGGATGACCCCGAAATCACAAGTCAAATACCTCGGCACAGTACTGGACTGCAAGCTGGCATGGAGACCCAATGTAGTGGAAAGGGTAAAAAGACCACCAAAAAGATGATTAGCAGCACACGGGGCCTGTCACCTACTCTGATGCTCTGGATCTACATCTCGGAGGTGCGCCCGACTCTGCTGTATGGAGCCTTAGTGTGGTGGCAAGCCACTGAAAAGTCGAGAAAGGGGAGTAGGAGCGGGCTTATGCTGTACGGACCCTGACTACCCAGCGACTGCAGCATATTCCAGTTAGAAGTCTTCACTATAATAAAAGCGGCAGAAGTGGATCAACATATAAACCGACCACATGATGTGGTCAACTTGTTCGTGGACAGCCAATAAGATCCCTACAGTCGTCAACGGTCAGTTCCAAAAATGTAATGGCGAGCAGGGAGGCACTAGATAGCCTCAGCACGACAAAGTCAGTGCGGATCTATTGGGTCCCCAGCCACTAGGGTATCGATGGCAACGAGACAGCTGACGTTCTTGCAAAGGAGGGCGTAGAGCTGACGAATGACAGAACGGAGAACGTGCCTATCTACCACGGATAGACTGCTGACTGTTAGTGGGAATCCTCACAGGCCACTGTCTGGCCGCAACTCACGCAACCACACTCATAATATTCAACAGCAGCACCTGCACAAATTGCGATGAATCGGGGGCTATCGAAGCCCTGGAACATCTTATCTGCATCGGCTCTCTCATGAGCAAGAAGAAGATACCTCGGTGCCCCAGTACTGGCATCACAAGGAGACGCCACCAGCAGGGAACCAGGCGAACTTCTTGACTTTGCCAAAAACACCTCGATCCTTTTGGACATAAAAACCTCTTAATTAATCTCAAGGTTCATACACATCAACCAGACAACTTAGCGCCATATTTATTGAGCTGGCAAATCTTATAATTAAAGCCGCCGTGCGTGCGTTCACATGGAGAGCTTATTTGTAACTAACTTAAAAGGATAATACAATTATCATACATTGTCGATGCTCTATCTTCGTAAGAGCGAAATGACACTACAAATCAAGCAAGCATTGCCAGACTTCTATAAACGCATTTTATTTTCTACACCCTTCCTCAATGCTCTCATGTTTACAAAAATGAAAACCTAATTTAAATGTAACATCTCTGTAAATTCTACATGTTTCTTCTTTGGGAGATTTTTTGTCAAAATATCAGCAATCATTTCAATAGAACATTTATACTTTTAAAAAATCTTGACCTTTCTTGTCAACTTGTCTTACAAAATGATAGCGTATATCAATATGTTATGTTCTGGAATGATGAACTGGATTCTTGGCCAGACCTTGGGATCTCAAATTGTCGCCTTACAGGATGATTGGAGTCTTCTCGGCTGCGCAACCAATTTCGTTTATCAGTCCGCGCATCAGAATGGCCTCCGTGCAAGCTGATGATAGCGCCATATACTCCGCTTCGGTACTGCTAAGGGCGACACTTCGCTGCTTTTCAGATTGCCAAGAAATTGGACCACCAGCTAGGAAGTAGATGTACCCGGTATATGACTTCCTGTCGACTTTGTCACCGGTCCAATCCGCGTCTACGTATCCAAGAAAGGGTTGACCACACTGTCTGTGGTGTAGTTTCATGTTCACTGTTGATGCCAGATACCTTAATACATGCTTGATACCGGACAGATATTCGGTATGTTGATCCAGTTTGGAAACGGAATGCAAAATGTCCGGCCTGTTTGTTAGTGCAAGCTACATTAGTTCGCCAACAGCAGACTGGTATAGAGTGGGATCAATCTTTTTGCACTGATTGCTAGTGCAAGCTACCTGGAATCCTGTATTCAGTGGTGTGGCAGCCTGTCTGCCATTTTCAATGCCGTGTGCTTGCAGTAGATCCTTTATACACTGCGATTGACCCAGGGAAATTGCTCCTAGCTCTCCCTCACGCTCTATCTCCATGCCCAAGAAAAGGTTTAGTGAGCCTTTGTCCACGCATTCAAAAGACTTTGAGATACTCGATTTGATTCTGAGCAGATCTTTTTTTGACTGACAGGCTACCAGGATGTCATCAACATATACAAGAATTAGCGAGAGACTTCCATTTCCAGTCTGCTTGTAAAGACATGGGTTCGTTCTCACAAGCAATGAAGCCGAGCCTAACGAGGGTACTGTCAAGCATGGAATTCCAATCCCTTCCTGAGTGCTTTAATCGCTGTTTCAGTACGCTGTACATACGTCCATCTGATGCAGATACCGAGCTCTGCTGCTAAGGCCAATATAAAACGCACACTCTCTAGCCTGCAACCTGGAGAGAAAGTCTCTTGATAGGTAATGCCGTACTGCTGGGAGCAACCTTTTGCAACCAGACGTGCTTTAACGTTCTATTTGGCCACCCTTGTCGCGCTCAACATTGAATACCCATTTGCATCCGATCGCACGCTGATTTCTTAGTAAATCTGCCATCTGCCAGGTCTGGTTTGCGAGAAGAAAATCGTATTCCCTTTGCATAGCATCACGCCATTCGGATTCATACGAACTGCTCATAGCCTCTTTTAATGTTGGTGGTATCGGGGCATTTTTTTTAAACTAAGGCACCCAGGATGCTGTACTGATTTTTTGGACGACCAGGCTTGCCATTCCGGATGAGCTTCGGCCGACCAGGACCTACTCGTATATCATTTTTGTCATCTTTTTCTTCCTCAATCTTTGTATCCTCATCGTTTTCGTTCTTGTCCTTTTCGTCCTTATCTTTTTCATCAGATTCTGATGCACTCTCGAACTGATCGGAACTTTCACTAGAGCTGTCATTTCCACCAGTTTCGCTTGAATCGTGACCAATCATATTAGCCTCCGGAAAAAGATCGAAGCAGCTTTATCGTCGTCTACTGCATCATGATTTTCATCAAATAGGTCACCTCTTTTTTCATCATTTTCATCAAATGGGACATCTCTTTTTTCGGCTATTAACCGCCACCGAGTGCCCAACCTTGTATACTCCTTGACTTTTGATTGAAACTTGCTTCCTTTTCTTGGACCCATGTCCAGAGCAACTGCAATAGAACCAAATACCTTTAGATGATTTATACAAGGTTTCTTACCAGTCCACGCTTCTATTGGGGTCATGCAATTCACTGCGCTGGTTGGAGAACGATTTCGTAGGTAAACAGCTGTGTTAACAGCCTCAGCCCATAAGGATTCGCATAATCCTGACTGGACGAGTAGGCATCTAGACATTTCCACTAATATCCTATTAGCCCTCTCAGCAACTCCATTCTGCTGTGGTGTGCAAGCTATGGTAAGCTGCCTAGCGATACCATGATTACGAAGAAAGTAATCGAACTCATTGTTGACGAATTCTCCCCCGTTGTCCGTGCGAAGACATTTCAGTTTTCTATCTGTCTGCCGTTCAACCAGATTCTTAAGCTCCATGAAATTCTTACGCAAGAAATACACAAAAATCCTCCTGGATTTGTCATCGATGAATGTCAGGAAATACTTCGATCCCGCCAGCGATTGAGTGGGAAACGGGCCCCATTCATCTGCATGTATCAGTTCCAAAATCTCCGTGGCTCTGTTGGTGGTATCTGCTGGAAATGGTAGTTGGTGGATTTAGCTGAGCATGCAAGTCCTACACTTGACAACCTGTCGAAGAATCAAATTTTCCACACCACGCACTATACCTTTCGAAACAATTTTTTCAACCACTTGTGGACACTGGGGTTTTACATGTCCACGCTCTCCACGCTTGAAACAAACGATATTATTTCTTTTCTTCTGCCCACTAGTTTTCGTATAAGAATTTTTGTTCTGTGCTGCGACATACCCCTTGGTATAGTCATCCTGCTCATTTGCGGTGCCCCTTCGATCGCCTTCTTCTTTGAGCTTAATGCAGAGAGTTTCAAACGAGGGCAATTCATCTCTGGTCTCGATAGCCACCACGAAATTTTCGAATTGTTCTGGAAGACTCGACAGTAAAACAATTGCGCGTAGCTCGTCATTTAAGTCAATTCCAACTGAAATTAAACCATCCAGAACTTCCAGGAATTCGTTAATATAACTGGATATGTTTTGGCCATGTCCCATTCGCTTTCCAAGCAACTTCTTGTATAACTGTACCTTCCGTACCGGACAACGAGGCTGGTGCACTTCTTTTAGCTTTCCCTATGCTTCTGACGAAGATTGACAATTTTTTATGTAGGCCAAATGCGATGTATTTACACTTAGTGGTCTTTTGGTCTTGAGCACTCCAATCGACGCCTTCAGGCGGATTTGTGTCAGTCAAATCTCCGGACGATACACTCCACAATCCAGAATGCAGCGACACAGATCGCATCTGCTTGCTCCACGAACCATAGTTATTGTATTCTAACTTATCTATTTGATATAGACTACTCATATTTGTCTATTGAGTTACACAAAGTTCATAGCTTTTAAACACTCTTCCGATTTAAACGTGCTCGGGCCCATAACCTATTGAGCTCGCAAATCTTATAATTGAAACCGCCGTGCGTGCGTTTACGTGAAGAGTTTATCTGCAACTAACTTAAAAGGAGAATACAATTATCAAACATTGTCGATGCTCCACCTTCGTAAGAGCGAGATGACACTACAGTACATGCAAGCATTGCCAGACTTCTATAAACGCATTTTATTTTCTACAATATTGGCCTACCTAACCTAACCTATGGTTTTCGGAAATTTATAAGTGTACTAAGAAGCTCGATATAGAAAACATTTGTTGCACAACTTTCGGGAAAACACGCTAGTTTAGCGGGAAATCTAAAAAAAGGTACATTTTAAAAGCCTATAGTTCCAAAACAACTAATTCTACAGATTCGTGCTATAAATAGCACGACTCGCACAGAGACATTTGCCTTTTGCCTTTTGTATAGCAAGTCGTGGAAAAGGCTACTTTATTTTTAAAGCAAAAGCGCAGCTTAGAAATTCTACTACAAAAGAGCCATGGCAGACCGCGCCTTTATTTCTTCATGTAAATTCTTACGAATTCGCGGTCCGTCGAGGATCATTTTTTCGCGAGTTTTGGGGTTGAGGACCGTAAACTAGAGTATTACCAATTTTTTTTAAAACCGGACGTCTGTACCATATAGCTACTATAGAAATGATCAGGTAAGTAATAGGAAAATAATTATACCTTTGTTTTTTTTATCAAATTCACTTCTATTCCGGTAAATAGCATTTGTTTTATATATTTCAGAATTACGAATAAAATTCTTAGAAAATCGGACGACTATTTCATAAAGCAGCCATAGAAAAGATTGGAATGTTAATGGGAAAATAATTGTAGTTTCGATTTTTTTATATTTATATTTTCTACTCCGGTATATCGACTTGTTTTAAAATTCAGAATTACTTTTAAGGTTTTAAGAAAATCGGACGATCATATAGCTGCCATATGAACGATCGGAATATTAATGGGAACATAATAAAAGCTTCTTTATTTTTACACCCTTGCAGAGGGTGTAATGATTTTAGTCAGAAGTTTGCAACGCAGTGAGGGAGACGTTACCGACCTCATAAAGTAGATATATTCTTGATCAGCATCACTACACAAGTCTATCTAGCCATGTACGTCTGTCCTTCTGTCTGTCTGCTCCTTATTAGTAACTAGACTGCGGACTAGGTTTTCAGATGCCACTGTCGGGGCCATAGCTAGGTCAAAAGTTCGAGAAAATTATCACCCAGACTGCACTGCAATTAAAAAAACAGGCCGAGTATTTCAATGGGGTAACTCGGGACCTACAACAAAGTCGCAATGCATCTTAAAAGAGTTAATAAGCAAGCTTCGTTTACGTAGGTTGCAGCAGAGCAACTAGCGCATAGGGTCTTTTCCTTTTGGGAGACTTTGTCCCTTCAACTAGATTTAAAGCCACAAATATCTAGGAAGAAGTTGAAAGTTATAGAGTCAATGAAAATTATGATATCTCATTATATTACCACAACGTTAAATCTCTTCGCGCTCATCGCGAAGATATTGCCAACGACCAAATTATTTTTTATGCCAACTTTTTATGTTTTGTTGAAACCTGGACTCTTCCGCAAGAGGAATACAATTTAAGGAAATAAAACTTTATAAGAAGAACATATGGTAATCGTTTGAACGGTATTGGGAAGAATGGAATACTCGTTTATGCAAAACAAAATATTTAGTAAGGTGTAGTATTTCTGTATGAGACAAATAAGTCCACAACCCCAAGGTATCAATCGATTGCGTTTAAATATCAGGACACGTGATTTATAGTTGTTTATAGGAGTCCCGGAAATTCTATTGCAAGATTTCGAAATAAAATTGACGTTGGAAAAAAGTGCGCAGAATGGATAATTCTAAAGTGGTAATATAAAGAGATTTTAGTATTTGTAGATATATTATAATGATATGATATAATATATGATGTTTTGGAGAAAAAATTGAATACGTATAACCTGTTTGCAATCAATAATTCTCCAACAACAAAACAACTAACCCAAATTGAATGGATATTTGGAGGAACTCCCATGGTCACCATGATGGAACTTTCTTAAATACGGTTACACCAAGAAAGGAAGTTAACTTCGGCAAGCCGAAGTTTGTATTACCTTGCAGATATAATTATTAAATTTAAAAATACAAAAAATGATATTCCCAATAGTATAGGATAATATGTCAAAAAACACCGAAGCTATAATTTGTTTCATATTATTTTCCTACCAATTTTTCGATCGTTCCTATGGCAGCTATATGATATGGTCATCCGATTTTGATAAAATTAAAATTCGACATTCAGAACTAATTTAAAAATGTTATTTCCAAGCGTAGGAGGTTATATGTTAAAAAACACCGAAGCTATAATTTGTTTCATATTATTTTCCCACCAATTTTCCGATCGTTCCTATGGCAGCTATATGATATGATTCAGAACTATTTAAAAAATGTTATTTTTAAGCGTAGGAGGTTATATGTTGAAAAACATCGAAGCTATAATTTGTTTCATATTATTTTTCCACCAATTTTCCGATCGTTCCTATAGCAGCTATATGATATAGTCGTCCGATTTGGATAAAATTTAATTCGAAATTCAAAACTAATTAAAAAATGTTATTTCCAAGCTTAGGAGGTAATATGTAAAAAAACACCATAGATAAAATTTTTTAAAATTTTTTTCCGATTATTCGTATGGGAGCTATAAGATATAGTTGTCCGATCCGGCTGGTTCCGACTTCTTGTACTACTTGCAAAAGATATAAGACTTTTGGGAAAGTTTCAGCACGATAGCTTTAAAACTG
Organism: Drosophila subpulchrella; assembly: GCF_014743375.2. Classification (NCBI taxonomy): domain Eukaryota; kingdom Metazoa; phylum Arthropoda; class Insecta; order Diptera; family Drosophilidae; genus Drosophila; species Drosophila subpulchrella. The sequence goes on from NW_023665571.1 coordinate 1,392,971, forward strand.
AGAGACTAGTTTGCGTAGAAACGGACGGACAGACGGACATGGCTAGATCGACTCGTCTAGTCATGCTGATCAAGAACATAAATACTTTATGGGGTCGTAAACATCTCCTTCACTGCGTTGCAAACTTCTGACTGAAATCAATATACCCTCTGCAAGGGTATAAAAAGCAATTGCTTATATAAAGCGTTATGTACATACATTTATGATATTCTCAATGGCAATAGCATGTAGTTTACTTTTTAAATGAGTAATATTTGGACTGTTTGTAGATTTACGTAGTTTTATTAAATTGTATAATCGCCATGTGCAATACTTCAGTAAATGATAAGAATTCCCCTTGGTGGATTGTGACCTTCTCGTGGTGTGGGGGCTAAGTACGTGATTTTTATACCCTTGCAGAGGGTATTATGATTTCAGTCAGAAGTTTGCAACGCAGTGAAGGAGTCGATCTAGCCATGTACGTCTGTCCGTCCGTTTCTACGCAAACTAGTCTCTCAGTTTTAATGCTATCGGGCTGAAACTTTCCCAAAAGTCTTCTTTCTTTTGCAGGTAGTATATAAGTCGGAACCAGCCGGATCGGACAACTACATCTTATAGCTCCCATAGGAATAATCGGAAAAACATTTTCTTAAAAAATAACTTGGAAATAATATTTTTTAATTAGTTCTGAATTTCGAATTTAATTGAATCAAAATCGGACGACTATATAATATAGCTGCCACAGGAACGATCGGAAAAGTGATGGAAAAATAATTTGAAACAAATTATAGCTTCGTTGTTTTTTGACATATATCTCAGAATTTCGAATAAAATTTAAATAAAATCGGACGACTTTATCATATACCTGCCATAGAAACGATCGGATAATTAATGCAAAAATAATACATAGACCGTTATATTTCGTTTTCGGTAAACATGGACGGTAGTAAACTTAAATGGAACAATATCTTACAATTTTTATATTTAGTTTTTGTTATCTAAAAATCGGAGAGCTCTGTACATACAATGCTCCCACGGTATCGACCTGCAAGGGTATAAAAACTTCGGCGTGCCGAAGTTAACTTCTTTTATTGTTATATATCACTTTTATATTTTGTATATATCACCTTTATACTTTTCATATATTACTCTCATACATATATTTTTTATGGGTCCACCCTTATGGTGTCCGAGAGCTGAGCCAGCAAAGTGCACCGCTAGGGGCTGTGCCTTTCCCTTGTTTGTGGCCAGCGATCGTACGACTCTTGCAATTTGGTCAGCGGTCTGCCACGGGCATCCGGCCAGGCATTTTACTTTATGTTAACTTTAGAGTTTAGTTTGATTTTATATTAAATAAAGCGAGGATCGCTAGAAACGAACTCCGGCTTAGCCGTTACATTTTAATTATTTTATGAAATTGGTTTTCGTACCTTAAGGGCCGTAGCAACGGAGTTAGTAACTCCCAACATAATACGCTTGGCAAGCTCCAGGCATCCCAGTACCCTTGGCAACCGCCAGGCATCCCAGTGGAAACCAACCATCTGGAAGCTAATCTCTGTGACTTCACTGACCGTGGGGTGGGACCAGCACACATAATTGATAATTTGTATTATGCTATTTTATTGTGTTCATATTGAACTAAATTATCTACACTTTACTTACCTGTGAAAGTATTGAAGTAAAATTGGTAGCAGAAAGCAACAAACTTTTTCAAAACACGTTGCACGAGCTTTACTTTTCAGAACTTAAAATGCAACTGACGAGAAATATAAGAGACAAGAAAAACCGCGCGTTTCCTTGCATGTACCGTTTTGTCTTTATTATTTGTTTGCCAAGAGGCATTAGTAACCTTTGGGTTTCCTTTTTGTTATTTCACATTCCCAGCAAAATATACCTGGATGCTCTATATTGAAACACATCCAGATGGCACCGCGATAAAATGCACCTAGCACGCACATTTGCCCTGCAAAATTTGCATACGTGTTGTTTTGCGTAAAAAAAGATTTCGACCTAGAACAATTTTTTTTTGGAATACGTTCCCCAACTTTCGTTTCTGGCGACGCTGCTACGACAGCGTCTTTTTGTGAAATTCATCTCAGTATCAAATAGGCTTCGCAACTGGCAAGAATAAAACAAGGAAGAACGCTATAGTCGAGTACCTCGACTATCAGATACCCGTTACTCAGTTAAAGGGACCAAAGGGAAATGGAGATATGCAAGCAGCAAAGCGAGATTGAAATGCGCCACCTATCAGCGGTAGACAGATTTAAGCGTTATGGGCGTTAGAGTGGGCGTGGCAATTTTTTTTTGGGTCAATCGATAGGTATTGACGAGACCAATTCAGTTCAGTTAAAATTTTTTATCTAACATGAAAATTGTGGGCGCCACAGGCTTGGGCGGTTAGTGGGCGTTAGAGTGGGCGTGGCATATTTGCGTAACAATCTTGCGCTGTGCACAAGGCTACGGAATCTAAATCTGAGATCCCAATTCTCTATCCTTGATAGTTTCCGAGATATCCACGTTCATATTTTCGATTTTTTGAAGTTTGTGGGCGGTTTGTGGGCGTAAAAGTTGGCGTGGCAAACTTTTTTCTTATTAAACGATAGGTATTGATGAGAACAATACATTTCAGTTAAAATTTTAATTCTAGCATCAAAACTTTAGGAGCCACAGTTTTGGGCGGCTTGTGGGCGTTAGAGTGGGCGTGGCACTCTACTGAAACAATTTTGCGCTGCGTAAACTAAACTTGCGTAAGCTTAGGAATCTGAACGCCAAATCTCAATAGCCTAGCTCTCATAGTTTCCGAGATCTCAGCGTTCATCCGGACGGACACACAGACGGACAGACGGACATGGCTAGATCGACTCGGCAAGTGATCCTGATCAAGAATATATATACTTTATAGGGTCGGAAAAGATTCCTTCTGCCTGTTACATACTTTCCGACGAATCTAGAATACCCTTTTACTCTACGAGTAACGGGTATAATTACATACAGTCCACACAACTCAAGCACTTATATTTCTAACCATATTGCTGTTCCATCAGTTTTGAAGTGCTTTGATTCTCAGAGTAATTGCCTGCAATGGAACAATTAAAATCAGTAGTGAAAAGCCGTGTCAGACTCAAGTACAACATCACACGTGTCTTGGCGTGGTCGTAACACGAATAGAGCTCCTAAACGAAGTTTGGAAGGAGTTCAACCAGTTCAGCGATTGCATTGCGCTTCACGAGGAAGTGAAAGGTTATGTCGATCCGTAGATCGACAATTCGGTCTACGAACCAAATTACCTAAGGGCAAGCGCTATTCTCAAGGAAAGGAGTAATGATCTGCAACCCGGGACATCTACGAGCAGTGCGAGTGGCAGCAACGGGCTTCAGTCAAACAACGATGCAATCTTGAACTTGCTGCAGCAAAACCAATAACCATTTGAGCGACTTGCTGTAAGTCAGAGCACACCGAACACGCATGATCATGTTGGTGGTGACGTCACATTAGCGAATTCTCGGAACTCGGTACTCACGGCGAACTCAAATCTGAGCGAATTGCCGAAAATTCAAATCAAACGGTTCTCTGGCAACTATACAGAGTGGCCATCCTGTCAAGACATATATGAAATCACTATTCATAACAAACAGCATTTGTCCAACACCCAGAAGTTTCACACTTGATGAGGCTGCCAACTTGGTTCGATACTTGGCAGTTACGGACACGGCTTACAACACTGCTTGGGAACGACTGAAGGAAAGATACAATCGTCCACGGCACATTGTAAACTCGTTTTTTAGCAGTTTATGAACCTGCCAGCAACTAAAAAGATCGATGCAAAAGTTCTACGGAAGGTTTCGGACAGAGCAAATGAAATTGTTCGTGGATTGGATCATCTATCTAGCCCTGGAGAAACTTGACGCTGACACACGGCGCAGGTGGATTGAGCGCAACATGGAAACAGATTCACCCACTCTGGAGGAATTCTTCAAGTTTCTCGATTCTCGCTGCGAAGAACTGGAGCTGAGCAAAAGGGAGCTTGCGACTGGAATCAAGACAACAACACATGCTGAAAAGCCAAAAAGGAGCACATAATCGATGGATGCGGTTGAAAGTAGTAGCTGCACCAAATGTAGTTCTACAGAACACACTCTAAATGGCTGTCAGCAGTTTCTGGATATGTCTGAACTACAGAGGCGATCATTTGTAAAGGAGAAATCACTATGCTACAACTGCTTGCGACCTGGTCATGGCATCAACAGGTGCAAGTCAACATGTCCAACCGAATCCACAGGCTAGTGGGAATCTTGCCCAGATAGCGGAGGGGGACGAGCAAAACTTAAGCGCGTTTAACACAAACTCAGTGACACTCAGTCATTTGGCCCAAGAAGCGGGCACCCAAAAGGTGCACTGAAAAATCGACACATCTAACGGAATTTAAACGAAGCATATTACCAACTGCTATGGTGTATGTTAAAAACGCAAAAGGTGACCACGTAACACGCCGTCTTCTATTGGACACAGGTTCAGAGCTGTCTTATGTATCTGAGCGTTGCATCCAACCTCTCGGATTTACACGGTCGGCATCACGCAATTTGGTTACGGGAATCTCTTCCGTAAAAGCAGACACGAAAAGGGGATCCAGCACGCTGCACGCTTAAACGTTTCAAATCGGTGGAGCGACCACTACAACAAAACGAGCAGCTGCGGACACAGTACTTTATGCGGGAGTATATCAATCTGGGGCACATGCGTGAGGTGCCGCCCGAGGAAATCGACACTGGGAATCAGTTCTGTCTTCCCCACCACCCAGTGCTAGGCCGAAAACTGCAAGTGGTCTTTGATGGATCCTTTCGCGACATTAATGGTAAGGCCTTAAATTACACTCTTTTCACAGGGCGCAGTATCCAACGCGATCTATTTGCTGTGTGCCTACGCTTTCGAAATTACAAGTTCACATTCTCAGCGGACATCGTTAAAATGTTCCGCCAAATATGGGTTAACGAAAAGCACACAAACTACCAGAAGATCGTTTGAAGAGAAGATCCATCCGATCCGATCAAGGATTTCCACTTGTGTACTGTAACCTACGGAACGTCATGTGCACTATTCCTGGCGGTACGAGTGCTGGAACAACTCGCTGTGGATAATCAAGAGGAATACCCAAACGCTTCGATGATGTTCTTACTAGCTCAAACAATGAGGATAAACTACGTCGAAACAGGAAGAGTTGATTTAGCTGATGTCGTGCGCAAGTCTTGAACTCGGAAAATGTGTATCAAATACCTCAATCATACAAACGGATGATACCGACGCACAATTGTCGCCAGTTAAAGTTCTCGGACTATACTGGCATCCTGGAAAAGACATTTTAACGTACAACATAGGTCTAGCGGCAAATCCTGATTGCACAAGTCTTGTCCGACGTCTCCAGGATATTTGATCCTCTCGGACCCTTGGCACCCCTTGTAATCCAATTTAAGATTATTTTCCAAATACTCTGGCTCTTAAACTTGGATTGGGATGACCCGCTTCCAACTAAACTAGCGGACAACTGGCTGAAGTGGAGAGCAGATCTAGACACTCTACAAAAATTCCAATTATCACGCTTCTTTGTCAACGACGCAGACAATATCGAGCTCCACAGATTTTCGGATGCCTCAACCAAGGTGTATGCTGCTGTGCTGTACAACAGAGTTACAAATGATGACGAATCCATCTCGGAGTCCCTTGTGGCTGCGAAGACAAGGGTGGCTCCACTGAAACAACAATCCTTATTCGTTCAATTTCTTCTGGATTACGCCACAAGAACATAACTGTTTTTGCCTGGTCCGACTCATCAATAGTGCTCTCCTGGTTATCATATGCACCCAACTAAAGACTTTTGTTGGGAACAGAACCTCGAAAATCCTTGACACTGATCCTAGGAAGGCCTGACGTCACGTAGACTCCAAATCAAACCCAGCTGACTGCGCTTCCAGGGGTCTGATGGCTGCTGACCTCATCGACTACCATTTGTGGTGGAATGGACCTTTGTGGCTACGGGACAAGGATCAATACCTGGTAAAGTTGAGCGATTCACGTTTTGGTTTATCTCTTTCAGACAAATGCATTCAACGAGATGCCAAGTCCAACTGTTTGGCTACAGTGGCTGTTGCAACTCAGGTTCATCCAATCGATGAGCTGATCGCACGAGTTTCTTCTTGGCTCAAGCTCGTTTACATTGTCGCCTATGTGAAGCGATTCATTCAACGTACTGTAGAATGAATATATCATTGTATCGGGTACCCACTGTACCGACACCAACATTGTGTTACAGTGTACTTAAACAAATACAAAAGTCCCGGCTGCTAAAATCGTGCGGCCAGCCGAAATAAGAACGCGCCTCAGAGCCCAACTTATAGGAAGTGCTAGTGTCAGCATATTCCCATGGCCTGAGCGCAAACACCTACAATGCATGCATATACAACTTCTCTCGCGCTCTCGCTGCTATCAGCCAAATACAATTGTGAGCACATACTTTGATATATACATGACGGCCGCTGCCAATGCTTGCAGGCAGCGCAGCCGCTAATAGCTAGTTGCAAGTCACTCTAATTTTGACCAGCAATTAATAAAGATCTAGCAGTGACCGTCGGTCACGAAGACTAAACCTCTCCATTTTTTATGGGTTCAACATATATTAAAATAATCAAAAGGAGGACCAGCAATACATGGCGACCGTGACGTTTAACCTTGCGAAGAACGGTGACGTTTAACCTGGTGGACTGTGAAGAACATTAATTAATCTGGAGGATTGCGAAGACATCAACATTGAGCCTGGAGGAACTGAAGGAAGACAACAAAAAAATCTGGACATAGTTCAACGAAAAAGATCTGAGTGAGTTGAGTGATGTAATGGGAAAAATAAACGCGGAGTAAAAAAAACTACAAGAGTTAAAGCAAAGAATATCTCACACAGAATGCTTACTCTATGTAAAAATTCAAGCACCCGTAGGGTCGACGGCTTAAAAGCTATAAGCTGAGCTCATTTTATGACGAAACTAAATAAAAAAAATTCCCAAAACATCAACTCACACAAAGAAATGAAATTAAATTATTAGAACAAAAAAAACTAATAAACAACGTACAAATAAAAATAAGCTACCCAAACTGAAGAAGAGGAGATTCAACGACTGCGGAGGACTCCTGGAATTTTATGAAGACGCCTGTGCAGCCAGCACCGGTGCCCCAACAAAGAATACACTGGAGTAGTAGCAGACCGTGCAGTCAGCACCGGCCCCGTTCGGCGCGCCAAGCCGGACTCCGGAAAAGTAAACCGACAACGCTTCCAAGAGCGCAAAATTTATAATTAATACAAATTGTGCAGACCAGGCAGTTTATAGCTGCGGGTCTTAATTTTTTTTTACCTAGGTAGGTATAAATGTAAAATTTGTCATTTCTCAGAAATTATTATAGAAAAAAATACCAGACAATTTTAATTGTATATCTATATTTCAGTAAATTTAAAAACAAGATTTATAATACAGATATATATATATATAAATATAATACAAAAACAATTCACTACAAATGCACAATACAGGGCAAATTAAAAGATAAAACAAGAAAAGAAGTTAGCTTCGGCAAACCGAAGTTTGTATAACCTTGCAGTTATAATTATTAAATTTAAAAATACAAAATATTATATTCCCAATAGTACAAGATAATATGTCAAAAAACACCGAAGCTATAATTTGTTTCATATTATTTTACCATCAATTTTCCGACCGTTCCCATGGCAGCTATATGATATAGTCGTCCGATTTTGATAAAATTTAATTCGAAACTCAAAACTTATTAAAAAATGTCATTTCCAAGCGTAGGAGGTTATATGTTAAAAAACACAAGTAGTTTTGTGATATAGTTGTCCGACTTTGATAAAATTTATTCGAAATTCAAAACTAATTTAAAAATGTTTATCCCAAGCTTAGGAAGTTACATGTTAAAAAACACCAAAGATAAAATTTTTAAAAATTTTTTTCCGATTATTCCTATGGGAGCTATAAGATATAGTTGTCCGATCCGGCTGGTTCCGACTTATATACTACCTGCAAAAGATATAAGACTTTTGGAAAGTTTCAGCCCGATAGCTTTAAAACTGAGAGACTAGTTATCGTAGAAACGGACGGACATGGCTAGATAGACTCGTCTAGTCATGCTGATCAAGAATATATATACTTTATGGGGTCGGAAACGTCTCCTTCACTGCGACGAAAACTTCTGACTGAAATCAATATACCCTCTGCAATGGTATAATAAAGGAATTAAATAAGCAACTGTACGCTGAAAAAACAACCCCAGTACCCAGGGAAGAAAATGTAAAAATTAAGAAAGTATTAAAAAAAAATACGTACAGAGAGCTGGATGCTTATAAAAATAAACAAGGAAGAACGCTATAGTCGAGTATCTCGACTATCAGATACCCGTTACTCAGCTAAAGGGACCAAAGGGAAATGGAGATATGCAAGCAGCAAAGCGAGATTGAAATGCGCCACCTACCGGCGGTAGACAGACTTAAGCGTTATGGGCGTTAGAGTGGGCGTAGCACATTTTTTTTAATCAATCGATAGGTATTGATGAGACCAATACATTTCTGTTAAAATTTTGTATCTAGCATGAAAATTGTGAGCGCCACAGGTTTGGACGGTTTGTGGGCGCTAGAGTGGGCGTGGCATATTCGAGTAACAAACTTGCGCTGCGTACAAAGCTACGGAATTTAAATCTGAAATCTAAATGCTCTATCTTTAATAGTTTCCGAGATATCCGCGTTCATACCTACGATTTTTTGAAGTTTGTGGGCGGTTTGTGGGCGTTAGAGTGGGCGTGGCACTCTACTGAAACAAACAAGCGCTGCGTAAAAAGCTCAGGAATCTGCACGCCAAATCTCAATAGCCTAGCTCTCATAGTTTCCGAGATCTCAAGCCAAAATAGGCCAATACAGAAAGACACAATTAATAAGCATGCAAAGATTCTTGTAGATTGTAGGGCAGCAATAAAAAAAACGAATTGATCAAAATTATCTAAATTATTGATCAAATTACGTACAAATCTAATAACACTCAAAGATAGGTATAATTTAAATATATCGATACCGACAATTTTAAATACCCCTTTGACAACAGATCAAGAAACGGAAAATGAAGATTCCGATTCGAGCGATGGAATTGAAACAAAAGAAAAAGATCTACATGATCTAACAATTCCTGCAGTTATAACAGTAACAGAAGCAGAAGAAGAAGATGATATAGAATCAGATGTAAGCGTGCAAGATCCAGCAGCCCAAAGGGCATATATAAAAGATATATTGAATGCCATCCCGGAATTTAACGGGCAAAATCTTCAAAGATTTATAACAGAAGTTTGAAGTTGGTTAACTTGACTAAAGGCACACTCGAAGATTTGGCTTTAGAAGTCATTAAATCCAAAATAATAGGACACTATAGTCGGCGAAACATCCGACGTAGTCAAAGCGAAAATGGCGAAAACAAGCCAGAAAGGCAAAACAGCAGAGAAATTTACATTAGAAATAGACAACTTACGAAAGCTCCTTGAAGCTTCGTACATTGACGAAGGACTACCAGCAGAACACGCTGACAAACTCAGCACAAAAGAAGCCATCTCCACAATGGTTAAAAACTGTGGGCATGGCCGACTAAAAACAATTTTAGAGGCAGGCAACTTCACAACTATGAATTAAGCCGTCACTAAGTACATACAATGCAGTACTGAAATGACAGGCAATGCAAAATCAATATTTTGCACAAAAGGAAACCACTATCGCGGTAACAACTTCAGAAATAATTAATAATTAATTAATTAAATTATTATAGAGGAAACAACCGTGGCGGAAACACCAATAACAACAGATATAATAACAACAACACCAATACAAATACAAACAGACAGAACAATAATAATGTCCGACAGGTACAAACCACGTCGGAAAACCAATAAAGACCCTTAAGATAAAAAACCCAGTAAAGAATACGGTTCATACTATCAATCTTAATTTCAATCTTTTTGTTTCACTTAAAACTGAACATACAAATAAATTATATACATTATTAGTTGATACAGGTGCAGACATCTCTTCACTAAAGGAAACTTCGGACTAATTCAACAATGTTGACTATAACAAAAAAGGAAGATAACTTCGGTAAGCCGAAGCTCGTATACCCTTGCAGCTATCATTTTTAAATTTAAAACAAGGAAGAACGCTATAGTCGAGTAGCTCGACTATCAGATACCCGTTACTCAGCTAAAGGGACCAAAGGAAAATTGAAATATGCAAGCAGCAAATGCGCCACCTACCGGCGGTAGACAGATTTAAGCGTTGTGGGCGTTAGAGTGGGCGTGGCAAATTGTTTTTTACATCAATCGATAGGTATTGACGAGACCAATACATTTCAGTTAAAATTTTTTATCTAGTACGAAAATTGTGGGCGCCACAGGCTTGGGCTGTTTTTGGGCGTCAGAGTGGGCGTGGCATATTCGAGTAACAAACTTGCACTGCGCTCAAACCTAAGGAGTCTAAATCTAACATTTGCGGTTTGTGGGTGTTAGAGTGGGCGTGGCACTCTTTTGAAATAAACTTGAGCTGCGCAGGAATCTCAGGAACCTGCATGCCTAATCACAGTTTGTAGCTCTTATAGTTTCCGAGATCGCAGCGTTCATACGGACAGACGGACATGGCTAGATCGACTCGGCTAGTGATCCTGATCAAGAATATATATACTTTATGGGGTCGGAAACGCTTCCTTCTGCCTGTTACATACTTTCCGACAAATCTAGTATACCCTTTTACTCTACGAGTAACGGGTATAAAAATAACAAAAATATGATTGATAGCTAGCCTTCCATCCGAAAACCATAGTCTAGCTACAAAACAACGTTTAAATGTAACAAATGATTCATAGCTAGCCTAACATCCCAAAACCATAGTTTAACAACAATACAACGCTTAAAAGTAACAAAAATTTGATTGATAGTTAGCCTTACATCCCGAAACCATACTTTCGCTACAATACAACGTTTAAAAGTAACAAAAATACGATTGATAGCTAGCCTTACATCCCAAAACCATAGTTTAGATACAATACAATGTTTAAAAGTAACAAAAATATGATTGATAGCTAGCCTTACATCCCAAAACTATAGTTTAGCTACAATACAACGTTTAAAAGTAATCAAAATATTATTGATAGCTGGCCTTACATCCCAAAACCAAAGTTTAGCTACAATACAAAAATATGATTGATAGCTAGCCTTACATCCCAAAACTATAGTTTAGCTACAATACAACGTTTAAAAGTAATCAAAATATTATTGATAGCTGGCCTTACATCCCAAAACCAAAGTTTAGCTACAATACAACGTTTAAAAGTAACAAAAATATGATTGGTAGGTAGCCTTACATCCCAAAACCATAGTTTCGCTACCATACAAGATTTAAAAGTTACAAAAATATGATTGGTAGCTAGCCTTACATCCCAAAACCATAGTTTAGGTATAATACAACTTTCAAAAGTAACAAAAATATAATTGATAGCTAGCCTTACATCCCAAAACCATAGTTTAGCTACAATACAACGTTTAAAAGTAACAAAAAATGATTGATATCTAGCCTTACATCGCAAAACCATAGTTTAGCTACAATACAACGTATAAAACTAACAAAAATATGATTTATAGCAAGCCTTACATCCCATAATCAAAGTTTAGCTTTAATACAACGTTTAAAAGTAACGAAAATATGATTGGTAGCTAGCCTTACATCCCAAAACCATAGTTTATCTACAATACAACAGTAGTAAGGAAAGATGAGTTCTGGGACAATTAGCATATTAATGGCCCCAAGCCCCCCCTCCCCCCTCACTAACGTTTTCGGGTTCTGGGGACAATAAGCATACTCCAATAAATTAAGTGATCTTAATGGACTTTGAACTCATAAAAATGTCACGATCATGTTTATAAAGAGTGTGCTTAATTGCTCCCATTGCCCCCACATCCCCATGTGACAATATTGATCATGTATCCTTTCCCTCATTATGTGCAATTAATAGTCAGGTGAGAAAGGTGCACGTGAGAAAGGTCGCACAACCATAGTATCCAAAGGTTGTTATCTTACAGGAACATATCCGATCATGTTGGGGAAAGGTGTGATCACGTACCCTTTTGCCTCATTATCACAGGTGTTGCTGTGCACGTGAGAAAGGTCGCACACCCAAAGTATTTAATGATGGTTATCTTAGAGGAACATGTCCGATCATGTTGGGGAATAATATTTTCTATGATTGTAAAATTAATTTAGAAATCAAAAGAACACCAATAAAAAAAATCTCACAAGTAAATGATTCTCAGATGTGGAATATTTTCAAACACACATTTTTGTTTCCGCCCCAGAATGTTTAACTGGTAAATTCTCTAAGATTCTCTCCTTTCCACAAATGGGTCATAAACATGTCATAAACGGGATTCAAGCAAGAACTACCCGAACATGCGCACCTGTCCATTACCTGACCGCAATAAAAGGGGCACATGCACAAGCCTGAAGGCGCACGCTCATTGACAAGCGCAATAAAAGGGACACATGCACAATCCTGAAGGCACACGCTCATTGACAAGATCATGGGCCTCACGCCAACGACCCTACGGCTGACTGCTAGCTCTAATACGTCCCATAATAGGGGTTGAAATCACGACCGCGCAACAACTCGCAAGTAGCCGACATATCTTAGTCAAGGAAATATTTTCCTTTCTCCGTACCTGTAATTTTAACTCGAAATAAAAGTCAGAAGTTTATTTTGCAGCATAATAATACATTTATTCATTTATTTTGGTATTGCAAACATTTTTATTATATATAGAAATTAATTTTCTGTCTTCGTTCCGGCGATTTGCATAGAAGAAGCAGGCGCACGTTTCCGATGTCATCTCTGGATTACAAAATGTAAAGTGTTCACCATAATTCGTAGTTTTGAGATCATGTCCACCTCGATTCATGAACATAGTTTTTGGGTTTAGAAGGTATTGAAAATGCTGACCAATTATCTGTTTTTTAAATTGTTCAATTAATTGGACAATTTTCTCATGAAATTTCATTTTGTTAATTTTATTTTCTTGTAGGTCCTTACACATCCAGTCTCAACTTAAAAATGATGTATAAAAGTTATTTTATTGTTTTGGAGCTACTTTTAAAAAATGTCGAAATAATGTATGCATTGTTAAGAGCACAAACCCCGCCCTTAAGGTGTGTTTCACAATAGGGAAACTGGTTTCCTTTAAACCGGTTTAATGACGGACAGCCCATTTCCTCGATATTAATGAGCTGACGACTCACAAAAAACGTCTGTAGAAATCGTTTCTTTTCCACACCTTTACAAATAATTCGTTATCCGCTTGTAATTGTTCTTAGATACATTCGAGTTTGTGGAAAACAGTTTTCTCCATCGTTCCAAAAAGTTTTGTGATGTGTATTGGTTAACCAAATTGCAGTCTTTCGAGATTTTGTATTTAGCAAAGTAAAATCATATGGTGGTTCTATTAAAAAACTATTATTCAAGTTTGGATCTTTTTCGAATACAATTCCAATTTCCTTTAGAATAAAATTATTATTATTATCAAAGAAACCTTGAACATCAATGGAAACAGTATCTTTCAACATTTTTCTAATGTTAAACAACTCGTTGTACCAGTCCGTTTAATAGGTTATATTCAACTAATCGGTCGTGTTTAGTTCGTGTTTGGTTTTTCGCGGTTAGCCGACAATTTCACATTTCAGCTGTGTTAACTCCCATACCCCAATTTGGGGTTAACATATAATTCCCAACTCTGGAATGTGATTGGTAGGTTTACACAACTTTTAATAATATCGTACATCTTAATTTTTGCAAAATCGCTCAGAGTTACATAGGGAACTTTCCAGGTGTTATTCGTAATTTCCAGTCTAAAAGTTTGTTTATTTCTGGTTTGTTCAAGATTCACCAAGATTCTTAGTTAGCATCAACACTAGTTCGTGTTTACAATTTAACAAAACTTTTATATAATCCTCAGCCAATCCCAACAAATTTTTAAAGGTACAGAAAAGATGAAGTGGGGTCCCGTAGAAATTTCGTCTCCACTGCTCCATCCAGAACTTAATAGGTATTGACTTTGAAGATTATCCAGAGATATACAGTTTTTTAGGGTAGTAGTCATACCGACATAGTTTTGACATGTTGGACACGTTGTATTTAGTTGTTACCAAGCAGTATTTTGATGGTTACTTTCTATTTAGTCTTGTTTTTGGATGGTTACATTTTGTATAGTACCTGTACAGTACTTGGTTTTGGATGGTTACTATCTGTATAGTATCTGTAAAGTACTTGGTTTTAGATGGTAACTAAATGTTAACAAGTATTATGAGTTGCTATAGTCTCTTATTAAGAATTATCAAAGTACACAAGTTAAAGTTTCTAAGATGTGTTAGCCAAACACACTTGCAGTGAACTATCATTACCTGACCGTCATCAAAGTCACATGCCCAAGACCCAAGGACATTGAATAAAATACTTCCCCTTCATTGTACCTGTAGTTTTAATTACAGTCAGAAACATAATTTGTAGGATCATTAAATATTTTTTTATATATTTTATTATTGTAAACATATTTCATTAAATTCATAATTAATTATATTTTATGTATATTTGTATATAATTAATTTTCTTACTCCATCCCTCTGTAAGAAACATGTCGGATATTAATCTTTGTTCCAAGCGCAGATTTTCGCTTGGTTCCCATAGATAGATGTAAAATAGTTCTCACAATGTAATCTTTCTCAGATGTTAAATTATATTTAAAGCATTCATTTGTTCTAACCCATAATAATATTATAACATATTTCGAAAGCATCATTAGCTAGCATAGGAGCGTCTTTCAATTTAATTTCCGATTCAAGTTTATGATAGAGGTGTTGGGACCTGGTAATATCGGTTTTTGTTGTCAACTATTTTTCTAGTTCTATTCTATTTGTATACTATTTGTATGCGTAAGGCATCATTGTCTAAGACTCTGAATAAGTTTAATAAACTCTTGAATTACAATACTCATCTCGTTTTCGTGATTCATGATGGCGGTTGAGCTGCTTGGACTTTGATTACTAGCTGTTGTTAACTGTTATAAGCTTTTATTAGATGGTTACTATCTGCTTGGTAGATGTCCATTAGTTGCTTACTACTTTTTATTAGCTGGTTACTAGATGTATACAAGTTGTTTACTAGCTGTTTAGTATCTGTTTTCTATATGTTTAGTATCTGTTTACTAATTTACTAATTATTATTAGCTGGTTACTAGTTGTTATTAACGTCTACGAGCTTTTATAGTCTTTTGTTAAGAATGATCAGAAATTCTTGATCACTAGACGACTTTCGATGTGAAGTTAAAACTTACACTCTGATTTTCAATGTAATTGCTGTGTACGTGAGAAAGAACGTAAAGCCAAAATATCTCAAGATTGATATATAAATCTTAGAGGAACATGTCCGATTATGTTGGGGGAAGATGTATTCTGTGATTGTAAAACTAATTAAGAAATAAATTGTTCACAAGCTGTCTAAAAGCTGTTTAGAAGCTGTTTTGATAAACAATTTTGATTCATAATGACAGATATTAAGAACATATAATAATAACATCCACTTTAGCTAGTATATTGTTAAAATAAAACATTTCCATTTTTCATGTTCTTTCATCTTATGTAGGTATAATAAATGTAATCTTAACTTTGATAGCTAGCCTTACATCCAATAACTATAGTTATTAGCTACAATAAAATGTCTAGAAAGAACAAAATGTATGAATGTCAAAAAACGATTTAAAACTAACTATAATTGGGAAAGTAATTGAAATCGTTCCGGCGTAATACAGTAAAAAACAAAAACACTGTGATTATCCCATTTCTATCACCATAACAAATGTGTATACCCACACCTAAATGACCAATTGTATCCTTTGTCCAAAAATGTCTGTGACTTTCACTTATAAATTTGTCACCGATAATTTAAATCCCATTAAGCAAACCACCCATTGCTAACCGTAACATAACCCCAGAGTCAAGTTGGTTACCTACAATAAACATAGGTGGTGGTGTAAGGGATTGTTAAAATGCCTCGACGCAGGCGCAAAGGTCATAAAAAATGGTTATGAAAAATCTAGTTAGGAAAGTATTTTTATTTGCGAACCATTTATAACTGTTACCAACAACACAAATAGTTATGTTACAAAGGATTTGCTTAAATGCCTCGACGCAGGCGCAAAGGTCAAGGTATTGGAAAAAATTCATGTAATATTATCCCTTCATAAAAAAGGTCATAAAATATATAATTAGGAAAGTATTTTTTACTTGCGAACAATTTATAACTGTTACCCACAACACAAATAGTTGTTACGAAGGATTGCTAAAATGCCTTGATGCAGGCGCAAAGGTCAAGGTAATGGAAAAATTCATTCAATCAAAAACGAAAATTTCTTCTATATATTAAATCAATACTTTGATTTTTCCATCAAAATGCTTGATAAATCTTGTTGTTTGATATTCTCTAACTAATTGAGTAATAAGTTTTCATGTGCCTATTTAATTTCCAAAAAACAGTATTAGTCTTCTCTCATAAAATTGATCTTTTGGATCCTTCTAATTCCCCACCGGTGAAATATATGTTCCTCATATTTAATAATGATGGTTTGTCAACCACGACCAACCTCCGCAACATAGATGGGTACTTGTAATTCATATTTAAGAAATTTCCATCCTACTCTAACTAATATCCTTTTATCCATCATGTAAACAGGTTTAGAATTGTATTGCATGCTTCAACCCCTAGCCACACCCACCACTGTAACAGATTTGACTTTTCCAATGGCTGCCCCAGCTACCTAAACTGTACATTTCTTTTGATTTTCTCTTTTCCTTTCTTAGCAATGTACACAATTTTTAAACTGGTTCTGACCTCCCTCTTTAATGGCATCCTCTACTTTATTTTCGTTATTATTCTGATCTTTTCCTAATAGTAGGTTGTTAAACACTTATCATTTTATGGGATTATTGAGCACCCGAAATCCCAGATATTAACTCATAACATGTAACTAGCAGAATATAATCAAATATATCAGACTCTAAAAAGACAAGATTTACCTACAATTCAATTTACCATCTACAATCCCTGGAGAAAAGTTTAGTATTTGCAGTTAAATTTTATAATTTATTGATTACACATTCAGACACTGGTTTACAACCTCATAGAACTGACTCTCAAGGTATCTGTAATGCACAATATATTTCCGTCCCTTTTCTTCTTATCAATATTAAAAAATTTTAAAAACTGGATTTGGAGTTCATTTTATTCTTAGAATTAAATTATTAAAAATTATTAAGCCAACAGAGATAATAATGTTTTTGTGATAATATCCCATGAATAATACATAATTCTTATTTGTATATTTTCAAAATTATTTATTTCAGAAAATTATTCGTTAATCGCATTCAAATAATATTCATAATATATCTTACAATTTTTTAGATTTATCAATAGAGTTTCCCAATTATTAATATTAAATGATATTGCATCATATCTATTTTTAAGATTAAATATTAAGAATAAAAATTCTGTACCACTCCTTCTACTTAATGATGACCATTATAAAATTATAATTATCAACAACTATTATATTAAATACAATTAAATGTACGCATACTCGTATAACAACGTACAATCTTACTTTGCCTTTGATTTCCGGTTTCTTATGTATTCTTCTTCTCACTTTGACACAGTGTGGAATGGTTTTACTTAAGCCAATCGCATGGGATGGTGGTTTGATTCTTGGGGAGGGGGTTTGATCCGTGGATATAAAGTACCTGCTGGATTCTACGTTCTGTCTTTTCCTGGTTGATGAGATTACAAAACCTAAAACAGTACAACATTTTAATCGAATGACAAAAGATGACTGAAATCAACAGCCAAATCAACCACTGTGACTTTAAAATAAATGAAGATTAGTTGATGAGATAAGAAACTTTAAGGAAATCTTAAAGGTTTCCAAGAAGTCGCGACGGGAATTCGGTAGTATCTATTACGAAACTATAGAAGAGTTGGACTTCCCTAAAATGGCGCTTGGTGGATTTGCAGAGCGAAAACCATATCGATTCCCATCTCTTTGATATTGAAAACGTGGAAAATCGAATAACCGAGCTGATGATGGAGACAACCAAGTTTCAACACCAAATTGATTTTCACGATGCGGAAATCGAAAATAATCCGCTGTCACGACTGCTACTGGAAGTTAAGGAGATGATTTTTCTTATAAGGGATTCAATATCAGACTTAGAATGTCTTAAATTTAATGGTGAGGCAGACCAATGTTAGTTGGTCAGCGCTATGTCTCGCGAGCACGACCCTATCTTAATATTTAATCTTAAAAATAGATATGATGCAATAAAATTTAGTATTAATAATTGGGAAACTCTATTGATAAATCTAAAAAATTGTAAGATATATTATGAATATTATTTGAATGCGATTAATGAATAATTTTCTCAAATAAATAATTTTGAAAATATACAAATAAGAATTATGTATTATTCATGGGATATTATCACAAAAACATTATTATCTCTGTTGGCTTAATAATTTTTAATAACTTAATGCTAAGAATAAAATGAACTCCAAAACCAGTTTTTGAAATTTTTTAATATTGATTAGAAGAAAAGGGACGGAAATATATTGTGCATTACAGATACCTTGAGAGTCAGTTCTATGAGGTTGTAAACCAGTGTCTGAATGTGTAATCAATAAATTAGAATATTAAACTGCAAATATTAAACTCTTCTCCAGGGAATGTAGATGGTAAATTGAATTGTAGGTAAATTTTGTCTTTTTAGAGTCTGATATCTTTGACTATATTCTGCTAGTTACATGTTATGAGTTAATATCTGGGATTTCGGGTGCTCAATAATCCCATAAAATGATAAATGTTTAACAACCTACTGTTAGGAAAAGATCAGAAATATAACGAAAATAAAGTAGAGGATGCCATTAAAGAGGGAGGTCAGAACCAGTTTAAAAATTGTGTACATTGCTTAGAAAGGAAAAGAGAAAATCAAAAGAAATGTACAGTTTAGGTACCTGGGGCAGCCAGTGGAAAAGTCAAATCTGTTACAGTGGTGGGTGTGGCTAGGGGCTGAAGCATGCAATACAATTCTAAACCTGTTTACATGATGGATAAAAGGATATTAGTTAGAGTAGGATGGAAATGTCTTAAATATGAATTACAAGTACCCATCTATGTTGCGGAGGTTGGTCGGGGTTGACAAACCTTCATTTTTAAATATGAGGAACATATATTTCACCGGTGGGGAATTAGAAGGATCCAAAAGATCAATTTTATGAGAGAAGACTAATACTGTTTTTTGGAAATTAAATAGGCACATGAAAACGTTTTACTCAATTAGTTAGAGAATATCAAACAACTAGATTTATCAAGCATTTTGATGGAAAAATCAAAGTATTGAATTAATATATATTTATACCCGTTACTCGTAGAGTAAAAGGGTATACTAGATTCGTCGGAAAGTATGTAACAGGCAGAAGGAAGCGTTTCCGACCCCATAAAGTATATAAGTTAACACCCAGAATGCTAAATGCTCAAGTAAGAGTATCGCCACACGCGCAAAATCCCAAACAAAAACAAATTGGTTATGAGCACGAGAAAAGCATAAGCACCAATTTCCCAACAGTAACCCTATACTGGCCAGAACGTTGCCCAATAGGCCCCTAATTGAGTTCAGCAGCCACGTGCGCTGAGCTTGCACTTCCCACCTTACGATCGTGGGAAAGCTTCAACGCTGGGTGATTGAACCCAACGCCGAGTGCATTTGGCAACAACAGTTATTGCCAAATTAAGTTGACCAATCAGAATAAGAAATGGTCAACTGCACCGCGGCAGCAGCAATATCAGCGACAGCAACCAATTAGGACCGACCACATCAACAACAGCAGCGATGTTCAATGACGATAGCAGAGAACGTCAGCAGAGGCAGCAGCACCTAGGTTGCATTATTAATTATTAACATAAGAAAAGTTAGTTGTAAATCTGAACTCAAATAATAAAGTTTGTATTTTTTTAAATAAAATACTATCTAAACTTTTAACTGGCGCCCGAACAGGGACCTGATATAAAAGTTCGCGAAAGATACAAGTTCCGCGCTTCGCGACGAGCAGTAAAAAAATCCTGCCGGTTCGGTAAAATTATCCTGCCTAATCCGTACGAAAAAACCCGACCTCCGAAGCCCGGAAGTGCCACAATTAAAGTGCCGTTCCAGAAAACGCTACAAAGTGACACTCCTGCAAAAAGGACTTGTACCTGGTGGACATATCAGGCCAACTTTATCGCTGTGATTCCCTTTAGTACCCGTTCGGAGGGAACGTGCAAACAAAGGTGTAAAGGAGGTGCCCTAGTAGACCCGCATCCTGGAGAAATCACTGCGACGTGGGACAAAAAGGAAAAACACCAAGATTACCGGCACGAGAGCACACCGACATATGATTATTTTGTAAGCATAAAATTAAGCAAATATTCCAAACAAAAAAAGGAAACAATAATTGTCAAGCGACAAACTAATTCCGTGAAAAGGAAAAGTATAATAACTAACGAATAATTAAATTGATAAACAAAGAATCAAAGAATTTTAAAATTAAATTAAATCGATCAAAATAATCGTTACCTATCAAATTTAAAGAAAAATATTTAAGGATTAAAAATCTATATTAAGAATTAAGAAAACACAGAGCACTTAAATTCTAAGCTCTAAATCAAACCTTATAATTTTTACAGCACGAAATAATTAATTATTTTCATTCCGAATTCTGAGTAACTATCAGAAAAATTTTTTTTAATATATAAATTCATCCTTTTAATCTACTGTTCAAATATCGTGATCACAAAAAAATAACTAAAATGCCCGACCAAGATTTAGCGGACAGACTAACCTTACAGGCCCTTCCGCAACTACCAATGCGCGACTTATGACCGAGAGGGATATCGAAGAAATAATAAAAGGTGTCTTAGAAACCAAATTAAGTGGCTTAGTGAAAGAAATAATTAAACCCAATAATGATTTTTCGCAATATAAAGACCAAACAATTAAACGAGAACTATCACACAACCTTAGTGAATTAGACAAAATACCGGACATTGTACGATCGCTTAGGGAATTTTCAGGAAACAAAAGTGAATATTCCTCATGGAAAAAGAGCGTAGCACGAGTTTTAAAAATCAATGAAGGGAGAATTGGTTCACCAAAATATTACGGAATTATTTTAGCACTCCGCAATAAAATTACTGGACAGGCAGACGCAGTGCTAGAATCATACAACACCCCACTTGACTGGACAGCTATTTCGAAATGCCTAACATCGCATTTTGCCGACAAACGAGACCTTAAAACTTTAGAATACCAGCTCTATGCCCTCGCTCAAGGAAACAATACTATAGTCGAGTTCTACCAAACAGTCTACCAACAGCTATCCCTCATCCTGAACCAAGTTAGTAACATGGACGTTTCACAAGAAACCATACAATCTTTAACAACTATGTACAGGGAAAAAGCTCTAGACACTTTGGTTAGAGAGGAAATCTGGCTCAACTGTTAGCAATCAAAGAACCGCACGACTTAGGGCACGCACTACACCTATGCAGTTTGCTTGAGAACCAGACCACTAGAAACAATCAAACACCTAAAAACATTTACTCAGGAAAACCGCCTACACTACCACCAAGAACCCACCAACCGTTTCGAATGGTAGGAGCGAAACAAAATTTTCATCCCCATTTATACCACAACCCTAAACAGATGCAAGTAGTAGCCGCAACCGGGAAATTCCCCTTCACACAAACCATCCAACCTAATTATTACAATCAAGCTAATTCAGACCAAGCAAGACAATTAACACCCTATATTTCCCCGACACCGCCCCCCCGACCCCAACCAAAAGCAGTACCTATGGAAGTTGATCAATCAATCCGATCGCGTCATATTAACTATATGAATAAGCCGGCGAACAACGATTATTCTGGGAAACGACCTCTCAGCACTTCTAATGTTCAGAACACTAGCAAGATGCCAAGACAATTTCATATTCAAACCGAGTCCGAAACTACTACACAACAGGAAACGCAAAAAGATACAACTAGTGCAGAGCAGGAATATTACGAAATGGCAGAACATAATAACATAGGCGAACTTCAAGAAGAATTTACTTGGCAAACTGATACAGAACAACAAGAATACATTGACATGTCCGAGCTCTACTTTTAGAATAAATCGTTCCTCACTACCTTATTTTAAAGTAATGACGGGGAACGGAAAAATCTTAAAATTTTTAATAGACACAGGCTCAAACCAGAATTACATCCAACCACAACTGGTACCAAACCCAAAACCAAACGTAAAAAACTTTTCAGTTAGCTCTGTGGGAGGCAACAATAATATTACACAACACACGATTCTTAAACTCCCCAATATCTCAGATAAACCAATGAAATTTTTTCTACTAGATACACTAAAAACATTCCATGGCATATTAGGCAACGATACAATGAAAATATTAGGCGCAATTATAGATGTCAAAAACGATACACTCATTCTTGAAAACAAAAGGAAAATTAAAATTCACCAATTAGCCGCACAAGCCGTTAACACAATAGGACCACAAGTCAGTCATATGACCGAGTCACAAAAAATAATTATAAAAAACCTTGTACAAGGCCACAAAAACTTATTCGCCGACCCAGACACAAAATTAGCATACACAACTAAAGTGGTAGGAGAAATAAGAACTTCATCAGACTCCCCAGTCTATGGAAAACACTACCCATCGAAAAAACAGCCGTTGCAGTAAACGGTGGAAAATATGAATTCACCAGGCTCCCATTTGGTCTAAAAAACTCGCCATCTATTTTCCAAAGAGCCTTGGACGACATCCTGAGGGAATACATAGGGAAAATTTGCTATGTGTACGTGGACGACATAATCGTTTTTAGCAAAAACGAAGTAGAACACGGTCAGAACCTCGAAAAAGTATTTTCAACCCTACAAAATGCCAACATGAGGGTAAAAATAGAGAAATGTCATTTTTTCAAAAACGAAGTAGATTTTTTAGGGTATACCATCTCACAAGAGGGAGTTAAGATAAATATTGACAAAATAAAAGCAATTGCAAAATTTCCGATTCCGAAAACGTTAAAAGATCTACGATCTTTCTTAGGCATGACAGGGTATTATAGAAGATTTATTAGAGATTATGCAAAAATTGCAAAACCACTAACCATTCTCCTCAGAGGAGAAGAAGGTCGCATATCAAAAAATAAATCAAGCAGGACAGCTATTAATTTAGAGAAGGAAGCAATAAATGCTTTCGAAAAATTAAAAAATACACTTATCTCCCGAGACGTCACCCTAGCATACCCAGATTTTGGAAAAGAATTTCAGCTTACAACCGACGCGTCAAGTTATGCGATAGGCGCAGTCTTAGAACAAAACCATACCCAATAACATTTATCTCACGTACACTCACAAAAACCGAAGAAAATTACGCAACAAACGAAAGGGAAATGTTAGCCATCGTGTGGGCACTTCAAAGCCTAAGACATTATCTTTACGGATATTCGAAAGTGGTAATATACAGAGACCACCAGCCCCTAAGTTTTTCAAATAGTGTCAATAACCATAACGCGAAACTAAAACGATGGAGAGACCTTATTGGCGAATATAATCAAGAAATTAAATACAAGCCAGGAGTAGCTAATGTAGTAGCTGACGCACTTTCTAGGGCCCCGGCCGAAATAAATGCACTCAGCTCCACAGCAACCATTCATAGCGACGAAAGCTCATCTCACAATCTTATATTTTCTGTAGAAGCTCCCATTAATGTTTTCAAAAATCAATTATTCCTACTCATGGACGAAACGGACTCAGATACTTTCAAAATTCCATTCCCAACCTACCATAGACACATAGTAAAAAGAAGAGAGTACACAGAAGAACAAATAATAGCAATCCTAACATGCAGACTAGATCCCAGATTAATAAACGGAATTTTTACTTCCGAAGAAGTAATGGGAAAAATACAAAATATTTATCCCACATATTTCAGTTCATATAAAGTAAGGTTCACGCGAAAACAAGTAGACGACGTCACGTCCGAATTACAACAAAATGAATTAATAACTCTAAAACACAAGAGAGCGCATAGAGATGCGAAAGAAAATAAAATACAAATACTTAAGAATTATTTTTTCCCGCAAGCTCAAAAGAAAATTCAAGCAATAGTTCAGTCCTGCCAGACCTGTAAAGAATCTAAATACGATAGGCATCCGCCAATGGGCGAAATTCAACCAACACCTATCCCCAAATATCCAGGAGAAATAGTCCATGTAGATATTTATATCACAGAAAAAAACAGCGTATTAGCAGGTATCGACAAATTTTCCAAATACGCTCAAGTAAAAATTTTACAGTCAAGAGCAGCTGAGGATATTAAAAACCCCTTAAGAGAAATGCTTATAGCTTTCGGTATGCCGAAATGGATAATAATGGATAACGAACGTTCTTTAAGTTCTGCAGCTATAAAATTCATGCTTGAAGACCAACTTAAAATCTCAGTGCACACCACTGCCCCATACGCATCAACCACTAATGGACAAGTAGAAAGGTTCCATTCGACACTATCCGAAATTTTAAGGTGCTTAAAAAAAGACAACGGGAGCATGGTATTTGAAGATTTACTTTTTCAGGCGGTCCAGGAATACAATAAATCAATACATTCAGTAACAAAAGAAAAGCCCATAGACATTTTTTTTAGAAACACAATCCCTAATACACCGGAAGGTATAAGAAATCAACGAGAGGAAATAATACAAAAAATTCAAAAGAAACAACTTTATGACTTAGAATACCACAACAAAAACAAGAACCTACCAAGACATTTCAGGCCAGGCGAAATAGTACACGTTAAAATCGACAAAAGATTAGGGTCAAAACTAACACCTAGGTATAAAAAAGAAAAAGTAGCAGAAAACAAAAACACCACCATTAAAACTCAAAGCGGAAAAATAATTCATAAATATAATATTAAAACATAATTTTTCAGACTATTTTTACCAACCTGCCTGGGTATTACCACGGTCCTCGACTATTCAAACTCCCAACTCATTTCACTTGAAACCGGACTAGCAGCCAAACAAGACGGAACGTTTAAAATCATCCACGTTTTCAACTTTACCAGCTACGAAGAGACATTTACAACTTTAGAGGAGTCATTTAAATCACTTACTTCATCTCACCCGCTTCAACCACATTTGTCGTACGAACTAAAACAAATCAAATCCGACTTACGCAGATTGCAAACACAAAAAAGACCGAAAAGAGCAATAGAAGCAATAGGGACAGCATGGAAGTGGCTGGCAGGATCACCAGATCACCATGATAATGAGGTCGTAGAAAATAAGATAAATGAACAGCTAGAAAATGATAACAGACAAGTAGTAATAAACCGGCTAATTAACGAAAAAATAAATCAACTCAGTAATGCCACAAATGCAATTATAAAATTTACTCAAAGCTCGGAAGGAATAATAGACCAAAAAGCCAATATTTTAAAATACAAAATACAACTAATTAAAGAAGAAATTACAAACATTCTGTACGCAATAACTTGGGCAAAATCTAACACAGTGAATTCATTCATTTTCTCAGCAAAAGAAACCAACATTGTAGAAAACATTTTTAAAGAAGAAAACAGTTTATTTTTCGACATAGAAGAACTTTTAGAATTTGCTAAAGTCAAACTTGCCACCAACGGCCACGACCTCATTTACATTATTAGCCTACCAACAATTAACAAAGATACTTGCAGAACATTAAAAGTAAAAGCACTTAAAAAAGACCATATAATTAACGATCTAAAATATGAAAATCTACTAGAATGTAAGAAACAGCTATTCGCAATAACAGAACCTTGCGAGGCACATAACGATAAAACTATTTGTAATTCCGAAAAATTGCTAGACTTAAGTAACGATACTTGCGTAAATGCTCTGCTCAACCTTAAGGAACCAGTATGCAAAACGGCCAACAATCAACACATTCCCGATGTCGAGGAAATATTGCCAGGAACTCTACTGCTGAACGACTTTAGCGGATTTGTCTCGTTGGACGAAAAACTCTTAAAACTACAGGGCTCATTTATAATCCAATACAGGAACTGTACATTAACAATTGGAGAAAACATCTACAAGTCAAAAGAAACCAGCACGGTCGAACCGGAACCCCCACTTTTTCAATTAACAGCGGAAAAGTCGAAAAGTCACTACAAATGGTCAAGGAACTTAACATAAACAACACAAGAGTACTAGAGAAACTCAGAAGCGAAGGAATTATAGATTCTTCCCTGAATTATGGATCCGCCATCATCCTATTTGTAGTTACCCTAGGACTGATCATACGATTCATGCAAAGGCGCAAACCAACAGAAGGCTTGCCAGCTCCAGCGAAAACAACTGAAGAGCCATCCCCTCCCGGATCTGTACTCTTTTACGTTGCGACCGAGGACAGTCGCGTTTAAGGGGGGAGGAGTTAACACCCAGAATGCTAAATGCTCAAGTAAGAGTATCGCCACACGCGCAAAATCCCAAACAAAAACAAATTGGTTATGAGCACGAGAAAAGCATAAGCACCAATTTCCCAACAGTAACCCTATACTGGCCAGAACGTTGCCCAATAGGCCCCTAATTGAGTTCAGCAGCCACGTGCGCTGAGCTTGCACTTCCCACCTTACGATCGTGGGAAAGCTTCAACGCTGGGTGATTGAACCCAACGCCGAGTGCATTTGGCAACAACAGTTATTGCCAAATTAAGTTGACCAATCAGAATAAGAAATGGTCAACTGCACCGCGGCAGCAGCAATATCAGCAACAGCAACCAATTAGGACCGACCACATCAACAACAGCAGCGATGTTCAATGACGATAGCAGAGAACGTCAGCAGAGGCAGCAGCACCTAGGTTGCATTATTAATTATTAACATAAGAAAAGTTAGTTGTAAATCTGAACTCAAATAATAAAATTTGTATTTTTTTTTAAATAAAATACTATCTAAACTTTTAACTTATATGTTCTTGATCAGGATCACTAGCCGAGTTGATCTAGCCATGTCCGTCTGTCCGTCTGTCCGTCTGTCTGTCCGGATGAACGCTGAGATCTCGGAAACTATGAGAGCTAGGCTATTGAGATATGGCGTGCAGATTCCTGAGCTTCTTACGCAGCGCAAGTTTGGTTCAGTAGAGTGCCACGCCCACTCGAACGCCCACAAACCGCCCAAAACTGTGGCTCTTACAGTTTTGATGCTAGAAAACAAATTTTAACTGAAATGTATTGTTCTCATCAATACCTATCGATTGACCCAAAAAAAAAATTGCAACGCCCACTTTAACGCCCACAAACCGCCCACAAACTTCAAAAAATCGTAAATATGAACGCGGATATCTCGGAAAATATCGAAGATAGAGAAATGGGATTTCAGATTTAGATTCTGTAGGTTTGAGCGCAGCTCAATACGCGAATATGCCACGCCCACTCTAACGCCCACAAACCGCCCAAGCCTGTGGCGCCCACAATGTTCATGCTAGACAAAAAACTGATAAAACTGATAACTGAAATGCATTGGTCTCATCAATCCCTATCGATTGATCCAAAAAAAACTTTGCCACGCCCACTCTAACGCCCACATCGCTTAAATCTGTCTACCGCCGGTAGGTGGCGCATTTCAATCTCGCTTTGCTGCTTGCATATCTCTATTTTCCTTTGGTCCCTTTAGCTGAGTAACGGGTATCTGATAGTCGAGGTACTCGACTATAGCGTTCTTCCTTGTTTTTTATTATCCAAATAGAAGAAATTTTCGTTTTTGATTGAATGAATTTTTCCATTACCTTGACCTTTGCGCCTGCATCAAGGCATTTTAGCAATCCTTTGTAACAACTATTTGTGTTGTTGGTAACAGTTTTAAATTGTTCGCAAGTAAAAAATACTTTCCTAATTATATATTTTATGACCTCTTTTATGAAGGGATAATATTCCATGAATTTTTTCCAATACCTTGACCTTTGCGCCTGCGTCGAGGCATTTAAGCAAATCCTTTGTAACATAACTATTTGTGTTGTTGGTAAGAGTTATAAATGGTTCGCAAATAAAAAATACTTTCCTAATTATATTTTTATGACCATTTTTTATGACCTTTGCGCCTGCGTCGACGCATTTTAGCAATCCTTTACACCACCACCTATGTTTATTGTAGGTAACCAACTTGACTCTGGGGTTATGGTACGGTTAGCAATGGGTGGTTTGCTTAACGGGATTTAAATTATCGGTGACAAATTTATAAGTGAAAGTCACAGACATTTTTGGACAAAGGATACAATTGGTCATTTAGGTGTGGGTATACACATTTGTTATGGTGATAGAAAATGGGATAATCACAGTGTTTTTGTTTTTTACTGTATTACGCTGGAGCGATTTCAATTACTTTCCCAATTATAATTCGTTTTAAATCGTTTTTTGACTTTCATATATTTTGTTCTTTCTAGACATTTTATTGTAGCTAATAACTATAGTTATTGGATGTAAGGCTAGCTATCAAAGTTAAGATTACATTTATTATACCTACATAAGATAAAAGAACATGAAAAATGGAAATGCTTTATTTTAACAATATACTAGTTAAAGTGGATGATATTATTATATATTCTTAATATCTGTCATTATGAATCAAAATTGTTTATCAAAACAGCTTCTAAACAGCTTTTAGACAGCTTGTGAACAATTTATTTCTTAATTAGTTTTACAATCACAGGATAGATCTTCCCCCAACATAATCGGACATGTTCCTCTAAGATTTAAATATCAATCTTGAGATATTTTGGCTTTGCGTTCTTTCTCACGTACACAGCAAGCACATTGAATATCAGAGTGTAAGTTTTAACTTCACATCGAAAGTCGTCTAGTGATCAAGAATTTCTGATCATTCTTAACAAAAGACTATAAAAGCTCGTAGACGTTAATAACAACTAGTAACCAGCTAATAATAATTAGTAAACATCAAGTAAACAGATACTAAACATATAGAAAACAGATTCACCCACTCTGGAGGAATTCTTCAAGTTTCTCGATTCTCGCTGCGAAGAACTGGAGCTGAGCAAAAGGGAGCTTACGACTGGAATCAAGACAACAACACATGCTGAAAAGCCAAAAAGGAGCACACAATCGATGGTTGCGGTTGAAAGTAGTAGCTGCACCAAATGTAGTTCTACAGAACACACTCTAAATGGCTGTCAGCAGTTTCTGGATATGTCTGAACTACAGAGGCGATCATTTGTAAAGGAGAAATCACTATGCTACAACTGCTTGCGACCTGGTCATGGCATCAACAGGTGCAAGTCAACATGTCCAACCGAATCCACAGGCTAGTGGGAATCTTGCCCAGATAGCGGAGGGGGACGAGCAAAACTTAAGCGCGTTTAACACAAACTCAGTGACACTCAGTCATTTGGCCCAAGAAGCGGGCACCCAAAAGGTGCACTGAAAAATCGACACATCTAACGGAATTTAAACGAAGCATATTACCAACTGCTATGGTGTATGTTAAAAACGCAAAAGGTGACCACGTAACACGCCGTCTTCTATTGGACACAGGTTCAGAGCTGTCTTATGTATCTGAGCGTTGCATCCAACCTCTCGGATTTACACGGTCGACATCACGCAATTTGGTTACGGGAATCTCTTCCGTAAAAGCAGACACGAAAAGGGGATCCAGCACGCTGCACGCTTAAACGTTTCAAATCGGTGGAGCGACCACTACAACAAAACGAGCAGCTGCGGACACAGTACTTTATGCGGGAGTATATCAATCTGGGGCACATGCGTGAGGTGCCGCCCGAGGAAATCGACACTAGGAATCAGTTCTGTCTTCCCCACCACCCAGTGCTAGGCCGAAAACTGCAAGTGGTCTTTGATGGATCCTTTCGCGACGTTAATGGTAAGGCCTTAAATTACACTCTTTTCACAGGGCGCAGTATCCAACGCGATCTATTTGCTGTGTGCCTACGCTTTCGAAATTACAAGTTCACATTCTCAGCGGACATCGTTAAAATGTTCCGCCAAATATGGGTTAACGAAAAGCACAGAAACTACCAGAAGATCGTTTGAAGATAAGATCCATCCGACCCGATCAAGGATTTCCAATTACTGTAACCTACGGAACGTCATGTGCACTATTCCTGGCGGTACGAGTGCTGGAACAACTCGCTGTGGATAATCAAGAGGAATACCCAAACGCTTCGATGATGTTCTTACTAGCTCAAACAATGAGGATAAACTACGTCGAAACAGGAAGAGTTGATTTAGCTGATGTCGTGCGCAAGTCTTGAACTCGGAAAATGTGTATCAAATACCTCAATCATACAAACGGATGATGTCGCCAGTTAAAGTTCTCGGACTATACTGGCATCCTGGAAAAGACATTTTAACGTACAACATAGGTCTAGCGGCAAATCCTGATTGCACAAGGAGACAAGTCTTGTCCGACGTCTCCAGGATATTTGATCCTCTCGGACCCTTGGCACCCCTTGTAATCCAATTTAAGATTATTTTCCAAATACTCTGGCTCTTAAACTTGGATTGGGATGACCCGCTTCCAACTAAACTAGCGGACAACTGGCTGAAGTGGAGAGCAGATCTAGACACTCTACAAAAATTCCAATTATCACGCTTCGTTGTCAACGACGCAGACAATATCGAGCTCCACAGATTTTCGGATGCCTCAACCAAGGTGTATGCTGCTGTGCTGTACAGCAGAGTTACAAATGATGACGAATCCATCTCGGAGTCCCTTGTGGCTGCGAAGACAAGGGTGGCTCCACTGAAACAACAATCCTTATTCGTTCAATTTCTTCTGGACTACGCCACAAGAACATAACTGTTTTTGCCTGGTCCGACTCATCAATAGTGCTCTCCTGGTTATCATATGCACCCAACTAAAGACTTTTGTTGGGAACAGAACCTCGAAAATCCTTGACACTGATCCTAGGAAGGCCTGACGTCACGTAGACTCCAAATCAAACCCAGCTGACTGCGCTTCCAGGGATCTGATGGCTGCTGACCTCATCACGTTTTGGTTTATCTCTTTCAGACAAATGCATTCAACGAGATGCCAAGTCCAACTGTTTGGCTACAGTGGCTGTTGCAACTCAGGTTCATCCAATCGATGAGCTGATCGCACGAGTTTCTTCTTGGCTCAAGCTCGTTTACATTGTCGCCTATGTGAAGCGATTCATTCAACGTACTGTAGAATGAATATATCATTGTATCGGGTACCCACTGTACCGACACCAACATTGTGTTACAGTGTACTTAAACAAATACAAAAGTCCCGGCTGCTAAAATCGTGCGGCCAGCCGAAATAAGAACGCGCCTCAGAGCCCAACTTATAGGAAGTGCTAGTGTCAGCATATTCCCATGGCCTGAGCGCAAACACCTACAATGCATGCATATACAACTTCTCTCGCGCTCTCGCTGCTATC
Source organism: Drosophila subpulchrella (assembly GCF_014743375.2). NCBI lineage: Eukaryota > Metazoa > Arthropoda > Insecta > Diptera > Drosophilidae > Drosophila > Drosophila subpulchrella. The sequence goes on from NW_023665571.1 coordinate 1,424,636, forward strand.
AGCCAAATACAATTGTGAGCACATACTTTGATATATACATGACGGCCGCTGCCAATGCTTGCAGGCAGCGCAGCCGCTAATAGCTAGTTGCAAGTCACTCTAATTTTGACCAGCAATTAATAAAGATCTAGCAGTGACCGTCGGTCACGAAGACTAAACCTCTCCATTTTTTATGGGTTCAACATATATTAAAATAATCAAAAGGAGGACCAGCAATACATGGCGACCGTGACGTTTAACCTTGCGAAGAACGGTGACGTTTAACCTGGTGGACTGTGAAGAACATTAATTAATCTGGAGGATTGCGAAGACATCAACATTGAGCCTGGAGGAACTGAAGGAAGACAACAAAAAAATCTGGACATAGTTCAACGAAAAAGATCTGAGTGAGTTGAGTGATGTAATGGGAAAAATAAACGCGGAGTAAAAAAAACTACAAGAGTTAAAGCAAAGAATATCTCACACAGAATGCTTACTCTATGTAAAAATTCAAGCACCCGTAGGGTCGACGGCTTAAAAGCTATAAGCTGAGCTCATTTTATGACGAAACTAAATAAAAAAAATTCCCAAAACATCAACTCACACAAAGAAATGAAATTAAATTATTAGAACAAAAAAAACTAATAAACAACGTACAAATAAAAATAAGCTACCCAAACTGAAGAAGAGGAGATTCAACGACTGCGGAGGACTCCTGGAATTTTATGAAGACGCCTGTGCAGCCAGCACCGGTGCCCCAACAAAGAATACACTGAAGTAGTAGCAGACCGTGCAGTCAGCACCGGCCCCGTTCGGCGCGCCAAGCCGGACTCCGGAAAAGTGAACCGACAACGCTTCCAAGAGCGCAAAATTTATAATTAATACAAATTGTGCAGACCAGGCAGTTTATAGCTGCGGGTCTTAATTTTTTTTTTACCTAGGTAGGTATAAATGTAAAATTTGTCATTTCTCAGAAATTATTATAGAAAAAAAATACCAGACAATTTTAATTGTATATCTATATTTCAGTAAATTTAAAAACAAGACTTATAATACAGATATATATATATATAAATATAATACAAAAACAATTCACTACAAATGCACAATACAGGGCAAATTAAAAGATAAAACAAGAAAACAAGTTAGCTTCGGCAAACCGAAGTTTGTATAACCTTGCAGGTATAATTATTAAATTTAAAAATACAAAATATGATATTCCCAATAGTACAAGATAATATGTCAAAAAACACCGAAGCTATAATTTGTTTCATATTATTTTACCATCAATTTTCCGACCGTTCCCATGGCAGCTATATGATATAGTCATCCGATTTTGATAAAATTTAATTCGAAATTCAAAACTTATTAAAAAATGTCATTTCCAAGCGTAGGAGGTTATATGTTGAAAAACACAAGCAGTTTTGTGATATAGTTGTCCGACTTTGATAAAATTTATTCGAAATTCAAAACTAATTAAAAAATGTTTATCCCAAGCTTAGGAGGTTACATGTTAAAAAACACCAAAGATAAAATTTTTAAAAATTTTTTTCCGATTATTCCTATGGGAGCTATAAGATATAAGACTTTTGGAAAAGTTTCAGCCCGATAGCTTTAAAACTGAGAGACTAGTTATCGTAGAAACGGACGGACATGGCTAGATAGACTCGTCTAGTCATGCTGATCAAGAATATATATACTTTATGGGGTCGGAAACGTCTCCTTCACTGCGACGCAAACTTCTGACTGAAATCAATATACCCTCTGCAATGGTATAATAAAGGAATTAAATAAGCAACTGTACGCTGAAAAAACAACCCCAGTACCCAGGGAAGAAAATGTAAAAATTAAGAAAGTATTAAAAAAAAATACGTACAGAGAGCTGGATGCTTATAAAAATAAACAAGGAAGAACGCTATAGTCGAGTATCTCGACTATCAGATACCCGTTACTCAGCTAAAGGGACCAAAGGGAAATGGAGATATGCAAGCAGCAAAGCGAGATTGAAATGCGCCACCTACCGGCGGTAGACAGACTTAAGCGTTATGGGCGTTAGAGTGGGCGTAGCACATTTTTTTTTAATCAATCGATAGGTATTGATGAGACCAATACATTTCTGTTAAAATTTTGTATCTAGCATGAAAATTGTGAGCGCCACAGGTTTGGACGGTATGTGGGCGCTAGAGTGGGCGTGGCATATTCGAGTAACAAACTTGCGCTGCGTACAAAGCTACGGAATTTAAATCTGAAATCTAAATGCTCTATCTTTAATAGTTTCCGAGATATCCGCGTTCATACCTACGATTTTTTGAAGTTTGTGGGCGGTTTGTGGGCGTTAGAGTGGGCGTGGCACTCTACTGAAACAAACAAGCGCTGCGTAAAAAGCTCAGGAATCTGCACGCCAAATCTCAATAGCCTAGCTCTCATAGTTTCCGAGATCTCAAGCCAAAATAGGCCAATACATAAAGACACAATTAATAAGCATGCAAAGATTCTTGTAGATTGTAGGGCAGCAATAAAAAAACGAATTAGTCAAAATTATCTAAATTATTGATCAAATTACGTACAAATCTAATAACACTCAAAGATAGGTATAATTTAAATATATCGATACCGACAATTTTAAATACCCCTTTAACAACAGATCAAGAAATTGACCCAACGGAAAATGAAGATTCCGATTCGAGCGATGGAATTGAAACAAAAGAAAAAGATCTACATGATCTAACAATTCCTGCAGTTATAACAGTAACAGAAGCAGAAGAAGAAGATGATATAGAATCAGATGTAAGCGTGCAAGATCCAGCAGCCCAAAGGGCATATATAAAAGATATATTGAATGCCATCCCGGAATTTAACGGGCAAAATCTTCAAAGATTTATAACAGCCTTGAAGTTGGTTAACTTGACTAAAGGCACACTCGAAGATTTGGCTGTAGAAGTCATTAAATCCAAAATAATAGGACACTATAGTCGGCGAAACATCCGACGTAGTCAAAGCGAAAATGGCGAAAACAAGCCAGAAAGGCAAAACAGCAGAGAAATTTACATTAGAAATAGACAACTTACGAAAGCTCCTTGAAGCTTCGTACATTGACGAAGGACTACCAGCAGAACACGCTGACAAACTCAGCACAAAAGAAGCCATCTCCACAATGGTTAAAAACTGTGGGCATGGCCGACTAAAAACAATTTTAGAGGCAGGCAACTTCACAACTATGAATTAAGCCGTCACTAAGTACATACAATGCAGTACTGAAATGACAGACAATGCAAAATCAATATTTTGCACAAAAGGAAACAACTATCGCGGTAACAACTTCAGAAATAATTAATAATTAATTAATTATATTATTATAGAGGAAACAACCGTGGCGGAAACACCAATAACAACAGATATAATAACAACAACACCAATACAAATACAAACAGACAGAACAATAATAATGTCCGACAGGTACAAACCACGTCGGAAAACCAATAAAGACCCTTAAGATAAAAAACCCAGTAAAGAATACGGTTCATACTATCAATCTTAATTTCAATCTTTTTGTTTCACTTAAAACTGAACATACAAATAAATTATATACATTATTAGTTGATATAGGTGCAGACATCTCTTCAACAAAAAAGGAAGATAACTTCGGCAAGCCGAAGCTTGTATACACTTGCAGCTATAATTATTAAATTTAAAACAAGGAAGAACGCTATAGTCGAGTAGCTCGACTATCAGATACCCGATACTCAGCTAAAGGGACTAAAGGAAAATTGAAATATGCAAGCAGCAAATGCGCCACCTACCGGCGGTAGACAGATTTAAGCGTTGTGGGCGTTAAAGTGGGCGTGGAAAATTGTTTTTTAGATCAATCGATAGGTATTGACGAGACCAATACATTTCAGTTAAAATTTTTTATCTAGTACGAAAATTGTGGGCGCCACAGGCTTGGGCTGTTTTTGGGCGTCAGAGTGGGCGTGGCGCTGCGCTCAAACCTAAGGAGTCTAAATCTAACATTCCGTTTCTCTATCTTTGATATTTTTCGAGATATCCGCGTTCATACTTACGATTTTTTGAAGTTTGTAGGTGGTTTGTGGGCGTAAAAGTGGGCGTGGCAAACTTTTTTTTAGGTCAATCGGTAGGTATTGATGAGAACAATACATTTCAGTTAAAATTTGTATTCTAGCATCAAAACTGTATGAGCCACAGTTTTGGGCGGATTGTGGGCGTTAGAGTGGGCGTGGCACTCTTTTGAAATAAACTTGAGCTGCGCTGGAATCTCAGGAACCTGCATGCCTAATCACAGTATTGTAGCTCTTATAGTTTCCGAGATCTCAGCGTTCATACGGACAGACGGACATGGCTAGATCGACTCGGCTAGTGATCCTGATCAAGAATATATATACTTTATGGGGTCGGAAACGCTTCCTTCTGCCTGTTACATACTTTCCGACAAATCTAGTAAACCCTTTTACTCTACGAGTAACGGGTATAAAAATAACAAAAATATTATTGATAGCTAGCCTTCCATCCGAAAACCATAGTCTAGCTACAATACAACGTTTAAATGTAACAAATGATTCATAGCTAGCCTAACATCCCAAAACCATAGTTTAACAACAATACAACGCTTAAAAGTAACAAAAATTTGATTGATAGTTAGACTTACATCCCGAAACCGTAGTTTCGCTACAATACAACGTTTAAAAGTAACAAAAATACGATTGATAGCTAGCCTTACATCCCAAAACCATAGTTTAGATACAATACAACGTTTAAAAGTAACAAAAATATTATTGAATATTACATCCCAAAACTATAGTTTAGCTACAATACAACGTTTAAAAGTAATCAAAATATTATTGATAGCTGGCCTTACATCCCAAAACCAAAGTTTAGCTACAATACAAAAATATGATTGATAGCTAGCCTTACATCCCAAAACTATAGTTTAGCTACAATACAACGTTTAAAAGTAATCAAAATATTATTGATAGCTGACCTTACATCCCAAAACCAAAGTTTAGCTACAATACAACGTTTAAAAGTAACAAAAATATGATTGATAGGTAGCCTTACATCCCAAAACCATAGTTTCGCTACCATACAAGATTTAAAAGTTACAAAAATGTGATTGGTAGCTAGACTTACATCCCAAAACCATAGTTTAGGTATAATACAACTTTCAAAAGTAACAAAAATATAATTGATAGCTAGCCTTACATCCCAAAACCATAGTTTAGCTACAATACAACGTTTAAAAGTAACAAAAAATGATTGATATCTAGCCTTACATCGCAAAACCATAGTTTAGCTACAATACAACGTATAAAATTAACAAAAATATGATTTATAGCAAGCCTTACATCCCATAATCAAAGTTTTGCTACAATACAACGTTTAAAAGTAACAAAAATATGATTGATAGCTAGCCTTACATCCCAAAACCATAGTTTATTTTCAATACACCATTTAAAAGTAACAAAAATATGATTGATAGCTAGCCTTACATCTTAAAACCATAGTTTAGCTACAATACAACGTTTAAAAGTAACGAAAATATGATTGGTAGCTAGCCTTACATCCCAAAACCATAGTTTATCTACAATACAACAGTAGTAGGGAAAGATGCGTTCTGGGACAATTAGCATATTATTGGCCCCAAGTCCCCCCTCCCCCCTCACTAACGTTTTCGGGTTCTGGGGACAATAAGCATACTCCAATAAAATAAGTGATCTTAATGGACTTTGAACTCATAAAAATGTCACAATCATGTTTATAAAGAGTATACTTAATTGCTCCCATCGCCCCCACATCCCCATGTGACAATATTGACCATGTATCCTTTCCCTCATTATGTGCAATTAATAGTCAGGTGAGAAAGGTGCACGTGTGAAAGGTCGCACAACCATAGTATCCAAAGGTTGTTATCTTAGAGGAACATATCCGATCATGTTGGGGAAAGGTGTGATCACGTACCCTTTTGCCTCATTATCACAGGTGTTGCTGTGCACGTGAGTAAGGTCGCACACCCAAAGTATTTAAAGATGGTTATCTTAGAGGAACATGTCCGATCATGTTGGGGAATAATATTTTCTATGATTGTAAAATTAATTTAGAAATCAAAAGAACCCCAATAAAATAAATCTCACAAGTAAATGATTCTCAGATGTGGAATATTTTCAAACACACATTTTTGTTTCCGCCCCAGAATGTTTAACTGGTAAATTCTCTAAGATTCTCTCCTTTCCACAAATGGGTCATAAACATGTCATAAAAGGGATTCAAGCAAGAACTACCCGAACATGCGCACCTGTCCATTACCTGACCGCAATAAAAGGGGCACATGCACAAGCCTGAAGGCGCACGCTCATTGACAAGCGCAATAAAAGGGACACATGCACAATCCTGAAGGCGCACGCTCATTGACAAGATCATGGGCCTCACGCCAACGACCTCAGGGCTGACTGCTAGCTCTAATACGTCCCATAATAGGGGTTGAAATCACGACCGCGCAACAACTCGCAAGTAGCCGACATATGTTAGTGAAGGAAATATTTTCCTTTCCCCGTACCTGTAATTTTAACTCGAAATAAAAGTCAGAAGTTTATTTTGTAGCATAATAATACATTTATTCATTTATTTTGGTATTGCAAACATTTTTATTATATATAGAAATTAATTTTCAGTCTTCGTTCCGGCGATTTGTATAGAAGGAGCAGGCGCACGTTTCCGATGTCATCTCTGGATTACAAAATGTAAAGTGTTCACCATAATTCGTAGTTTTGAGATCATGTCCACCTCGATTCATGAACATAGTTTTTGGGTTTAGAAGGTATTGAAAATGCTGACCAATTATCTGTTTTTTAAATTGTTCAATTAATTGGACAATTTCCTCATGAAATTTCATTTTGTTAATTTTATTTTCTTGTAGGTCCTTACACATCCAGTCTCAACTTAAAAATGATGTATAAAAGTTATTTTATTGTTTTGGAGCTACTTTTAAAAAATGTCGAAATAATGTATGCATTGTTAAGAGCACAAACCCCGCCCTTAAGGTGTGTTTCACAATAGGGAAACTGGTTTCCTTTAAACCGGTTTAATGACGGACAGCCCATTTCCTCGATATTAATGAGCTGACGACTCACAAAAAACGTCTGTAGAAATCGTTTCTTTTCCACACCTTTACAAATAATTCGTTATCCGCTTGTAATTGTTCTTAGATACATTCGAGTTTGTGGAAAACAGTTTTCTCCATCGTTCCAAAAAGTTTTGTGATGTGTATTGGTTAACCAAATTGCAGTCTTTCGAGATTTTGTATTTAGCAAAGTAAAATCATATGGTGGTTCTATTAAAAAACTATTATTCAAGTTTGGATCTTTTTCGAATACAATTCCAATTTCCTTTAGAATAAAATTATTATTATTATCAAAGAAACCTTGAACATCAATGGAAACAGTATCTTTCAACATTTTTCTAATGTTAAACAACTCGTTGTACTAGTCCGTTTAATAGGTTATATTCAACTAAACGGTCGTGTTTAGTTCGTGTTTGGTTTTTCGCGGTTAGCCGACAATTTCACATTTCAGCTGTGTTAACTCCCATACCCCAATTTGGGGTTAACATATAATTCCCAACTCTGGAATGTGATTGGTAGGTTTACACAACTTTTAATAATATCGTACATCTTAATTTTTGCAAAATCGCTCAGAGTTACATGGGGAATTTTCCTGGTCTTATTCGTAATTTCCAGTCTAAAAGTTTGTTTATTTCTGGTTTGTTCAAGATTCACCAAGATTCTTAGTTAGCATCAACACTAGTTCGTGTTTACAATTTAACAAAACTTTTATATAATCCTCAGCCAATCCCAACAAATTTTTAAAGGTACAGAAAAGTTGAAGTGGGGTTCCGTAGAAATTTCGTCTCTACTGCTCCATCCAGAACTTAATAGGTATTGACTTTGAAGATTATCCAGAGATATACAATTTTTTAAGGTAGTAGTCATACCGACATAGTCTTGACATGTTGGACACGTTGTATTTAGTTGTTACCTAGCAGTATTTTGATGGTTACTTTCTATTTAGTCTGGTTTTTGGATGGTTACATTTTGTATAGTACCTGTACAGTACTTGGTTTTGGATGGTTACTATCTGTATAGTATCTGTAAAGTACTTGAAGTAAAGTACTTACTTACTAGATGGTAACTAAATGTTAACAAGTATTATGAGTTGCTATAGTCTCTTATTAAGAATTATCAAAGTACACAAGTTAAAGTTTCTAAGATGTGTTAGCCAAACACACTTGCAGTGAACTATCATAACCTGACCGTCATCAAAGTCACATGCCCAAGACCCAAGGACATTGAATAAAATACTTCCCCTTCATTGTACCTGTAGTTTTAATTACAGTCAGAAACATAATTTGTAGGATCATTAAATATTTTTTTATATATTTTATTATTGTAAACATATTTCATTAAATTCATAATTAATTATATTTTATGTATATTTGTATATAATTAATTTTCTTACTCCATCCCTCTGTAAGAAACATGTCGGTTATTAATCTTTGTTCCAAGCGCAGATTTTCGCTTGGTTCCCATAGATAGATGTAAAATAGTTCTCACAATGTAATCTTTCTCAGATGTTAAATTATATTTAAAGCATTCATTTGTTCTAACCCATAATAATATTATAACATATTTCGAAAGCATCATTAGCTAGCATAGGAGCGTCTTTCAATTTAATTTCCGATTCAAGTTTATGATAGAGGTGTTGGGACCTGGTAATATCGGTTTTTGTTGTCAACTATTTTTCTAGTTCTATTCTATTTGTATACTATTTGTATGCGTAAGGCATCATTGTCTAAGACTCTGAATAAGTTTAATAAACTCTTGAATTACAATACTCATCTCGTTTTCGTGATTCATGATGGCGGTTGAGCTGCTTGGACTTTGATTACTAGCTGTTGTTAACTGTTATAAGCTTTTATTAGATGGTTACTATCTGCTTGGTAGATGTCCGTTAGTTGCTTACTAGTTTTTATTAGCTGGTTACTAGATGTATACAAGTTGTTTACTAGCTGCTTAGTATCTGTTTTCTATATGTTTAGTATCTGTTTACTAATTTACTAATCATTATTAGCTGGTTACTAGTTGTTATTAACGTCTACGAGCTTTTATAGTCTTTTGTTAAGAATGATCAGAAATTCTTGATCACTAGACGACTTTCGATGTGAAGTTAAAACTTACACTCTGATTTTCAATGTGTTTGCTGTGTACGTGAGAAAGAACGTAAAGCCAAAATATCTCAAGATTGATATATAAATCTTAGAGGAACATGTCCGATTATGTTGGGGGAAGATGTATTCTGTGATTGTAAATTAAATTGTTCACAAGCTGTCTAAAAGCTGTTTAGAAGCTGTTTTGATAAACAATTTTGATTCATAATGACAGATATTAAGAATATATAATAATATCATCCACTTTAGCTGGAATATTGTTAAAATAAAACATTTCCATTTTTCATGTTCTTTTATCTTATGTAGGTATAATAAATGTAATCTTAACTTTGATAGCTAGCCTTACATCCAATAACTATAGTTATTAGCTACAATAAAATGTCTAGAAAGAACAAAATGTATGAATGTCAAAAAACGATTTAAAACTAACTATAATTGGGAAAGTAATTGAAATCACTCCGGCGTAATACAGTAAAAAACAAAAACACTGTGATTATCCCATTTCTATCACCATAACAAATGTGTATACCCACACCTAAATGACCAATTGTATCCTTTGTCCAAAAATGTCTGTGACTTTCACTTATAAATTTGTCACCGATAATTTAAATCCCATTAAGCAAACCACCCATTGCTTACCGTAACATAACCCCAGAGTCAAGTTGGTTACCTACAATAAACATAGGTGGTGGTGTAAGGGATTGCTAAAATGCCTCGACGCAGGCGCAAAGGTCATAAAAAATGGTTATGAAAAATCTAATTAGGAAAGTATTTTTATTTGCGAACCATTTATAACTGTTACCAACAACACAAGTAGTTATGTTACAAAGGATTTGCTTAAATGCCTCGACGCAGGCGCAAAGGTCAAGGTATTGGAAAAAATTCATGTAATATTATCCCTTCATAAAAAAGGTCATAAAATATATAATTAGGAAAGTATTTTTTACTTGCGAGCTTCCTCTACTTTATTTTCGTTATATTTCTGATCTTTTCCTAACTTTAGGTTGTTAAACATTTATCATTTTATGGGATTATTGAGCACCCGAAATCCCAGATATTAACTCATAACATGTAACTATCAGAATATAGTCAAAGATTTCAGACTCTAAAAAGACAAAATTTACCTACAATTCAATTTACCATCTACATTCCTTGGAGAAGAGTTTAGTATTTGCAGTTTAATTTTCTAATTTATTGATTACACATTCAGACACTGGTTTACAACCTCATAGAACTGACTCTCAAGGTATCTGTAATGCACAATATATTTCCGTCCCTTTTCTTCTAATCAATATTAAAAAATTTCAAAAACTGGTTTTGGAGTTCATTTTATTCTTAGCATTAAATTATTAAAAATTATTAAGCCAACAGAGATAATAATGTTTTTGTGATAATATCCCATGAATAATACAAAATTCTTATTTGTATATTTTCAAAATTATTTATTTCAGAAAATTATTCATTAATCGCATTCAAATAATATTCATAATATATCTTACAATTTTTTAGATTTATCAATACAGTTTCCCAATTATTAATACTAAATTTTATTGCATCATATCTATTTTTAAGATTAAATATTAAGATAGTGTCGTGCTCGCGAGACATAGCGCTGACCAACTCACATTGGTCTGCCTCACCATTAAATTTAAGACATTCTAAGTCTGATATTGAATCCCTTATAAGAAAAATCATCTCCTTAACTTCCAGTAGCAGTCGTGACTGCGGATTATTTTCGATTTCCGCATCGTGAAAATCAATTTGGTGTTGAAACTTGGTTGTCTCCATCATCAGCTCGGTTATTCGATTTTCCACGTTTTCAATATCAAAGAGATGGGAATCGATATGGTTTTCGCTCTGCAAATCCACCAAGCGCCATTTTAGGGAATTCCAACTCTTCTTTAGTTTCGTAATAGATACTACCGAATTGCCGTCGCGACTTCTTGGAAACCTTTAGGATTTCCTTAAAGTTTCTTATCTCGATCAACTAATCTTCATTGTTGATTTCAGTCATCTTTTGTCATTCGATTAAAATGTTGTACTGTTTTAGGTTTTGTAATCTCATCAACCAGGAAAAGACAGAACGTAGAATCCAGCAGGTACTTTATATCCACGGATCAAACCCCCTCCCCAAGAATCAAACCACCATCCCATGCGATTGGCTTAAGTAAAACCATTGTGTGAGAATATTTAAAAGGGTAAGACGAGATCGTTGACTCAGATAGACAACATGCATTCAGTTAAAATAAATAACTTTCTGAATGTATTTGACGGAATTCTGTTCAATGCACACTATGTTCGGCTCCAGTTCATACAATCAAAACTCTTTGAATGTGATGGAGGTAATATGAAAATATCTATTCATGGAAATCATATGAACACCTGCGTGTGGAGCAATGATGCAGCCACCGAGGGAGTTGATACTTGTGTATGCCATCGAATTTCGGATTACAAAAAGGAAGCACTCAACATTATGAATATATACTATAATCTTGAAAAAAGAATGAAAAAGATTAAATAACGTAAAAAACACGTTCGCAATACCAAAATAAATGAATAAATGTATTATTATGCTACAAAATACACTTCTGACTTTTTATTTCGAGTTAAATTTACAGGTATGGAGAATGGAAAATATTTCCTTGACTGAGATATGTCGGCTACTTGCGAGTTGTTGCGCAGTCGTGATTTCAACCCCTATTTTGGGAACGTATTAGAGCTAGCAGTCAGCCCTGAGGTCGTTGGCGTGAGGCCCATGATCTTGTCAATGAGCGTGCGCCTTTAGGCTTGTGCATGTGTCCCTTTTATTGCGCTTGTCAATGAGCGTGCGCCTTCAGGCTTGTGCATGTGTCCCTTTTATTGCGCTTGTCAATGAGCGTGCGCCTTCAGGCTTGTGCATGTGTCCCTTTTATTGCGGTCAGGTAATGGACAGGTGCGCATGTTCGGGTAGCTCTTGCTTGAATCCCTTTTATGACATGTTTATGACCCATTTGTGGAAAGGAGAGAATCTTAGAGAATTTACCAGTTAAACGTTCTGGGGCGGAAACTAAATGTGTGTTTGAAACTATTTCACATCTGAGAATCATTAACTTGTGAGATTTATTTTATTGAGGTTCTTTTGATTTCTAAATTAGTTTTACAATCATAGAAAACATTATTCCCCAACATGATCGGACATGTTCCTCTAAGATAACCATCTTTGAATACCTTGGGTGTGCGACCTTTCACACGTGCACAGCAACACCTGTGATAATGAGGCAAAAGGGTACGTGATCACACCTTTCCCCAACATGATCGGATATGTTCCTGTAAGATAACAACCTTTGGATACTATGGTTGTGCGACCTTTCACACGTGCACCTTTCTCACCTGACTATTAATTGCACATAATGAGGGGAAGGATACATGATCAATATTGTCACATGGTGATGTGGGGGCGATGGGGGTAATTAAGTATACTCTTTATAGACATGATCGTGACATTTTTATGAGTTCAAAGTCCATTAAAATCACTTAATTTATTGGATTATGCTAATTGTCCCAGAACCCGCATAGGTTAATGAGGGGGAGGGGGGGCTTGGGGCCATTAATATGCTAATTGTCCCAGAATCCGCGTTTCCATACTACTCGCGTTTTAAATCAAATCGAATTTTGCAAAGAAGTGCTAAGTCCACGTGTGAATATATATATGCACCATATCGGGCTTAATAACCGCCCAACAAGACAAAAGACTAATAAGTAAACCACCACAAAGCTATTTCCAAACGCCCAAAGTGGCTGGCGTAATTTAGCTGGCACCGATCGCAACATCCAACTTATAGTTGAACAACTAATTAGGTGAGCATAGGGAATTTAATATTTTTCAATAATTGTGTACTAATGGATAAACGAAAGTAGGAGTGCGCAGCGCTATTTGATAAAATCGCCTGGTGCTCGTTTTGGCCCACTCTGGCTGCCAACACGTGGAGCGGGACTACTCGAGCCGAGCCACATACAGTTTACCAGTGCAAATTTAAGTTTCGAGCCAAGCTTCCCAACCGTTGTAAGACGAAGGAAAACTTAAGGTAAATAAAAGTAAACCCAGCCTTGACCAGTTAGTTATTATGTTTGCCGTTCCTAGATTGATACACGTGTTGTTCGCCATATTCTCCTGACCAGTTGCGAGTAACCTAACCCCGGACTGATGGTTAGCCATCGACACGTCCAACACGAGCGTATCGCGGATAAGCAGACACCCGGGACTCTTTTTCTAGCTGTTGAATCTGCCGCCTCGCAGCTAAGGATTCACTCCCGATCTCGGCAGCCGATCTGACTGTTGCATCGCTTTTGTAGTTTTTAGAATAGATTTAAATTTTATAGAAATTAAGCTTATTACACGGGTACAGTATGTATATTTGGACTTAGATTGACTGTTAACTAATAATATTTTGTAGTTCACTCAGCATACACACATCCTCGTTTACACACACCGTCCACAGGCCTGTCGACTGCACTGGAAACAGATTTAAAGTATTCATGTTGTAAGTACGGCATAGCCAACCGTCTGTTAACATCAATCTGAGCCAAGTAATATAACTATAGAATAACTATAGATTCAAGTTTCGACACCCGTGCTATTTTGTTGAAGACTACCTTTTTTCTTTTTTAAACTTAATTGTTAACGTAAATTTTTGAATGCAGAACATAAATGAAGTCATTTGTACCCATTATATGGTTAATCTGCCATGGGCAAGCTAACGTTAAGAAAATCATAAGCAGCCGCCATGGGCAACTTATCTTTAATTGAATTTTGGTACGTATTTGAGAATGAAGTACAAATGAAGTGAATTTGTTTGCGAATTGGGACACCTGAAGTAACTGTGCATCAGTAATAAGGGCATCTGCAATTCCTCACACTTAGTATTAAATTAGATTCTTTGAGCTTTGGTTTAGTTATTCAATAGTTCCCTACTCTGTCTACTATTTAAGTTTATGTGACGGCGCGGTTCTCTAGGTAGCGAAACCCCACTCCCATTTTCCCTGAGCACAGCCGACCCTGTAGGCAGAGTACGCTGCCAGATAGCCGCACACATTGCCGTGTTCGTTACATATTCTTTGGCGCCCAACGTGGGGCGATCGGAAATCAGGAAAATACCGTATCTTGAGAAGATAACAGAGTTAATTTTTTCGTGTCGCTACCCAATGCAATATTCTAAAGTAAAATCCAATTTTTTTGTATAGTTTCCAAATTTGAGCCTTAATGTGATACTTTGGAATTCAGACATCGCGCGTTCTTGCAGGTGCTGAACCTAGATTATGTTATCGCTCAATCCTAATTCCCATATCAACCATAAATGAATTGCTCCGGAATGTGAGATTTGGGGAAAAGCTCGAATTCGCACCAAGCAACATTATTCTTTTATTAATCACATTTGATACACCTAAGAAAAGTCATTAGAGATTTACTTTGTTGGAAATTTCTAGCAAGTACTCATGATTATATTTTTAGAGATCAAACATTAAGTCATTACTGGTTTGAGATTTGTTTAGCTGAATAGTTTTTGGAAAGACACTCAGCAGTAGTGCACTTGCTTCCTAATATTAAAAGTCTTTTGCTCAACAGAAACCCTAATTTTATATTAATATTCATTTGATGCACGGTAACTAAAGGATAGTCCCAATTTTAAATCAGAGTTTTTTATATTTACAATATTTGAGAAATTATTATAATACTACAACATGTCAGTTCAGCCTAATCGAGACGAGGTTGCAGATAGTGGAGATGAAGGTTCTCTTTGTATTATTTGCAATGATACTATGGTAATAGATACTGAACTTGCAGAAACCCCTTGTAGACATAAATTTCACAGAACATGCGTGGTACTGTGGTTAGGAACTAATGAAACTTATCCGCTTTGCCGAAGTGCTTGTACCCTGGTACAACTGATAACCTTTCCTGCTGCTCAACCGAATAGGTCTACTAATGATACTAATAGGGAAGTTCGAGGTGCTTCTGCCAATCAAGCTACTGGTGCCGTTAACCGAACTAGACCAAACACAAGAGCGAATTCCCATCAGAACTCAACGAATCAGAGAGCACACTCTAGGTTGAGAAGCCAAAACACATAGATCAACTGAACGTTCTAGCATTTCCGAAACTCGAGTACAGCAGTTAATCACAGACTCCTTAGAAACCTTTCGCGTTAGCATGGTTGCAGCAGTAGCGGATGAGATCAGTAATACGATGCGAAACCTTCAGTTGGCTAATAATTCCTAAAATCTGCGAAATAATATCCCTGTAGAAAATCCTGGTAACTTAAATCGATCCAATGCAAGCAGAGTTGATAGTAATCAAGGCTCTAGTATACGATTGCCTTCAGGTGATCCTTTGACACAAGCCGTTTATCGTCCTGACAAAGTTTCAAGCGTTATTTCTAATTGGAATGTGAAATTTACTGGCATGGCAAATGACATGCCTGTTGAAGACTTCATCTATAGGATAAATAGTTTGACTATACAATGTCTAAGCGCAAACTGGAATTTGCTATACCAATTTGCCAACGTACTATTTTCCGGACCAGCTTTACAATTTTACTGGCGTTTCCAGAGAACTTCAAGTGAACCGAATTGGTTTCACCTGTGTACAAGTCTCCGTGAACGGTATAGAGAACAGCGCACTGACGAAAAGATTAAAGACTCTCTTCGACATAGGAAGCAGAAAAGCGGAGAAAATTTTGAAGATTTTCTAGATGCTATCCTAACGATTGCAGATGCTTTGCGTGAGCCTATGTCCGACAGTGAACTAGTTACCAACGTTAAAAAGAACCTTAAACCTGAATTACGACTAGAATTATTACATGTTTTGACCCCAAACATTGCCTCCTTAAGAGCAGAGTGCCACAAACACGAACGATTTCTCATTAGCATGGCAGGTAGATCGGCAGCCCGGCTTCCTCCAAACCGGCGATTTGTAAATGAGCTAGTGCAGGTTGAAGAGCCTAGGGAAGAAGAGAATTATCAAACATTGAACGACGTAGAAATAAATGCGATGCGCGATGCTGAGCGTTATAAATGTTGGAATTGTGAGGAAACCGGACACAGATATCATGATTGCCTCAAAGCCAGACGCATATTTTGCTATGGGTGTGGTCGTCTTGACACTTATAAGCCTAGTTGATTGAAATGTAATCCCCCGTCGGAAAACTCGTAAGAGGATGTCCATCAATTCTGACTGGTGGATATCCTGTTTCAAACTCAGCATCAATAGTAGGTATTAATCATCTTCCATCTTCTAATTTAAGTAACTCTCAACCTGACTCGACAACATATAACCCAGAATTAGACAAACCCAACTGTATGTTAATTAAAAACACTACAGAGCCCTCACGAAACTTTAAAATTATCCCCTACCATGAAAGAGTACGTAACTATTATCAACGCAGAGCGGAAATATTTACACTACGAATTAATTCCGCCAACAAATCTCGATCGGCTAATCGAATGTGTTCATTTTGGAAATAGCAGCGAAAAATGAAGAAATATGTCGTATCCTCTATTGTTAGGCAGGACAATGACAACCGTCCTTACATCGCTTTGGAATTATTTAACAAAACCTTCTTGGCCTTGCTTGATAGTGGAGCTAACAAATGCCTAGTAGGTGGTAAATTGGCTAAGCTTATTCCTACAGATCATCCAGGGTTAAGGAAGTTAAAATGTTATGTTCGTACAGCCGACGGACAAAATCAAAACGTCACCGCTACCATTGTCGTTCCGATTCACTATAACTCCTTATCTCAGGATGTAGAGTTTTTAATAGTACCCAGTATTAAACAAGATATAATCTGCGGAATGGATTTTTGGAAACTATTTGGTCTTCGAATATCCAGTCCAACGACTATTTCCGAAATTTCTGACTCCAATGATTTAAGTGACACAGTCTTGCTTAATGCAACCGACCGAAACCGATTACAAGCTGTTCTCGAATTCTTTCCATCGTCTGAAAAAAGTGGTTTAGGTAAAACAACCCTAATTGAACATCATATTGACACCGGTGCAGCAAAAGCAATTAAGCAAAGATATTACAACCTATCTCCAGCCAAAGAGCTTCAGTTATGCCAAGAAGTAGACCGCATGATTAGTCCGGGAGTACTAGAAGAAGCGCCCGCGTCCTCATGGTCTTTTCCGGCAGTCTTGGTCGTAAAACC
The DNA here is from genome assembly GCF_014743375.2 of Drosophila subpulchrella. Classification (NCBI taxonomy): domain Eukaryota; kingdom Metazoa; phylum Arthropoda; class Insecta; order Diptera; family Drosophilidae; genus Drosophila; species Drosophila subpulchrella. The sequence continues at coordinate 1,442,032 of NW_023665571.1, forward strand.
AAGCAAAGTGAGAATTTGCTTAGATTCTAGGAAGCTTAATTCTGTTACAGTAAAGGATGCTTATCCTACTCCTCTTATTAAAGGTTTACTAAGTCGCTTACCTCCAGTACACTGCATATCGAAAATTGATTTAAAAGATGCGTTTTGGCAGATATGTCTAGACGAAGAATCGAAACCAAAAACCGCAATAACTATACCCAACCGTCCTTTATATCAACTTACGCGAATGCCATTCGGACTAACTAATGCTCCGAAAACACTTTGTAGACTTATGGATAAAGTAATACCTTATAGAATGAAATCACACGTGATGGTATATTTAGATGACCTATTAGTCATGTCTTCAAGTTTCGAAGAGCATCTTTCTCATCTGGCCGAAGTCGCTACGCAACTTCGAAAGGCAGGTCTTACTATTAATATCGCCAAAAGTCAGTTTTGCTTAAAGAAAATCGACTACTTAGGGTACATTGTTGGAGAGGGAACTTTGCAAGTGAATCCCAATAAAGCAACCGCCGTGTCCAACTTTCCTGTTCCAAAAACCAAACGTCAACTTAAGAGATTCCTCGGGATGACCGGTTGGTATCAACGGTTTATTAACCAATATTCGGAACAAACCTTCCACCTAACCGAGTTGTTGCGAGGAAAAGAATTTCACTGGAATGATAACGCCCAAGTTTCTTTTGAACAATTGAAAAAGGCTCTGACCACTGCTCCATTATTAGTACATCCTAATTACGAAAAACCGTTTATAGTGCAGTGTGATGCCTCGATCAATGGTGTGGGAGCGCTTCTAGCTCAAAGTGATGAAAACGGAATAGAACGCCCTATAGCATATATGTCTAAGAAGCTTAATTTACTGTTGTGACTGATCATGCAAGTCTCCGATGGCTTATGACGCAGCAAGACCTTCAAGGAAGACTTGCTAGGTGGGCACTCAAACTTCAAGGATTTAATTTTAGCATAGAACATCGTCGAGGGAGTGAAAATGTAGTAGCCGATGCCATTTCAAGATCTTTTGAATAGGATGAAGGCCTTGCCACAATTGATATCGATTTCACCCAGAAATTGATGTGGAATCCGAATTCTTTCAATCCTCCAGCTATTCGCAACTTAAAGAAAAGTTAACGCAGTCTCAACTACCGGATTTTCAAGTAATAGATGGTTTTCTTTATCACCGGGTTGGTTTCTCTAACAGTTCCTCCGAGCATCCGGAAGACTCCTGGAAGCTTGTGGCTCCGGTCGAGCTTAGAGAAGGTGTAATCAAGGCAGCTCACGATCAGCCGTCTTCTTCTCATTGCGGTATATCTAAATGTTTGGAAAATATTCGAAGAAAGTTTTACTGGCCGCGTATGGTTGTAGACGTTCGCAATTACATCACAAACTGTGAGATTTGTAGGACTACAAAATACCCCACGCAGAAACTTAAACCACCAATAGGACAACAAATTGTTAGCGAACGAGTATTTCAAAGACTCTATATAGACTTTATTGGTCCCTTCCCAAGGACGAAAAGAGGTAATATAGGAATCTTTATAGTACTCGATCATCTATCGAAATTCACGTTTCTTAAACCGGTAAAGAAGTTTACAACTCAAGTCGTCGTGTCATACCTGAAAGAGGAAATTTTTGATTGTTACGGAACGCCTCAGGTTATAGTAAGCGATAATGGTTCGCAATTCAAAAGTCATGAATTTTCTTCTTTTCTTTCTAAGCATGGCATTACCCACACGTGCACCGCAGCCTATTCGCCGCAGTCCAATGCCGCAGAAAGAGTTAATAGGTCTATTAATGCTGCATTGAGAGCCTATACCCGATCCGATCAGAGAGAATGGGATAGATATCTTAGTAGTATAAACTGTTCTCTGCGTCGTCATATACACCAGTCAATAGCTGAATCTCCATTCTTTGTTGTTTTCGGGCAGCATATGATTTGTCACGGAAAAGATTATAAATTACTCAAAACTCTCAATTTGCTTTATGAAAGTTCCTTACGACTAAACCGACAAGACCAATTCTCTACGTTACGTTTTGACCTCCAAAAGCATTTAGACAAAGCTTATGAAAAGAATGAGCAATCCTATAACCTCCGATCTAGGCCTCGATCTTTTCAGGTAGGAGACGAGGTAATTAAACGAAACTTCGCCCTTAGCAATGCCGCCGACCACTTTAATGCTAAGCTTGCACCGGTAGGAATAAAGGTCCGTGTCAAGCAAAGACTGGGAAACTCTCTCTATTTACTTGAGGATTTAATCGGAAAGGAATTAGGAACATATCATGCAAAGGATATTTGGTAACAGTAGACACCCTTTTTCAGGTTTTATCTTTGTCATAAAGACTAAAGATTAATCCTGGGCTGTAGGGGTGTGAAATTATTAGGAAAAGATTCTTGTATTTTTTTAAAATATAAAATAGCGCTACTGGTTCCGCAACCTGGTGGCAACCACACATCCTAGAAAATACTAAACGATAATTTCGTATTTTCTAACACTGCTTGTCAGAGGGCTTGCACCCGCCATTTGCGTTTTTTCGTTCTCTTATTTCTGATCTTTCGGCCAAAGCACACGCGTTTTAAATCAAATCGAATTTTGCAAAGAAGTGCTAAGTCCACGTGTGAATATATATTTGCACCATATCGGGCTTAACAACCGCCCAACAAGACAAAAGACTAATAAGTAAACCACCACAAAGCTATTTCCAAACGCCCAAAGTGGCTGGCGTAATTTAGCTGGCACCGATCGCAACATCCAACTTATAGTTGAAAAACTAATTAGGTGAGCATAGGGAATTTAATATTTTTCAATAATTGTGTACTAATGGATAAACGAAAGTAGGAGTGCGCAGCGCTATTTGATCAAATCGCCTAGTGCTCGTTTTGGCCCACTCTGGCTGCCAACACGTGGAGCGGGACTACTCGAGCCGAGCCACATACAGTTTACCAGTGCAAATTTAAGTTTCGAGCCAAGCTTCCCAACCGTTGTAAGACGAAGGAAAACTTAAGGTAAATAAAAGTAAACCCAGCCTTGACCAGTTAGTTATTATGTTTGCCGTTCCTAGATTGATACACGTGTTGATCGCCATATTCTCCTGACCAGTTGCGAGTAACCTAACCCCGGACTGATGGTTAGCCATCGATACGTCCAACACGAGCGTATCGCGGATAAGCAGACACCCGGGACTCTTTTTCTAGCTGTTGAATCTGCCGCCTCGCAGCTAAGGATTCACTCCCGATCTCGGCAGCCGATCTGACTGTTGCATCGCTTTTGTAGTTTTTAGAATAGATTTAAATTTTATAGAAATTAAGCTTATTACACGGGTACAGTATGTATATTTGGACTTAGATTGACTGTTAACTAATAATATTTTGTAGTTCACTCAGCATACACACATCCTCGTTTACACACACCGTCCACAGGCCTGTTGACTGCACTGGAAACAGATTTAAAGTATTCATGTTGTAAGTACGGCATAGCCGACCGTCTGTTAACATCAATCTGAGCCAAGTAATATAACTATAGAATAACTATAGATTCAAGTTTCGACACCCGTGCTATTTTGTTGAAGACTACCTTTTTTCTTTTTTAAACTTAATTGTTAACGTAAATTTTTGAATGAAGAACATAAATGAAGTCATTTGTACCCATTATATGGTTAATCTGCCATGGGCAAGCTAACGTTAAGAAAATCATAAGCAGCCGCCATGGGCAACTTATCTTTAATTGAATTTTGGTACGTATTTGAGAATGAAGTACAAATGAAGTGAATTTGTTTGCGAATTGGGACACCTGAAGTAACTGTGCATCAGTAATAAGGGCATCTGCAATTCCTCACACTTAGTATAAAATTAGATTCTTTGAGCTTTGGTTTAGTTATTCAATAGTTCCCTACTCTGTCTACTATTTAAGTTTATGTGACGGCGCGGTTCTCTAGGTAGCAAAACCCCACTCCCATTTTCCCTGAGCACAGCCGACCCTGTAGGCAGAGTACGCTGCCAGATAGCCGCACACATTGCCGTGTTCGTTACATATTCTTTGGCGCCCAACGTGGGGCGATCGGAAATCAGGAAAATACCGTATCTTGAGAAGATAACAGAGTTAATTTTTTCGTGTCGCTACCCAATGCAATATTCTAAAGTAAAATCCAATTTTTTTGTATAGTTTCCAAATTTGAGCCTTAATGTGATACTTTGGAATTCAGACATCGCGCGTTCTTGCAGGTGCTGAACCTAGATTATGTTATCGCTCAATCCTAATTCCCATATCAACCATAAATGAATTGCTCCGGAATGTGAGATTTGGGGAAAAGCTCGAATTCGCACCAAGCAACATTATTCTTTTATTAATCACATTTGATACACCTAAGAAAAGTCATTAGAGATTTACTTTGTTGGAAATTTCTAGCAAGTACTCATGATTATATTTTTAGAGATCAAACATTAAGTCATTACTGGTTTGAGATTTGTTTAGCTGAATAGTTTTTGGAAAGACACTCAGCAGTAGTGCACTTGCTTCCTAATATTAAAAGTCTTTTGCTCAACAGAAACCCTAATTATACCCGTTACTCGTAGAGTAAAAGGGTATACTAGATTCGTCGGAAAGTATGTAACAGGCAGAAGGAAGCGTTTCCGACCCCATAAAGTATATATATTCTTGATCAGGATCACTAGCCGAGTCGATCTAGCCATGTCCGTCTGTCCGTCTGTCCGTCTGTCCGTCTGTCCGTCTGTCCGTCTGTCCGTCTGTCCGTCTGTCCGTCTGTCCGTCTGTCTGTCCGGATGAACGCTGAGATCTTGGAAACTATGAGAGCTAGGCTATTGAGATTTGGCGAGCAGATTCCTGAGCTTCTTACGCAGCGCAAGTTTGTTTCAGTAGAGTGCCACGCCCACTCTAACGCCCACAAACCGCCCAAAACTGTGGCTTCTACAGTTTTGATGCTAGAGTAAAAATTTAAACTGAAATGAATTGCTCTTAGCAATACCTATCGATTGGCTCAAAAAAAAGTTTGCCACGCCCACTTGGACGCCCACAAACCGCCCACAAACTTCAAAAAATCGTAAATATGAACGCGGATATCTCGGAAACTATCAAAGATAGAGTATTGGGATTTCAGATTTAGATTCCGTAGCTTTGTACGCAGCGCAGGTTTGTTATGCGAATATGCCACGCCCACTCTACCGCCCACAAACCGCCCAAGCCTGTGGCGCTCAAAATTTTTATGCTCGATAAAAAATTTTAACTGAAATGTATTGGTCTCGTCAATACCTATCGATTGATCCAAAAAAAAATTTGCCACGCCTACCCTAACGCCCACAATGCTTAAATCTGTCTTCCGCCGGTAGGTGGCGCATTTAAATCTCGCTTTGCTGCTTGCATATCTCCATTTACCTTTGGTCCCTTTAGCTGAGTAACGGGTATCTGATAGTCGAGGTACTCGACTATAGCGTTCTTCCTTGTTTTATATTAATATTCATTTGATGCACGGTAACTAAAGGATAGTCCCAATTTTAAATCAGAGTTTTTTATATTTACAATATTTGAGAAATTATTATAATACTACAACATGTCAGTTCAGCCTAATCGAGACGAGGTTGCAGATAGTGGAGATGAAGGTTCTCTTTGTATTATTTGCAATGATACTATGGTAATAGATACTGAACTTGCAGAAACCCCTTGTAGACATAAATTTCACAGAACATGCGTGGTACTGTGGTTAGGAACTAATGAAACTTATCCGCTTTGCCGAAGTGCTTGTACCCTGGTACAACTGATAACCTTTCCTGCTGCTCAACCGAATAGGTCTACTAATGATACTAATAGGGAAGTTCGAGGTGCTTCTGCCAATCAAGCTACTGGTGCCGTTAACCGAACTAGACCAAACACAAGAGCGAATTCCCATCAGAACTCAACGAATCAGAGAGCACACTCTAGGTTGAGAAGCCAAAACACATAGATCAACTGAACGTTCTAGCATTTCCGAAACTCGAGTACAGCAGTTAATCACAGACTCCTTAGAAACCTTTCGCGTTAGCATGGTTGCAGCAGTAGCGGATGAGATCAGTAATACGATGCGAAACCTTCAGTTGGCTAATAATTCCTAAAATCTGCGAAATAATATCCCTGTAGAAAATCCTGGTAACTTAAATCGATCCAATGCAAGCAGAGTTGATAGTAATCAAGGCTCTAGTATACGATTGCCTTCAGGTGATCCTTTGACACAAGCCGTTTATCGTCCTGACAAAGTTTCAAGCGTTATTTCTAATTGGAATGTGAAATTTACTGGCATGGCAAATGACATGCCTGTTGAAGACTTCATCTATAGGATAAATAGTTTGACTATACAATGTCTAAGCGCAAACTGGAATTTGCTATACCAATTTGCCAACGTACTATTTTCCGGACCAGCTTTACAATTTTACTGGCGTTTCCAGAGAACTTCAAGTGAACCGAATTGGTTTCACCTGTGTACATGTCTCCGTGAACGGTATAGAGAACAGCGCACTGACGAAAAGATTAAAGACTCTCTTCGACATAGGAAGCAGAAAAGCGGAGAAAATTTTGAAGATTTTCTAGATGCTATCCTAACGATTGCAGATGCTTTGCGTGAGCCTATGTCCGACAGTGAACTAGTTACCAACGTTAAAAAGAACCTTAAACCTGAATTACGACTAGAATTATTACATGTTTTGACCCCAAACATTGCCTCCTTAAGAGCAGAGTGCCACAAACACGAACGATTTCTCATTAGCATGGCAGGTAGATCGGCAGCCCGGCTTCCTCCAAACCGGCGATTTGTAAATGAGCTAGTGCAGGTTGAAGAGCCTAGGGAAGAAGAGAATTATCAAACATTGAACGACGTAGAAATAAATGCGATGCGCGATGCTGAGCGTTATAAATGTTGGAATTGTGAGGAAACCGGACACAGATATCATGATTGCCTCAAAGCCAGACGCATATTTTGCTATGGGTGTGGTCGTCTTGACACTTATAAGCCTAGTTGATTGAAATGTAATCCCCCGTCGGAAAACTCGTAAGAGGATGTCCATCAATTCTGACTGGTGGATATCCTGTTTCAAACTCAGCATCAATAGTAGGTATTAATCATCTTCCATCTTCTAATTTAAGTAACTCTCAACCTGACTCGACAACATATAACCCAGAATTAGACAAACCCAACTGTATGTTAATTAAAAACACTACAGAGCCCTCACGAAACTTTAAAATTATCCCCTACCATGAAAGAGTACGTAACTATTATCAACGCAGAGCGGAAATATTTACACTACGAATTAATTCCGCCAACAAATCTCGATCGGCTAATCGAATGTGTTCATTTTGGAAATAGCAGCGAAAAATGAAGAAATATGTCGTATCCTCTATTGTTAGGCAGGACAATGACAACCGTCCTTACATCGCTTTGGAATTATTTAACAAAACCTTCTTGGCCTTGCTTGATAGTGGAGCTAACAAATGCCTAGTAGGTGGTAAATTGGCTAAGCTTATTCCTACAGATCATCCAGGGTTAAGGAAGTTAAAATGTTATGTTCGTACAGCCGACGGACAAAATCAAAACGTCACCGCTACCATTGTCGTTCCGATTCACTATAACTCCTTATCTCAGGATGTAGAGTTTTTAATAGTACCCAGTATTAAACAAGATATAATCTGCGGAATGGATTTTTGGAAACTATTTGGTCTTCGAATATCCAGTCCAACGACTATTTCCGAAATTTCTGACTCCAATGATTTAAGTGACACAGTCTTGCTTAATGCAACCGACCGAAACCGATTACAAGCTGTTATCGAATTCTTTCCATCGTCTGAAAAAAGTGGTTTAGGTAAAACAACCCTAATTGAACATCATATTGACACCGGTGCAGCAAAAGCAATTAAGCAAAGATATTACAACCTATCTCCAGCCAAAGAGCTTCAGTTATGCCAAGAAGTAGACCGCATGATTAGTCTGGGAGTACTAGAAGAAGCGCCCGCGTCCTCATGGTCTTTTCCGGCAGTCTTGGTCGTAAAACCAAGCAAAGTGAGAATTTGCTTAGATTCTAGGAAGCTTAATTCTGTTACAGTAAAGGATGCTTATCCTACTCCTCTTATTAAAGGTTTACTAAGTCGCTTACCTCCAGTACACTGCATATCGAAAATTGATTTAAAAGATGCGTTTTGGCAGATATGTCTAGACGAAGAATCGAAACCAAAAACCGCAATAACTATACCCAACCGTCCTTTATATCAATTTACGCGAATGCCTTTCGGACTAACTAATGCTCCGAAAACACTTTGTAGACTTATGGATAAAGTAATACCTTATAGAATGAAATCACACGTGATGGTATATTTAGATGACCTATTAGTCATGTCTTCAAGTTTCGAAGAGCATCTTTCTCATCTGGCCGAAGTCGCTACGCAACTTCGAAAAGCAGGTCTTACTATTAATATCGCCAAAAGTCAGTTTTGCTTAAAGAAAATCGACTACTTAGGGTACATTGTTGGAGAGGGAACTTTGCAAGTGAATCCCAATAAAGCAACCGCCGTGTCCAACTTTCCTGTTCCAAAAACCAAACGTCAACTTAAGAGATTCCTCGGGATGACCGGTTGGTATCAACTGTTTATTAACCAATATTCGGAACAAGCCTTTCTTTTGAACAATTGAAAAAGGCTCTGACCACTGCTCCATTATTAGTACATCCTAATTACGAAAAACCGTTTATAGTGCAGTGTGATGCCTCGATCAATGGTGTGGGAGCGCTTCTAGCTCAAAGTGATGAAAACGGAATAGAACGCCCTATTGCATATATGTCTAAGAAGCTTAATAGATCTCAAAGGAATTACTCTACTACGGAACTTGAATGCTTAGCAGTAGTTTTAGCTATTAAAAGATTTCGAATGTATATTGAGGTGCATGCAAGTCTCCGATGGCTTATGACGCAGCAAGACCTTCAAGGAAGACTTGCTAGGTGGGCACTCAAACTTCAAGGATTTAATTTTAGCATAGAACATCGTCGAGGGAGTGAAAATGTAGTAGCCGATGCCATTTCAAGATCTTTTGAATAGGATGAAGGCCTTGCCACAATTGATATCGATTTCACCCAGAAATTGATGTGGAATCCGAATTCTTTCAATCCTCCAGCTATTCGCAACTTAAAGAAAAGTTAACGCAGTCTCAACTACCGGATTTTCAAGTAATAGATGGTTTTCTTTATCACCGGGTTGGTTTCTCTAACAGTTCCTCCGAGCATCCGGAAGACTCCTGGAAGCTTGTGGCTCCGGTCGAGCTTAGAGAAGGTGTAATCAAGGCAGCTCACGATCAGCCGTCTTCTTCTCATTGCGGTATATCTAAATGTTTGGAAAATATTCGAAGAAAGTTTTACTGGCCGCGTATGGTTGTAGACGTTCGCAATTACATCACAAACTGTGAGATTTGTAGGACTACAAAATACCCCACGCAGAAACTTAAACCACCAATAGGACAACAAATTGTTAGCGAACGAGTATTTCAAAGACTCTATATAGACTTTATTGGTCCCTTCCCAAGGACGAAAAGAGGTAATATAGGAATCTTTATAGTACTCGATCATCTATCGAAATTCACGTTTCTTAAACCGGTAAAGAAGTTTACAACTCAAGTCGTCGTGTCATACCTGAAAGAGGAAATTTTTGATTGTTACGGAACGCCTCAGGTTATAGTAAGCGATAATGGTTCGCAATTCAAAAGTCATGAATTTTCTTCTTTTCTTTCTAAGCATGGCATTACCCACACGTGCACCGCAGCCTATTCGCCGCAGTCCAATGCCGCAGAAAGAGTTAATAGGTCTATTAATGCTGCATTGAGAGCCTATACCCGATCCGATCAGAGAGAATGGGATAGATATCTTAGTAGTATAAACTGTTCTCTGCGTCGTCATATACACCAGTCAATAGCTGAATCTCCATTCTTTGTTGTTTTCGGGCAGCATATGATTTGTCACGGAAAAGATTATAAATTACTCAAAACTCTCAATTTGCTTTATGAAAGTTCCTTACGACTAAACCGACAAGACCAATTCTCTACGTTACGTTTTGACCTCCAAAAGCATTTAGACAAAGCTTATGAAAAGAATGAGCAATCCTATAACCTCCGATCTAGGCCTCGATCTTTTCAGGTAGGAGACGAGGTAATTAAACGAAACTTCGCCCTTAGCAATGCCGCCGACCACTTTAATGCTAAGCTTGCACCGGTAGGAATAAAATAAATAAAGTGTCAAGCAAAGACTGGGAAACTCTCTCTATTTACTTGAGGATTTAAACGGAAAGGAATTAGGAACATATCATGCAAAGGATATTTGGTAACAGTAGACACCCTTTTTCAGGTTTTATCTTTGTCATAAAGACTAAAGATTAATCCTGGGCTGTAGGGGTGTGAAATTATTAGGAAAAGATTCTTGTATTTTTTTAAAATATAAAATAGCGCTACTGGTTCCGCAACCTGGTGGCAACCACACATCCTAGAAAATACTAAACGATAATTTCGTATTTTCTAACACTGCTTGTCAGAGGGCTTGCACCCGCCATTTGCGTTTTTTCGTTCTCTTATTTCTGATCTTTCGGCCAAAGCACACGCGTTTTAAATCAAATCGAATTTTGCAAAGAAGTGCTAAGTCCACGTGTGAATATATATTTGCACCATATCGGGCTTAACAACCGCCCAACAAGACAAAAGACTAATAAGTAAACCACCACAAAGCTATTTCCAAACGCCCAAAGTGGCTGGCGTAATTTAGCTGGCACCGATCGCAACATCCAACTTATAGTTGAAAAACTAATTAGGTGAGCATAGGGAATTTAATATTTTTCAATAATTGTGTACTAATGGATAAACGAAAGTAGGAGTGCGCAGCGCTATTTGATCAAATCGCCTGGTGCTCGTTTTGGCCCACTCTGGCTGCCAACACGTGGAGCGGGACTACTCGAGCCGAGCCACATACAGTTTACCAGTGCAAATTTAAGTTTCGAGCCAAGCTTCCCAACCGTTGTATGACGAAGGAAAACTTAAGGTAAATAAAAGTAAACCCAGCCTTGACCAGTTAGTTATTATGTTTGCCGTTCCTAGATTGATACACGTGTTGATCGCCATATTCTCCTGACCAGTTGCGAGTAACCTAACCCCGGACTGATGGTTAGCCATCCATACGTCCAACACGAGCGTATCGCGGATAAGCAGACACCCGGGACTCTTTTTCTAGCTGTTGAATCTGCCGCCTCGCAGCTAAGGATTCACTCCCGATCTCGGCAGCCGATCTGACTGTTGCATCGCTTTTGTAGTTTTTAGAATAGATTTAAATTTTATAGAAATTAAGCTTATTACACGGGTACAGTATGTATATTTGGACTTAGATTGACTGTTAACTAATAATATTTTGTAGTTCACTCAGCATACACACATCCTCGTTTACACACACCGTCCACAGGCCTGTTGACTGCACTGGAAACAGATTTAAAGTATTCATGTTGTAAGTACGGCATTGCCGACCGTCTGTTAACATCAATCTGAGCCAAGTAATATAACTATAGAATAACTATAGATTCAAGTTTCGACACCCGTGCTATTTTGTTAAAGACTACCTTTTTTCTTTTTTAAACTTAATTGTTAACGTAAATTTTTGAATGAAGAACATAAATGAAGTCATTTGTACCCATTATATGGTTAATCTGCCATGGGCCATACCAGTTATGGCCAAAACCCTAAAAAGTGTCTTAAAAATGGTAATTCTTTCACTCAGGTAACAACATATTTAAACCCTAAAAACTGGCGAGCCGTTCATGTTTATAAGTGTTTTAAAAACTACCTGCTACAAGTATCCATTCAAACATTTTATGTTTTATTACCTGTTTTAGTTTTGCATACGGGCAACGGTTTTTATACCCGTATGTAACAGGCAGAAGGAAACGTTTCCGACCCCATAAAGTATATATATTCTTAATCAGGATCACTAGCCGAGTCGATCTAGCCATGTCCGTCTGCCTGTCCGTCCGGATGAACGCTGAGATCTCGGAAACTATAGAAGCTAGGATATTGAGATTAGGCGTGCAGATTCCTGAGCTTCTTACGCAGCGCAAGTTTGTTTCAGTAGAGTGCCACTCCCACAAACCGCCTAAAACTGTGGCTCCTCTTGTTTTGATGCTAGAATCAAAATTTTAACTGAAATGTGTTGTTCTCATCAATACCTATCATGACCCAAAAAAAAGTTTGGCACGCCCACTTTACAACCCACAAACCGCCCACAAACTTCAAAAAATCGTAAATATGAACGTGGATATCTCGGAAACTATCAAAGATAGATAATTGGGATCTCAGATTTAGATTCCTTAGGCTTGAGCGCAGCGCATGTTACGCGAATATACCACGCCCACTCTAACGCCCACAAACCTCCCAAACCTGTGGCGCCCACAATTTTCATGCTAGATACAAAATCTTAACTGAAATGTATTGGTCTCGTCAATACCTATCGATTGATTCAAAAAAAATTTGCCACGCCCACTCTAACGCCCACAACGCTTAAATCTATCTACCGCCGGTAGGTGGCGCATTTCAATATTGCTTTGCTGCTTGCATATCTCCATTTCCATTTGGTCCCCTTAGCTGAGTAACGGGTATCTGATAGTCGGGGTACTCGACTATAGCGTTCTTCCTTGTTTTATGTTGTTAATTTCAAAGGGTGGACTAACAAGCTAAATTCAATTTAAGAGGTGTGCAAACCAACTTATTTAGTTTTAGCAGGTAGGAATCCGTTTTTTCAAACATTTTAATTTTGAAGGGGTGTGCAAACAGTTTGTTGTAGTACAAAATTAAATGGATTAAACATTCACATAGTTGTCAAAGAAGAATTTAATTTAAGAAGAGGACTAACGTGGACTAACCGTACGCAATATTTGATATGATATTTTGAAATGAAGTGAAAAACTTAAAAGTTGAATATTTTCCAAAGTTTTCACTTTTATTAATTTAAAAGGGTAGAAACACGTAAACTAGCCGTGGAAAAACGATTCCATGAAATAAGTTTTGAAAAATTCAACTTGATATTCGAAATTTGAAATTTTTGAAACTGGATGTGGACACACGGTAGACAAACGATTCCCGTTTTCAAATTTCAAAAATTTCATTTTAACGAACACAGCTTCATCAAGCTGTGGACCATGGCTACCGGCAGTGTGAATCGACGGATAGCAGACTGAAGTCCGAGATTGTTGGACACGGTAGCGAGTGTCAGTCTGTTGAGAGAAGGTGGACGAGAGCTGGTGGACAGACTTTGAACCCACGGCGACCCCGAAAGCGTAAATGAGGCCGACGAAATCCACGCTAGGGAATGGAGCCTTACGCCGCACAAGAGGTCGATGACGACAGCTCAAGGAGATCCAGGATCACCCTTCTCAAAGAACTTCGCGACGTTGGGTGCACCGCTCACTAAATCAGCGAAGAAAAATGGTAACTCGAAGTTTTCTTTAAGTTCAGAGGCCCAGCCAGCCATAGAGTCCTTAAAGAGAGACGTTAGAGACGAAGACTGACAGGAAACGCCGATTGCGTTTTTCTCGTCGAAGATGAATAAACATCAGGTGAACTACACCGTAACGGAGAAAGAGAGTCGTGTGTTGGAATATTACATATCATGCGAGCTTAAAGTGGCTTATATCCATGAAGGATCTTTCGGAATCTTTCAACATCGAACACCGGAAAGAAAGCGATTATGTCGTGGCAGACACCCTTTCACGGTGCGTGGGAGAGCTAGCGGTGGATCCGACAGAGTTGTTGTGCCTTGAAACCACCAGATTCACTAGAGAAGAATACCGGGAATTAGTAAAGGATGTGGAGAAGAACTTGGAAAACTTTCCGAACTTGAAGATCAAGGATGGTTGGTTAGAAATATAAACGATTGAGTTGTGTGGACTGTTTGTAATTTTATTCATGCCAGTTGCGAAGCCTATTTGATACTGAGATGAAACGAAAAAAAGTATATATATATGTCGGCGATTGGTATATCTCAGTGTATAAGGAATGCTAGTTTCTTCTGTCTTCTCTTGTGTCATCTTATGTCCTGAATTTTTGCAATATCATTGTTTCTCTCTGCTCGCCTTGCAAGGTATCGTTAGAACTGTTGCCTGTGCGGAGCTACAAAAAGTGTAGCACGACATTCAGCTGCGTTGCAGGCTTCGTGGATTTTGTCATGTCCTTTTTGAGAGGAACCGTTATAGCGAGGCGTCAGCGAGGAACAGGATAGGCAGTTACAAGAACGAATAGTGACTCTCTGTAAATCGACGCCTGTGTTCAGACCGAAACGCACTCCGATCTAATGGAACCCAAACGCAGTTCGACATCAGAAGTGGGATCTGGCCCTCAACCTACAACAATGGATGGACAAGGGCGTGCCATCATGGAATTACAAAAAAAAATTTGATCGATCTTGTGCGAGCCATTAAAACAACGGAACCTAATGCAGGGCAGAGCAAATCGGTGCACCTACCCAAATTCAACCCAGACAAGGCAGGTGCAATCGCTTCAACGTGGTGTTTAACGGTGGAAATTATATTACAAGAAAATACGTTGAAAGGCAGTGCGTTGGTTGTGGCTTCACCATTGAAGGGTAGCGCTTCGCAATGGCTGTCCCAAGTGTGCTATGCTGTTTTAACCTGGCTCGAGTTCAAGGAATTGTTCATACAGCGCTTTGATACTTTAGATACGCCAGCCGCCATGTTTCTAAATATGCTGACAGAACTAACGACGAAATGGCGTAAAAAGGAGAAAGAAGAAATTGCTGTGTCCGTGGCTCTCGCATTGCTGGCAAGCTTTGATAACCGTTTGCAGCGTTTAAGTTTCACATCAAATGTTCGAACCAGAAGCGATCTACAATCCGAATTAAAAGCGTTTACATTTAAAAAAAGGAAAAGTGGCTTTGTGGAGCATCAACCTGAAGTTTATCCAAAACGACAAAAGCAATATTCAATCGAGTGTCATTTTTGTGGAAAATTAGGCCACAAAATGTTTGAGTGCAGACTCAAGAAACAACAACATCACCTTGCTTATGACAAAGAGCGTCATGTCAGACACGATGAACATCGACGTGAAAAATCAAATGTAACTTGCTACAAGTGAGACTGGGAGACTGGGGGCACATATCTACCCAATGTACAAAGAAGGAAGCTGATAGGAACAAGACATTCAACCGGGAAAAAAGAGTGGAGCAGTGCAGCGTTGCAGTACCTAAAGGTAGCATGAACCACAGAGGACACATTTTTGAAGTCACCTTTGATTCTGGAGCGGTATGCTCACTGATGAAAGAAAAGCTAAGTGCTAAGTTGTCTGGTAAAAGTTTAAATAATATTGCTATGTTAAAAGGCATAGGCAGTAATGGAATATGTAGTATTGTACAAGTTTTAAGTAACGTTAAGATTAATGACAATTTTATTGAGATTTTGTTTCATGTAATAGGCGATGACACATGCAAAACGATATCGTCATTGGGCGTGAAATACTTAAGCAGGGTTTTGATATTGTCATTTCATCCAAAAAATTTACAATTTCAAGAGCCAAAATAATTAATTTGTGTACCGGTTCTGAGCCAGCCGATATTGATACCGAACTTGACGAACAAAATAAAATAAAACTTAATTCATTGTTAGCAAAGTACTCAGATTGTTTTATAAAAGCATGTACTAAGGTTAAAGTTTGCGAAATGAAAATTAGATTGATTGATCCAAAAAAATCAGTTCAATGAAGGCCAAACCGATTAAGTCAATGCGAGCGAGATTTAGTTCGAGAGAAAATTGAGGAGCTGTTGAGGTGTAATATAATAAGACCAAGCTGTTAACCTTATGCAAGCCCTATATTGTTGGTAAAGAAGAAAAATGGTTCGGATAGACTCTGCATTACTATAGAGAGCTAAATTCGAACACAGTCGCTGATAAATACCCGCCGCCACTCATACAGGATCAAATAAATAGACTTTGAGGAGCTAATTATTTTACATGTTTAGATATGGCCAGTGAATACTACCAAATTGCTTTGCATGCGGATTCAATTGAGTACACAGCGTTCGTGACTCCAGATGGCCAGTATGAGTTTCTGTCTATGCCATTCGGGCTTAAAAAGGCGCCTTCTATTTTTCAACGCTTAGTAACGCAGGCGCTAGGGGATTTAGCAAATTCGTATGTTATCGTCTATATGGATGATATCATGATAACTGCCACAACACATTGCGACGCGTTTGAAAGATAAGAGATTGTTTTAAATGTTCTGACTAGAGCTGGGATTTCATTCAATATTACAAAGTGTTCTTTCCTGAAAACATCGGTTCAATATTTAGGCTACAGTGTTAGTGCTGGTGAAATTCGTCCCAACCCTCAGAAAATTTTAGCGTTAACTGCCCTTCCGCCTCCACAGTCTGTAAAAGCACTTAGACAATTTATTGGATTAGCATCGTATTTCCGGCAGTTTATAAAGGGTTTTTCACAGTTGATGAAACCGTTATATTTCTTAACTTCAGACAAAAATAAATTTATTTGCAAAGCAGATCATGAACAGATACGGAAACAAGTAATTTCTATACTTACTGATAAGCCAGTCCTTGTTATTTTTGACCCAATTTATCCAATTGAATTACATACAGATGCAAGTGGCAATGGTTACGGTGCAATTTTATTACACAAAATTAATAACAAGCCACACGTAATAGGATGTTATTGCAAAACTACTTCACCTGCAGAGTCAAGATATCACTCGTATGAGTTGGAAACTTTAGCGGTTGTAAGCTCAATTAAACATTTTCGACATTACTTGTTGGGCAGGAACTTTACTGTTTATACCGAATGTAACTCATTGAAGGCTTCAAGAAATAAACAAGATCTGACTCCTAGAGCACAGCGTGGGTGGGCTTTCTTACAGTCATATACATTCGATATTCAGTATAGAGAAGGGAAAAGAATGGTACATGTTGACTTTTTGTCGAGAAATCCTATCTCACCAGGGACTACTTTTGCTCCAAAGGTAATTGAGGAGAAGAGAGTTAACTTGGCCGAAATTTCAAGTAATTGGCTCATTGCTGAACAGCATCGAGACCCAGACATAGCCGAAATCGTGACTAAATTAAAAGATTTTTCTCTTGATGAAGATATTTCGAAAAAATATGAACTAAGTACAGAGGTTCTTCACCGAAAACTACAGAGGAATGGCAGAACCCGCTGTTTACCGATGGTACCCCGTGCTTTCAGATGGTCCGTTATAAACCAAGATTATGAGTCGATATAGCATTTAGGTTTCGAAAAGGCACTGGATAAAGTTTATGATTTTTACTGGTTTGACAATATGTCAAAATACGTCAAAAAATTTGTTGACAACTGCATAACTTGCAAAATGTCTAAATCAACCTCAGGAAAAATTCAGGCTGAACTGCATCCAATCCCAAAAGTAAATATTCCTTGGCACACAATCCACATCGACATAACAGGGAAATTAAGCGGCAAGAGTGACCAGAAGGAGTATGTTATTGTTTAAGTTGACGCGTTTACCAAATATGTCTTCTTAGTCATACCCTTAAATTGGACAATGAGAGTCGCATTAAGGCTGTCAAGTCCGCTGTTTCGTTGTTTGGAGTATTAAACCTAATAATAGCTGACCAGGGAAGATGTTTTACTGGAGCAAAGTTTACTGAATTTTGTTTAGATCACAAAATAAACTTGCACTTGATTGCCACCGCTGTTAGTAGAGCTAATGGCCAAGTGGAACGAACAATGAGCACGTTGAAAAATATGTTACCGGCGGCTGAAACTGGAACACAGTCTTGGCAGGATGTGCTAGGAGAGGTGCAGCTAGCAATTAATTGTACAACTAATCGTGTGACGAAGGCAAGTCCTTAGGAAATGTTATTGGGAAAAGTAGCACGGCCATTAGGATTACTTCCACCTAGTGACATAGAAAATGATATAGATCTATCGAACGTTAGAGCACAAGATGAAAAAATGTTTTAGTTACTGCAGTGTATGATAAAGAACAGTTTGATAAAAGCAAGGCGAAAGTACGTAGACACAATGTTGGAGATTTTAAACTACCTAAAAACGAGGAAAGGCATCAAACCAAGCTGAGTCCAAAATTCAAGGGGCCTTTTGGAATAACACAGGTTCTAGAGGTACATTTTAAAGTCATTAACTAGTAAACGAACTTACAAGTACGCTCACGAAGACTTAAGAATTTTACCAGATGGGAGTTCCCGAGGAGCTTAATGTGTGTGATGATTATAATAATGTTGAGTTGAAGTTGCTGAAGAAAGTGAAGTGGCAAAAAGATGTAGTACTGCCGGCCAAAAGGAAATGGAAGAGTACAGAAATGAAATTAAAAACAGTATCGTGGCCTGAGTGGACGATAAAGAGATTCGTAATATTAATGTAAGCACAAGTGCAGAACAAACTAATGTTTGTTTTGATCATGGCGTGTGGTGCATTAGATATGAGAATGGATGAACTGAGTAAAAGAAATGGCTTAAAAATAAGTTTGTTTTTGTGTGATTGAAACATAATTCTTTAAGACCTGATTTGTTAATGAAAACCAAACAGAATGATAAAGTTTATAATAAGGTATGTCTGAGGGAGGTCTGATACTATTTTGTGAAATTGTCATTAATTAGTTTACATAAATGAAGAAATGAAAATTGAATTTCGTTGTGGAAATATTTGTTTAAGTTGTAAAAATAAAAGATTGTTAAACAAATAGAAAAAAAAAGAAAGCAAAAGAGAAACTAAAAATATGGTTTTTTATACACGAGGTCGTGTTAGAGTCAGTATGGCCGTGTCGGCGATTGGTATATCTCAGTGTATAAGGAATGCTAGTTTCTTGTGTCTTCTCTTGTGTCATCTTATGTCCTGAATTTTTGCAATATCATTGTTTCTCTCTGCTCGCCTTGCAAGGTATCGTTAGAACTGTTACATGTGCGGCGCTACAAAAAGTGTAGCACGACACACAGCTGCGTTGCAGGCTTCGTGGATTTTGTCATGTCCTTTTTGGGAGGAACCCTTATAGCGAGGCGTCAGCGTTGTGGCGCTGTCGCCGTGTGTGGTTCGCAGGAACAGGATAGGCAGTTACAAGAACGAATAGTGACTCTCTGTAAACCGACGCCTGTGTTCAGACCGAAACGCACTCCGCTCTAATGGAACCCGAACGTAGTTCGACATATATATATGTATGTCTGTATGGCATTATGCGCCTAAATATGAGAGTTTATTGAAGACTGCAACCGTTCAGGAACATCCCGGCCATCCCATTGTCGCTGTAGATCTTGCTACACTTGCCACGTAGGGATATGAAGCGCCGCAAGGCAGCCAAGAATGTTTCTGTTGTCAGGTCTGTGACAAGTTCCAGGTGTATGGCCGAGGTGACCATGCAGACGAACAGGCAAATGTGGCCCCTGCTGATACGTGGCTTCCGAACTTTGGCATCCTTCAGAAAGATTGGACCTGCATAGTCGCAACCAGTATTGATAAATGGAAGGGCTTGAGTGACACGCACGCTGGGTAAGTCATCAATTTTTTGTTGGGCAGTGTGGTAGCGTTGACGAAAGCAGGATAAACAGTTATCCAGAATCTCTGACGAACCATTACAAACAGGGAAGAAACGCCAGGGTGAAGATTTACTCGGTGCCCGTGTTCCAGGATCAGCGTCGAGATTCGGTGCGTTTTTGGTAGCAAAACTGGGTGTTTTGCCTCTCGGGACAATTGCAATTGGTGCAGTCGTCCGCCTACCCTCAGCGAATCGTTTTCTTTAATCATTGGTGCAAGTTTGACCAGCTGCGATCGGTTCCTTAGGGGTTTCTTGGCAAGGAGCAATTGATAGTCCTCGTAAAAACAGCGTTGCGCGTATTTTATACAAATGATCGTTGCTGCTTTAATCTCTCCAAATGTAAGAGCTCTTGAGGCCTTATCGGAGGACGGGTTTTGTGTACTGTATTGCTGGTCCTCCTTTAGATTATTTTAATATATAAATATATATGTATATATATGTTGAACCCATAAAAAATGCATAGGTTTAGTCTTCGTGGCCGACGGCCACTGCAAGATCTTTATCAATTGCTGGTCAAAATTAGAGTGACTTACAACTAGCTATTAGCGGCTGCGCTGCCTGCAAACATTGGCAGCGACCGTCATGTATATATCAAAGTATGTGCTCACAATTGTATTTGGCTGATAACAGCGAGAGCGCGAGAGAAGTTGTATATGCATGCATTGTAGGCGTTTGCACTCAGGCCATGGGAATATGCTGACACTAGCACTTCCTATAAGTTGGGGACTTTTGGTTTTGTTTAATTACACTGTAACACAATGTTGGTGTTGGTACTGTGGGTACTCGATATAATGATACATGCATACTACATCTCCCTCCTTTTGAAAAATAACGTAATTCTATGAATGTTTTTTCTTACTATATGTATATAAAATATAAATTAACATCTTATTTTATAATAATATTTTTATACCCGTTACTCGTATAGTAAAAGGGTATACTAGATTCGTCGGAAAGTATGTAACAGGCAGAAGGAAGCGTTTCCGACCCCATAAAGTATATATATTCTTGATCAGCATGACTAGACGAGTCGATCTAGCCATGTTCGTCTGTCCGTCTGTCCGTCCGTCTGTCTGTCCGGATGAACGCTGAGATCTCGGAAACTATAAGAGCTAGGCTATTAAGATTTGGCGTGCAGATTCCTGAGCTTCTTACGCAGTTTGTTTCAGCAGAGTGCCACGCACACTTTAAAGCCCACAAACCGCACACAAACTTCAAAAAACCGTAAGTACGAACGTGGATATCTCGAAAAATTTCAAAGATAGAGAATTGGGATTTTAGATTTAGATTTCTCAGCCTTGCACGCAGCGCAGCTTTGTTACGCGAATATGCCACGCCTACTATAACGCCCACAAACCGCCCAAACCTGTGGCGCCCACAATTTTCATTCTAGGTGCAAAATTTTATCTGAAATGTATTGGTCTCAATTATACCTATCGATTGATCCAAAAAAAAATTTGCCACGCACACTCTTATGCCCATAGCGCTTAAATCTGTCTACCGCCGGTAGGTGGCGCATTTCAGTCTCGCATTGCTGCTTGCATATCTCAATTTCCCTTTGGTTCCTTTAGCTGAGTAACGGGTATCTGATAGTCGAGGTACTCGACTATAACGTTCTTCCATGTTTTTAATCTTTAAAGTTACTATGTTATCTTTTTCTTCTATACTTTCAACCTTATAATGCCTTTTTATCTTTTCTAATGTTCTAGCTATGCCTGTATGACCTCCTTGTATTAGATCGTCATTGATATAGTGTCAAAGATCTTTTCGCTCGGTGCAACTTTAAGTTTACTGATATTAAGTATACCGGCTTCTTTTTCAAGCCTTTGAAAGAACTGACCTAAGTCGAGAAATCAATTGGTGTACATATCGCTAACATCAATTCTTGCTATAACTTTTTTTCCATGCCTTAGTAAACATAGTGAATCTGTTATTCGCAAGATCACTACTTTTCGTACCTCGTCATTTACAATGACTTCGTATACGTTGGGCTGAGAAGCTTTATTTAGAGTTTGCCTAGGCAAATCTATTTTTTCTTTTTCTTTTCCTGCGCAGCAATTTTTCTGTTTTTTTGATTTCTGGTAGTGACTGTCAGAATTTTATTATTCGTTTGAATATTTTTTAAGTCCGTTATAGTTATTCTTGAAAGCGCGTCCGCTATAGGATTGTCTTTTCCCTTAAGATATTCCACAGTAAAATCATATTCTTCTAAGTCTAATCTCATTCGCGTTAGTTTTGAGCTCGGGTTTGTCATTGAAAGTAAGTAAGTTAATGGCCTATAGTCTGTCTTGACTGTGAAATGTCTTCCAAAAATATATGGTCGAAAATGATTTATCGCCCAGTGGATAGCTGCTAATTCTTGTTCAGTTGTATTTTTGTTGCTTTCTCATTTTGTAAATGATCTTGATGCATAGGCTACTGGTAGCTGTGTGTTATTAAACCTTGAGTAAGAACAGCTCCACACGCTTTTGTTGTTATACAAAATTCTTTATTAAAATCTTTATACTGCAGTAGTGTGTGTTTCATCAATTGAATCTTAAGGTATACGAATGGGTTTTGACATTCATCTGTCCATTCAAATTTAACATTTTTTTTACATAATCTAGTTATGGGACGAGAGTAATCGGAAAATTTTTTAATAAAACGTCTGTAGCAATTGCAAAATGCAACGAATCTGCTAGCGCTGTATGCGTCCGTTGGGACTGGGTATTTTTCTATTACATCGTATTTTTTAATGTCTGGCAAAATACCTTTGTCAGTACACTTGTGTCCAAGGAAGGTCACTTCGTGTCCGAAAAATGTGCACTTTTCTGGGTGCAATTAAAGGTTGTGCTTCCTGCATAAATCAAAAACGTTTGTAAGATTTTTAATCATTTAATCATTTAATCATTTAGTTTCGCAATTTGGTAATGATTTTTTCGGGTCGATTAATAATGGACTGTTGTATTCAGAAACTGAAGGTTCTTCTATTTTGTCTTTAATTAATTTGTCTACTTGTTTTTCTACTTCCTCTTTTTGACTGTGGGGAGTTCTATAATTCTTTATATATACTGCTTCATCATCTTTCATTCCTTTTTTTTTTGTAAAAATTATTAGTTGATATTGATTCGGATTCTGTGTATTTCGTGCATAATTCGTTAAGTATTTCCTTGAACTGAGGTGGAAAAATTTTGTTCAGTTTGTCTAAAATTTCATCTTTGTTTACATTTTTATTAGATTTAATTATGTCGTAATCATCCAATGGTTCAACTTTCAGTGTATTTAATTGAATGATTGCAGTTTTATTAGTTGTATTCAAAATTCGGACAAAAGTGTTTATAGAATCTGCAATGGAATTTCCAATGAATACTCCATTTTGGATTTCTTGGTTTGGTATTAATATATACCTGGTTGCTGAATTTATAGCAATTTTTCGGACTACTTCGGATCTTGCTAATAGAACTTGTTCAGGACCACTGTCCGGCGAATCTGGACCGGCCCCGCTATCCAGCTGCACCGCTCTCTCGCTCTCCCGCTCTCTCGCGCTCCCGCTCTCCTGCGCTGTTCCCAGCTCCCTCCGTGAAGTCTCCGCTGCGCTTTGGAGCGCAGAGCGGAGCTTAGACTTAGGCAGTTCGATTTTGGAGTTCGATTGAAATAAACCGCGGTCGCACCCCCGCCTACCTTTACCAGTTAACTTTGGTGCGTAACTTCTTTTCGGTTAAGGGGAAATTCGCGCAGCGTGTGTTTTCTCCCCTACAGCTACCAAGCAGATCGCCGCATCAAACGCCCGTCAGCCGCCCTACGCCGAAGCCCATCGAGTTCATCAGTTCCCGCCGACGCCGCCAGTTCCCGCGTCGCCTCCCACGCCATTCCATTGCAAATACAAGCCAAGCATACAGTTAGAATAATTTAAGTTCCAGTGTTCTGCCAATTCAGGTCCCCAAAAACTTTCCAAGATTTTCTCACTGTATATCCGCAGCCGCTAAAGTACTTGCACATATTTTTTCGTTTTTTCAAATACAGTCCACATACAAATAAATCGAAAACGTCCACAACAACACATACCCCGCCGACAATAATTATTTAATATATTTAAAACCGGTGAATATTACATACATACAAATATATACATACAAATTATGTTTTTTGCTTCGGGATATATTAAAAAAAAGCGATTTTTATTTTAATATACAGCGGAGTTTTTATTGGTAAAGTTCTTTCGAGTTAGATCCCCAATCTTAAACTGATTTTACAAAATGCATTATTCTTAATACTATGGCTTTTAACGGTGACAGCGACGCGAGCAGCGAAAGTGGACTTTGATTAAGAATTTTGATTGGTCAAATCTGTGGCCCGATGAAACGGTTTCTAGGCTGCATCCTTTGTTTAATTAATTTGGATTGGCCAAAGCTTTTATGCTGACGAATGGGTTCTCAGGCTGGACCCTTTGTTTAAATGTTTAAATATTGTTTATGTCTACCGTCGTCGATAAAGGCGTGAGAAGTGTTTATAATTCTGGTGCTGTCGATTGAAGGCGTGGGAAAGATTTGTGTCTGAGGGTTTAAATGTTTATGTCGGATTGATTTGAATAACTGCGATAGTAGGCTCTGGACTTATGTTATTGACAATTGGAATAATGGGTATCTCGGGATATACAGGTTGTATGTTGGGTTTGGTATCCAGGGTATTTGCGTATACGTCACTCGCCCCTCCTTTAGAAGATTCAACATCCTTGTTGAATTTAAACAAAATTTATTTTTTGTTGGCTAGGCGCCTATAGGTAAATATGATGTAAGTAGTAATGCTTAAAAGTATAATTATTAATATTGTAAAAACAATCCACTTATAAATTGATTCTTGTTTTTGTTGATAGGTAATAGAGTTTTAACAATCGTATTGGTTCATATAAAGTAATATTAGTGCTGGATAATATAATTTTATATTCTTTTATATTCTTTGATGTTGTAATTTTAATATCTCTTATTTCTAAAGTACATTGACTTATTTGAATAATATTGTTACCCTGAATTGTTTTGTTAAACATTTTGCAATCTTGATTAATTTGTGTCTCTTTTAAATTATAAGTAATAATGATGTTATGCTCAATATATTTTAAAGATTCATTTTCTGATACAAAAGTGTGTTGACATTTCGCAAATTGATTAGTAAGGATTTGAGAGATACATTGATCAGTGATCATAAATTTTTGGTCTAAAATAATTGCTAGTGAATTTGGTGAATTTTGCAAGTAAAATACTCATAAATAAATACAAAATATTCATAATTATCATTTATATCAATTTGTCGGCCCATATTATCTGGATATTTAATAATTCTATATTTTTGTGTTTCTTTAAAAGAAGTGGGTATATGGGCTAGAATAAAAGTGTCCTTAGTTTGACTGCTTAACCAAGCTGAAGTTTTGATTGAGAGTAATTTTTCTTCGTTTATGTTCTCCAACTCTTCATGTTTTAGTATTTTAGGATTAAATATTCCAACTCTTGTTAATTGTAAACACATTTGTAAATCTTCAATGTATTCTAGGAATATATTTAAGGAATATCTAAAAATGTGTAAAGCTTTTTCTTCTTGTTTATCTTTTACGAGTTTGCTTAATCTTTTGATTGTTCATTTATTACTTGAATTATTTCATTAAACTCTTTGTTTTCAATTAACATTTCTTGTAAGTTTTGTAATTTATCTTCCAACTCTTTTTTATCATCATCAGTTAATGTTCCAAATAGATACTTGTGAGCTGTCCCTAAAAAGTTAATTAATCCCCGTTTCTGTCTCGATGACGAAGTAATTCCCTTTATTTCATGTTTTAATTGTTTCAATGTTAATGCAATGTCCGGTACAGTTTTAAATTGGTTTTCGTATTTTATAAATTCCTGATATGTTTCAAATATTTTAGTTTGATTTATTTTAATCATATGATGTTCATACTTTAGAGGTATTTTTATAGTCCCTGTGTTCAGAAGTAAATAACCGTTGTTCGAAGTAATGGGTGTAATGCTAATTTGTTGAGCTGTTGTCAATTCAGCGTCCGTAAGTGTATTAATAATTCTAAGTTTTTCATTGATTGTTTTATGTACCCTTTCTATATCGGCTATACCATTCTTGCTAGTTGTAATTTCAATGTTAATATTTTCCTTTTGTAACCAATTTTGTAATGATTTAGATACTAGGCCAGGATCTTGATCCATTTTAATTGTTTTCGGTTTACCTATCATATTAAAGATTTTAAGAAGAGTTTTTTACTTTCAATCCAATCTATGGTTTTTGTTTCAATAATAGAAATGAATTTTGAATGAATGTCGATGCATGTTAAAAATTTACGTTGGTCAATAAAGTAATAGTCTATAACCTATTTATCGCGAATATTTTTGGTTTCTGGAGTTTTTCAAACGGAAGAGCAACTTTTCTGTGCTCTGCTTTGCATAAATTACAAATTTCACATTTATTAATAATGTTTTGAATAAGTTTTTGTGCGTCTGGGAAGTAGTATTTCGTTTTAAAAGTGTCATAAGTCTTTTTAATACCTTGGTGTATTGTTTTCTCATGTATTTCTAATATTTTTTCATGAAAGTCTGCATATGTGGGCAAGTTGGGAAGTACTACTGAAGTTTTCATTAATTTCGTACCAGTATTTGGTTTAATTAATTTCATATAGGCTCGTTGAAAAATTGCAAAATCTTCGTCATTATTAATGTACATAACAAAATTGTGTCCACATATAAATTTTATAATTATGTCTTTCGCCAAAGTCTCAGTCATGTCACTGTAAATAATTTTATTAATAGTTTTGTTAAAGTAGTGAGTAAGTTCGTTAGTGTCTTGATTTCCCTTTTCAAATATAAGTTGGTGATTAAAAACGTTAACTGGTCGTTCGGTAATTTGTATGCAATCGCCATTATCTTCTTGTGCACTATGCACTGTTGCTGCAGTAGTATCTACATCGTCTTCATTTTGAAATACTTCTTCAATTTTGTTATCTTTTGATTCCTTTTTTGTAATCCTGGATAGAGCATCTGCTACATGATTCTCTTTTCCATTAATGTACTTTATTTCATAATCAAACTCTCTAAGCTTTATTTTCCAACGTTGTAATTTCATATTAGGTTCCTTTAAATTGTGTAACCTATCAAGTGGTTTATGGTCAGAGCATATTTTAAAACTTCTTCCAAAGAGATAGGGGCGGAAATACTTAGTCACCCATACAATAGCTAATAGTTCTTTTTCAATAGCTGCATAATATAACTCATGTTCATTTAAAGTTCTACTGGCAAAACAAATGGGTTTCCCTTCTTGGGATAGTACAGCACCTAATGCATAATTGCTTGCATCTGTAGTTAGATCAAACTTATTTTCAAAATCTGGATATATGAGAATTGGATCGTTACTTATTAAAGTTTTTAATTTTTCAAACGCTTCATTGTAACTAGGATCGTTTATATTTATTTTTGCTCCTTTCTTTAAGCAGAGAGTCATTGGCTTGGCAATTTTTGCGAAATCTTTTATAAATTTACGATAAAAACCACAAAGGCCTAAAAATGATTTTATTTGTTTTGAAGAGTTTGAAATTTTAAAATCTTGAATAGCTTGAATTTTATTTGGGTTTTGTCTGATTCCTTCAGTTGAAATTATGTGACCTAAAAAGTCAGTTTCTCGTTTCATAAACTCACATTTATCTAATTGTAGTTTAAGATTCGATCTGCGAAGACGTTCGAATACTTTTTTTAAAGATTGAATATGCTCTTGTAAAGAGGTTGAAAATATAACAATGTCGTCTAAATATCCTAGACAATGGGTACCTATTAGTCGTGTAATATATTATTTATACAACGTTGAAATGTAGCTGGTGCATTTTTAAAGCCGAAGGGCATTCTAGTATATTCATAGTGACCCTTCTTAGTGGAGAATGCAGTTTTTTGAATAGAGTCTGGGTCCATTTCAATTTTATGAAACCCTTTAGCAAGATCTAATGTTGTAAAGTATTTACATTTCCCTAACTTGTCTAATATTTCGTCCATGTTCGGAATAGGGAATTTATCATTGATAGTTATTTCATTCAGTCCTCTGTAATCAATAGCCATACGAAATTTGGGTATGCCCGATGCATCCCTTTTCTTGGGTACCATTACAATTGGACTGCAATGAGGAGATTTGGATTTTCTGATAATACCTTGTCTTATCATTTCTTCAATTTGTTTTTCTACTTCTGTATCGTAAAGGTAAGAATAACTATTAGGTCTCCTATAAATTGGTTCTTCATGTTTTGTTTTTATAACGTGTTTGATTTCGTTCGTGAAAGTCAAATTTTCACCTTCATGATAATGAATATCAAAACATTTTGACATTAAATAATGAAGTTCAGTTTTTTATTAATTATTTAAGTGATCGTCTCTAATATTATTGTCAGATAAGTCCGTTTGTAAAGCATAATTATATTCCTCATCATCTACTACATTTGAAGCAGTTTGATTACATTTTTCCGTTATATTTACCATAGGAAATTCATAATTATGTAATTCAATGGTGTTTTTCATAAAATCAATTGTTGCTGACGATTCTTTCAGAATTTGTCTTCCTATAAGAATGTCATAATGTTTTGAAAAGTTTTTTATAAAAAATGTTTGCTTGTATGAAAATAATTTTGGAATACTAAACTGATTATATTTATTCAAAGTTACGGATTCACCAATTGTTTCAATTTTAGTAGAGTTATTTTTAATTTGGTAGTTAAAGAAGTTTTCGTTAATTTTGTTTATGCTAGATCCTGTGTCGATAAGACAGAGGCACGGTTTATTATCAATTTTAGTTTTATGGCTGTGGTGTTTCGTCCGAGGCTGTTGTCTGAAAATTTTCAAATGTGTTTATTGGCTCAGACTTACGTTGTTGATCTGAATCTGAAACTCATGGACGTTTTTGGGGAACATTGGTACTCTGAGTACTTTGGTTACCCTGTCCTTGATTGTTTTGAAAAGTTTTTGGATAATAATTATTTCCTGAACTATTATTATTAGAATTATTGTTGTTACCCCAATTTCTATTAGAGTCGAATCTATTCTGTCTCTGCTGGTTGTTGTTATGTTTGTTTTGAAAATTATTATTTTGGAATCTACCCCCTTGATTATTATCTGAATGATAGTTGGGTTTTGTATTGGAGTATGATTTTGATGTTTTAAAATCCTGAAATTCATCATCTTCCTGAGAGGTTTGGAACATATGGGAACGATTGTCTATGGATTTATCTTTAAAGATTCCTACAGCTTGGGCAGCTTGTTTTAATTTAAGAGGAGACGAAATATCAAATTTACTCATTGTAATAAAAGTTTTGACTGGTTATTTTTCACGAATCACTTCAGCTAATGTATCACTCAATGTCCTCGAAACTAGAACTGTGTTTGATGGATTATTGTCTAAGCTCAATTTACAATAAATTCTACTAGTCTGTTCTTCTAAATCTTCAACAAATTTTCGTAAATTATTTTTATATTTAGCCTCACGTAATTCTGCTATCATTCGATGTGGAGGTGTTGCGCTGTTGAACTCGCTGATAAGTAGGGTTCTCAGTTCCCTCCAATCCTGTGGTATGTTTCTCATCAAGAGTGATCTGGCTTGTCCAACTAGGAGGTTCCTGATGGCTGCTTGGATAATTTGATTTTGGCCTTCTGATGTTGTAGGGTAATTCATCGACTTCTTTTTTAAAGAGAGCCAAATGGAGTGGGTCTCCGTTGAATTTATTTATCTGTTTTAGTTGCAGACGGAAATGATTCATGGATACATCTGAGAGGGCTTGTGATGCTTTTGCTGCTGCGGCCACGGCTGCTGCTGCTGCTGATATTGATGGTAATTCCATTTTTAATGGTTTTTTAGGTGAAATTAATTAGATTTATTATCGCTGGGTTAGACACTAGAAATCCTCATTCGTGATTTAACTGATGTTGGTAAGTTCGTTTTGCGGATACAAATAATGTTTTTATTTTCGCGAAGTGATTTTTTAAGTCCTTTTTAGGTAGTCACTCGCGAGGATATTACTTGTATCCTACCGACTGCGCCAATTATGTTTTTTGTTTCGGAATATATTAAAAAAAACGATTTTTATTTTAATATACAGCGGAGTTTTTATTGGTAAAGTTCTTTCGAGTTAGATCCCCAATCTTAAACTGATTTTACAAAATGCATTATTCTTATAACTATGGCTTTTAGCGGTGACAGCGACGCGAGCAGCGAAAGTGGACTTTGATTGAGAATTTTGATTGGTCAAATATGTGGCCCGATGAAACGGGTTCTAGGCTGCATCCTTTGTTTAATTAATTTGGATTGGCCAAAGCTTTTATGCTGACGAATGGGTTCTCAGGCTGGACCCTTTGTTTAAATGTTTGAATATTGTTTATGTCTACCGTCGTCGATAAAGGCGTGAGAAGTGTTTATAATTCTGGTGCTGCCGATTGAAGGCGTGGGAAAGATTTGTGTCTGAGGGGTTAAATGTTTATGTCGGATTGATTTGAATAACTGCGATAGTAGGCTCTGGACTTATGTTATTGACAATTGGAATAATGGGTATCTCGGGATATACAGGTTGTATGTTGGGTTTGGTATCCAGGGTATTTGCGTATACGTCACTTACATAGAAATATCTACATCCATACAAATATCCACATCCATACAAATATCTACATACATACAAAAATCTTCATATATACAAATATCTACATACATTCACATATAATTTGTAACTCCACCATCCCGTTCCGACTAATTAAAGTTTTCCGTCGGCCATCCGGTCAAAAATAATAAAATAAAAATTACACCAACCGACCTGAAAATTTTTTTTGGTCAGTGTGTTTTATTTATCATCAAACTTTTTAGTATTTTTTCGGTATTTGGTATTTACTCCGTAAAATTTATTTTATTTAAGCGAGAAAAATACCAGCACTCCTCCGCATGCATAGCATCCTCCGTCCACCAATTTTTTGGTATATTTTTAGTATTTTTCCCTCGGAATATTAAATTAAATTAAAGCAACACTCTAATACTAAATAATCAACCGATCGCATCCTCCGGTCAACAACTTATTGACATATTTTGGTACTTTTTCTTCAATCAGAAGTTTAAATAAAGGCGAAATATTACAATTACTCCACCGGGGACTATATATATTAACACATAGTTGGTATTTTTCCCCCTCAATTTATCCAAACGCAAAATACCAGCAAAAATATACCAAACTTGATCCCAACCACAAAATACATACACCAAAAGGGTTAAATATTATATTATTATTTCTCAACGTGTGATATTCGAACTCCTTACTCACCGTTCCTAATCCGTATCATTGGGGTTAATTCCGCAAAGTAACCAGGTCGGTACTTGCTTCCAATTTCTATTTCTCCGATCCACTACTTTTTTGTCGGCACCTGGTTCCACTGTTCCAGAAGTGGGCCAGGTTTCCTATTTATCCGACATAAAAAAAGGCGTGCAGATTCTGACCCAAAAAAAAGGTCATTTCTTTTTAAATGTCCGTTGGAAGTGATAACAACAAGTTGTGTATTCCACCTGCCGTAGTCCCAGGCATATCCGTAGATCCGAAAGATGTGGGGCTCAGATCGCGGATATGATAGCCCAGGCTCCCCAAGTTCAAGCTGTTCCTACCCAGACTTACATTTCCTCTGGATGTCGGCTGCCTCCGTGCGATACCGAGGTTTTCACCGGAGATTATCTGCGGTGGCCGACCTTTAGGGATCTGTTTACGGCCATTTATATAAACAATCCAAGGCTGACGCCAGTCGAAAAACTGTTTCACCTGAATGCCAAAACAAGTGGCGATGCACACAAACGATAGTGTCGAACTCCCCCCTTACTAACGATGGCTTTCGCTCAGCTTGGGCTAACTTAACTGAGCGTTTCGAAAATAAGCGGTTGTTAGTAAATAGCAATTAAAAATACTTTTCAATGTGCAGTCCGTTAATCAAGAATCTGGGTCAGCTATCCGAGAACTTCAATGCACTATCCAGGGATGCCTCGCGGCTTTAAAAATGTCCGAAATTGAAACCGAAAATTGGGATTGCCTCTTAGTGTACATGTGCTCCTCTAAACTTCAGAAGCTCACGCTATCCTTGTGGGAACAGTTCCTGCACAACAAGGCCGAAATTCCGACGTGGCAGGAGCCGAACGCCTTCCTTACGGAGCGTCACCGGACCTTAGAAGTCATAGACGACGTACGGCCGTCAGGCTCGAGTCAATCTCTGCCAAAAACCTACGCCCCCACTGCAGCGCCTCGAAGAATAAATTCTTACGAGACAAGGGTAGCACCCAAGCCCAAAGGATGTAACCTTTGTAAGAAGGAAAACCATCCTGTCCGCACATGTGCACGATTTCTCCAGATGACGGTCGACGAGCGGTCGGCATATATAAAGAGAAAGTAGCTGTGTCTGAACTGCTTCGCACGAAGGCATCAGCTGCGTGATTGTGAAAGCACTCATAGTTGCTTTTCGTGCCGCGGCCGCCATTACACCTTACTACACAGATGTCCTTTGAATCCCTCCCCAAGACCCAGATCAAGACCAAGTACACCAGCTGCCACCGCTTCCCGGTCTACGGACTCTACAGTCCAAAATTACTTCGCGACGGGGTATAGATCCGTCTTGCTGGGCACCGCCATGATTGACATATATCACCTGGGGTCGAATTTTAAAGCTCGTGGCTTGATAGATTCAGGATCAGAGGCCATCTTTATTTCTGAGCGGCTGTTCAAATTAATTAAGTTCCCTAACCAGGTAATCCGAGCCCAAGTATCAGGCTTAAACCAGACAGTATCCGCTGAATCCAAAAAGCTCTGTCACTCTGTCACTCTCTGTCCACTAGCGGATCCAAAGTTCTACGAGAGCGCACAGATAGATATTCTGGTCGGGGCCGACGTACTGCCATCCATTCTCCTAAGCGGCACCCGGCCGAACATTTGTGACTCTCTCCTCGGTCAAGAAACCATTTTCGGGTGGATCCTAACAGGTCCCGTTCCTGCTCCAAGGGAAAATCAGATTTCCGTTTTTTCCACGAGAATCTCCCACACAGTTGACACGTCCCTGGAAAGGCTTCTCACCAAATTTTGGGAGGTGGAGGATCTGCCAGTAAAAGTGACAAAATCTTCCGATTTGACATGTGAGGAAAATTTTCTCCGGACGACTACAAGAGAAGACAACGGCAGGTATGTCGTAAGTCTTCCGTTGCGTGATCCCGAAAACGTGAAATCCGCCCTCGGTCACTCCAGATCCTCCGCGTTGTCGGAGTTCCTAAGAACCGAGCAACGCCTTAAGAGTGACAGTCAACTCAAAACCAAATACGACTCCGTGATTCAAGAATATCTCGACCTCCATTACATGAAAGAAGTCTGTCCTACCCATAATTCTGCCAGTTATTACCTTCCACATCATGCCGTGCTCAAGCCGGAAAGTACAACAACCAAGCTACGTGTGGGAATGGGGCCAGTCTAAATGATATCCTTCATGCTGGCCCAGTCTTAGAGTCCGATCTAACTATCCAGATCCTGAAGTGGCGATATTTCCGATACGTCTACAGTGTCGATATCGAGAAAATGTATCGGCAGATATGGGTAGATCCGAAGCATTCCCCGTTCCAGCGTATCTTATTCCGCAACAGCGGATTTCGAATTACATTCGAGATTTCGAATTACAGACGGTAATTTTTGGAGTCAATTGCGCGCCATTCCTGGCCATTCGAGTCCTGCAACAGCTGGCAACTGACGTACAGCTCAGCCATCCAAGAGCGAGCAACGTCATTCGAAATCATATGTATGTAGACGAAGTCCTTTCGGGAGCTGACTCCGCCGAGGACGCTAAGTTCGACTTCCTTGAGATCGACACTGAGAGCACAGCCAAATCTCTCGGCGTACGATGGAAGGCGACGTCCGATGAGTTCTTTTTCGTCCCACCAGATTTAGCAACGGAAATCTCCCCCACGAAACGCCAAGTCCTTTCCCAAATTGCCAAGCTGTTTGATCCAGCAGGCTGGCTCGCTCCATTTGTTGTGTGTGCCAAGATCTTTATGCAAGAGATTTGGCTTCAGGATCTAGGCTGGGACGATAAACTTCCAATTGAGCTGTGCCAAAGGTGGAACAGCTTTCTCCAGAGCTATTCGGTCCTAGACCAGGTCAAAATACCCAGATGGGTTTTCTTCCGTACAGAATTTCGCGTAGAGCATCACGGATTCTGTGACGCCTCGCAAAAGGCATTCGGTGCTGCCATTTATGTGCGCGTAGATGTGGGCCACAAGACGATGGTGAACTTGCTCACGGCCAAGACGCGTGTGGCGCCAGTCAAAACGGTGTCCCTCCCCAGGCTGGAGTTATGTGGGGCTCTACTTTTGTCCGAGATGGCCGAAGCCATTCTTCCTAATATGCCGAGTCTGACCTCAAAATTCCATTGTTGGACCGATTCCACGATTGTGCTAGCATGGTTAGCCAAACCAGCGTGCCATTGGACAACGTTCGTTGCCAACAGGGTGACGAAGATCACCGATTCCACTGAGGCGGCCAATTGGTCGCACGTTCAATACGAACATAATCCTGCTGATTTGGCTAGTCGAGGAGTTCCCCTTCAAGAGCTGGTGGATAACCCGCTTTGGTGGCATGGACCCACTTGGCTGCAACGTCCACGCGATCATTGGCCCAGCCAGGGAACCGACCTGCCGGTGACTGAGATCGAAAAGCGTGCCGTTGAAGTCCATGTGGCATCTATGCCGACAGAAGATTTCCTAGATCGCTTTTCCAATTTAGATAGAGCTTTGCGGGTCGTCGCGTATGTCCATCGATTTGTCCAACGATGTCGAGGACGATCACCGCTTTCCGGGGTCCGTCTAGAGACCCAGGACATTGCCGCCGCGGAAGAACTCATGACAATTTGCACTCAGCGCAGGAATTTTTCTGAAGAATACCACTGCTTGAGTAAGAAGCGTCCTGTGCCCGCGGCAAGTTCGATTCTCTCCCTGAACCCCTTTCTATATAAGAAAGGGGTAATCAGGGCATGCGGCCGCGTAACGGCCTCCGACAGTTTGCGGTATGATGAACGACATCCGATAATACTGCCGTACGAATGTGCACTCTCGCGGCTTCTGGTAAAATTCACGCATCTCATTTCGTTACATGGTGGTAACCAGTTAGTGGTGCGTCTCACTTGGTCCAGATACTGGGTTCCGAGAATAAAGAACTTGGTGAAGGCAGTGGTTAACTCCTGCAAGGTCTGCGTTATCCACAAAAAGAGATTGCAAGTCCAGATGATGGGAAGTTTTCCAAAAGAGCGAGTGTCTTTTTCCCGTCCGTTCACGTACACAGGGATGGACTACGCCGGCCCGTTTGATATAAAAAATTATACCGGAAGAGCTTGTCTCATTACGAAAGGGTATGTGTTGGTTTTCGTTTGTTTTTCTACAAAGGCCATCCATCTAGAGCCTACATCCGACTTAACGACTGAAAAATTTCTTGCTGCTTTCGCTCGTTTCGTCTCTAGAAGAGGGTGTCCTCGCCAAGTCCAGTCCGACAATGGAAAGACCTACGTCGCCGCCTCCACCGTGCTTTCCCGAGACTTCCTGCAAGCCGTTAAGGAGTCTGTGACCGATGCGTATAGTCATCAGCAGCTCACCTGGCAATTCATTCCTCCTGGGGCACCCCATATGGGAGGCCTATGGGAAGCTGGTGTCAAGAGCTTCAAGACCTTGTTTTACAAGTCCACCGCTGCACGGAAGTACACCTTTGAAGAGCTGTCCACCCTCCTAGCGAGAATCGAAGCTTGTCTGAATTCCAGACCGCTATCTCCCATGTCCGAGGATCCAACTGATCTCTTAGCGTTGACACCAGGGCACTTTTTTGTTGGTGGACCTCTTCTATCCATAGTGGAACCTGAAGTAAAGGGCGAATCCAAGTCCATTCTGAACCGGTGGCAGCACTTAAAGTCTCTCCATCAGCAATTCCGCACTCGATGGAAGGATGAGTACCTTAAGGAGCTCCACAAGCGCAACAAGTGGCAAGTCCCCACAGAAAATCTGCGTGTCGGCGATCTGGTCGTCATTAAGGATGACAATTTGCCCTCAAATGAGTGGCGACTCGGAAGAATAGACTCCGTTTTTCCGGGAGCCGATGGCAATGTCCGCGTAGTCGACATTCGTACGACACGCAGCGTTGTCAAACGTCCAGTGACCAAGGTGGTTCTTCTTCCAAGAGAGCCGTCCAAAACTACCTCGTAACGAGCCGCGTTTCTTACACACCTTAGTCCGTAGCCATTATCCACGTCATTGTTAATCAGCCCTGTTTGTTTTTTCCTTATCCACACTCTAAACAGGAAAATGGCTTCCCGTCCACGTGGCACTCAGGCTTTGGATAGCAGACGTACGAGAGGTAGTCAGTCCTACCGATGCCGAGTCTGTCGCGGAATCCATCCTCTTCGGAAGTGTCAGAGGTTCCTAAAGCTGAGCGCAGAGAAGCGGCTGCGGGCAGTTCTTATAAACAAGTACTGCGCGAACTGTCTCGCACACGAGCACTCCACTGGGAGCTGTCGTAGCGGTGACCGGTGCTGAACGTGCAACCGGAACCATCACACGCTGCTACACATGCACGAACTTGTTTCCTGGAAAAAGTCCGGCTCCAAGCAACAGCCCGCTTCTCCGCAGCGTTCGCGCCTGCAAGATCCGCCAACTCGCCAAACGCTTGCCCCTCCACCGCGCTCAGCATCCTTGACACCAGCTCCGTCGCTCGCGGCACTTCTCCAGCGTCAAAGCGTCAATGTCCTCCCGACTGCTTTGGTGAATGTCGAGACCGGGGAGAAGACGTTGGACACCGCCGCACTCATCGATCCGTGCACCCCGACAAGCTCCATCGATGCATCCCTGGCCGCCGCGTTTCGTTTGCCGACAACAAACGTGGACGGTGAGAGCATCTGCACGGCGACGATTCGTTCGAAGGTCGACGAGGCCATCAAGCTGGAGGTGGTCCTCAAGATCGAGCCGAACGTGCGCATCCGCACCCCCATCCGTGCGCTAAGTGAGAGCGTCGTCCAGAAGTTTAAGGAGCTACCGCTCGCGGATGAGCGTTTCCTCCGGCCAGCCACTATTTCCTTGATCCTTGGCGCGGACGTCTACCCGAAGGTGATACAGCCGGGCTTCCACGTGGTCGACGTGGTCGGGTGGATCCTCTTTTTTTGCAACGCTAGCGAATGCAAGGGGGGCGGAATGATCAGGCCCACTGTCCGGCGAATCTGGACCGGCCCCGCTATCCAGCTGCACCGCTCTCTCGCTCTCCCGCTCTCTCGCGCTCCCGCTCTCCTGCGCCAGCTCCCTCCGTGAAGTCTCCGCTGCGCTTTGAAGCGCAGAGCGGAGCTTAGACTTAGGCAGTTCGATTTTGGAGTTCAATTGAAATAAGCCGCGGTCGCACCCCCGCCTACCTTTACCAGTTAACTTTTGTGCGTAACTTTTGTTTCGGTTAAGGGGCTATTCGCGCAGCGTGTGTTTTCTCCCCTACAGCTACCAAGCAGATCGCCGCATCCAACGCCCGTCAGCCGCACCAGCCGCCCGACGCCGCCAGTTCCCGCGTCGCCTCCCACGCCATTCCACCAGCGCCGAACCCCGCTACCCCCCGGCGTACAGAACTGTCAAATTATTTTCGAGTGTATGGTTTATTGGAATATGAATCGGATTATAGAGGTTATCTGGTCTCAGTATGAGCCAATCATTTTCTGGTTTTAAATCTATTTGACAATTGCATTTTTTCATAAAATCTATGCCTATAATTCCACAACATGGAATAGGAAAAATTGATGTTACTATATGAAAATTATGCGGTATAGCATAGTTGCTTAAAAGAAGTTCTATTGATACTAATCCTTTTGAGTTGGTTGTTCCTTCACCAACACCTGATATTTGGGTAATATTTGTATACCCTTGCAGAGAGTATATTGATTTCAGTCAGAAGTTTGCAACGCAGTGAAGGAGACGTTTCCGACCCCATAAAGTATTTATGTTCTTGATCAGCATGACTAGACGAGTCGATCTAGCCATGTCCGTCTGTCCGTCTGTCCGTCCGTTTCTACGCGAACCAGTCTCTCAGTTTTAAAGCTATTGGGCTGAAACTTTCCCAAAAGTCTTATAGCTTTTCCAGGTAGTATATAAGTCGGAACCAGCCGGATCGGACAACTATATCTTATAGCTCCCATAGGAATAATCGGAACAAAACAATTTAAAACAATTATATCTTTGCTGTTTTTTAGCATATAACCTCCTTTCCTTGGAAATAACATTTTTTAATTAGTTTTGAATTTCGAATTAAATTTTATCGAAATCGGACGATTATATCATATAGCTGCCATAGGAACGATCGGAAAATTGGTGGAAAAATAATATGGAACAAATTATAGCTTCGTTGTTTTTCAACATATAACCTCCTACGCTTTGAAATAACATTTTTTAATTAGTTCTTAATTTCGAATTTAATTTTATCAAAATCGGACGACTATATCATATAGCTGCCATAGGAACGATCGGAAAATTGGTGGAAAATAATATGAAGCAAATTATATTTTCGGTGTTTTTTAACATATAACCTCCTTAGCTTGGAAATAACATTTTTTAATTAGTTTTGAAATTCGAATTTAATTTTATCAAAATCGGACGACTATATATATAGCTGCCATAGGAACGATCGTAAAATTGGTGGGAAAATAATATGAAACAAATTATAGATTCGGTGTTCCTTAACATATAACCTCCTACGCTTGGAAATAACATTTTTTAATAAGTTCTGCATTTTGAATTTAATTTTAGCAAAATCGGACGACTATATCATATAGCTATAGGAACGATCGGAAAATTGGTAGGAAAATAATATGAATTAAATTATAGCTTCGGTGTTTTTATACCCGTTACTCGTAGAGTAAAAGGGTATACTAGATTCGACGGAAAGTATTTAACAGGCAGAAGAAAGCGTTTCCGACCCCATAAAGTATATATATTCTTGATCAGGATCACTAGCCGACTCGATTTAGCCATGTCCGTCTGTCTGTCCGGATGAACGCTGAGATCTCGGAAACTATGAGAGCTAGGCTATTGAGATTTGGCGTGCAGATTCCTGAGCCTCCTACGCAGCGCAAGTTTTTTTCAGTAGAGTGCCATGCCCACTCTAACGCCCACAACCCGCCCAAAACTGTGGCTCCTACAGTTTTGATGCTAGAATACAAATTTTAACTGAATGTATTGTTCTCATCAATACCTGTCGATTGACCAAAAAAAGTTTGCCACGCCCACAAACCGCCCACAAAATTAAAAAAAACGTAGATATGAACGTGGATATCTCGGAAACTATCAAGGATAGAGAATTGGGATCTCAGATTTAGATTCCGTAGCCTTGTGCGCAGCGCAAGTTTGTAACGCAAATATGCCACGCCCACTCTAACGCCCACAAGCCGCCCAAGCCTGTGGCGCCCACAATTTTCATGCTAGATACAATATTTTAACTGAACTGTATTGGCCTCGTCAATACCTATCGATTGACCCAAAAAAAATTTGCCACGGCCACTCTAACGCCCATAACGCTTAAATCTCTCTACCGCCGATAGGTGGCGCATTTCAATCTCCCTTTGCTGCTTGCATATCTCCATTTCCCTTTGGTCCCTTTAGCTGAGTAACGGGTATCTGATAGTCGAGGTACTCGACTATAGCGTTCTTCCTTGTTTGACATATTATCTTATACAATTGGGAATATCATATTTTGTGTTTATACCCGTTCCTCGTAGAGTAAAAGGGTATACTAGATTCGTCGGAAAGTATGTAACAGGCAGAAGGAAGCGTTTCCGACCCCATAAAGTGTATATATTCTTGATCAGGATCACTAGCCGAGTCGATCTAGCCATGTCCGTCTGTCCGTCTGTCCGTCTGTCCGTATGAACGCTGAGATCTCGGAAACTATAAGAGCAACAATACTGGGATTAGGCATGCAGATTCCTGAGATTCCAGCGCAGCGCAAGTTTGTTTCAGAAGAGTGCCACGCCCCCTCTAACTCCCACAAACCGGCCAAAACTGTGGCTCCTACAGTTTTGATGCTAGAACAAAAACTTTAACTGAAATGTATTGTTCTCATCAACACCTACCGATTGACCTAAAAAAAGTTTGTCGCGCCCACTTTAACGCCCACAAGCCGCCCACAAACTTCAAGAAATCGTAAATATGAACGTGGATATCTCGGAAAATATCAAAGATAGAGAAACGGGATTTCAGATTTAGATTCCGTAGGCTTGAGCGCAGCCAAGTTTGTTACGCGAATATCCCACGTCCACTCTAACGCCCACAAACCGCCCAAATCTGTGGCGCCAACAATTTTCATGCTAGATAAAAAATTTTAACTGAAATGTATTGGTCTCGTCAATACCTATCGATTGATCTAAAAAAGTTTGCCAAGCCCACTCTAACGCCCACAACGCTTAAATCTGTCTACCGCCGGTAGGTGGCGCATTTGCTGCTGGCATATCTCCATTTTCCTTTGGTCCCTTTAGCTGAGTAACGGGTATCTGATAGTCGAGGTACTCGACTATAGCGTTCTTCCTTGTTGATACTTTTAAACGTTGTATTGTAGCTTAACTGTGGTTTTGGGATCTAGAGCTAGCTATTAATCATATTTTTGTTACTTTTAAACGTTGTATTGTAGCTAAACTATGGTTTTCGGATGGAATTCTAGCTATCAATCAAATTTTTGTTACCTTTAAGCGTTGTTTTGTAGCTAAACTATAGTTTTGAGAATTAAGGCCAGCTATAAATCATATTTGTATTTCTTTTAAACGTTGTATTGTAGCTAAACTATGGTTGTGGGATGTAAGGCTAGCTACCAATCATATTTTTATTACTTTTAAACGTTTTATTGTAGCTAAACTTTAATTTTGGGATGTAAGGCTAGCTATCAATAATATTTTTGTTACTTTTAGACGTTGTTAGTAGTAGGGAAAGATGGGTTCTGGGACAATGAGCATATTAATGGCCCCAAGCCCCCCCTCCCCCTCATTAACCTATGCGGGTTCTGGGACAATTAGCATAATCCAATAAATTAAGTGATTTTAATGGACTTTGAACTCATAAAAATGTCACGATCATGTCTATAAAGAGTATACTTAATTACCCCCATCGCCTCCACATCCCCATGTGACAATATTGATCATGTATCCTTCCCCTCATTATGTGCAATTAATAGTCAGGTGAGAAAGGTGCTCGTGTGAAAGGTCGCACAACCATAGTATCCAAAGGTTGTTATCTTACAGGAACATATCCGATCATGTTGGGGAAAGGTGTGATCACGTACCCTTTTGCCTCATTATCACAGGTGTTGCTGTGCACGTGTGAAAGGTCGCACACCCAAAGTATTCAAAGATGGTTATCTTAGAGGAACATGTCCAATCATGTTGGGGAATAATATTTACTATGATTGTAAAATTAATTTAGAAATCAAAAGAACCCCAATAAAATTAATCTCACAAGTTAATGATTCTCAGATGTGGAATATTTTCAAACTCACATTTTTGTTTCCGCCCCAGAATGTTTAACTGGTAAATTCTCTAAGATTCTTTCCTTTCCACAAATGGGTTATAAACATGTCAGAAAAAGGATTCAATCAAGAGCTACCCAAACATGCGCACCTGTCCATTACCTAACCGCAATAAAAGGGGCACATGCACAAGCCTGAAGGCGCACGCTCATTGACAAGCGCAATAAAAGGGACACATGCACAATCTTGAAGGCGCACGCTCATTGACAAGATCATGGGCCTCACGCCAACGACCTCACGGCTGACTGCTAGCTCTAATACGTCCCATAATAGGGGTTGAAATCACGACCGCGCAACAACTCGCAAGTAGCCGACATATCTTAGTCAAGAAAATATTTCCCATTCTCCGTACCTGTAATTAGTAGTATGGAAACGCGGATTCTGGGACAATTAGCATATTAATGGCCCCAAGCCCCCCCTCCCCCTCATTAACCTATGCGGGTTCTGGGACAATTAGCATAATCCAATAAATTAAGTGATTTTAATGGACTTTGAACTCATAAAAATGTCACGATCATGTCTATAAAGAGTATACTTAATTACCCCCATCGCCCCCACATCCCCATGTGACAATATTGATCGTGTATCCTTCCCCTCATTATGTGCAATTAATAGTCATGTGAGAAAGGTGCACGTGTGAAAGGTCGCACAACCCTAGTATCCAAAGGTTGTTATCTTGCAGGAACATATCCGATCATGTTGGGGAAAGGTGTGATCACGTACCTATTTGCCTGAAGGCGCACGCTCATTGACAAGCGCAATAAAAGGGACACATGCACAAGCCTAAAGGCGCACGCTCATTGACAAGATCATGGGCCTCACGCCAACGACCTCACGGCTGACTGCTAGCTCTAATACGTTCCCATAATAGGGGTTGAAATCACGACCGCGCAACAACTCGCAAATACCCGACATATCTCAGTCAAGGAAATATTTTCCATTCTCCATACCTGTAAATTTAACTCGAAATAAAAAGTCAGAAGTGTATTTTGTAGCATAATAATACATTTATTCATTTATTTTGGTATTGCGAACGTGTTTTTTACGTTATATAATCTTTTTCATTCTTTTTTCAAGATTATAGTATATATTCATAATGTTGAGTGCTTCCTTTTTGTAATCCGAAATTCGATGGCATACACAAGTATCAACTCCCTCGGTGGCTGCATCATTGCTCCACACGCAGGTGTTCATATGATTTCCATGAATAGATATTTTCATATTGCCTCCATCACATTCAAATAGTTTTGATTGTATGAACTGGAGCCGAACATAGTGTGCACTGAACAGAGTTCCGTCAAATTCTTTCAGAAAATTATTTATTTTAACTGAATGCATGTTGTCTATCTGAGTCAACAATCTCGTCTTACCCTTTTAAATATTCTCACACAATTTATAAGGAAATTTTATATAGTTTTTCCTCTTCTTCTTTTACCCAAAAATATGCATTCTCAAAATTCAACAAATGAAAATCTTTGATTTTTCCTCTTCTTTTACCCAAAAATGTGCATTCTCGAAATTCAACAAATGAAAATCTTTGATTTTTCCCAAACTCGAAATGATTTTTACCAAACTGTCCCCTATTGGCTACCTGAGTATGATTGTGTGTATAAATTGACAAGATCTTTCCTTTCCCACCTGCAGCAAAGTATGTGCGACCTCCTGACCGCAATAAAAGGGACACATGCACAACCCATTGACAAGATCATGGGCCTCACGCCAACGACCTCACGGCTGACTGCTATCTCTAATACGTTCCCATAATAGGGGTTGAAATCACGTTATTTTGTAGCATAATAATACATTTATTCATTTATTTTGGTATTGTGAACATTTTTATTATATATAGAAATTAATTTTCTGCTTTGATTCCGGCGATTTGCATAGAAGAAGCAGGCGCACGTTTCCGACATCATTTCTGGATTACAAAATGTAAAGTGTTCATCATAATTCGTAGTTTTGAGATCATGTCCACCTCGATTCATGAACATAGTTTTTGTGTTTAGAAGGTATTGAAAATGGTGAAAAATTATCTGTCCTTTAAATTGTTCAATAAATTGGTCAATTTCCTCATGAAATTTCATTTTTTTAATTTTGTTTTCTTGTAGGTCCTTACACATCTAGTCTCAACTTTAAAATAATGTATAAAAATGATTTTATTGTTTTGGAGCTACTTTTAAAAAATGTCAAAATATTGTATGCATTGTTAAGAGCACAAACCCCGCCCTTAAGGTGTGTTTCACAATAGGAAAACTGGTTTCCTTTAAACCTGTTTAATGACGGGCAGCCCATTTCCTCGAAATTAATGAGCTGACGACTCACAAAAAACGTAGAAATCGTTTCTTTTCCACACCTTTACAAATAATTTGTTTTCCGCTTGAAATTGTCCTTAGATACTTTCGAGTTTGCGGAAAACAGTTTTCTCCATCGATCCAAAAAATTTAGTGATGTGTTTTGGTTAACCAAATTGCAGTCTTTCGAGATTTTGTATTTAGCAAAGTAAAATCATATGGTGGTTCTATTAAAAAACTATTATTCAAGTTTGGATCTTTTTCGAATACAATTCCAATTTCCTTTAGAATAAAATTATTATTATTATCAAAGAAACCTTGAACATCAATCGAAACAGTATCTTTCAACATTTTTCTAATGTTAAACAACTCTTTGTACTAGTCCGTTTAATGGGTTATATTCAACTAAACGGTCGTGAATGAGGAGACAGTAAGCTTGGGTATTTTCATGACTTGGTGTCTTTAGTTCTATTGAAATTCTCACATCAATAGGACCAGTTTTCACTGATTCGTTTTGATATGAAAGATCAACCACAATAATAGGGGTCTTCAATTTAAATTCATTTGGGGTAAAAATGGTTCTGATTCACGATTATAGTAACTAGATTGAAATCTTGTATACATTTCATATAGGTGAGCATACTAA
This sequence comes from Drosophila subpulchrella, assembly GCF_014743375.2. Taxonomy (NCBI): domain Eukaryota; kingdom Metazoa; phylum Arthropoda; class Insecta; order Diptera; family Drosophilidae; genus Drosophila; species Drosophila subpulchrella. The sequence continues at coordinate 1,486,118 of NW_023665571.1, forward strand.
TTCTTACTAAAATCAACATTCAGATTATTATGAATATGACTCAGAATTCAAGTGAACTTTCAAGTTTGATAAGTTATTTGTGATAAGTTCTCCATTTATTGTAAATCCAATTATGGCAAATCTTGGTTTTTCGCGGTTAGCCGACAATTTCACATTTCAGCTGTGTTGACTCCCATACCCCAATTTGGGGTTAACATATAATTCCCAACTCTGGAATGTGATTGGTAGGTTTACACAACTTTTAATAATATCGTACATCTTAATTTTTGCAAAATCGCTCAGAGTTACATGGGGAATTTTCCAGGTCTTATTCGTAATTTCCAGTCTAAAAGTTTGTTTATTTCTGGTTTGTTCAAGATTCACCAAGATTCTTAGTTAGCATCAACACTAGTTCGTGTTTACAATTTAACAAAACTTTTATATAATCCTCAGCCAATCCCAACAAATTTTTAAAGGTACAGAAAAGTTGAAGTGGGGTCCCGTAGAAATTTCGTCTCCACTGCTCCATCCAGAACTTAATAGGTATTGACTTTGAAGATTATCCAGAGATATACAGTTTTTTAGGGTAGTAGTCATACCGACATAGTCTTGACATGTTGGACACGTTGTATTTAGTTGTTACTAAGCAGTATTTTGATGGTTACTTTCTATTTAGTCTTGTTTTTGGATGGTTACATTTTGTATAGTACCTGTACAGTACTTGGTTTTGGATGGTTACTATCTGTATAGTATCTGTAAAGTACTTGGTTTTAGATGGTAACTAAATGTAAACAAGTATTATGAGTTGCTATAGTCTCTTATTAAGAATTATCAAAGTACACAAGTTAAAGTTTCTAAGATGTGTTAGCCAAACACACTTGCAGTGAACTATCATTACCTGACCGTCATCAAAGTCACATGTCCAAGACCCAAGGACATTGAATAAAATACTTCCCCTTCATTTGTACCTGTAGTTTTAATTACAGTCAGAAACATAATTTGTAGGATCATTAAATATTTTTTTATATATTTTATTATTGTAAACATATTTCATTAAATTCATAATTAATTATATTTTATGTATATTTGTATATAATTAATTTTCTTACTCCATCCCTCTGTAAGAAACATGTCGGTTATTAATCTTCGTTCCAAACGCAGATTTTCGCTTGGTTCCCATAGATAGATGTAAAATAGCTCTCACAATGTAATCTTTCTCAGATGTTGGATTATTTTAAAGCATTCATTTGTTCTAACCCATAATAATATTATAACATATTTCGAAAGCATCATTGGCTAGCATAGGAGCGTCTTTCAATTTAATTTCTGATTCAAGTTTATGATAGAGGTGTTGGGACCTGGTAATATCGGTTTTTGTTGTCAACTATTTTTCTAGTTCTAGTTTTCTAGTTCTATTCTATTTGTATACTATTTGTATGAGTAAGGCATCATTGTCTAAGATTCTTAATAAGTTTAATAAACTCTTTAATTACAATACTCATCTCGTTTTCGTGATTCATGATGGCGGTTGAGCTGCTTGGACTTTGATTACTAGCTGTTGTTAACTGTTATGAGCTTTTATTAGATGGTTACTATCTGCTTGGTAGATGTATATGTTTAGTAGATGTATAGAAGTTGTTTAGTAGATGTATACAAGTTGTTTAGTATCTGGTTACTATATGTTTAGTAGATGTATACAAGTTGTTTAGTAGATGTATACAAGTTGTTAAGTATCTGGTTACTATATGTTTAGTAGATGTATACAAGTTCTTTAGAAGATGTATACAAGTTGTTTAGTAGATATATACAAGTTGTTTACTAGATGTATACAAGTTGTTTACTAGCTGTTTAGTATCTGTTTTCTATATGTTTAGTATCTGTTTACTTGATGTTTACTAATTATTATTAGCTGGTTACTAGTTGTTATTAACGTCTACGAGCTTTTATAGTCTTTTGTTAAGAATGATCAGAAATTCTTGATCACTAGACGACTTTCGATGTGAAGTTAAAACTTACACTCTGATTTTCAATGTGTTTGCTGTGTACGTGAGAAAGAACGCTAAGCCAAAATATCTCAAGATTGATATTTAAATCTTAGAGGAACATGTCCGATTATGTTGGGGGAAGATGTATCCTGTGATTGTAAAACTAATTAAGAAATAAATTGTTCACAAGCTGTCTAAAAGCTGTTTAGAAGCTCTTTTGATAAATAACTTTGATTCACAATGACAGATATTAAGAATATATAATAATATCATCCACTTTAACTAGTATATTGTTAAAATAAAACATTTCCATTTTTCTTGTTCTTTCATCTTATGTAGGTATAATAAATGTAATCTTAACTACGATAGCTAGCCTTACATCCCATAACTATAGTTATTAGCTACCATAAAATGTCTAGAAAGAACAAAATGTATGAATGTCAAAAAACGATTTAAAACTAACTATAATTGGGAAAGTAATTGAAATCGTTCCGGCGTAATACAGTAAAAAGAAAAAACACTGTGATTATCCCATTTTCTATCACCATAACAAATGTGTATACCCACACCTAAATGACCAATTGTATCCTTTGTCCAAAAATGTCTGTGACTTTCACTTATAAATTTAAAAACTGGTCCTATTGATGTGAGAATTTCAATAGAACTGAAGACACCAAGTCATGAAAATACCCAAGCTTACTGTCATACATGACCGCTTAGTTGAATATAACCCATTAAACGGACTAGTACAATGAGTTGTTTAACATTAGAAAAATGTTGAAAGATACTGTTTCGATTGATGTTCAAGGTTTCTTTGATAATAATAATAATTTTATTCTAAAGGAAATCGGAATCGTATTCGAAAAAGAACCAAACTTGAATAATAGTTATACCCGTTACTCGTAGAGTAAAAGGGTATACTAGATTCGTCGGAAAGTATGTAACAGGCAGAAGGAAGCGATTCCGACCCCATAAAGTATATATATTCTTGATCAGGATCACTAGCCGAGTCGATCTAGCCATGTCCGTCTGTCCGTCTGTCCGTCTGTCTGTCCGGATGAACGCTGAGATCTTGAAAACTATGAGAGCTAGGCTATTGAGATTTGGCGTGCAGATTCCTGAGCTTCTTACGCAGCGCAAGTTTGTTTCAGTAGAGTGCCACACCCACTTTTACGCCCACAAACCGCCCAAAACTGTGGCTCCTACAGTTTTGATGCTAGAATAAAAATTTTAACTGAAATGCATTGTTCTCATCAATACCTATCGATTGACTTAAGAAAAAGTTTGCCACGCCCACTTTATCGCCCACAAACCGCCCCCAAACTTCAAAAAATCGTAAATATGAACGTGGATATCTCGGAAACTATCAAAGATATAGAAGCAGGATTTCAGATTTAGATTCCGTAGCTTTGTAGGCAGCGCAATTTTGATACGCGAATATGCCACGCCCACTCTAACGCCCACAAACCGCCCAAGCCTGTGGCGCCCACAATTTTCATGCTAGATACTAAATTTTAACTGAACTGTATCGGTCTCGTCAATACCTATCGATTGACCAAAAAAAAAATTTGCCACGGCCACTCTAACGCCCATAACGCTTAAATCTCTCTACCGCCGGTAGGTGGCGCATTTCAGTCTTGCTTTGCTGCTTGCTTATTTCCATTTCCCTTTGGTCCCTTTAGCTGAGTAACGGGTATCTGATAGTCGAGGCACTCGACTATAGCGTTCTTTCTTGTTTTTTAATAGAACCACCATATGATTTTACTTTGCTAAATACAAAATCTCGAAAGACTGCAATTTGGTTAACCAAAACACATCACAAAATTTTTTGGATCGATGGAGAAAACTTTTTTCCACAAACTCGAAAGTATCTAAGGACAATTTCAAGCGGAAAACAAATTATTTGTAAAGGTGTGGAAAAGAAACGATTTCTACGTTTTTGTGAGTCGTCAGCTCATTAATTTCGAGGAAATGGGCTGCCCGTCATTAAACAGGTTTAAAGGAAACCAGTTTTCCTATTGTGAAACACACCTTAAGGGCGGGGTTTGTGCTCTTAACAATGCATACAATATTTTGACATTTTTTAAAAGTAGCTCCAAAACAATAAAATCATTTTTATACATTATTTTAAAGTTGAGACTAGATGTGTAAGGACCTACAAGAAAACAAAATTAAAAAAATGAAATTTCATGAGGAAATTGACCAATTTATTGAACAATTTAAAGGACAGATAATTTTTCACCATTTTCAATACCTTCTAAACACAAAAACTATGTTCATGAATCGAGGTGGACATGATCTCAAAACTACGAATTATGATGAACACTTTACATTTTGTAATCCAGAAATGACGTCGGAAACGTGCGCCTGCTTCTTCTATGCAAATCGCCGAAATCAAAGCAGAAAATTAATTTCTATATATAATAAAAATGTTCACAATACCAAAATAAATGAATAAATGTATTATTATGCTACAAAATAACGTGATTTCAACCCCTATTATGGGAACGTATTAGAGATAGCAGTCAGCCGTGAGGCCGTTGGCGTGAGGCCCATGATCTTGTCAATGAACGTGCGCCTTCTGGGTTGTGCATGTGTCCCTTATATTGCGGTCAGGAGGTCGCACATACTTTGCTGCAGGTGGGAAAGGAAAGATCTTGTCAATTTATACACACAATCATACTCAGGTAGCCAATAGGGGACAGTTTGGTAAAAATCATTTCGAGTTTGGGAAAAATCAAAGATTTTCATTTGTTGAATTTCGAGAATGTAAATCTTTGGGTAAAAGAAGAGGAAAAATAAAAGATTTTCATTTGTTGAATTTCGAGAATGCACATCTTTGTGTAAAAGATGAAGATGAAAACCTATATAAAATTTCCTTATAAGTTGTGTAACCATATTTAAAAGTGTAAGAGGAGATTGTTGACTTAGATAGACAACATGCATTCAGTTAAAATAAATAATTTTCTGAACGCATTTGACGGAATTCTGATCAATGCACACTATGTACGGCTCCAGTTCATACAATCAAAACTCTTTGAATGTGATGGAGGTAATATGAAAATATCTATTCATGGAAATCATATGCACACCTGCGTGTGGAGCAATGATGCAGCCACCGAGGGAGTTGATACTTGTGTATGCCATCGAATTTCGGATTACAAAAAGGAAGCACTCAACATTATGAATATATACTATAATCTTGAAAAAAGAATGAAAAAGATTATATAACGTAAAAAACACGTTCGCAATACCAAAATAAATGAATAAATGTATTATTATGCTACAAAATACACTTCTGACTTTTTATTTCGAGTTAAATTTACAGGTATGGAGAATGGAAAATATTTCCTTGACTGAGATATGTCGGCTATTTGCGAGGTGTTGCGCGGTCGTGATTTCAACCCCTATTATGGGAACGTATTAGAGCTAGCAGTCAGCCGTGAGGTCGTTGGCGTGAGGCCCATGATCTTGTCAATGAGCGTGCGCCTTTAGGCTTGTGCATGTGTCCCTTTTATTGCGCTTGTCAATGAGCGTGCGCCTTCAGGCAAATAGGTACGTGATCACACCTTTCCCCAACATGATCGGATATGTTCCTGCAAGATAACAACCTTTGGATACTAGGGTTGTGCGACCTTTCACACGTGCACCTTTCTCACATGACTATTAATTGCACATAATGAGGGGAAGGATACACGATCAATATTGTCACATGGGGATGTGGGGGCGATGAGGGTAATTAAGTATACTCTTTATAGACATGATCGTGACATTTTTATGAGTTCAAAGTCCATTAAAATCACATAATTTATTGGATTATGCTAATTGTCCCAGAACCCGCATAGGTTAATGAGGGGGAGGGGGGGCTTGGGGCCATTAATATGCTAATTGTCCCAGAATCCACGTTTCCATACTACTAATTACAGGTACGGAGAATGGGAAATATTTTCTTGACTAAGATATGTCGGCTACTTGCGAGTTGTTGCGCGGTCGTGATTTCAACCCCTATTATGGGACGTATTAGAGCTAGCAGTCAGCCGTGAGGTCGTTGGCGTGAGGCCCATGATCTTGTCAATGAGCGTGCGCCTTCAAGATTGTGCATGTGTCCCTTTTATTGCGCTTGTCAATGAGCGTGCGCCTTCAGGCTTGTGCATGTGCCCCTTTTATTGCGGTTAGGTAATGGACAGGTGCGCATGTTTGGGTAGCTCTTGATTGAATCCTTTTTCTGACATGTTTATAACCCATTTGTGGAAAGGAAAGAATCTTAGAGAATTTACCAGTTAAACATTCTGGGGCGGAAACAAAAATGTGAGCTTGAAAATATTCCACATCTGAGAATCATTAACTTGTGAGATTAATTTTATTGGGGTTCTTTTGATTTCTAAATTAATTTTACAATCATAGAAAATATTATTCCCCAACATGATTGGACATGTTCCTCTAAGATAACCATCTTTGAATACTTTGGGTGTGCGACCTTTCACACGTGCACAGCAACACCTGTGATAATGAGGCAAAAGGGTACGTGATCACACCTTTCCCCAACATGATCGGATATGTTCCTGTAAGATAACAACCTTTGGATACTATGGTTGTGCGACCTTTCACACGTGCACCTTTCTCACCTGACTATTAATTGCACATAATGAGGGGAAGGATACATGATCAATATTGTCACATGGGGATGTGGGGGCGATGGGGGTAATTAAGTATACGCTTTATAGACATGATCGTGACATTTTTATGAGTTCAAAGTCCATTAAAATCACTTAATTTATTGGATTATGCTAATTGTCCCAGAACCCGCATAGGTTAATGAGGGGGAGGGGGGGCTTGGGGCCATTAATATGCTAATTGTCCCAGAATTCGCGTTTCCATACTACTAACGCGTGTGCTTTGGCCGAAAGATCAGAAATAAGAGAACGAAAAAACGCAAATGGCGGGTGCAAGCCCTCTGACAAGCAGTGCTAGAAAATACGAAATTATCGTTTAGTATTTTCTAGGATGTGTGGTTGCCACCAGGTTGCGGAACCAGTAGCGCTATTTTATATATTAAAAAAATACAAGAATCTTTTCCTAATAATTTCACACCCCTACAAATTATTTAAGGAAAACTTTTTTCAATGAGTTGGACTAAGAACTAATTTTTCTTAGGTTTAACGATTGTTTTATATAACTACGCGTCGCTTCTTCGCTGCCATTGGTTGATTCTGCTGACGTTCTTCGTTGTCATTGGTTGCTGCTCTGGTTACCGTTGCTGACACCTTCGCCGTTGGCCAATCTTACTTGTAATTGGCCGGCGCAGTTTTATTCCTGTCTTTTGTGGATGCGCCTAGTCGAGATCAATTAACTTGGAAAATTTGGTGTTCTATATTCTGTGTTCTATTCCCACGATCACCAAACAGATGCAGTCTAGGAGCAACTTGATTCGTGTGAACTTTGTCTAGGGCATTGCACTGCTGTTGCCTGCGCAATCGATGCAAACTCTTACTTTTGTTAAGGGTTAGCTTCTTAGCGCAATTTGTTTGCGAATAACTTTATTGAGGGCATTTAACTGCTGTTGATTGTGCAATCAATGCTTGCTCTTATTTTTATTTGATATTTAATATTATTTTATTTTTATGCATTGGGTAAAGCTATATTATTTTCATTAATTATATCCGTTACTCGTATAGTAAAAGGGTATACTAGATTCGTCGGAAAGTATGTAACAGGCAGAAGGAAGAGTTTCCGACCACATAAAGTATATATATTCTTGATCAGGATCACTAGCCGAGTTGATCTAGCCATGTCCGTCTGTCCGTATGAACGCTGAGATCTCGGAAACTATAAGAGCTAGAGTGTTGGGATGTAGATTATTGGGCTTCATACGCAGCGCAGGGTGCCACGCCCACTCTAACGCCCACAAGCGACTGTAAACTAAAACCCGTGTAGCGCCCACATTTTTAAGTATTTTTTTAAATTTAAAAAAATGTTTGTTCTCAATATAATTACCTATATACATGCCATTTGCTGGTGATCCTGATAAAGAATATATATACACTTTATGGGGTCAGAAAATCATCCTTCTACCTGTTACATACTTTCCGACGAATCTAGTATACCCCTTTACTATACGAGTAACTGGTATGTATGGTTAAACATAACAAAGAGTGAAGTCCGTGAAACAACTTATTATTACACGTAGAGTAAAAGGGTATACTAGATTCGTCGGAAAGTATGTAACAGGAAGAAGGAAGCGTTTCCGACCCCATAAAGTATATAAATTATACTTTTTAGTAGCTGGCCCGGCGGCGGTACCGTTCCTGTACGGGCCAGTGGTAATATGGGGCACCGGTAGGGTGCTTGCTAAAGGTGAGGGGTACCGGCAGGGTACTTGCCGGAGGCGAGGGGCACCGACAGGGTCCTTGTCGTAGGTGAGGGGCACCGGCGGGGTGCTTGTTGTAGGTAAGGGCACCGGCAGGGTGCTTGTCGTAGGTGAGGGGCACCGGCAGGGTGCTTGTTGTAGGCGGGGTAGCCGCTGTGTAGTTATAGTTGTCCGCTAGACAACTATGGTCGCTGATGTGCTGGATGAAGAGTAACCACTGTGTGGCTGTCGTTCAAGTGGTTGGGAGTTGGCTGCTGCAACTATAATCGCTGATGTGCTGGATGTGGGGCAGCCGCTGCGTAACTCTCTTCCGAGTGTTGGGGGTTGGCTGCTGGGCAACTATGGCCACCAATGAGTCAACTGAAGATTATGGTGAGGGGATAACTGTCCCCCTATGCCCCTGGCCTTAAGCTCAGTGGACGAATGTAAATAAGTTTGACGGCGATGGCCGGAGTAATGTTCATGAGCAGTGTGCTCTTTATTCGAGATATCAAACAGAACTAAATATGAATTCTGGACTTAAAGCTAACAGAAGCTAACTCATAGCGGCCACGCAAAAGTGCTGTGTTTGCCGGCTATGCACGAGCATCCGGTCAAATGCTGTGTCAGCGATTTGGCCGGTGCATGGTATTCGGACAGCCGGTCATCGACTCTGTCCGGTTGACTTTAGTTAACTACTCCCCCCTCAAGATTGAGGCCGCCCTCGGCCGACCCTATTTCGGCAATCACCTCCCTTAGTTGGATCGCTGATCTTCTGGCCCTGGTGAGTCGCTGATAGGTGAGACCGACACAAATCAATGCGCAAAATATTGCTCCTGCGATTAGCGCTACCATGTGTGTTCGATTGGTATTGATTTCTTCTCCGAACTTCTGAATATATTCCAAATTACGTTCATTTAGACGATGAACGTAGGGAAGGCTCAGAGTGCTTCGACTGATGGTGATATTCAGAGAGGGCGAATTGGCTACCCCCGCAGTCCTCTTCCGGACAGTGTCGTGACTTACGAACAGGGTTTCGTTAACGGTGGTGCGTTCATCGAAAGTGACAAGGTGCGTTCCATGTACCCAGACGCTGGTTCCGTTGTCCACCTGCACTTGGGCTGACCGGTCATTGATGATGATGATTCCCTCGTCGACGTAGGTGATTGGATGTAAATCACTTGCCTGGGTCTCGCAGTGCGCTATTCCACCTGCATGTAGCTCTCTTGCGCACGAGCTCTCCGCTGTTAGTCGACAAAAGGTGACTCCTGGTGCCACCGAGCAGTTCTTAATCGAGTGGACTTCTCCGTTGCACTCGGCTATTGTATTACCAACTAATCGTAACATCACATTATGGTGTGCTATGGGGAAAATTGTGATTTTCTTACATGCTAGTTTGACCTTAGGAAATTTAATGATGAAGTGTAAAATGTTATCGGATTGTAGAACTTTTACGGACGCAACAGACAAAATGTCCCTTATGGGAGTGTCGGTGGGACCCTCAAGCCAAACATTCTCTAAGTCTGCGTGGTCTAATATATTTGGACTAACCATATTGATTTTTGCAAGTGTAATCGCAAGTACCAAGTTCTGCAATTCCATCATGATCATCCTGTTCCGAGCAAGCAATGTCTCGTATAAATGACCAGTGTCAATTTGTGAATTTTTAGCTGATTTCAGGATTTGGTTGTCTGTTGCGGTAAGCTTATTAATTTGATCTTGTACTCTATTGTTAATTTCCACTTGTCTATTGTTTGAGTTAATAAGCTGCAATTCAGTAAATTTGACCTTTTCTAAATCTTTTGCGTCTGGTGTTCCTGCCACGATTTTTAATGCTGACCCTAGAAAATCCAAACTTCTAGCCACCCTATGGTGTACGCCCAATGAGTCAAGTAGGTCTCGGAGATGAGCGGTATCCACGCTCAAAAGCTTTTTCATGTGCGATAGGGGAAACATTTCGCTCATGTTGTCCGTTTCCTCAACTACGCGCCTATATTCAGACAGATTTGCCGAGTGCCTTACGAACGCGTACCCTTCCCAAACCAGGATGCGACCATCAATGATGGGAATATATTTCGCCTGGGAATAGTCAGTTATGTGGGTCGACGCCGTAGTTAGAGACAAGATGAAGAGGACGATTTTGATATTTTTGTTTATGACAAGGTTGCCCACCACCAACGGAAATTAGCTTAAACTTAAAAAATATGTTCTACCATCTATGCCTATAACTATTAAAAGTTGGGCCAATTGGCTACGAAAAGGATTAAAAATTTGTGCCAAGTGGCTAAACAGAAATAAAAGACATTGTTTTTTCTGGTTGGTTAAATTATTTCAGGTTGTCTTTGTGGACCACCCTCCCCTTAATGAGGACCGTGGTCCCCATGTCCGCTTCCACAGTTTTCTCCTCGCATAATGGTGAAAGCTTGTTGCCTAGCCTTTTGTTGGATTTTACCAGGACTTTGTCGCCAACCTTGAACACCCTATTTTGCCTAGAAGCATTTTCCCTTGTTCTCAGCTTGTCCTGGGCCTGTTTTATCTTATCCTGTATTTCGTACTGTGGATGACTTGATTGTGTTACAACTACGTCGGCTGGCCTCTTGTCGATGACCGAATGGATAGACTTGTTGTATTTAGCAGTGGCCAGCAAAATTAATTCAACGGTGTCGCTGATGCCTTTGTCGATTTTAAGACATCTGGCCAGCTCTACCAGAGTGCTGTGGAAGCGTTCCACTTGTCCGTTCGAGACGCTGTGGAGAGGCGGTGCATTCGAAATGCTAACGCCGAAGTGATTTTCCAGCATGGCCAAAATGGACTCTAGCTTTGGGGAAGACGTTAAGTAGTTGTAACAGAGCCGGTTTAAGATCCTCTATGGTTCTAGAGGGAATTGGCTGGACCATTGCAAACTTTGAAAATTTGTCAATGCATGTCAGAAAATATTTTTTATCTGTGGAGAAAATGTCTAAGTGTAGCATTTCTCCCACCTGAGATGGAACTGGCGTTTCGCCGAGCTCGTGTTTCTTTGGATGTCGGTCGTATTTTGCCTTAGCGCAGGTTTTACAGTTAGTGACGATTTCACTTGCTAACTTGGTCATTTTTGGAAAGTAGTATTCTGAAAGTACTTGCTTAACATTTTCCTGCGCTGACCTGTGAGCTCTATTATGCTCGGCTGTGAGGATTTCCCGTCTTTCATCGACTGCAAAAATATCCGTAACACGGTTTTTGCAATGCCAGAACTTGGTGGCTGGGAATTGCCGGACCAATACATCCTGAATCATCGCCAGCGTGTGAAGATCGCAGTGAATGGCGTTTACGCCTTTTGGGACAATCGCGTCTGCAAGCTCCTCAAGCAACGACTCCTTGCATGTGAAGTCAATGCTATGTCGTCTCTTGTTTCCGAAAAGAACGAAGCTGCGTTTAGAGGAAAAGCGTGCTTCCTCCAGAGTTATCTGGTTTTGAAAGCAGTTTAATGGCTTATCCGTAGTTTCAATGGTGTGCGTGAGTGACATTTCACTGTGAATAGTGGCCGCACACGAATAAGCTTCCTCCTGCTCCACAACATTAAGTTGCTGTCTGGAGAGGGCATCTGCGACGAGGTTATCTTTGCCGGGCTTATAAAAGATTTTAGCGCCGGACTCGTCGATGCGAGCTTTCCACCGTTTGATTTTCGCATTTGGATTAGATTCTGCCACCGCGAAGGTAAATGGTTGATGATCAGTAAAGATGTTTATATCTTTGACTGCATATAAGTAGTGACGCAGCTTTTCCAGTGCCCAAATTATGGCTAAGAGTTCCCTCTCGTTTGTGGCGTAGTTAACCTCCCTATCTTTCAATGTCCTTGAGATCATTGTTATTGGCCGTCCCTCTTGGGACAATACTGCCCCAATGCCATAGGCCGAGGCATCTGTCGTTAGATCAAATGCCTTTTTGTAATCGGGGTACCTTAGCATCACGTTGTCGGATGCCAAGATATTTCAAAGTTTCTGGAACGCTTGTTGTTGCTTCTCACAGAACTGAACTGGAATGTTTCGTGACCTGTGTCTACTAACTGTTCCGTTTTCCCCCTTCAAGATGTCCGATATAGGCCTCGCTATTGCTGCGAAATCCTTAATGAAACATCGATAATAACTGGCTAAGCCTAGAAATGATCGTACCTCAAAAATATTTTTGGGTTCCGGAAATTCTTTTATGGCCTTTACCTTTTCTGGGTCTGTTGTAGCACCGTTACAGGTGACTATAAACCCAAGGAAGCTCACACTTTTTTTAAAAAAGCTGGACTTTTCTCCCGATACTCTCATGTTCGCATCGTACAGGCTCTTAAGAACCCAATCCACGTGCCTAATGTGAGCGTTCTCATCCTCCGAAAAAATGATTACGTCGTCAACGTAAACATAGCAGAACTTGCCGATCTGCTCCCGTAGGATGTCGACGATGGTCCTCTGAAAAATGCTGCCTGCATTTTTGAGGCCAAACGGTAGTCTGCGGAATTCGTACTTCCCCCCATTCACCGAGAAGGAAGTTTTCTCACGGTCTTTTTCCGCGAGAGTAATTTGGTGGTAGCCGGACTTTAAGTCCAGCGTTGAGAAATACTTGGCTTTGCCCAAGTTTCCTAATATCATTGAAATGTTCGGCATGGGATAACGATCAGGTGTTGTTCTTTCGTTCAGTTTGCGAAAGTCCAACACTAACCGCATTTTTTTGTTCCCATCCTCATCGATTCCCTTTTTATCCACAACCCATATTGGGTTATTATAGGGGGAGATCGATTTTTGGATTATGCCGTTTTTAAGCAGATCGTCAATCTCTTTGTTGACGAAATCCGCCGCCCCCATGGGGTAAGGGTACAATTTGGTGTAAATGGGCTCTTCATCGAGAGTCCTGATGGTAGCTATTACCGACGTATTATATGGCAGGGCTTCATTAGGGTCAGCGAAGGACTTTTTTCTGTCCTTTAGCATTTTCTGGAACGCTCCCTTTACTAAAGGAGGTGCCTCTGAGCAGTCCACCTTAGTAAAGTTGACGTCTGGGCAGGTGTGGAATGAAATCTATTCCACCTCTGTGCCCCATTTAAGTTGACCTGAAGCCAAGAATAGTGATACCCCTGCCTGTTTTAACAGGTCGAGGCCTATTATCCCGTCAAATGTTTCTAAATCCCGTAAAATAAAAAATGTGGCATTCGTGTTAAACAGTGCCACACAGCATTTCTCTGTGATTTTGGTCTTGCCGTGAATGGAATGAACTGAGAATTTGGATTCTACCGGGCGAATGCCTTTCAACCCTTTATGCGGTCGAATGAAATTTTTGGACGCGCCCGTGTCAATGAGGAACTTCATGTTCACCCCCGCTACTCTGCGTCCGATGACGGGTAGCAGGGATTTTCCCCTAATAAATTTATTGTGTCTGAGTCGTACTCGTAAATTGAGTCGTCGTTTATTCCCGCAGCTGCGACAGAGGCAGCATAGGCATACGATTTTACGACTTGTTCGTTGTTCTGAACGACGTGATTAACCCTCTGTTGTTTCTTTGGGTTACCCGTGCGATCGGAAGTTGCGGGTCTTCTGTTCTGATAAGTGGGGACTTGAACAGGGTGGATTACCTTGGAGGCGGATGGATCTACATCCATGGGCTCCTGCGTATTTTGAAACTTGTTGTTGCGCGGCTCATTATGAACCTGCGCTTTAAACGTTTTGCTATAGTGCGGGTTTTTACCGGCACTATTTTGTGGCTCCGCCTGTGCGGGTGTCTTGTCCTGTTGACGACTTTGAGTCTTTGGACTTGACTTTCGCTCCTCTTGGCTTCTTGCGAACGTAGTCGCGAACTGATACCTCTCGTGGTTTGATTCCACCTCTTGTGCCAGGGCTAGTGCCGATGGCATATCCTTCGGCTTTGCCGAGAAAAGCACGTCAGTGAGACTGCGTTTTAGGCCCGAAATAAATACCCTTAGCGCGTCGTCACGGAATTTTTCACATAGAATTTTCGCCATACTTTGTTCGTAGGACATGTTAACCTTGTTGGTCAATAAGGTCAGCTTTTTCTCAACCTCATCGTGGTATTGTAATAGGGTTAGGCTACCCTGCCTGAGGGTGCCTAGCTCTTGTTCGATGACGTGCATCGGTCTTTTGTCGGTGTAAGTAAAGTCAAGACGACTTATGATCGCGTCAAAATTTAATTTTGCTTCTAATAATAATTACCGCCTGATAGTGGCGTGAACTACCATCATATCGTCTGAATATGTGATATGCGGCCGTGGCCGCCTGTCTCCAAGAAACATACGCTTCTTGTGCCCCCGCGAATTCGGGTAGGCATTTGACTGCGTCGAGGGGCTCGCTACACTGAACGTCATCCCTGATTTGTATGGCCGCGTATACCCTAATTTCTGGGGCCGGCGCCGGTGCTTGGGCTGCGGCGGGTGCCACGCGTAACTCTGCCACCTCGCTGGCCAGTGTACTGATAGTTAACCTTAGTTGTTCCTCCCTTTGTCGATTTAAGGCGGCCTGCTCTGCCAACGCATTGTCAATGGCCGCCTGCACAACTTGCCTAAGTTGCTCGGGATCCATCCCACTACCTGCTGGGGGGTCTATTCCCGCGTTTATCGGAGTTGAAGCCCGAAGGGATTCTTCGCTATCGGAATCTGAGTCGCTCGGGTACTGGTCAGCGTTTCTATACTGACGAAATTGTGCACTCATGGGCTTAAATACCCTAACGATATGCGAACGTAAGCAATTAAACAAAAGAACAACAAAGACAAAAAGGCAACGAGGAATGCGGGGTCATATTTCTTTAAGACGGCGAACGGGTGGTTCCGTTCACTAAATTCAAAGCTAGCGAATATAGTGCTAATAGCAATAATAACTTGATATGAATTATTTGGGATATAGCGTAAATAAGAGCGATGCGTTGTATAACTCTTGTTGGGAAAAAATTTATCTGCAATACCTAAATTGTCAACCAAATTCTGATTCCAAAATTCTGAGTCCGTTGTAACTCTTTTATTTATTATTTATTAAGGCATTGATTTTTCACATGGAGTTGCAGAATTAGTTTTTATAAGTAAAAAGTTATTGTTCTTTTTAATTAAACAAATTAAAATTTTTTTTTTATTTAAAATAAGTTTTTTCTTTTTTAGAACATACATATATAATTTTTTTAACTGTTTATAACCTTGTGCAGATTAGAAAATATTTAAATAAGGGGCTCACTTACATGTTTTTTTTCTGTGTGTGTGTGGTGTGTTCCCTCAAATTTATTCCAAAATTAATTTACGTTGAGCGCCAATATACTTTTTAGTAGCTGGCCCGGCGGCGGTACCGTTCCTGTACGGGCCAGTGGTAATATGGGGCACCGGTAGGGTGCTTGCTAAAGGTGAGGGGTACCGGCAGGGTACTTGCCGGAGGCGAGGGGCACCGACAGGGTCCTTGTCGTAGGTGAGGGGCACCGGCGGGGTGCTTGTTGTAGGTAAGGGCACCGGCAGGGTGCTTGTCTTAGGTGAGGGGCACCGGCAGGGTGCTTGTTGTAGGCGGGGTAGCCGCTGTGTAGTTATAGTTGTCCGCTAGACAACTATGGTCGCTGATGTGCTGGATGAAGAGTAACCACTGTGTGGCTGTCGTTCAAGTGGTTGGGAGTTGGCTGCTGCAACTATAATCGCTGATGTGCTGGATGTGGGGCAGCCGCTGCGTAACTCTCTTCCGAGTGTTGGGGGTTGGCTGCTGGGCAACTATGGCCACCAATGAGTCAACTGAAGATTATGGTGAGGGGATAACTGTCCCCCTATGCCCCTGGCCTTAAGCTCAGTGGACGAATGTAAATAAGTTTGACGGCGATGGCCGGAGTAATGTTCATAAGCAGTGTGCTCTTTATTCGAGATATCAAACAGAACTAAATATGAATTCTGGACTTAAAGCTAACAGAAGCTAACTCATAGCGGCCACGCAAAAGTGCTGTGTTTGCCGGCTATGCACGAGCATCCGGTCAAATGCTGTGTCAGCGATTTGGCCGGTGCATGGTATTCGGACAGCCGGTCATCGACTCTGTCCGGTTGACTTTAGTTAACTTATATATTCTTGATCAGGATTACTAGCCGAGTCGATCTAGCCATGTCCGATTGGCCCAAAAAAAGTTTTCCACGCCCACAATTTTCATGCTAGATACAAAATTTTTACTGAAATGTATTGGTCTCGTCAATACCTATCGTTTGCCACGCCCACTCTAACGCGCAGAACGCTTAAATCTGTCTACCGCCTACATAACCATATATTGAGATCACGGGTAGGTGGCGCATTTCAATCTCGCTTTGCTGCTTGCATATCTCCATTTCCCTTTGGTCCCATTAGCTGAGTAACGGGTATCTGATAGTCGAGGTACTCGACTATAGCGTTCTTCCTTTTTTCTATTTTATATTAAGGCTGCAAAAAATGGAATTAACTTACGCTGCCAGCCAAGTCCGGTGATGATTACTATGCCTTAGTGGATGCACTTTGCAGTGTTAATATATTTACGGAAAGCGGAACTCTGAAGCCAAGGAGTGACGATGTTTGGAAGGAAGCCAGAAATCATTTGCAAGGAAGAATTAGTGCTAGGGTCCTGAATTTACATGTTAATAGTTAATAGAAATGATATTCTGACCGCTGTAAGACAACGTGGCATATCAGATGCGAATAACACTGCCAATAACACCACTTTAAATACCACAGTACCTGAAGACGATCCAGAGTTCCAGATAATAGAGCCATCAAAAATCGGACCTTTGCTCATACATTATTTGAACCTGCAGTTTAATGAAAAGACATGGAAATCAATAGCCCCTTAAGTGGGTCAGAAAAAGGACTTGCGTTCAAGGAATTATCTACAACCCAGTTGGACGGATATTATAGCTAAGTCCGTGTATGAAAAAGTTCCCCTTCCTTGTGCATTCAATTTTAAAAATGACAAAGTTTCGGACAAAGTGGACAATATCTGGCTTAAAATTGAAGCTTATTTTATTTTTTCTGCATTTAGTGCATAGAAGCCCAAATTAAAACTTACACATCCAGGATAAAAATCACAAAAAAAAAGATTTTTTTGCGGGAAGAATCGGGCGGAGCTAACGGAGATGCTTCGAATCTCATATATATCATTAAAAACTTTGCGAAGATGAAGCGTCCAAGTGCAATTCTGCTAACTGCCGGCCAAACGCGTATTATTTGCCCGAATTGATGCCATGATATGCAGATATGAAGATATGAAGATTGCAAAGAAACATTAACACCAATGAATCCTATGTCACGTCTCCGATGTTAGATTAGAGGTAATGACAATGAATTTGAAATGAAGATATCCTAAGAACATAAGGAAATTCAAAACTATTCCACAAATCACAAAAAAAAAGATTTTTTTGCGGGAAGAATCGGGCGGAGCTAACGGAGATGTTTCGAATCTCATATATATCATTAAAAACTTTGCGAAGATGAAGCGTCCAAGTGCAATTCTGCTAACTGCCGGCCAAACGCGTATTATTTGCCCGAATTGATGCCACACTTGTTTTTTGTGTACCGATACCTTGTTTTATGGACTAATGTAATGAAGAACAAATTTTCCTTAATTTTAAACATAATCTTTGGCAATTTGACAATCTGACAAACAGCTGATATAACAGCTGTCATCTTAAAATTGAAAATTCAACAGGGAACTTTAAGGGTCGTTCCCCTTATTGCTGAAATTTTTTGTTGAGTTTTCAACAATTCAACAGTTTAGGGAATACCCGGGATGTCTCTATTTTAAGGACCTGAAAAACGGACATGAGAATTTTCCATTGACCAGTGCGTGCAGATAAATTTGTAGAATAATGTTTGGTGTTCAGAACATCTTATACTGGCTGAGAATTGAACTTTTTTTTCGTATCCAAACTTTATACACTCATAGAAATTGTACTGTATAATCGCCATAAAATCAAGGAAAATCGCCCTAAAACGGGGTCAATGGCGACTGGCTAACAATATAAGGGCAACATTTTCTAAAAATCGGCATGTATTGGTCTTACATTTAGGGAGATTTTTCCTAAATCTAGGGTGAATTTTCTTAAATCTAGGGATCAGTACAAACAAGTGGCCCAACGACACCAAGCACGTGCTTGTTACGCGCGGGCAAATACGGTTCGCGAGGATATAATAAATAAAGACGGGACAAAACAATGAGCAACGAGGACTGAAGCAATTAAGCTTAGATTTTAGGTTTTTATACAGGGATATAAGTTGAGGAACAAATTAGATGATTTTATAGTGTTATTATAGAACGCGAAAGGGCTCATTCAGACTAAAATTTGATGTACATCGTGGTAAATTAATAGGATAGTAGTTTCGCGTTAGTCTAACAGGAACATTAAAGGTTTGGCGGCTTACCAAATATACAGAATATATATCACCTCTGATAAGATTATGCGTAAAAATTGTACCAAACATTATTCTACGATTTACTAGGGTAGGCAAATTAAATTGAAAAGATTGATTGACACCATTCCTGGTATATATTAATATCTGACTGCAAGAAAATACCAGACTCTATTTTATAATATAAATAACAAAGCTAAGCATCATCAGCATACATTAGTACATGAGAGTGAATTACGTTAGAGGGAAGATCATTTACACTGGTCGTCATAAGTAACGAAACAAAACTTAAATATACTCATAATTTGAACTTACGTCTTGTAAACATTGGCATCAATGGAAAGGTAATTTAAATGCCGTTTAAGTGATACAATACATTTCCTAATCCATTCAGTACTTATTGAAAAGGATGAATTTGTGTGAAATGCTACTTCTAAATTGTTTTCTTTGTCTTGAAAACTTAAATTTTTTGGTGCAAAAAGTTTCTTTAAACCAAAATAATGGTAACGGCAAAAAGAATTTTTCAAAAATCATTTTGCTTATATTTTTTATGATTTTCATCTTGGAATCAGCCACCACATACCGTGAAAAATCGGATGGCTTACCAGACTTTTTGAACTTTTTATAAGGGTTTGTTTTGAGGTTTCTAAGTTATTGCAGCGCATTTGTAAACCAAGGAGGCCTGTTTAACTTTGGAGGAAGAATATCATTAAAAAAAGAGTTTTGGACACTATTAAATAGTTCAGTAGCTCTTTCAACATCCAAGCATTTATATAAATTTGTCCAATTATATTGGGAAATCATGTGGTTGAGTTTATTATAGTCACATTTAAGAAAGCTTTTACTTTTAGTTGGAGAAAGTAGAGTGAGGATATCAACGCAGGGAAGACAAATTGTTAGTTCCAGTGTGGGATGATATTGGTCTTCTGGCACGTCAAGTGCGTCATATCTAGATACCGTGACCTCAGACAGATCTAAAACAAATTCAATATCTTATTGTCTGTTTAGTGAACTACGTTTAAAGCTTACTTACTGAAATGATAATTCTAACAGACCGTCAACAAAGTCATGGGCGGATAAAGGTGTAGAGACAAGTGAGTCAGTGGAAGGGGACCAAGAAATGTCAGGAAAATTGAATTCACCCAAAACAATCAATAGATCCCCGTCGGAAAGATGAGATGGAACAGTTTTTATTGCAGACAAATAGAGCTCATAAATTACTAACTCTGATCCAGGTGGAATAAAAAAAAATATGAAGATTGCAAAGAAACATTAACACCAATGAATCCTATGTCACGTCTCCGATGTTAGATTAGAGGTAATGACAATGAATTTGAAATGAAGATATCCTAAGAACATAAGGAAATTCAAAACTATTCCACTGTGATGTTTTGAGATAGGAATTCTTAGTGTAAGAATTCCAAAACATCTGCAGATGTGGTTTCAGGGGTTAAACGAGACACAAATAATTTCTACTGCCGGCAGCGAAGCATTAGGCCCCCAGGGCCGGTGGATGCCGACATAGCTGCCGTTACCGATCGGGTAAAAATACTCGAAACTAAATTGGTATTCGGGACTGATGCCTTTACTCCCACAGATTTTTTAAGAACGGTCTTTTTGCGTTTAGGTGTCCCTACTGACATTTTTTTTACTATCAAGGTCGGCCTTAAACTCTTTGAAGTTAGCAACTACGCTCATAAGTTTATCAAACAGTTTCTTAAAACGATCATTGGTCAGCGCCACTTAGCCATCCAAATCGCGGTCTATTTCAACACATGAGGCACAAGTCCACGAAATACCAACACACAGGACCAATATAGGCTTTTACTCTGCCAACAAGTCCAGTACATTGAGGATAGTCATACATACATACTTATTGCAGAGACGACTGTAAATAAAACGTCATTAGGTGACGATCCAAGCTGATAACCTTTTTTTTGAACAAAAGAGAGCCATTTTTTTTAAAGTATATCAAAATTATAAATTTAAAATGTAAAAAGAAACAAATAAAAATGTAAATACCTTACTCAATTTGACACTGGGATCAAAAAATTAAACACAAAATTATAAGAGCGCGTAGAGACTGCGAAAGCGAGAGAGTAGCTATCGACTCAGCGTGGCTTGCGAAACACAAACACACGACAATAGTATAAACGAAAATAAACGAGAGAGACATTACAGAGAGCTATGGGAAACAACAATAAATGCTATTAAAACGAAGGCAAAAGCAGCGTACAGAGTGTTGCAATCACAAATGCACAGGCTTGCACTGTAATGTTGGGCTAGCTCACACACAAGATAAACAAAACCGGTCACAAGCAACGCTAAATCAAAGAGAATCAAATTGAAAACAAGGAAGAACGGTATAGTCGAGTACCTCGACTATCAGATACCCGTTACTCAGCTAAAGGGACCAAAGGAAAATGGAGATATGCAAGCAGCAAATGCGCCACCTACCGGCGGTAGACAGATTTAAGCGTTGTGGGCGTTAGAGTGGGCGTGGCAAAGTTTTTTTTTTTTAATTAATAGATAGGTATTGACGAGACCAATACATTTCAGTTAAAATTTTGTATCTAGCATGAAAATTGTGGTCGCCACAGATTTGGGCGGTTTGTGGGCGTTAGAGTGGGCGTGGCATATTCGCGTAACAAACTTGCGCTGCGCTCAAGCCTAGGGAATCTAAATCTGAAATCCCGTTTCTCTGTCTTTGATATTTTCTGAGATATCCGCGTTCATATTTACGATTTTTTGAAGTTTGTGGGTGGTTTGTGGGCGTTAAAGTGGGCGTGGCAACTTTTTTTAGGTCAATCGGTAGGTATTGATGAGAACAATAAATTTCAGTTAAAATATTTGTTCTAGCATCAAAACTGTAGGAGCCACAGTTTTGGGCGGTTTGTGGGCGTTAGAGTGGGCGTGGCACTCTTCTGAAACAAACTTGCGCTGCGCAGGAATCTCAGGAATCTGCATGCCTAATCCCAGTATTGTAGCTCTTATAGTTTCCGAGATCTCAGCGTTCATACGGACAGACGGACAGACGGACGGACGGACAGACGGACAGACGGGCATGGCTAGATCGATTCGGCTAGTGATCCTGATCAAGAATATATATACTTTATGGGGTCGGAAACGCTTCCTTCTGCCTGTTACATACTTTCCGACGAATCTAGTATACCCTTTTACTCTACGAGTAACAGGTATAATAAGGGTCTGTCCATATATTACTTAATCATAGATTTAACGATTATCGACCACCCCACAAAATCTAACTAAACTTTGGCATATGGGCCGTTCTTTTACAAACCGAGTACGTTTTTTTGGGCTTATGCTTATTAGAATGTAACCGAAAAAAACTATTTTTTAGTTCAATTTTTTCAAAGCTAGTAAAAATATAACAAATTTGAAAAGGTTGCTCTGTTTCTATCTGTTTTAATCTGCTGCTGTAGTAATCCGATTGATTTCATTTTTTTTGTATTCCGACATGAAAGTAATAATCGACGGTAAAGACCCCTATTACCATTATCCGATGACCCGAAAGATAGGGAGGTACTAATCCCTTCTCATTTTAAAGTTGTTCATCAGTAAAAGCTCTTCCGGAACCATTTTTGGAGAACCGAAATATACACCGTTTCACATATAGGCAGCGTGGCACCCATGTCAAGCACCAGTTTTGGGATCTCTGGCAGAGGGACTATCTTCACAAGCGTCGAGCCGAGATCAGCCCTTGGCAACTTGTCAATATACAACGTTCCGTCCCAGCAATGGCATCTTGGTCAAATAGTCAATATTTGTACTGAAGCTGATGGAATAGTTTGAGTCGTCGACTTCAAAAAGGCCAAGGGACTTACGCGCCGGTCAATGTCCTTAAGGGTAAACATTGTACTAGGCTCTACTTTCAAGGCTGGCAGTATTTCCGTAGTATTTAATTTAACATAAAGGAAAAGAAATTGTATATATTAAATGACCCAAACACTGTAAATTATCTAACATCCGAAATTCACTGTAAAGTAAGAGCTTTTAATCTCAGAAAAATCAAATTGAAATAGAAAGCACAAGCAACGAGAGCACTTCAAGGCATAACACCGGTGTTGTTAGATTCTGGTGGTCCGCACAACCAACAACAACAAACAGCTTGGATGTATTTGGGAACTGCACAAGTGCAGGACCAACTCTAAATCTTTTCAGTATTGAAGCAGGACGAAACACCAATATTTATTGTGAGGAGTTAAGTAACTCCGCACAAATAGCTCAAGGAATTGAATTCATGTAATAACGACGGTGCTGAAAAAGAGAGTGCGGTAAGTGACTGCTTGGAAAGTGCAGACCAAGAGAGTTTGAGAAGCGCAAAGCAAGTAAGAGATAGAATAGAGAGAAGATGGAACAGAGTGAAACGGCACCAGTCAGACCGAGACCGTGACAAGAGAGAGAACGTTGCGTGCCGTCAGCAAGGGAAATTGTAGTACAGCACTGCACTTTGAACCCTAGCGTTGTGGCGTGAAGGGTCGAAGGGTAAGACCACGGACTGGACAAGATGAGAGGAGAGGCCGATGATTAACGCTACTGAGCAGGACTAGTAATCGATGATGAAATCACGAGTAAGTAACGTCAAGAAAAGTCAATGTCAAGAAGAATCGGCCGTGAAAGTCAGCAAGGATCAAGATCGCTACATCGAGAATTTCGGATCCATATGTCGCTGTATTGAGTCACGGGTAGCTTGGCCCATAGATCACGCTCTGATCTCGGAATCTAAAACAGCTACACATATTGGATTTTAGATCTAGATTACTTAGCTTCTGAGTAAGCGCACGTTTGTTATCCGAATATGCCACGCCCACTCCTGTGCTAGGTGCATCAGTTTTCGAAATCGAAAACAGTCGCTCTTGCGCCCAAATTTTTTAAGCCAGAGATTTATAATTGGAAGTTCGTTTTTTGACATGGGCCTATGAAGCCCATGTTTGCTTCAACCGAGTGCAACGCAAATTCCAACGACTAAAATTTTAAAAAAATATTCAGAGTCAGAATTAGATTATTTTTTTGTCAATATGTATCGACACATCAAAATTTGATTCGAACCTTTAGTTAGAGGTTTAATTGGTTAGCGAAATTATTGTTATATTATAGTAGAGGCACTCGACTATACCGTTCTCTCTCGTTTTGTATAAGATTTATTTATATCGACTGTTATTAATTTTATACATTTAATAACATAAAAAACATTAAAAAAACAGTTATTTTTACCTACATTGGTTGACAAATCAAACCGCACGACAAATCAAATAAACGAAATAAATTGAACGAAAACAGACAATTTTCCTTCTAGATAGCCTCAAAACAAAAAAAGACAAAATACAAGGAATACGGAGGAGAAAATAGCTACTGGGGATCCTCATCGAGGAGAAACTGGCTAGCAAAAGCTAGCAAAACTTTCCGTACCTCTCATGAACGAAACACGAGGAATCTGGCAGGCATTGATTTGGGGAACTAAATCCTCCTTCTTGTCCCTCCATCCGCCGAGCGAGTCTGGTGTCCTATCTGCGCAGTAAAGCCTTTCTCATGAACGTAGTATTGACAGATTGGTTCCCACGGGTTCGTCAGGTTTTTGGATATATTGATTGCTCCGTGCAGAACTTCTCAGACACGCAATTGCAGAGAACCAGGGACTCGCTTCGAGTCTACTGAGTCCATTGATCGTGTCGCTGTGTATCCCACCTAGCCGGCTTCGCTACACTCTGCTTACTGCACTTACAATAGTCTTTGCCACACTTGCGCATGAATATGTGGGCCGCGATGATCCAAATCTACTCCATCTCGCTGCCAAAAAGAAGTGACCGAACTTTGGAAAATTATCCACTTTTTATTTTTTCACCTCATTTAAAAAATTACAAAGTCCAATTTTTAAGGTAATGTTCATGGAATCGTTTGTCCACCGTTAGTCCATGTTTCCCACCCTTGAGAATTTAAAAAAGAAAGAACGATATAGTCGAGTACCTCGTCTATCAGATACCCGTTACTCAGCTTAGGGGACCAAAGGAAATAGAGATATGCAAGCAGCAAAGCGAGATTGAAATGCGCCACCTACCCGCGATCTCAATATATTTTTGTGAGGGAGGTAGGCAGATTTAAGCGTGTTGGGCGTTAGAGTGGGCGTGGCAAACTTTTTTTGGATCAATACATTTTTTGGACTAATACATTTCAGTTAAAGCTTTTTTCTAGCATGAAAATTTTGGGCGCCCCAGGTTTAGGCGACTTGTGGGCGTTAGAGTTGGCTTGGCAAACTTTTTTTTGGACTAATCGATAGGTAATGACGAAAATAATACATTTCAGCTAAAATTTTTTATCTAGCATGCAAATTGTGGGCGCCACTGGTTTGGGCGGCTTATGCGCGTTAGAGTGGGCGTGCCATATTCGCGTAACAAACTTGCGCTGCGTATATGGCTACGGAATCTTGTTTTATTTGTGCTAATATTTATTTAAGCGTTGATCAGCCAACCTAATGGCTATAAAACGCAAGGAAATAACAAAGGAAAAAATAACATGAAACATAACAGAAATAAGGAAGTTAACAAATTTATAACAGTGACAGTTCTACATTATTTTTTTAAGACACGGGTACGATTACGTCCTTAGCCTTCTTCTCGATGTAGTTGGGTTTGCCAGGGATGCTGCAAGATGGTTGGTGTGGACTAGTAGACGGTCGTTGGATTGAGTGCATGTTTATCTGCTCACGCACCGTGGAGATGTAATGATCGCAAACTAGGACCTCGTTCCTTACGTTGCAAGGCGCATCCGCAATCGTACGTAGCGCCCGGTTTTGCGGCTACGGAATCTAAATCTGAAATAATAATTTTCTATCCTTGATAGTTTTCGATATATCCGCGTTCATACTTACGATTTTTTTATGTTTTTGGGTGGTTTGTGAGCGTTTGTTGGGCGGCATGTGGGCGTTAGAGTGGGCGTCGCACACTGCTGAAACAAACATGCGCTGCGCAAGAAGCTCTTGAATCTTCACGCCATCCCAATAGCTTAGCTTTTATAGTTTCCGAGATCTCAGCGTTCATACGGACAGACGGATATGGCTAGATCGACTCGGTCAATCGGTAGGTATTGATGAGAACAATAAATTTCAGTTAAAATATTTGTTCTAGCATCAAAACTGTAGGAGCCACAGTTTTGGGCGGTTTGTGGGCGTTAGAGTGGGCGTGTCACTCTTCTGAAACAAACTTGCGCTGCGCAGGAATCTCAGGAATCTGCATGCCTAATCCCAGTATTGTAGCTCTTATAGTTTCCGAGATCTCAGCGTTCATACGGACAGACGGACAGACGGACGGACGGACAGACGGACAGACGGGCATGGCTAGATCGATTCGGCTAGTGATCCTGATCAAGAATATATATACTTTATGGGGTCGGAAACGCTTCCTTCTGCCTGTTACATACTTTCCGACGAATCTAGTATACCCTTTTACTCTACGAGTAACAGGTATAATAAGGGTCTGTCCATATATTACTTAATCATAGATTTAACGATTATCGACCACCCCACAAAATCTAACTAAACTTTGGCATATGGGCCGTTCTTTTACAAACCGAGTACGTTTTTTTGGGCTTATGCTTATTAGAATGTAACCGAAAAAAACTATTTTTTAGTTCAATTTTTTCAAAGCTAGTAAAAATATAACAAATTTGAAAAGGTTTCTCTGTTTCTATCTGTTTTAATCTGCTGCTGTAGTAATCCGATTGATTTCATTTTTTTTTGTATTCCGACATGAAAGTAATAATCGACGGTAAAGACCCCTATTACCATTATCCGATGACCCGAAAGATAGGGAGGTACTAATCCCTTCTCATTTTAAAGTTGTTCATCAGTAAAAGCTCTTCCGGAACCATTTTTGGAGAACCGAAATATACACCGTTTCACATATAGGCAGCGTGGCACCCATGTCAAGCACCAGTTTTGGGATCTCTGGCAGAGGGACTATCTTCACAAGCGTCGAGCCGAGATCAGCCCTTGGCAACTTGTCAATATACAACGTTCCGTCCCAGCAATGGCATCTTGGTCAAATAGTCAATATTTGTACTGAAGCTGATGGAATAGTTTGAGTCGTCGACTTCAAAAAGGCCAAGGGACTTACGCGCCGGTCAATGTCCTTAAGGGTAAACATTGTACTAGGCTCTACTTTCAAGGCTGGCAGTATTTCCGTAGTATTTAATTTAACATAAAGGAAAAGAAATTGTATATATTAAATGACCCAAACACTGTAAATTATCTAACATCCGAAATTCACTGTAAAGTAAGAGCTTTTAATCTCAGAAAAATCAAATTGAAATAGAAAGCACAAGCAACGAGAGCACTTCAAGGCATAACACCGGTGTTGTTAGATTCTGGTGGTCCGCACAACCAACAACAACAAACAGCTTGGATGTATTTGGGAACTGCACAAGTGCAGGACCAACTCTAAATCTTTTCAGTATTGAAGCAGGACGAAACACCAATATTTATTGTGAGGAGTTAAGTAACTCCGCACAAATAGCTCAAGGAATTGAATTCATGTAATAACGACGGTGCTGAACAAGAGAGTGCGGTAAGTGACTGCTTGGAAAGTGCAGACCAAGAGAGTTTGAGAAGCGCAAAGCAAGTAAGAGATAGAATAGAGAGAAGATGGAACAGAGTGAAACGGCACCAGTCAGACCGAGACCGTGACAAGAGAGAGAACGTTGCGTGCCGTCAGCAAGGGAAATTGTAGTACAGCACTGCACTTTGAACCCTAGCGTTGTGGCGTGAAGGGTCGAAGGGTAAGACCACGGACTGGACAAGATGAGAGGAGAGGCCGATGATTAACGCTACTGAGCAGGACTAGTAATCGATGATGAAATCACGAGTAAGTAACGTCAAGAAAAGTCAATGTCAAGAAGAATCGGCCGTGAAAGTCAGCAAGGATCAAGATCGCTACATCGAGAATTTCGGATCCATATGTCGCTGTATTGAGTCACGGGTAGCTTGGCCCATAGATCACGCTCTGATCTCGGAATCTAAAACAGCTACACATATTGGATTTTAGATCTAGATTACTTAGCTTCTGAGTAAGCGCACGTTTGTTATCCGAATATGCCACGCCCACTCCTGTGCTAGGTGCATCAGTTTTCGAAATCGAAAACAGTCGCTCTTGCGCCCAAATTTTTTAAGCCAGAGATTTATAATTGGAAGTTCGTTTTTTGACATGGGCCTATGAAGCCCATGTTTGCTTCAACCGAGTGCAACGCAAATTCCAACGACTAAAATTTTAAAAAAATATTCAGAGTCAGAATTAGATTATTTTTTTGTCAATATGTATCGACACATCAAAATTTGATTCGAACCTTTAGTTAGAGGTTTAATTGGTTAGCGAAATTATTGTTATATTATAGTAGAGGCACTCGACTATACCGTTCTCTCTCGTTTTGTATAAGATTTATTTATATCGACTGTTATTAATTTTATACATTTAATAACATAAAAAACATTAAAAAAACAGTTATTTTTACCTACATTGGTTGACAAATCAAACCGCACGACAAATCAAATAAACGAAATAAATTGAACGAAAACAGACAATTTTCCTTCTAGATAGCCTCAAAACAAAAAAAGACAAAATACAAGGAATACGGAGGAGAAAATAGCTACTGGGGATCCTCATCGAGGAGAAACTGGCTAGCAAAAGCTAGCAAAACTTTCCGTACCTCTCATGAACGAAACACGAGGAATCTGGCAGGCATTGATTTGGGGAACTAAATCCTAGCCTATCCACCTAGCCGGCTTCGCTACACTCTGCTTACTGCACTTACAATAGTCTTTGCCACACTTGCGCATGAATATGTGGGCCGCGATGATCCAAATCTACTCCATCTCGCTGCCAAAAAGAAGTGACCGAACTTTGGAAAATTATCCACTTTTTATTTTTTCACCTCATTTAAAAAATTACAAAGTCCAATTTTTAAGGTAATGTTCATGGAATCGTTTGTCCACCGTTAGTCCATGTTTCCCACCCTTGAGAATTTAAAAAAGAAAGAACGATATAGTCGAGTACCTCGTCTATCAGATACCCGTTACTCAGCTTAGGGGACCAAAGGAAATAGAGATATGCAAGCAGTAAAGCGAGATTGAAATGCGCCACCTACCCGCGATCTCAATATATTTTTGTGAGGGAGGTAGGCAGATTTAAGCGTGTTGGGCGTTAGAGTGGGCGTGGCAAACTTTTTTTGGATCAATACATTTTTTGGACTAATACATTTCAGTTAAAGCTTTTTTCTAGCATGAAAATTTTGGGCGCCCCAGGTTTAGGCGACTTGTGGGCGTTAGAGTTGGCTTGGCAAACTTTTTTTTGGACTAATCGATAGGTAATGACGAAAATAATACATTTCAGCTAAAATTTTTTATCTAGCATGCAAATTGTGGGCGCCACTGGTTTGGGCGGCTTATGCGCGTTAGAGTGGGCGTGCCATATTCGCGTAACAAACTTGCGCTGCGTATATGGCTACGGAATCTTGTTTTATTTGTGCTAATATTTATTTAAGCGTTGATCAGCCAACCTAATGGCTATAAAACGCAAGGAAATAACAAAGGAAAAAATAACATGAAACATAACAGAAATAAGGAAGTTAACAAATTTATAACAGTGACAGTTCTACATTATTTTTTTAAGACACGGGTACGATTACGTCCTTAGCCTTCTTCTCGATGTAGTTGGGTTTGCCAGGGATGCTGCAAGATGGTTGGTGTGGACTAGTAGACGGTCGTTGGATTGAGTGCATGTTTATCTGCTCACGCACCGTGGAGATGTAATGATCGCAAACTAGGACCTCGTTCCTTACGTTGCAAGGCGCATCCGCAATCGTACGTAGCGCCCGGTTTTGCGGCTACGGAATCTAAATCTGAAATAATAATTTTCTATCCTTGATAGTTTTCGATATATCCGCGTTCATACTTACGATTTTTTTATGTTTTTGGGTGGTTTGTGAGCGTTTGTTGGGCGGCATGTGGGCGTTAGAGTGGGCGTCGCACACTGCTGAAACAAACATGCGCTGCGCAAGAAGCTCTTGAATCTTCACGCCATCCCAATAGCTTAGCTTTTATAGTTTCCGAGATCTCAGCGTTCATACGGACAGACGGATATGGCTAGATCGACTCGGCTAGTGTTCCTGATCAATAATATATAGACTTTATTGGGTCGGAAACGCTTCCTTCTGCCTGTTACATACTTTCCGACGAATCTAGTATACCCTTTTACTCTACGAGAAACGGGTATACAAACCAACTGGATTCATATTATACAGAAAACCTTACAGTGGCTTTGGCCAAAGAAAATGCCGTAAAGTGAATTTCTGCGAGTCTATATTGTGATGGCTTTTTTTTGTGAATTAATAGCTCATACCAAATGTGCCGGGTAAATCGGTCGAACTAGTGATGAACTGGCTAAGGGTCATAACTCATTATATTGCTGTGACCCTTATTGACTTCTATTGACTTCTATAGAAGTTGCGCACGAGATGAGATTTTTTATGCGCCAAACTAAAGGTGGCTTAAAGAGTGTAATTAATTAATTCGTCCAGTAGACGAGTTACTCTTAGCTCTGGATTCCCAATTCAACAGCCTTAAGCTATTAGATGAGTCTCCAAAGCGTAAAAATGGCACTGGTGGTAGGCAGACTATGGGGAACAGCCCCCAACCCCCGGAAAGTGATGATCAGAGCACCACCACGGAGCAGCGGTCGACTATATTGTTAAGAGCAGCAGCTAAAAAAGATTGATCCATATCAATCTAGATCGTATGCAGTAGACCTTCAGGGAACACTGAGCCGATTCTACCGGCACAAGTTGACTCTGCAGAAACACCATCTGCCGTACCAAAGCCCCTATCATTGGTTCTGCCAAAAAAACTAATATTAGTTTCTCGGCTGACCAAAAGGCCTTCGAGTTGTTGGACTATTTATAACATTAAAAGAAATCAAAAAATATTACCGTGGAAAGAATAAATTTTACCCACACTTACACCTCGTCTTTTAAGATCTCTGTTCCAAATGAGCTCTTTCCAACCATTTGTACTGCAAACTTCTGGCCGGCTGTTATGGGAGCAAAGGAATTCAAAGCTAGGAGTAGGAATACCAGTAAAAGAAAAAGTCCTGTTAAAACCAGACTCCCTAGCCAAGGCCAGAGTACTGTCGCACCTTCATCTTCTACCAAAGCACCTTCTTCAAGAAACCAAAAACTAGCTTAACTCTTTTTTTTAAAAGAATACCAGAGGCTTGCGTAGCAAGCTAACTAAATTGTTTTCGGACAGTTTTTCTTTTGCATCTCATATTATTGTTTTCATTAAGACCTGGTTAAAATCGGAGATCCTAAACTCTGAAACTTTCCCTGGTAGGTACACCATTTATAGGCATAATCGACCATCCAGGCGAGGAGGTGGAGTCTTAATTGCCGTGGACTCTACCCTCAAGTCGGAAGAGATGCCTGTTAAGTGTAAGACTATCATCATATATATCATTTTTTTGCTATACAGTCAGTCTCAAATAAGCTGCCTAATAGAGATCATCTTGTGGTTCCAGGAGATTTTAATATACCTGGATCTTCGTGGTCCAGAGATGAAAAAACGAACTTACTTTCAATAGCTTATTATGACTTCACTGAAGGTTTGCTTGACATACATTTGTCTCAAGTAAACTACATTAGGAACTCTTTAGGCCGTTTACTGGACCTGTGCTTTGTAACTAATCCGGAATGCGTGTTTCTGTCCAAATTTATATATCAGGCTTTGATTGGTCCGATCTCTACTCGTCCCAAAATATGGATGATGCTTTAAATATATTCTATAGTACCGTAAATTCGTTTTTTTAATTCTTGCGTTCCATTATACTATCCGTCAGTCTTCAACAATCCCCCAAGGTTCAGTAAAGAGCTGGCACTCCTAAGAAATAAGAAGTCGAGACTTTATAGAAAATTCAAAGATTCCAGCTCTCAATCAATTTTTTCTAGATATTTAAGTGCTCGTACTAGTTTTACGGTGCTAAACTCTCTGTGTTACAAAAACCATTTCAATCGTTTTTTTAACACGAAGCGAAAAACCACCAATTATCCTTCCTCGCTATCTTTTGAAAATATTATCTCAACAACTAATCAGGCAATAGCCGATATATATGTTAAAGGTATATTCTGTACTCTAATATTTTTTTTAACTTGGCGCATGGAATCTGGGCTTTGATGTTTCATCTTTTGATCTAACTGACGGTCGATTGAATAATATTTATTAGAAATGTTTGATTTATGTTAATAAGGTGAAAGAACTTTTGTACCATTATTAAAACTTTGTAGTGCTGGATGCCCTCCCTTTTGAATTCCGCCAACGATGGGGATGTTAGCAGCAAGCCGCCCATCTGGGAGTTCATGTTGTCTTTCAAAACCTCAACAAATTCATCTTCACCGATTTTATGCCTCAGTTTGAAATGCATGTTGTGCATATCGGAGACATAATTGCTGAATGTTTCGTGCTGTCCTTGCTTGCGTTCCATTAATTCCTTGACTTTAATAAGGTCACTTCCGATAGTGGTAAACGCTCGTTCCATCTCCTGTGTCAACGAGTAGTAGTCAAAATCGTAGTCTTCTGCCTTGTCCTCCATTAGCTGCTAATACCATTTAGTTGCTGCACCTGCCAGCAGAATAAGGAATTCCCGAAAGACTTCTTGGCGGCGGAGCTCCCACGGCTCTCTTTCAAGTAAATCTCCCAGCCCTGGCGCGCTCGCACTCCGGGTTTGGTGATTTTTTTCGCGCGTTGTTGCTCGGGTCACTCTTCCGGTGGTTGGAATAAGACCTTCTTCTTGGCTCCCTTCATTTATATGGTTGGACCTTCTTTTAATATTAATTTATATATATAATAATTAGTTATTAATTAATTAGTTATTTATTAATAAACGCACTAAAATCTCATTTTTTGTAGTATAACAGGATATAACAGGAGCGACGTAAGCGCTGAATAAGTCGACAATAAAAATGTTTATATAATGGGTGTGCTTCTCTCTACTCCTCAAGTTTCTCTTCGGTCAAGAACAGACCGATATTTAAGCCCCAAAAATAAAACAAAACAAATATCTATAACTTGGGGTGTAAGCCGCTTCTACACAACTGTGTTCCGCTAAGCTAGCATGCCCTTACTTTCTCGTTTCTAGTCAGCTGAAATATTCCAAACGGAAACTGGCTGTGTTTAGATAAGGAATCTGCCCAAAATCACCCTCCCGCCAGTCGTCGTAAAACAGGTTGTTTGACCAATCATTCTCGGGCTCCACAACGGTTTCCTATTTCTCTAGACTCGAACCAAGCAAACGACCTGACAGACTAGCCTAGTACGTCGTGGGGCGTCGGCCAGAAAAACTAAAAATCGTCCACCGCCCAAATATGTCAAGAAAAACCGCAAAGACTTGAACCAATCAAATGCCTAGTACGTCGTGGGGCGTCGGCTTTGCGTGTTCTGACAGTTTCACCGCAATGGCTAAATGCGTTACCGTAATGCTTGCGCTCCTGCTCTTTCTGGACTCGAATCAAACGGAATATCAAACGACCTGGGGCGTCGGCCAGAAAGCACATCTCAATTGTATTTACGCGAATTTCAACAAAAAGTCGGTCAGCACGTAGTTTCATAGTATTATAATAAGGAAACCTCATAGTTCTTGGTTTAAGAAAATTCTTTTAAGTTTGCCAATGAACAAAACAGGGAATTCTACGATTATAAAAGACAAAAATTAAAACATCTTAAAGTCAAGCCTCTATTCTGAGACAAAGTTCCGATTGAGAGGCCTCTCTTACTAGTTTAAAGACAAAACAAATAAGTATGCGCATACTTAAAACTATTTAAGCTTCCTGCTCTATAAAACAGTCAAATCACTCATGGCAAATTAAGATGAAAGCTTTGCCATACTTACGTGCATCCATTTTGATACCGCAGGCATCGAGATGGTTGCCCCTAATAATATTCCTTAAGGAATACACCAAAACTGAGTAGTAGGGAAAGGCGGGTTCTGCGACAATTTGCATATTAATGGCCCCCGCCCCCTTACTAATTAGCATATTAATGACCCCGCCTCTCACTGATTAACATATTAATGACCCCCGCCTCTTCATTAACGTATGCGGGTTCTGGGACAATTAGCATAATCCAATAAATTAAGTGATTTTAATGGACTTTGAACTCATAAAAATGTCACGATCATGTCTATAAAGAGTATACTTAATTACCCCCATCGCCCCCACATCCCCATGTGACAATATTGATCATGTATCCTTCCCCTCATTATGTGTAATTAATAGTCAGGTGAGAAAGGTGCACGTGTGAAAGGTCGCACAACCATAGTATCCAAAGGTTGTTATCTTACAGGAACATATCCGATCATGTTGGGGAAAGGTGTGATCACGTACCCTTTTGCCTGAAGGCGCACGCTCATTGACAAGCGCAATAAAAGGGACACATGCACAAGCCTAAAGGCGCACGCTCATTGACAAGATCATGGGCCTCACGCCAACGACCTCACGGCTGACTGCTATCTCTAATACGTTCCCATAATAGGGGTTGAAATCACGTTATTTTGTAGCATAATAATACATTTATTCATTTATTTTGGTATTGTGAACATTTTTATTATATATAGAAATTAATTTTCTGCTTTGATTCCGGCGATTTGCATAGAAGAAGCAGGCGCACGTTTCCGACATCATTTCTGGATTACAAAATGTAAAGTGTTCATCATAATTAGTAGGTTTGAGATCATGTCCACCTTGATTCATGAACATAGTTTTTGTGTTTAGAAGGTATTGAAAATGGTGAAAAATTATCTGTCCTTTAAATTGTTCAATAAATTGGTCAATTTCCTCATGAAATTTCATTTTTTTAATTTTGTTTTCTTGTAGGTCCATACGCATCTAGTCTCAACTTTAAAATAATGTATAAAAATTATTTTATTGTTTTGGAGCTACTTTTAAAAAATGTCAAAATATTGTATGCATTGTTAAGAGCACAAACCCCGCCCTTAAGGTGTGTTTCACAATAGGAAAACTGGTTTCCTTTAAACCTGTTTAATGACGGGCAGCCCATTTCCTCGAAATTAATGAGCTGACGACTCACAAAAAACGTAGAAATCGTTTCTTTTCCATACCTTTACAAATAATTTGTTTTCCGCTTGAAATTGTCCTTAGATACTTTCGAGTTTGTGGAAAAAAGTTTTCTCCATCGATCCAAAAAATTTTGTGATGTGTTTTGGTTAACCAAATTGCAGTCTTTCGAGATTTTGTATTTAGCAAAGTAAAATCATATGGTGGTTCTATTAAAAAACTATTATTCAAGTTTGGATCTTTTTCGAATACAATTCCAATTTCCTTTAGAATAAAATTATTATTATTATCAAAGAAACCTTGAACATCAATCGAAACAGTATCTTTCAACATTTTTCTAATGTTAAACAACTCTTTGTACTAGTCCGTTTAATGGGTTATATTCAACTAAACGGTCGTGAATGAGGAGACAGTAAGCTTGGGTATTTTCATGACTTGGTGTCTTCAGTTCTATTGAAATTCTCACATCAATAGGACCAGTTTTCACTGATTCGTTTTGATATGAAAGATCAACCACAATAATAGGGGTCTTCAATTTAAATTCATTTGGGGTAAAAATGGTTCTGATTCACGATTATAGTAACTAGATTGAAATTTTGTATACATTTCATATAGGTGAGCATACTAATTCTTACTAAAATCAACATTCAGATTATTATGAATATGACTCAGAATTCAAGTGAACTTTCAAGTTTGATAAGTTATTTGTGATAAGTTCTCCATTTATTGTAAATTCAATTATGGCAAATCTTGGTTTTTCGCGGTTAGCCGACAATTTCACATTTCAGCTGTGTTGACTCCCATACCCCAATTTGGGGTTAACATATAATTCCCAACTCTGGAATGTGATTGGTAGGTTTACACAACTTTTAATAATATCGTACATCTTAATTTTTGCAAAATCGCTCAGAGTTACATGGGGAACTTTCCAGGTTTTATTCGTAATTTCCAGTTTAAAAGTTTGTTTATTACTGGTTTGTTCAAGATTCACCAAGATTCTTAGTTAGCATCAACACTAGTTCGTGTTTACAATTTAACAAAACTTTTATATAATCCTCAGCCAATCCCAACAAAATTTGATTGGTACAGAAAAGTTAAAGTGGGGTCGTGTAGAAATTTCATCTCCACTGCTCCATCCAGAATTTAATAGGTATTGACTTTGAAGATTATCCAGAGATATATAATTTATATAATAATATAATAATATAATTTATATAATTTTTATAAACCTCAGCCAATCCCAACAAAATTTGATTGGTACAGAAAAGTTGAAGTGGGGTCGTGTAGAAATTTCATCTCCACTGCTCCATCCAGAATTTAATAGGTATTGACTTTGAAGATTATCCAGAGATATATAATTTTTTAGGGTAGTACTCATATTGACATAGACTTGACACGTTGAACACGTTGTATTTAGTTGTTACCTAGCAGTATTTTGATGGTTACTGTCTGTTTAGTCTTGTTTTTGGATGGTTACTTTTTGTATAGTACCTGTACAGTACTTGATTTTGGATGGTTACTATCTGTATAGTATCTGTAAAGTACTTGGTTTTAGATGGTTACTAAATGTTAACAAGTATTATGAGTTGCTATAGTCTCTTATTAAGATTTATCAAAGAACACAAGTTAAAGTTTCTAAGATGTGTTAGCCAAACACACTTGCAGAGAACTATCATTACCTGACCGTCATCAAAGTCACATGCCCAAGACCCAAGGACATTGAATAAAATACTTCCCCTTCATTTGTACCTGTAGTTTTAATTACAGTCAGAAACAAAATTTGTAGGATCATCTAATATTTTTTTATATATTTTATTATTGTAAACATATTTCATTAAGTTCATAATTAATTATATTTTATGTAAATTTATATATAATTAATTTTCTTACTCCATCCCTCTGTAAGAAACATGTCGGTTATTAATCTTCGTTCCAAACGCAGATTTTCGCTTGGTTCCCATAGATAGATGTAAAATAGTTCTCACAGTGTAATCTTTCTCAGATGTTGGATTATTTTTAAAGCATTCATTTGTTCTAACCCATAATAATATTATAACATATTTCGAAAGCATCATTAGCTAGCATAGGAGCGTCTTTCAATTTAATTTCTGATTTAAGTTTATGATAGAGGTTTTGGGACCTGGTAATATCGGTTTTTGTTGTCAACTATTTTTCTAGTTCCAGTTTTCTAGTTCTAATCTAATTGTATACTATTTGTATGATTTTGTATTAATAAACTCTTTTATTACAATACTCATCTGGTTTTCGTGATTCATGATGGCGGTTGAGCTGCTTGGACTTTGATTACTAGCTATTATTAGATGGTTACTATCTGCTTGGTAGATGTCTATTAGTTGCTTACTATTTCTTATTAGCTGGTTACTATATGTTTAGTAGATGTATACAAGTTGTTTAGTATCTGGTTTTTATATGTTTAGTAGATGTATACAAGTTGTTTACTAGATGTATACAAGTTGTTTTCTAGCTGTTTAGTATCTGGTTTCTATATGTTTAGTAGATGTATACAAGTTGTTTGGTAGATGTAAACAAGTTGTTTAGTATCGGGTTTCTATATGTTTAGTATCTGTTTACTTGATGTTTTCTAATTATTATTAGCTGGTTACTAGTTGTTATTAACGTCTACGAGCTTTTATAGTCTTTTGTTAAGAATGATAAAATATTCTTGATCACTAGACGACTTTCGATGTGAAGTAAAAACTTACACTCTGATTTTCAATGTGTTTGCTATGTACATGAGAAAGAACGCAAAGCCAAAATATCTCAAGATTGCTATATAAATCTTAGAGGAACATATCCGATTATGTTGGGGGAAGATGTATCCTGTGATTGTAAAACTAATTAAGAAATAAACTGTTCACAAGCTGTCTAAAAACTGTTTAGAAGCTCTTTTGATAAACAATTTTGATTCATAATGACAGATATTAAGAATATATAATAATATCATCCACTTTAACTAGTATATTGTTAAAATAAAACATTTCCATTTTTCATGTTCTTTCATCTTATGTAGGTATAATAAATGTAATCTTAACTACGATAGCTAGCCTTACATCCCATAACTATAGTTATTAGCTACCATAAAATGTCTAGAAAGAACAAAATATATGAATGTCAAAAACGATTTAAAACTAACTATAATTGGGAAAGTAATTGAAATCACTCCGGCGTAATACAGTAAAAAGAAAAAACACTGTGATTATCCCATTTTCTATCACCATAACAAATGTGTATACCCACACCTAAATGACCAATTGTATCCCTTGTCCAAAAATGTCTGTGACTTTCACTTATAAATTTGTCACCGATAATTTAAATCCCATTAAGCAAAGCACCCATTGTTAACCATACCATAACCCCAGAGTCAAGTTGGTTACCTACAATAAACATAGGGGATGGTGTAAAGGATTGCTAAAATGCCTCGACAGAGGCGCAAAGGTCATAAAAAATGGTCATAAAAAATATAATTAGGAAAGTATTTTTTATTTGCGAACCATTTATAACTGTTACCAACAACACAAACAGTTGTTACAAAGGATTTGCTTAAATGCCTCGACGCAGGCGCAAAGGTCACGGTATTGGAAAAAATTCATGGAATATTATCCCTTCATTCATTTCCCGAAGTGCGCAGGAAAAGCGTGGGGATTTCTCCCCACCTTGACCCATTTGCGGATACACAGAACACTTTCCCATTTGGCAGAAGTCATGCTCTGAGCCACCTGATGATGCGGAGCCCAGAAACGGATAGTGAGCACTCGGAATCGGGGTCCTCCACGGACAGTCAGTCCAGTGGACTGGGAGGAGTGCACCATAAGCGACGGAGCACCAGGCGTCCGGATGTTTTCAGTCTGAAAGCCATGGCGCCCAGACCCAATGCCGGACCCGGCGGCTGGTTATGTCTACTAGTGCCGCTGGCCTTGGGCGTCCGCCTGTTGCATGATGCGCCGAAATGCAGGGATCAGGCCAGGATGCAGTGGATCCTCACCGTGTCCGCTGGCGGCATGGCCCTGGAAACCCTCTGCTTCTTCATCTACGCCTTCGTTAAGACGGGTATTTTGGTTAAGTGTCTGGTGAGCCTGCTCCCTGGAGTAGTCACCAGTTTGGCCTTCTATCTCCTGGTGGACACCTCCATCACCTTCGCCGTAATCGTGGGATTCCTGATGACCTCCTCGTATCAGCAAATCTATATTTACACTATGCGAGGCTTTAAGGGATCCTTCACCTATGGAGAGGCCTCTGTTTTCGTCCAGGGACTGGTACTCTTCGCTACGAGTGCCATTCACCAACTCGGCGGGTTTTTGTGCGGCGGTTCCTGGCCAACTGATGAATTTGAGATCCTCAACATGATTATGGTGAATGCTCTCTTTTGGCTGCTGGTGTTCTGCCTGGCTCTCGTCTTGTTTCCATCCCTGAGAAAACCATACCGCTTCTACCTGTGGATGCTGCAGCTCCTGTTGGCTGTCACCTGTATGCCCGTGACGCGGCCCCTACCTCTGTTGGCCCTGATCCAGTTCCTCCTTCGGGATCGCGATCGCCTCAGCATCTTGGTTTTCTATCTGCTGCTGGTTGTGTTAACCTGCATTACAGTAGCCTGGCAAATCGGCAGCGCCTCCAAGGCCAACACACGAGTGCGGAAGATCTTCCATCTGCTAATAGTGCTGGTCTATATCCCTGGATTGGTGTATGAATGCGCCTTGCTGTACTTGGCCACTGGAGTGGCATTGGCTGCTTTTGTGGTGCTAGAAATTCTGCGCCTCCTAAAAATTCCTCCGTTTGCTGACAGTCTGGCGGATGCTTTCCGTTCATTCAAAGATGAAAAGGACGCCGGGGAATTGGCTTTGACTCCGTTCTGCCTGCTCATTGGATGCTCGATGCCCATTTGGATGACCGCGTGTCCCTGTTCCGGAAGCGATACGTTGGCCCTGCTCTCGGGAATACTGGCAGTTGGGGTAGGAGACACTGCAGCCAGTGTAGTGGGCTCCAAACTTGGCCGCAATAAGTGGGGAAAATCCTCCCGCTCCTTGGAGGGCACCGCAGCCTTTGTGGTGTCCATCCTTTTAGCCGTCTGGCTCTTAGAGATGGCTGGCTTGGTCCCAATGACCCAAGCCAAATGGTTCGCTACCATTTTCGCGGCATTGAACTCCGCTCTGGTGGAGGCCTTTACCGACCAGGTGGACAACCTGGTGCTCCCCCTGATATTCTATACAATTGTAGGCATGGCCTAATCAATCTGATGTAAATAAGTTATAATTATCGCATTCCTCGGTGTATTTATGTGTAGAATTCGTCGGTGTAGTTAAGCCTAGAGTTATACTGTTGGTTTACTTTCAACCAATAATTATATCAAAAAAATAAAAGAGGTTATAAAATATATAATTAGGAAAGTATTTTTTATTTGCGAACAAATTATAACTGGCACCAACAACACAAATAGTTGTTACAAAGGATTGCTAAAATGCCTTGATGCAGGCGCAAAGGTCAAGGTAATGGAAAAATTCCTGGAATATTATCCCTTGACCAAAAACGAAAATTTCTTCTATTTGGATAATAAAAAAAATATATATTTATTCAATACTTTGATTTTTCCATCAAAATGCTTGATAAATCTAGTTGTTTGATATTCTCTAACTAATTGAGTAATAAGTTTTCATGTGTCTATTTAATTTACCAAAAACAGTATTAGTCTTGTCTCATAAAATTGATCTTTTGGATCTCTCTAATTCCCCACCGGTGAAATATATGTTCCTCATATTTAAAAATTATGGTTTCCCAGCCCCGACCAACCTCCGCAACATAGATGGGTACTTGTAATTCATATTTAAGATATTTCCATCCTTCTCTAACTAATATCCTTTTATCCATCATGTAAACAGGTTTAGAATTGTATTGCATGCTTCAACCCCTAGCCACACCCACCACTGTTACAGATTTGACTTTTCCAATGGCTGCCCCAGCTACCTAAACTGTACATTTCTTTTGATTTTCTCTTTTTCTTTCTAAGCAATGTACACAATTTTTAAACTGGTTCTGACCTCCCTCTTTAATGGCATCCTCTACTTTATTTTCGTTATATTTCTGATCTTTTCCTAACAGTAGGTTGTTAAACTTTTGTCATTTTATGGGATTATTGAGCACCCGAAATCCCAGATATTAACTCATAACATGTAACTAGCAGAATATAGTCAAAGATATCAGACTCTAAAAAGACAAGATTTACCTACAATTCAATTTACCATCTACAATCCCTGGAGAAGATCTTAGTATTTGCAGTTTAATTTTCTAATTTATTGATTTCACAGATTCCCGCTGGTAAATACAAATTTTTAACAAATGGCTTCCAACTCCATACCATTCAGAGACTGGTTTACAACCTCATAGAACTGACTCTCAAGGTATCTGTAATGCACAATATATTTCCGTCTCTTTTCTTCTAATCAATATTAAAAAATTTCTAAAACTGTTTTTGGAGTTCATTTTATTCTTAGAATTAAATTGTTAAAAATCATTAAGCCAACAGAGATAATAATGTTTTTGTGATAATATCCCATGAATAATACATAATTCTTATTTGTATATTTTCAAAATTATTTATTTCAGAAAATTATTCATTAATCGCATTCAAATAATATTCATAATATATCTTACATTTTTTCAGATTTATCAATAGAGTTTCCCAATTATTAATATTAAATGATATTGCATCATATCTATTTTTAAGATTAAATATTAAGAATAAAAATTCTGTACCACTCCTTCTACTTAATGATGACCATTATAAAATTATAATTATCAACAACTATTATATTAAATACAATTAAATGTACGCATACTCGTATAACAACAGTTACCAATATCGATATGTATTGGCCTACAATTTTACTTTGCCTTTGATTTCCGGTTTCTTATGTATTCTTCTTCTCACTTTGACACAGTGTGGAATGGTTTTACTTAAGCCAATCGCATGGGATGGTGGTTTGATTCTTGGGGAGGGGGTTTGATCCGTGGATATAAAGTACCTGCTGGATTCTACGTTCTATCTTTTCCTGGTTGATGAGATTACAAAACCTAAAACAGTACAACATTTTAATCGAATGACAAAAGATGACTGAAATCAACAGCCAAATCAACCACTGTGACTTTAAAATAAATGAAGATTAGTTGATTGAGATAAGAAACTTTAAGGAAATCTTAAAGGTTTCCAAGAAGTCGCGACGGCAATTCGGTAGTATCTATTACGAAACTATAGAAGAGTTGGACTTCCCTAAAATGGCGCTTGGTGGATTTGCAGAGCGAAAACCATATCGATTCCCATCTCTTTGATATTGAAAACGTGGAAAATCGAATAACCGAGCTGATGATGGAGACAACCAAGTTTCAACACCAAAATGATTTTCACGATGCGGAAATCGAAAATAATCCGCTGTCACGACTGCTACTGGAAGTTAAGGAGATGATTTTTCTTATAAGGGATTCAATATCAGACTTAGAATGTCTTAAATTTAATGGTGAGGCAGACCAATGTGAGTTGGTCAGCGCTATGTCTCGCGAGCACGACCCTATCTTAATATTTAATCTTAAAAATAGATATGATGCAATAAAATTTAGTATTAATAATTGGGAAACTCTATTGATAAATCTAAAAAATTGCAAGATATATTATGAATATTATTTGAATGCGATTAATGAATAATTTTCTGAAATAAATAATTTTGAAAATATACAAATAAGAATTATGTATTATTCATGGGATATTATCACAAAAACATTATTATCTCTGTTGGCTTAATCATTTTTAATAATTTAATGCTAAGAATAAAATGAACTCCAAAACCAGTTTTTGAAATTTTTTAATATTGATTAGAAGAAAAGGGACGGAAATATATTGTGCATTACAGATACCTTGAGAGTCAGTTCTATGAGGTTGTAAACCAGTGTCTGAATGTGTAATCAATAAATTATAAAATTTAACTGCAAATACTAAACTTTTCTCCAGGGATTGTAGATGGTAAATTGAATTGTAGGTAAATTTTGTCTTTTTAGAGTCTGATATCTTTGACTATATTCTGCTAGTTACATGTTATGAGTTAATATCTGGGATTTCGGGTGCTCAATAATCCCATAAAATGATAAATGTTTAACAACCTACTGTTAGGAAAAGATCAGAAATATAACGAAAATAAAGTAGAGGATGCCATTAAAGAGGGAGGTCAGAACCAGTTTAAAAATTGTGTACATTGCTTAGAAAGGAAAAGAGAAAATCAAAAGAAATGTACAGTTTAGGTAGCTGGGGCAGCCAGTGGAAAAGTCAAATCTGTTACAGTGGTGGGTGTGGCTAGGGGTTGAAGCATGCAATACAATTCTAAACCTGTTTAAATGATGGATAAAAGGATATTAGTTAGAGTAGGATGGAAATGTCTTAAATATGAATTACAAGTACCCATCTATGTTGCGGAGGTTGGTCGGGGTTGACAAACCTTCATTTTTAAATATGAGGAACATATATTTCACCGGTGGGGAATTAGAAGGATCCAAAAGATCAATTTTATGAGAGAAGACTAATACTGTTTTTTGGAAATTAAATAGGCACATGAAAACGTATTACTCAATTAGTTAGAGAATATCAAACAACTAGATTTATCAAGCATTTTGATGGAAAAATCAAAGTATTGAATTAATATATATTTATACCCGTTACTCGTAGAGTAAAAGGGTATACTAGATTCGTCGGAAAGTATGTAACAGGCAGAAGGAAGCGTTTCCGACCCCATAAACTCTTGGACGTTGATGCACTATGGTCAGTACAAACAAGTGGCCCTTACGACACCAAGCAAAGCTTGTTACGCGCGGAGCCCTAAACCGATTTGGGCAAGTAAACGAAATCGCGGACATGGAAAAAGACGACATAACAATAGACAGTTTAAAATACATGCTCACATAGAATGGCTAGTAAAATATAAATTTACAAATTATTGGAAGATAGAAAATACATAAGTTTATCATAATTAGTTGCATTAGGGCTATCAAACAGTAAGACGTGACACAGTGCATTGTAGTCGTCACAAAGAACCCGAAAAGGATCATGAAGGGCATAATTGGATCTACAAATTGGTAGAGACAACGGACGAAAACGACGAACTGTTCTACAGGGTACATTCCAGTTGAGGGAGCTAAGAAGGAAGGGAGAGTCAACATCACCATTAATTAATTTATGCAAAAACATAACTCCATGACACTTTCTACGATGGTTCAGGGTTGGTAAGTCCAGCAGGCGTAACCTCGCATGATAAGAGGGCAATCGACTTCCTGTGTCCCAGTTTAAACCTCTTAAAGCAAATAAAAGAAATTGTTTTTGAACAGACTCTAACATATTTTGGTAACAGCTAATTTGAGGTGACCATATACACGAGCAATATTCCATTGACGGACGAACAAGAGAAACATACAAAAGCTTTGTTGTGTAAGGATCATCAAACTCCCTTGACCAACGCTTCATAAACGCCAGGAGACTTCTGGCTTTGTTAGTTATAGTAGATATATGGTCTTTAAAACTAAGTTTATGATCAAATAGAACGCCAAGATCCTGAACAGAAAAAATACGTTCAAGGGCGTTATTTCCGATAGAATAAGAATACATAGATGGATTACAACGATAAAAGGTCATAAAGTTACATTTAGAATAGTTCAAATTCAACATGTTAATCATGCACCACTTATACAAACAATCAAGATCTAATTGAAGGTCATTACATGAATTAGGTAAACACATGGACAAACATAGCTTGACATCATCTGCATACATTAAAACAGTTGACGATTTTATGACAT
The DNA here is from genome assembly GCF_014743375.2 of Drosophila subpulchrella. NCBI lineage: Eukaryota > Metazoa > Arthropoda > Insecta > Diptera > Drosophilidae > Drosophila > Drosophila subpulchrella. The sequence continues at coordinate 1,530,754 of NW_023665571.1, forward strand.
AAGGTAGATCGTTAATCATTAAGCCAAAAAGTAAAGGTCCCAGGTGGCTACCCTGTGGCACTCCCGAAGTAACATTAATTATTTTGGATATTTTATTATTAAAACAGACCATTTGAGTTCTATTAGAAAGGTAGGAAAATATCCACTCTAGTAGGTTGGGTGGAAAACCTAAAAGAGACAATTTATAAATAAGAATCCTATGATTCACTGAATCAAAAGCTTTAGAGAAATCGGTATAAATCACATCAGTTTGATGATGTGTCAGAAAACCTCTAGTAATTAAAGACGTAAATTCAAGTAGGTTTGTAGAAGTAGAGCGACATCTAGTGAAGCCATGCTGACAAGGTGAAATAATAGAACTGCAATGATGCTGCAACTGACAGGTAATAATTTTTTCAAAAAGTTTTGGAATAGAACTGAGTTTAGCAATACCACGATAGTTTGAGATATCGGACTTGTTCCCTTTTTTAAACAATGGGATAATAAAGGATTCCTTCCATATGGATGGAAATCTACATTGACTTAGGGACAGATTAAATATCAATGTTAAGGGAAGAGCAAGATAAGATGAACAATTCCTAAGTATACAACTTGGAATTCTATTAGGAACCGGTGAAAATGAGAGCTTGAGAGTATTAAGACTCTGAAGGACATCAGTTACATCAATCACTGGTTTGAAGATAGAGTTCAAATGAGGTAGTGGGTATGGATAATCATTATTAATAACACTATTGCATTTCGTATATGTCGATTGAAAAAAGTCTGCGAATAAGTTGGAAATATCATTATCATCAGATGCTACATTATTATTGAGAAAAAGAGAGGGAGGGAAGCAGTTAGATTTCCGTTTAGAATTGACGAAAGAAAAGAAAAGCTTAGGATTACTTTTGAAATCACGCTTACAACGAGACAGGTAATTTTTGTAACAATCAGAATTGTACTGGACAAATTCCACCTTAGCTGAGCTATATTTGGTGAAGTCTGTCTGTAAGCCGGATATTTTGAACCGTTTAAATAGTCTGGTTTTTTTATTCTTTAGATAAGATAGTTGACGGGTAAACCATGGAGAGCTGTAAGAATCCTTCATGGAGGAAAGAGGGACATGTTCATCAAGTAGACGGTAAAGGACCTCATAAAAGTACCTAACTGCATCATCAACAGGAAGGTCAACTAGAAAGGACCAGCTTACTGTCGATAAAGATTCCACTAGTCTGCCGTAATCAGTCCTCTTAAAACACAAACTAGGCTGTACATTTATTGCAGTCCGAGGATTATTAAAAAATCCATTAATACAGAGCTGAAGGGTAGGATGATAACAATCTTCAGGTAATGATAGTGGCGAAATACGACTGACTTCAGCATCGATACTATCAAAAACAAAGATTAAGTCAAGAAGACGACCAATATGATTAGGAATCCTGTTAGCTTGCTGCAAAGATAGTTCAACAAGACCATCAATAAAATCATTTTGCATCCTCGGAATCATTGTCAATGAGTCCTTACTCTCCAACCAAGAGATATTGGGAAGATTAAAGTCACCAAGCACAAGAAGTTGGTCAGTTTCAGCAAGCAACAAGGAGATAGAATGTATGGCAGACAGGTGCAATAGATACACGTTAAGTTCAGAGCCAGGAGGTATATACGAGCAGGTTAAAAAAATGTTACTTTTTGGGAAAGATAATTTTACGGAAATAAATTCAATACCTGATGATTCAGTAATATCAACAAACTCAGAAGTTAAATTGGATTTGACTCCAATAAGAACGCCTCCACCTCGACCGGTCTGACGATCCTTCCGATAAACAAAAAAGTTATTAGACAAAATCTCACTATCGTGTACGGATGGGTTAAGCCAGGTCTCAGTGAGTACAATAACATTGGCCTCAAAAATTGAACTATTTATATAAAGCGTAGAGAGTTTACTAAGAAGCCCTCGAACATTCTGATAGTGAATTAGGAAATTTAGTTTTTTGAATTTAAATCAGAGCTGGGCGCCGACAAAGAAGTCGTGGAAAGGGAGCTATTTTTTTTTATATACTCGTGGACAATTATATCAGCAGGCCAAAAATTGGGGCAAAGAAGTTTAGAGAACAGCCCATCCGGAACAAGTATTTTAAATGAAGAGTAATCTCTTATCTGTTTAAAATTAAATTTGGTGATGTCAATACCATTTTGATTGGGAAGAGAGAGGTTTGTGACAATATGATGCATCACGTCCTTTACAGTTATTGCTGCATTCAACCTAGACACAAAAATAGATTTTCTAGGTACCATGACAGTGAGTGGTACCGGAGAAGAGAGAGCAGGGCTATGGCTGTTTTTCCTAGGGATCATGCTAGTGAGTGGGACAGGAGGAGGTGGAAGGGTATTATTATTAAAGTATATATGTTCTTGATCAGGATCACTAGCCGAGTTGATCTAGCCATGGGATGTCAGATTTAGATTCCGTAGGCTTGAGCGCAGCGCATGTTTGTTACGCGAATATGCCACGCCCACTCTAACGCCCACAAACCGCCCAAGCCTGTGGCGCCCACAATGTTCATGCTAGACAAAAAACTGATAAAACTGATAACTGAAATGCATTGGTCTCATCAATACCTATCGATTGATCCAAAAAAAATTTTGCCACGCCCACTCTAACGCCCACATCGCTTAAATCTGTCTACCGCCGGTAGGTGGCGCATTTCAATCTCGCTTTGCTGCTTGCATATCTCCATTTTCCTTTGGTCCCTTTAGCTGAGTAACGGGTATCTGATAGTCGAGGTACTTGACTATAGCGTTCTTCCTTGTTTTTTATTATCCAAATGGAAGAAATTTTCGTTTTTGATTGAATGAATTTTTCCATTACCTTGACCTTTGCGCCTGCATCAAGGCATTTTAGCAATCCTTTGTAACAACTATTTGTGTTGTTGGTAACAGTTTTAAATTGTTCGCAAGTAAAAAATACTTTCCTAATTATATATTTTATGACCTCTTTTATGAAGGGATAATATTCCATGAATTTTTTCCAATACCTTGACCTTTGCGCCTGCGTCGAGGCATTTAAGCAAATCCTTTGTAACATAACTATTTGTGTTGTTGGTAACAGTTATAAATGGTTCGCAAATAAAAAATACTTTCCTAATTATATTTTTATGACCATTTTTTATGACCTTTGCGCCTGCGTCGAGGCATTTTAGCAATCCTTTACACCACCACCTATGTTTATTGTAGGTAACCAACTTGACTCTGGGGTTATGGTACGGTTAGCAATGGGTGGTTTGCTTAATGGGATTTAAATTATCGGTGACAAATTTATAAGTGAAAGTCACAGACATTTTTGGACAAAGGATACAATTGGTCATTTAGGTGTGGGTATACACATTTGTTATGGTGATAGAAAATGGGATAATCACAGTGTTTTTGTTTTTTACTGTATTACGCTGGAGCGATTTCAATTACTTTCCCAATTATAGTTCGTTTTAAATCGTTTTTTGACTTTCATATATTTTGTTCTTTCTAGACATTTTATTGTAGCTAATAACTATAGTTATTGGATGTAAGGCTAGCTATCAAAGTTAAGATTACATTTATTATACCTACATAAGATTAAATTTGGTGATGTCAATACCATTTTGATTGGGAAGAGAGAGGTTTGTGACAATATGATGCATCACGTCCTTTACAGTTATTGCTGCATTCAACCTAGACACAAAAATAGATTTTCTAGGTACCATGACAGTGAGTGGTACCGGAGAAGAGAGAGCAGGGCTATGGCTGTTTTTCCTAGGGATCATGCTAGTGAGTGCGACAGGAGGAGGTGGAAGGGTATTATTATTAAAGTATATATGTTCTTGATCAGGATCACTAGCCGAGTTGATCTAGCCATGGGATGTCAGATTTAGATTCCGTAGGCTTGAGCGCAGCGCATGTTTGTTACGCGAATATGCCACGCCCACTCTAACGCCCACAAACCGCCCAAGCCTGTGGCGCCCACAATGTTCATGCTAGACAAAAAACTGATAAAACTGATAACTGAAATGCATTGGTCTCATCAATACCTATCGATTGATCCAAAAAAAACTTTGCCACGCCCACTCTAACGCCCACATCGCTTAAATCTGTCTACCGCCGGTAGGTGGCGCATTTCAATCTCGCTTTGCTGCTTGCATATCTCCATTTTCCTTTGGTCCCTTTAGCTGAGTAACGGGTATCTGATAGTCGAGGTACTTGACTATAGCGTTCTTCCTTGTTTTTTATTATCCAAATGGAAGAAATTTTCGTTTTTGATTGAATGAATTTTTTCATTACCTTGACCTTTGCGCCTGCATCAAGGCATTTTAGCAATCCTTTGTAACAACTATTTGTGTTGTTGGTAACAGTTTTAAATTGTTCGCAAGTAAAAAATACTTTCCTAATTATATATTTTATGACCTCTTTTATGAAGGGATAATATTCCATGAATTTTTTCCAATACCTTGACCTTTGCGCCTGCGTCGAGGCATTTAAGCAAATCCTTTGTAACATAACTATTTGTGTTGTTGGTAACAGTTATAAATGGTTCGCAAATAAAAAATACTTTCCTAATTATATTTTTATGACCATTTTTTATGACCTTTGCGCCTGCGTCGAGGCATTTTAGCAATCCTTTACACCACCACCTATGTTTATTGTAGGTAACCAACTTGACTCTGGGGTTATGGTACGGTTAGCAATGGGTGGTTTGCTTAATGGGATTTAAATTATCGGTGACAAATTTATAAGTGAAAGTCACAGACATTTTTGGACAAAGGATACAATTGGTCATTTAGGTGTGGGTATACACATTTGTTATGGTGATAGAAAATGGGATAATCACAGTGTTTTTGTTTTTTACTGTATTACGCTGGAGCGATTTCAATTACTTTCCCAATTAAAGTTCGTTTTAAATCGTTTTTTGACTTTCATATATTTTGTTCTTTCTAGACATTTTATTGTAGCTAATAACTATAGTTATTGGATGTAAGGCTAGCTATCAAAGTTAAGATTACATTTATTATACCTACATAAGATAAAAGAACATGAAAAATGGAAATGCTTTATTTTAACAATACACTGGTCGGCATATGTATTTTGACAAAATAAAAGTTAAGTATACTCATAACTTGAACTTACTTCTTGTAAACTATAGGCATCAATGGAAAGGTAATTTCAATGCCGTTTGAATGATACAATACATTTCTTTACCCATTCAGTACTTATTGAAAAGGACGAATTTGTGTAAATCAACTTTTAAATTTTTTTTAAAAACTTTTTTCCTCGTCTTGAAAACTTAAATTTTTTGATGCAAAAAGTTTCTTCAAACAAAAACAATAGTAACTGCAAAAAGAATTTTTCAAAAATCATTTTTCTTATATTTTTTATGAATTTTTTATGAATTTTTGAAAATGCTTAAAAACAGGCATTTGAGCCATATTTTTGTCTTTTTCATACAAATTTTTTCCGACATTGTCACCTTTAAAAAATCATAAAAAATATAAGAAAAATGATTTTTGAAAAATTCTTTTTGCAGTTACTATTGTTTTTGTTTGAAGAAACTTTTTGCATCAAAAAATTTAAGTTTTCAAGACGAGGAAAAAAGTTTTTAAAAAAAATTTAAAAGTTGATTTACACAAATTCGTCCTTTTCAATAAGTACTGAATGGGTAAAGAAATGTATTGTATCATTCAAACGGCATTGAAATTACCTTTCCATTGATGCCTATAGTTTACAAGAAGTAAGTTCAAGTTATGAGTATACTTAACTTTTATTTTGTCAAAATACATATGCCGACCAGTGTATACTAGTTAAAGTGGATGATATTATTATATATTCTTAATATCTGTCATTATGAATCAAAATTGTTTATCAAAACAGCTTCTAAACAGCTTTTAGACAGCTTGTGAACAGTTTATTTCTTAATTAGTTTTACAATCACAGGATACATCTTCCCCCAACATAATCGGATATGTTCCTCTAAGATTTATATAGCAATCTTGAGATATTTTGGCTTTGCGTTCTTTCTCATGTACATAGCAAACACATTGAAAATCAGAGTGTAAGTTTTTACTTCACATCGAAAGTCGTCTAGTGATCAAGAATATTTTATCATTCTTAACAAAAGACTATAAAAGCTCGTAGACGTTAATAACAACTAGTAACCAGCTAATAATAATTAGAAAACATCAAGAAAACAGATACTAAACATATAGAAACCCGATACTAAACAACTTGTATACATCTACCAAACAACTTGTATACATCTACTAAACATATAGAAACCAGATACTAAACAGCTAGAAAACAACTTGTATACATCTACTAAACATATAAAAACCAGATACTAAACAACTTGTATACATCTACTAAACATATAGTAACCAGCTAATAAGAAATAGTAAGCAACTAATAGACATCTACCAAGCAGATAGTAACCATCTAATAATAGCTAGTAATCAAAGTCCAAGCAGCTCAACCGCCATCATGAATCACGAAAATGATGCTTTCGAAATATGTTATAATATTATTATGGGTTAGAACAAATGAATGCTTTAAAAATAATCCAACATCTGAGAAAGATTACACTGTGAGAACTATTTTACATCTATCTATGGGAACCAAGCGAAAATCTGCGTTTGGAACGAAGATTAATAACCGACATGTTTCTTACAGAGGGATGGAGTAAGAAAATTAATTATATATAAATTTACATAAAATATAATTAATTATGAACTTAATGAAATATGTTTACAATAATAAAATATATAAAAAAATATTAGATGATCCTACAAATTTTGTTTCTGACTGTAATTAAAACTACAGGTACAAATGAAGGGGAAGTATTTTATTCAATGTCCTTGGGTCTTGGGCATGTGACTTTGATGACGGTCAAGTAATGATAGTTCACTGCAAGTGTGTTTGGCTAACACATCTTAGAAACTTTAACTTGTGTACTTTGATAATTCTTAATAAGAGACTATAGCAACTCATAATACTTGTTAACATTTAGTTACCATCTAAAACCAAGTACTTTACAGATACTATACAGATAGTAACCATCCAAAACCAAGTACTGTACAGGTACTATACAAAAAGTAACCATCCAAAAACAAGACTAAACATAAAGTAACCATCAAAATACTGCTAGGTAACAACTAAATACAACGTGTTCAACGTGTCAAGTCCATGTCAATATGAGTACTACCCTAAAAAATTATATATCTCTGGATAATCTTCAAAGTCAATACCTATTAAATTCTGGATGGAGCAGTGGAGATGAAATTTCTACACGACCCCACTTCAACTTTTCTGTACCAATCAAATTTTGTTGGGATTGGCTGAGGTTTATAAAAAAGTTTTGTTAAATTGTAAACACGAAGTGTTGATGCTAACTAAGAATCGTGGTGAATCTTAAACAAACCAGAAATGAACAAACTTTTAAACTGGAAATTACGAATAAAACCTGGAAAGTTCCCCATGTAACTCTGAGCGATTTTGCAAAAATTAAGATGTACGATATTATTAAAAGTTGTGTAAACCTACCAATCGCATTCCAGAGTTGGGATTTATATGTTAACCCCAAATTGGGGTATGGGAATCAATTAGTATGCTCACCTATATGAAATGTATACAAGATATCAATCTAGTTACTATAAACGTTAATCACAACCATTTTTGACCCCAAATGAATTTAAATTGAAGACCCCTATTATTGTGGTTAAGCTTTCATATCAAAACGAATCAGTAAAAATTGGTCCTATTGATGTGAGAATTTTAATAGAACTAAAGACATCAAGTCATGAAAATACCCAAGCTTACTGTCTCCTCATACATGACCGTTTAGTTGAATATAACCCACTAAACGGACTAGTACAATGAGTTGTTTAACATTAGAAAAATGTTGAAAGATATTGTATCGATTGATGTTCAAGGTTTCTTTGATAATAATAATAATTTTATTCTAAAGGAAATTGAAATTGTATTCGAAAAAGATCCAAACTTGAATAATAGTTTTTTAATAGAACCACCATTTGATTTTACTTTGCTAAATACCAAATCTCGAAAGACTGCAATTTGGTTAACCAATACACATCACAAAATTTTTTGGAACGATGGAGAAAATAGTTTTCCACAAACTCGAAAGTATCTAAGGACAATTACAAGCGGAAAACAAATTATTTGTAAAGGTGTGGAAAAGAAACGATTTCTAGAGAAGTTTTTTGGGAGTCGTCAGCTCATTGATATCGAGGAAATGGGCTGTCCGTCATTAAACAGGTTTAAAGGAAACCGGTTTCCCTATTGTGAAACACACCTTAAGGGCGGGGTTTGTGCTCTTAACAATGCATACATTATTTTGACATTTTTTAAAAGTAGCTCCAAAACAATAAAATAATTTTTATACATCATTTTAAAGTTGAGACTAGATGTGTTAACATCACAACAGATGTACAAGAAAATAAAATTAACCAAATGAAGTTTCATGAGGAAGTTGACCAATTTATTAAACAATTTAAAGGACAGATAATTGGTCAGCATTTTCAATACCTTCTAAACACAAAAACTATGTTCATGAATCGAGGTGGACATGATCTCAAAACTACGAATTATGGTGAACACTTTACATTTTGTAATCCAGAAATGACGTCGGAAACGTGCGCCTGCTTCTTCTATGCAAATCGCCGGAATCAAAGCAGAAAATTAATTTCAATATATAATCAAACATGTTCGCAATACCAATATAAATGAATAAATGTATTATTATGCTACAAAATAAACTTCTGACTTTTTATTTCGAGTTAAAATTACAGGTACGGATAATGGAAAATATTTCCTTGACTAAGATATGTCGGCTACTTGCGAGTTTTTGCGCGGTAGTGATTTCAACCCCTATTATGGGAACGTATTAGAGCTAGCAGTCAGCCGTGAGGTCGTTGGCGTGAGGCCCATGATCTTGTCAATGGGCGTGCGCCTTCAGACTTGTGCATGTGTCCCTTTTAATCCGGTCAGGTAATAGACAGGTTCGCATGTTCGGGTAGCTCTTGCTTGAATCCCTTTTTTGATATGTTTATGACCCGTTTGTGGAAAGGAGAGAATCTTAGAGAATTTACCAGTTAAACCTTCTGGGGCGGAAACAAAAATGTCTGTTTGAAAATATTCGACATCTGAGAATTATTAACTTGTGAGATTCATTTTATTGGGGTTCTTTTGATTTCTAAATTAGTTTTACAATAATAGGAAACGTTATTCCCCAACATGATCGGACATGTTCCTCCAAGGCAACCATCTTTAGATGTTTTGGGTTTGCGACCTTTCTCACGTGCACAGCAAAACCTGCTGAATATTAATTGCTAATAATGAGGAAAAGGATACATGATCAATATTGTCACATGGGGATGTGGGGAAAGTGTGCGACCTTTCTCCCGTGTACAGCAACACCTGCTGAATTTTAATTGTTGATAATGAGGCAAAAAGGTCACGTGATCAGTATTGTCACATGGTGGTGTGGGGTTGGGGGCAATTAAGTATACTCTGTATAGACATGATCGTGACATTTTTATGAGTTCAAAGTCCATTAAAATCACTTAATTTATTGGATTATGCTAATTGTCCCAGAACCCGCATACAATAATGAAGAGGCGGGGGTCATTAATATGTTAATTAACATGCAAATTGTCCCAGAAGCCGTCTTTCCCTACTACTAATCTGTTACGTGGGCATATAGTGCACGAGTACTGACAGGGCCTTGGGCCTTTGTACAGGCACCACTTGCCGGAAAAGGCTACATCGTATTTGGGTCGTGGGATCTTGGTAAGCCTCTCTCCTCTCCAACATAACGAGAATAAATATTTAAAGTGCCTGGAAAATAATATTAGTCCATAAAGCTTACCTGTCGCTTGATACCAATACGATCGGGCTGCGTTTTGGCCATACTCCCTCCCCTTCACACATTCGTGTGCCAATGGATCGTCGCGGGCCGCGCAATACGATCCCCTATTGTCAGGGTTGTTCGTTGAAAGTTATGTCATTGTCCTTGACCTACTCCACTTCTCGCGTCAGCTCACCCCCTTATAAAGTTCTAGCACTTCATGGTTTTTATCTCTCTTTTTCTTACATTATATATTTATTGAGTAATATATTTCGGCGTGTGCCGTGGATGAGTAACATAATATTGGCTAATGCATATAGAATTAATTAATTGACATTAATTTTTGTTAGCGAAAAGTATCGAATTTACCACCTGTTAAGGTGCGCACATCAGCAAAACGCTGGCTATTCACGACTACAAACGTCGCTCAGAGGGCTCTTGCACCCAAGGGTGCTCAACATGACCAGCACCGAACAAATCAAGCAGAAGCCAAGTTGGAAACAGTACCAGGCGCTCAGTAGCACCCACTGCAGATGAGAATTGCTGATCAACATATTTTATGTCTCAATAACTTACCGTCTTACCGTCTCAACGGTACACTGACCCACCAATGCAGTCAGCACATTTTGCAGTGTCAGCCGAGCCAACTAAGCAACTGCTACTATAATCAAAATTCCCTAACTTACTTTACACTGAAGCTTACTTCACTAATCATTACACTAAACTTCCGTGTTCCAAGTAGTATATAAACATGTATCAAACGAAGAATAAATCAGTTATCAACACACCTCCTAACTCCGCGGTTCTACTTCCTACCTCTGGGAATAGGGCTCGTAATACACTATCTCAACTAGCAGCTAACCATGTTAGCTCAACCTTAGCGCAGCTCAGCATCTCCTGTGGTCCGGCATCGCAGTAACCATCGTTACCATTGCCGCGACGTGATCGGCTTTCGAGTGTCTACTTCGGTTAGGCACAAACATTGGTGACCCCGACGTGATCCTTTTCCAACAAAGGATCACACTCAAGCAACGCCCTTCCAACAAAAGGCTGAACCTCTAATCCAGCTTCACAGGATACTCAGCTTCATCGAGCTTCACAGGATACTCAGCTTTATCCAGCTTCACAGGATCGTCAGCTTCATCCAGCTTCACAGGATCCTCAGCTTCATCCGGCTTCACAGGATACTCAGCTTCACCCAGCTTCACAGGATACTCAGCTTCATCCAGCTTCACAGGATCGTCAGCTTCATTTGGCTTCACAGGATTCTTTGTTTCTTTGAAAACCAATTAATACAGAACCAACTTCTCATCAACTTATAACCTACAAGAAAAGGTGCACATACCATAGACTTGCCAAATGATCATGTTCTACGAGGCCACAATTTCAGTTCCCACGGCTACGTCAATTTTATCGCAAAGGGGAGTGTTAAGCAGCATCAAGAAGATATGAGGGCCTTAATCACAAACATGAACCTCCGCAGCTGAAGGAAAGATCCTCCACGGTTAAAGACTTGTTAGGTGCTTTCAATACAATTCGGCCAAGGGCTGATAGACATCACGCATTAATTGAGGTTACCCCTCAATGGGGGGGAGAACCGAGGGTGCTCAACATGACCAGCACCCAACAAATCAAACAGAAGCCAAGTTGGAAACAGTCCCAGGCGCTCAGTAGCACCCACTGCAGATGAGAATTGCTGATCAGAATATTATATGTCTCACTAACTCACCGTCTCAACGGTACACTGACCCACCAATGCAGTTAGCACATTTTGCAGTGTCAGCCGAGCCAACTACGCAACTGCTACCATAATCAAAATTCCCTGACCTACTTTAGAATAAAGCTTTCTTCACTAATCATTACAGTAAACTTTCGTGTTCCAAGTAGTATATAAACATGTATCAAATGAAGAATAAATCAGTTATCACCGCACCTCATAACTCCGCGGTTCTTCTTCCTACCTCTGGGAATAGGGCTCGTAATACACTACCTCAACTAGCAGCTAACCATGTTAGCTCAACCTCAGCGCAGCTCAGCATCGCCTGTGGTCCGGCATCGCAGTACCCATCGTTACTATTGCCGCGACGCGATCGGCTTGCGAGTGTCTACTTCGGTTAGGCACAAACAGTACATACAACTACAAGGCTGATACTCGCCGCTGAAATGTTTATAGTAGCCAAGTGTTCTTGTCAGATACTGGACGAATATTTATATATGTATGTTTATAAGAAAGGAACCGTGTTCCGACAAACTTACCGCCGCTTTAAATCCTGGCCGATGAGATCTCAGCGCTCCGGATCCTGGGCTTTGGGAAATATTATATTGGATATACATATATATATATAAATACGTGTACAAAAATACGGCTGTTCTTAAGTATACCAATTCACTTAAACACAAAATGCCCGAGGCATGCGACTTCTTCAACGGCTGGTGGAGAGACTCCCCTTCTCTTATTGTTCATCATGATTCGCTCTTTGTCTATCGATTCGGTTGGTTTAAGTGTATTTTAACGCATTTTTGAATGCTTTTAATGTTTTTTGACTTTCACTTGTTTTCCAACTGTATTACTTAAGGATATTGGTCTTTGGTTACGCATAGGTTCACTTTAGCTTTGATTGGCTCTATTAACACATTTATATTGCATCACTACTTTCTACGAAGCATGCTATTGGTCACTACGCTTTTGAACGGATGGCTCCTACAGCTGAACAAATTTCAGGAGCAAATATCACAGTATGTCGGATGTCGTCCTTAATGTTGATCCTCCCACGTTCTTTGATAACAATAGCGGCACTGGTCCGACACATAAAATTCTTTAAAGCTGCTACAAGAGCTACAATACTGGGATTAGGCATGCAGATTCCTGAGATTCCTGCGCAGCGCAAGTTTGTTTCAGCAGAGTGCCGCGCCCACTCTAACGCCCACAAACCGCCCAAAACTGTGGCTCCTACAGTTTTGATGCTAAAATAAAAATTTTAACTGAAATGTATTGTTCTCATCTATACACCCAAAAAAAAAACCAAAAGTATACACTTAATAAGCGTTGTGTTAAATGTATACTAAAGTTAGTATAAAAATTTAAGTATTAACTCAACACTAATTAGTTTCAACTGTATACTTTGTAGTGTAAAAGCTCTACCAAAGAGTATAAGGCGTAAACCTGTAGTGTTATTTTTAAACTAGTCATATTCGACTTCTTAGTTTATTATTTATACTTGTGGTTTCAACAAAAACTTTATGTAGTATAAAGAAAATATAGTTTCAAATTGTTACAAAATAGTTTCATGCCAACACTTTATAGTATTAAGCTTATACTAATTATTATATGAGTGAGACTCAGTGGCATAAATAGTATACTGAACATTAAATAGTTTTTCATGGTGTGAAACTAGGACAATAGCGATTATTCGAACATATATTTTGGTGTGAAACCAGGACAAAAGCGAGTATACGAACACAAAAAATGCTACTAGATTTGCCGTTTTTTGACGCGTTAATGATTATTATGAGGATTTATATCGGTGAGTTTGGTCACATCCTTGTGAAATTTGTGCCGAGTCAACATGTAAATATAATATTTATTCTAAAATTAAAAAGTTCAATATTATATTGTGTGCATTGTGTATTTTCGGGATCGATCTCTCATATGTATACATATAAGTATGTACACATAAATAAATACATGAAAATTGTAACAATTGTCTACATATATGTACTTACATACATATAGTGCAGAAGTTAATACATCTTAAAAATATAACAATTAAATGGTCAATTAACAACTAACAATATGAAAACATAGTGGCTGTGTACAAAAAATCAAAAAAAACAACAGCACTTTGCTGATTTCATCCCCTTGTGGAAACAAGTCCTTTGCGCACGCGTACAGATACATACACACAAAGGAGCTACAAACATATATGTATGTGTGTTGCGCAAAATACTTGTTTCCATGGAAACATGGGAATGAAATCGGAAAAGTGCGTTCTTTTTACTATACTTTTAATTACATATGTGTTTCAGCTATTCAGAAAATGGACCAGTTGAACCAGTTCGTCGAAGAAAATAACTTAGACCCATGTTGCCTGATAAGCTTGATGGGTAAGTTATTCGTAATATAAATCATACAATTTTTTAAAAACATTATAAAATAATGTATAGAATGTGGCTATACCTTCGAAAAACTACAATTTATTGAAAGCGATGATTTAAATTTTATTTTTCCTAATCGTGAAGACACTGCATTGCGTTCCGAGTTTGGGCAAAGTTAATGGAGTGGAAAGAGAGAAATGTAAGCACCTGTTAAATATTTTTGAAAAGTCAACTGTTTTAATATATGTATACGTAAGCAGAAAATAGTCAAGCCGACTATTGTTCAACCGGTTTCACTGCCAATTCAAAATATACAAGAAGACATAGATATGCAAGTGGTTCCCGAGTTTGTAAGGTAACTATAAACAAAGGCTGCTTAAAAATTACACAAATCGGTTTGAATGATTTTAAATTATTTTTATTTTATTTATTTATTATAAAATAAGAGTGCAAGTGATATACTACAGTCCTCGAGCTCGGGAAAAAAAATTATACAACTGTATGATTCGGTTAAGGTTTTGACAATGGAAAATAGGCGTAAAATAGTGAATTTAATTTCCGAAAACTTTTATAACCCTCAAAATGATACATATGCATCAGTAAAATTGGCAGAAATTGAAAGGCTTGCCAACGAACTAGTGAGCATATTTCCGTCCGAAAAAAAGAGGTTTACTATATCGGGCGCAAGGAAGCCAAGAGAAATAGTCCTGGTGGGATTCTATTTAATAAGCTTTACAACCATTTTCAAAAAAGGACGTCCAAAAAAGTTATTAGGCCAGAACCAGAAAAAAATACTTATGTTGTCAGCTCCGAATTGGTCGACATGGTTTAAAAACTTAAATTTTACGTTGGGAGCGAGGAGGACTCCATGGAGTTATGGGCCGCTACGTATGATTTCAGAAAGAACTTCATTAGTATCCCAGAAAACGATTTGGACGCTGTTATGCAGGAGTTTTCTTTGTTTAAGCAGGCGACTGGATTTAAATTTGTAAGCAAGATTATGCCCAGTTTCGGTATATAGATGTTTGTGATGTCTCGTATTGTTATTATATATATGTTTGAAACTACTTTTGTAAATCTTTGTTAACTATCATTTTTTAATAACTTTTAGTTGGAGCACGATTTTAATAACCTGCACCCCGATCGACAATACTGTTTGACAACGAAGTGGGAAAGAACGGTACCAAAGTTGATGTCCTATTATTCCTTAAACGTAAAAGACAGATTTTACAAGCAACTTTTAACGTCCCTAAACAATGTTGTTGGCGATGGTAAGTACATTTTTTTAAGTATTGATATTTTAATTTAAGAACTAAATTCTTTCACATCTAAGGCCCAAGGGACTGTATATTGTTTATGGCTTTGCACGTTGTTATAAAACCAACGTACCGGAACACTGTTACTCAAGCGGACCAGAAGTTCTGTCGAAAGGCGACCATCGAAGACAGCGTTAGCAGCGCGGTATTGCACGTCACCGAAATCAATGACATTCAAAACCTAATTGAAACATTGAACAGAAAAAGTGTCGAGTCAAACTCCCTCATTCAACCATTTATAATTGCTGTGGGCGAAGACATTTCCAATTTGGTTGAATTCTATGTTAGCTTTGGAAAGTCCTTTTATAAGTTTAACTCTTTCATTATTGCACTAGATATATGTTTTAAAATTTATCAAGTATTTGGTCTAAAGTACCCAAATGAATCCCATAAAGTTTGATCTTTTTTACAATACTTTTTCTATAATATGAAAACTGAATTTGATATTATATATCCGTGCGTATCCAATGTCATTGAAGATTTAAACAAAATGTAAATGTAATGTGTAATGTAATATCAAAATTTATTCATATCCTTTTTAATTTTAAGATCTTGAAATATTCTGTTATTAGTTAAGTCTTATATTTTTAATTTCCATATTTAGTTCTTTTATAATATTAATACCTAGCCATTAATAAAAGAAAAACAACATACAACTTGATTTTATAGGGTTTGGAATACCTCGAAAAAAAAAATAGTATAAATTTTATACTACAGGCAACGGTGAAATCGTATAAGTTTTATACGAAATAGTATAAAATATATACTAACGATTTTGATAAATAGCTTAAAAAGTATAGTACGGCTCTCTAGATTAGTATAATATGTATACGAAATAGTATAAAACGGAGACTACATAGCATAGCTTTTATACTAAATAGTATAAAAAGTAAACTATCAGCAAAAATTTCCGTACACTGAGTGAGTATAAATTGTATACTCGTTAGTTTAACTTTGATAACTTCGAAAGTTTCAGTTTAATACTTTCGGTGTCATAAGGTTAATACGCATCTTATCAAGATATTTTTGACACTCAATAGTTTAGTTTTAATGTACGAATAGTTTAGTTTCTATGATCATTTTTTTTTGGGTGTACCTATCGATTTACCCAAAAAAAGTTTGTCGCGCCCTTTCTAACGCCCATAACGCTAAGATCTGTCTACCATCCACATAACCATATATTGAGATCGGGGGTAGGTGGCATGTTTCAATCTCGCTTTGCTGCATCATAAAAAATATAAGCAAAATTATTTTTGAAAAATTCTTTTTGCAGTTACTATTATTTTTGTTTGAAGAAACTTTTTGCATCAAAAAATTTAAGTTTTCAAGTCGAGGAAAAAAGTTTAGAAAGGACATTTTCACACAAATTCGTCCTTTTCAATAAGTACTGAATGGGTTAAGAAATGTATTGTATCATTCAAACGGCATTTAAATTACCTTTCCATTGGTGCCTAAGTTAACAAGATGTAAGTTCAAATTATGAGTATATTTAACTTTTTCTTGTGAAAATACTTTTGAGCACCCTTGTATATGATGGCATTTACAATGATGAAGTATGAAAAGTAGTGACCTTGCATGTTAAAAATAAGATATGTTTTTTTCAAATATGGAAAGAAAATGACTGTAAAATAAGATGTTAGTGATTTATATACTAGTTCTCGACTTAGGTCAGTTTTTCCAAAGGCTTGAAATACAAGCCGCTATACATAAAATCATCCAACTTAAAATGGGACCTTGGGAAAAGATCTTTGAACAAGTTTTCATTGATCATCTTAAACAAACTGGCAACAAAACATTAACATCATTGAGTGTAGCGCTACTCAAGCCGGTGACTCTAATAGAGAATGAAAAATTAGCTATATGGTCTACCTTCCATAACGATCCAATAAAAGGAGGTCACACCGGCATTTCAAAAACCTTGACTAAGGTCAAAAAAAATTATTACTAGAAAGGTATGAACTGTTTTTTTAACCGAGTACATACGAAAATGTCTAACATGCCAAAAGTCTAAGGTAACGAAACATACAAAAATACCTTTATCAATAACCGGCATCCCTGTTAATGCTTTCGACAGAGTGATAGTAGAAACTATTGGCCCACTACCAAAATCCCAAAACGGTAACGAACATGCAGTTACCCTTTTATGTGACTTAACAAAATACTTAGTTGCCATTCCAATACCAAATAAAAGACGCTAAAGCTATTGTTCGTGAACGGTTGCAGTCTTTAATAAACTCTCTATCCTATGTAACAGAAAAAATCCGATATACATATATATATATACTTTTTTGTTTCTGGCAACGCTGCTACGATGGCGTCTTTTTGTGAAACTCATCTCAGTACCAAATAGGCTTCGCAACTGGCAAGAATAAAATTACATACAGTCCACACAACTCAAGCGCTTATATTTCTAACCATATTGCTGGTCCATCGTTCCGTATTCTTGGACAGTTTTGAAGTGCTTTGATTCTCAGAGTAATTGCTTGCAATGGAACAATTAAAATCAGTAGTGAAAAGCCGTGCCAGACTCATGTCCAACATCACACGTGTCTTGGCACGGGCTGAACAAACGGATATTTCTACACACACAGAGATCGTCACACGAATAGAGCTCCTAAACGAAGTTTGGAAGGAGTTCAACCAGTTCAGCGATGGCATCGTGAAGCGTCACGAGGAAGTGGAACCCTTTGTTGATCCGGAGATAGACAATGCGGTCTACGAAGCAAAATACCTAAGTCCAAGCACTATTCTCAAGGAAAGGAGTAATGATCTTCAACCGGGGACATCTACGAGCAGTGCGGATGGCAGCAACGGGCTACATTCAAACAACGATGCAATCTTGAACTTGCTGCAACAAAACCAACAACTATTTGAGCGACTTACTGTAAGTCAGAGCATACCGGACACGCCTGATCATGTTGGTGGTGACGTCACATTAGCGAATCCTCGGAACTCGGTAGTCACGGCGAATTCAAATCTAAGCGAATTGCCGAAAATTCAAATCAAACGGTTCTCTGGCAACTACACAGAGTGGCCATCCTTTCAAGACATATATGAAAGCACAATTCATGACAAACAGCATTTGTCCAACACCCAGAAGCTCCATCACTTGAAAACACTACACGTTGATAAGGCTGCCAACTTGGTTCGACACTTGGCAATTACGGACACGGCTTACAACACTGCTTGGGAACGGCTGAAGGAAAGATACAATCGCCCACGGCACATTGTAAACTCGTTCTTGGAACAGTTTATGAACCTGCCAACAACTACAAAGATCGATGCAACAGTTCTACGGAAGGTTTCGGACGGAGCAAACGAAATTGTTCGTGGATTGGATGCGGTGAATCAGACGGTACGCGATTGATAGATCATATATCTAGCCCTGGGAAGACTAGACGCTGACACACGGCGCAGGTTGATTGAGCGCAGCATGGAAACAGATTCACCCACTCTGGAGGAATTTTTCAAGTTTCTCGATTCTCGCTGCGAGGAACTGGAGCTGAGCAAAAGAGAGCTTGCGACTGGAAGCAAGACAACAACACATCCTGCAGAGGCGATCATTTGCGACCTGGTCATGGGGTCAACAGGTGCAAGTAAACATTTAAATGCAGGCAATGCAAAGGAAATCATCTTCATGTCCAACCAAATCCACAGGCTAGTGGGAATCTTGCCCAGATAGCGGAGGGGGACGAGCAAAACTTAAGCGCGTCTAACACAAACTCAGTGACACTCAGTCATTTGGACCAAGGAGCGGGCAACAAAAAGGTTGTTTGTGCACAAGGCACTGCAAAGTCTACACATCTAACGGAATTCAAACGAAGCATATTACCAACTGCTATGGTGTATGTTAAAAACGCAAAAGGTGACCACGTAACGTGCCGTCTTCTATTGGACACAGGATCAGAGCTATCTTTTATATCTGAGCGTTGCATCCAAGCTCTTGGATTTACACGGTCGGCATCATGCAATTTGGTTAAGGGAATCTCTTCCGTAAAAGCAGACACGAAAAGGGGATGCAGCACGCTGCAAATCAAGTCTCGCATATTCGATTGTCTGGTTGTCTATGCCCACGTGCTAGGCAGAATCACCTCATCTCTGGAACGCCAAAATATCGACGCATCGACACTCGAGGTATTTAAGGATATGCAGCTGGCAGATACACATTTCAACGCAAACACACCAGTTGATATACTATTGGGAAGCGAACACGTATGGTCAGTGTTCACAGGACGAAAGATGTACGACAACAAGGGTAATCTTATCGCTATTTCGTCGGTACTCGGACGGGTTATCACTTCACTCATCACATCGAACGCAAGCAACGCTATTGCACTAGCCACAACAATGGATATCGACAACACGTTACAAAAGTTTTGGGAACTGGAGAACGTTCAAAGCAACACAAAATTGGATCAGGAAGACGAACAGGTCGAGAAGCACTTTCTCGCCACCCACAGTCGCGATAAAAACTGGAAGTATGTCGTTAAGCTTGCATTCAACACGAAAAGTCCTGAATTTTGAGAAACTGTACAAGGAGCTCTTAAACGTTTCAAATCGGTGGAGCGACCACTAGAACAAAACGAGCAGCTGCGGACACAGTACTTTATGCGGGAGTATATCAATCTGGGGCACATGCGTGAGGGGCCGCCCGAGGAAATCGCTACTGGGAATCAGTTCTGTCTTCCCCACCACCCAGTGCTAGGCCGAAAGCTGCAAGTGGTCTTTGATGGATCCTTTCGCGACGTTAATGGTAAGGCCTTAAATGACATTCTTTTCACAGGGCCCGAATGTACAAGTTCGCATTCTCAGCGGACATCGTTAAAATGTTCCGCCAAATATGGGTTAACGAAAAGCACAGAAACTACCAGAAGATCGTTTGGAGAGAAGATCCATCTGATCCGATCAAGCATTTCCAATTGTGCACTGTAACCTACGGAACGTCATGTGCATTATTCCTGGCGGTATCAAAAATCCTACTGGAGGATTTTTATGTCGATGATGTTCTTACTGGTTCAAACAATGAGGATGAACTACGTCGAAACCGAGACGAGTTGATTCAGCTGATGTCGTGCGCAAGTCTTGAACTCGGGAAATGTGTATCAAATACCTCAATCATACAAACAGATGATACCGACGCACACTTGTCGCCAGTTTAAGTTCTCGGACTATACTGGCATCCTGGAAAAGACATTTTAACGTACAACATAGGTCTAGCGGCAAATCCTGATTGCACAACGAGACAAATCTTGTCCGACGTCTCCAGGATATTTGATCCTCTCGGACTCTTGGCACCCCTTGTAATCCAATTTAAGATTATTTTCCAAACACTCTGGCTCTTAAACTTGGATTGGGATGACCCGCTCCCAACTAAACTAGCGGACAACTGGCTGAAGTGGAGAGCAGATCTAGACACTCTACAAAAGTTCCAATTAAGACGCTTCGCTGTCAACGACGCAGACAATATCGAGCTCCATGGATTTTCGGATGCTTCAACCAAGGTGTATCCTGCTGTGGTGTACAGCAGTGATGACTGATCTATCTCGGTGTCCCTTGTGACTGCGAAAACAAGGGTGGCTCCACTGAAACAACAATCCATAGTCGTTCGATTTCTTCTGGATTACGCCACAAGAACATAACTGTTTTTGCCTGGTCCGACTCATCAATAGTGCTCTCCTGGTTATCATATGCACCAGCCCAACTAAAGACTTTTGTTGGAAACAGAACCTCGAAAATCCTTGACACTGTTCCTAGAAAAGCCTGGCGGCACGTAGACTCCAAATCAAACCCAGCTGACTGCGCTTCCAGGGGTCTGATGGCTGCTGACCTCATCGACTACCATTTGTGGTGGAATAGACCTTTGTGGCTACGGGACAAGGATCAATACCTGGTAAAGTCGAGCGATTCACGTTTTGGTTTATCTCTTTCAGACAAACGCATTCAAGGAGAAGTCAAGACAAACTGTTTGGCTACACTGGCTGTTGCAACTCAGGTTCATCCACTCGATGAGCTGATCGAACGATTTTCTTTTTGGCTCAAGCTTGTTCACATTGTCGCCTGTGTGAAGCGATTCATTCAACGTACACTAAATCCATCCTGCGATAAGGCCTCAAGAGCTCTTACATTTGGTCAGATTAAAGCAGCAAAGATCATTTGTATAAAACACGCGCTACGATGTTTTTACGAGGACTATCAATTGCTCCTTGCCAAGAAACCCCTAAAGAACCGATCGCAGCTGGTCAAACTTGCACCAATGATTAACGAAAACGATTTGCTGAGGGTAGGCGGACGACTGCACCAATTGCAATTGTCCCGAGAGGCAAAACACCCAGTTTTGCTACCAAAAACGGACCGAATCTCGACGCTGATCCTGTAACACGAGCATCGAGTAAATCTTCACCCTGGCGTTTCTTACCTGTTTGTAATCGTTCGTCAGAGATTCTGGATAACTGTTTATCATGCTTTCGGCATTGCTACCACACTGCCCAACAACAAATGGCTGATTTACCCAGCGTGCGTGTCACTCCATTTGTCAATACTGGTTGCGACTATGCAGGTCCAATCTTTCTGAAGGATGCCAGAGTTCGGAAGCCACGTATCAGCAAGGGCCACATTTGCCAGTTCGTCTGTATGGTCACCTCGACCATACACCTGGAACTTGCCATAGACCTGACAACAGAAACATTCTTGGCTGCCTTGCGGCGCTTCATATCCCTACGTGGCAAGTGTAGCAAGATCTACAGCGACAACGGAACAATCTTTATTCTTAGCTCCAATCCCTCAATGAAATGCAAGAACTGCTTTCATCCCACCGACACAAGGACATCGTCACATCCACTCTGGCGGATGATGAAATTCAGTGGGTAGTCATTCCTAGATCTCCTCATTGGGGAGGGAAATGGGAGTCGGCAGTTCGCTGTGTCAAACTGCATCTGCACTGCGTCACCGGCAATTCAACGCTCACCTTCGAACAAATGCGCACCTTCCTTGCTCAAATCAGCGCAGTGATAAATTCACGCCCCTTATACTACACATCGGATACCGAAAAGAACTACTTATCACCCGCCCACTTCTTAATTGGGAGACCGTTAACCACCGTGCCAGATCCTGACTTAAGCCACATCCCTGTGGACCGATTAGGATATTGGCAAAGCATCCAGGCTATGTGTCATGGATTCTGGAAGAAATGGCATCAGGAGTATCTGACTACTCTGCGACAACGTCTGAAATGGACCACTTCAACACCCAACCTCTCGATTGGTGATGTAGTTCTCGTTACGGAGTCCAATACACCACCAGCATCTTGGCACATCGCACGGGTTATGGAAACCTATCCAGGGAAGGACAACCTCATTCGAGCAGTCAAATTGAAGACATCAACTGGAGGGATGATTAGACCGATCACGAAGGTTGCTGTTTTGCCCCATTCAGAAACTGTGTTTGAGGGCGGGGCGGGATGTTCCTGGACGGTTGCAGTCTTTAATAAACTCTCAGAAGGCGCATAATGCCATCTCTATCCTATGTAACAGAACAAATCCGATATACATATATATATACTTTTTCGTTTCTGGCAACGCTGCTACGACGGCATCTTTTTGTGAAATTCATCTCAGTATCAAATAGGCTTCGCAACTGGCAAGAATAAAAATTACATGCAGTCCATACAACATAATCGCTTATATTTCTAACCAGCTATTATCGAATATTTTATATTGGGGTACGGTCCAATGACGACGTCCATTTCAGACTTGGGACCTAAATATATAAAAATGTAATTATACCTAAATGACGTGTACAAGTACTTACAAATTGAAAATATAGCATCCACAGCCCACCAATACCAAACAGCTGGAACGGTTTAAAGTAATAGAACACTAAACGTACATATCGGTTGATAAAACTGATTGGGACGTGTGGCTTCTTTACTTCGTATATTATAACTATTGTCCATACGAGTTAGTCTTTGGAAAAACTAACAATTTGACAAAGCATTTTATTAGTATAAATAACATAAAAGCATTCTTTATTGTATAGAAGATTACGCTAAGAAAAGTAAATTTAGATTGAAAGCAGCATATAAAAGAGCTTACGAAAAAATTAAGGCAATACATGATAACAAAGTAAGAAATGTAGATTTATCCTTAGGAGATAAAGTTTTACTAAAAAACGAATCAGGGCATAGGTCAACACTTGGCCACAATTTTTAAATACAAATCCAAGTCCCAAGCAGTTCCCCAAGTGTCTGGTGTTATGACCGCAGTTGAGAGCAATGGGCATGGACAGTGCTGAGTCGGCATGTCTGGCAGAACATAATGCATCCTCTGCCGCGGCGACTCTCTGTCGTCACTTACTTATAAATACATATACTTAAGCGCTGACCACTCTACTGCCGGCTTTACTGTCGACGCAGCTGTGCGTACTTGAGTAGTAATTAAAATTGTAAAAGAACCAACAGAGATTTAATAAAGCGATACCATGCCAGAAGGTTCATCTTGACTACGTTAGAGGCTTAATGGCTACATCTTACAGTACAAAGAGAATTACTTAAAAAAGACTTCGTTTCAGTAGAAACTTATCCAGTAGTCATTGAAATGTCTACAAACCTGTTGAAACCATCAATCATAGAATATCTCCCACCCTAAATAATTTGCAAGTGCCTTCTGTAAAAAAAAATTCAGAGAAGATTTCAATATTCGGATTTTACTCGGAAAAGGAACTTAACACAACAAGAAAAATACAACGAAAAAACAACAAAGAGTACACATTCGTGGCAAGCAAAAAAAATTCAGCTTTTCTTTAAGATTTACAACTGGCATTCAATTCTGATAAAGCAGTTGAAATTGGAATAATGAATAAGAGATGTTTCTTTTATTTTTGCCTTAAAATGGAAGGAAAGTAGAGAGGAATGTGTTGCAAAGAGGGAAAAGTCAAACTCACATCTTTTAATACATTATCATAAAGTCTTTTAAACGATGATCATGTGCCTTACCGGAAAATGAATTAATTGCTTTCAGATGATTTTTTTTAAAGCTACAAAAGTTATAAATGAAGGTTATATGCCCGCATTTAAGGATCAGGGACAAGTTTACGTAGCGTTATGCCACTTTCTGAAAGAAGGTCTTAGTTTCTCAAAATTTTATTGACTGGTAAGGATAATGCAGAAGCCTATATAAGGTGTAAAAACCATTGAAAATAAATTAAACAATCACTTCAGTTGATGCTGCATGAAAATAATCCCTGTGTTAAGAAATTCATAACCGCTCTTAAAGAAGTTCCGAAGAATTGTATCAATTTTAAAATGGTCGTTCACGCCGATAAATGGACTCATGGGGCTTAAAGGGGACGCTAAAACGCAGCATAAGCAAATTAAGTTGATCTGGTTTCAATATACCCGCGGGATCCCACGACTACCCCTCCTGCCCAACCGACCGAGGGGCGCTGCCGTGTGCGTAGAAAAATAAAGATATAGCTTGAGGAAACTTCAGGCGGGAGATCCACACTCAAGTATCGGGCGGACACGCAAAAAAATAAGGTCTTAGTAATATAAAGATCATAAAATCCTTTGACCTTTTAATAAATACAATCGCACCTCAGCTTTATTCACCACGGACGAAATATGATCAGCAAATTTTAGTCTTGGTGGCTCCCTTGTAAAAGCTCTAGTCTAGTATAAATGACCTTAGACAATTAGAGAAAGGGGGAGTATCCATTTGTGTGTCTTGCTGACGGAAGCCGGCAGCTCCAAGGGAAGGCGACTTTCCTAGGGGTAGTCGTCCACGGAGTCTTCTGCCACCAGCACCAGCCATCCTATCCAACAGTCCTTAAGGAGGACACAAATAGCAGCTTGAAAGAATTTTATGTGTCGGACCAGCGCCGCTATTGTTATCAAAGAACGTGGGAGGATCAACATTAAGGACGACATCCGACATACTGTGATATTTGCTCCTGAAATTTGTTCAGCTGTAGGAGCCATCCGTTTAAAAGCGTAGTGACCAATAGCATACTTCGTAGATAGTAGTAATGCAATATAAATGTGTTAATAGAGCCAATCAAAGCTAAAGTGAACCTATGCGTAACCAAAGACCAATATCCTTAAGTAATACAGTTGGAAAACAAGTGAAAGTCAAAAAACATTAAAAGCATTCAAAAATGCGTTAAAATACACTTAAACCAACCGAATCGATAGACAAAGAGCGAATCATGATGAACAATAAGAGAAGGGGAGTCTCTCCACCAGCCGTTGAAGAAGTCGCATGCCTCGGGCATTTTGTGTTTAAGTGAACAGCCGTATTTTTGTACACGTATTTATATATATATATATATATCCAATATAATATTTCCCAAAGCCCAGGATCCGAAGCGCTGAGATCTCATCGGCCAGGATTTAAAGCGGCGGTAAGTTAGTCGGAACACGGTTCCTTTCTTATAAACATACATATATAAATATTCGTCCAGTATCTGTCAAGAACACTTGGCTATTATAAACTTTTCAGCGGCGAGTATCAGCCTTGTAGTTGTTTGTACTGTTTGTGCCTAACCGAAGTAGACACTCGCAAGCCGATCGCGTCGCGGCAATAGTAACGATGGGTACTGCGATGCCGGACCACAGGCGATGCTGAGCTGCGCTGAGGTTGAGCTAACATGGTTAGCTGCTAGTTGAGGTAGTGTATTACGAGCCCTATTCCCAGAGGTAGGAAGAAGAACCGCGGAGTTATGAGGTGCGGTGATAACTGATTTATTCTTCATTTGATACATGTTTATATACTACTTGGAACACGAAAGTTTACTGTAATGATTAGTGAAGAAAGCTTTATTCTAAAGTAGGTCAGGGAATTTTGATTATGGTAGCAGTTGCGTAGTTGGCTCGGCTGACACTGCAACATGTGCTAACTGCATTGGTGGGTCAGTGTACCGTTGAGACGGTGAGTTAGTGAGACATATAATATTCTGATCAGCAATTCTCATCTGCAGTGGGTGCTACTGAGCGCCTGGGACTGTTTCCAACTTGGCTTCTGTTTGATTTGTTGGGTGCTGGTCATGTTGAGCACCCTCGGTTCTCCCCCCCATTGAGGGGTAACCTCAATTAATGCGTGATGTCTATCAGCCCTTGGCCGAATTGTATTGAAAGCACCTAAATAGTCCTTAACCGTGGAGGATCTTTCCTTCAGCTGTGGAGGTTCATGTTTGTGATTAAGGCCCTCATATCTTCTTGATGCTGCTTAACACTCCCCTTTGCGATAAAATTGACGTAGCCGTAAGAACTGAAATTGTGACCTCGTAGAACATGATAATTTGGCAAGTCTATGGTATGTGCACCTTTTCTTGTAGGTTATAACTTGATGAGAAGTTGGTTCTGTAATTATTGGTTTTTAAAGAAACAAAGAATCCAGTGAAGCCAGATGAAGCTGACGATCCTGTGAAGCTGGATGAAGCTGAGTATCCTGTGAAGCTGGGTGAAGCTGAGTATCCTGTGAAGCCGGATGAAGCTGAGGATCCTGTGAAGCTGGATGAAGCTGACGATCCTGTGAAGCTGGATAAAGCTGAGTATCCTGTGAAGCTCGATGAAGCTGAGTATCCTGTGAAGCTGGATTAAGCTGACGACTTAACGGGTCTTCGTACCAGTCAGAGGTTCAGCCTTTGGTTGGAAGGGCGTTGCTTGAGTGTGATCCTTTGTTGGAAAAGGATCACGTCGGGGTCACCAATGTTTGTGCCTAACCGAAGTAGACACTCGAAAGCCGATCACGTCGCGGCAATGGTAACGATGGTTACTGCGATGCCGGACCACAGGAGATGCTGAGCTGCGCTAAGGTTGAGCTAACATGGTTAGCTGCTAGTTGAGATAGTGTATTACGAGCCCTATTCCCAGAGGTAGGAAGTAGAACCGCGGAGTTAGGAGGTGTGTTGATAACTGATTTATTCTTCGTTTGATACATGTTTATATACTACTTGGAACACGGAAGTTTAGTGTAATGATTAGTGAAGTAAGCTTCAGTGTAAAGTAAGTTAGGGAATTTTGATTATAGTAGCAGTTGCTTAGTTGGCTCGGCTGACACTGCAAAATGTGCTGACTGCATTGGTGGGTCAGTGTACCGTTGAGACGGTAAGTCGGTGAGTTATTGAGACAAAAAATATGTTGATCAGCAATTCTCATCTGCAGTGGGTGCTACTGAGCGCCTGGTACCGTTTCCAACTTGGCTTCTGCTTGATTTGTTCGGTGCTGGTCATGTTGAGCACCCTTGGGTGCAAGAGCCCTCTGAGCGACGTTTGTAGTCGTGAATAGCCAGCGTTTTGCTGATGTGCGCACCTTAACAGGTGGTAAATTCGATACTTTCCGCTAACAAAAATTAATGTCAATTAATTAATTCCATATGCATTAGCCAATATTATGTTACTCATCCACGGCACACGCCGAAATATATTACTCAATAAATATATAATGTAAAAAAAAGAGAGATAAGAACCATGAAGTGCTAGAACTTTATAAGGGGGTGAGCTGACGCGAGAAGTGGAGTAGGTCAAGGACAATGACATAACTTTCAACGAACAACCCTGACAATAGGGGATCGTATTGCGCGGCCCGCGACGATCCATTGGCACACGAATGTGTGAAGGGGAGGGAGTATGGCCAAAACGCAGCCCGATCGTATTGGTATCAAGCGACAGGTAAGCTTTATGGACTAATATTATTTTCCAGGCACTTTAAATATTTATTCTCGTTATGTTGGAGAGGAGAGAGGCTTACCAAGATCCCACGACCCAAATACGATGTAGCTTATTCCGGCAAGTGGTGCCTGTACAACGGCCCAAGGCCCTGTCAGTACTCGTGCACTAATATGCCCACGTAACAGATTTGGTGTATTCCTTAAGGAATATTATTAGGGGCAACCATCTCGATGCCTGCGGTATCAAAATGGATGCACGTAAGTATGTCAAAGCTTTCATCTTAATTTGCCATGAGTGATTTGACTGTTTTATAGAGCAGGAAGCTTAAATAGTTTTAAGTATGCGCATACTTATTTGTTTTGTCTTTAAACTAGTAAGAGAGGCCTCTCAATCGGAACTTTGTCTCAGAATAGAGGCTTGACTTTAAGATGTTTTAATTTTTGTCTTTTATAATCGTAGAATTCCCTGTTTTGTTCATTGGCAAACTTACAAGAATTTCCTTAAACCAAGAACTATGAGGTTTCCTTATTATAATACTATGAAACTAAGTGCTGACCGACTTTTTGTTGAAATTCGCGTAAATACAATTTAGATGTGCTTTCTGGCCGACGCCCCAGGTCGTTTGATAGGTTCGAGTCCAGAAAGAGCAGGAGCGCAAGCATTACGGTAATGCATTTAGCCATTGCGGTGAAACTGTCAGAACACGCAAAGCCGACGCCCCACGACGTACTAGGCATTTGTCAGGTCGTTTGATTGGTTCAAGTCTTTGCGGTTTTCCTCGACATATTTGGGCGGTGGACGATTTTTAGTTTTTCTGGCCGACGCCCCACGACGTACTAGGCTAGTCTGTCAGGTCGTTTGCTTGGTTCGAGTCTAGAGAAATAGGAAACCGTTGTGGAGCCCGAGAATGATTGGTCAAACAACCTGTTTTACGACGTCTGGCGGGAGGGTGATTTTGGGCAGATTCCTTATCTAAACACAGCCAGTTTCCGTTTGGAATATTTCAGCTGACTAGAAACGAGAAAGTAAGGGCATGCTAGCTTAGCGGAACCCAGTTGTGTAGAAGCGGCGTACACCCCAAGTTATAGATATTTGTTTTGTTTTATTTTTGGGGCTTAAATATCGGTCTGTTCTTGACCGAAGAGAAACTTGAGGAGTAGAGAGAAGCACACCCAATACATAAACATATTTATTGTCGACTTATTCAGCGTTTACGTCGCTCCTGTTATATCCTGTTATGCTACAAAAAATGAGATTTTAGTGCGTTTATGAATAAATTACTAATTAATTAATAACTAATTATTATATATATAAATTAATATTAAAAGAAGGTCCAACCATATAAATGAAGGGAGCCAAGAAGAAGGTCTTATTCCAACCACCGGAAGAGTGACCCGAGCAACAACGCGCGAAAAAAATCACCAAACCCGGAGTGCGAGCGCGCCAGGGCTGGGAGATTTACTTGAAAGAGAGCCGTGGGAGCTCCGCCGCCAAGAAGTCTTTCGGGAATTCCATATTCTGCTGGCAGGTGCGGCAACTAAATGGTATTAGCAGCTAATGGAGGACAAGGCAGAAGACTACGATTTTGACTACTACTCGTTGACACAGGAGATGGAACGAGCGTTTACCACTATCGGAAGTGACCTTATTAAAGTCAAGGAATTAATGGAACGCAAGCAAGGACAGCACGAAACATTCAGCAATTATGTCTCCGATATGCACAACATGCATTTCAAACTGAGGCATAAAATCGGTGAAGATGAATTTGTTGAGGTTTTGAAAGACAACATGAACTCCCAGATGGGCGGCTTGCTGCTAACATCCCCAACGTTGGCGGAATTCAAAAGGGAGGGCATCCAGCACTACAAAGTTTTAATAATGGTACAAAAGTTCTTTCACCTTATTAACATATAAATCAAACATTTATAATAAATATTATTCAATCGACCGTCAGTTAGATCAAAAGATGAAACATCAAAGCCCAGATTCCATGCGCCAAGTTAAAAAAAATATTAGAGTACAGAATATACCTTTAACATATATATCGGCTATTGCCTGATTAGTTGTTGAGATAATATTTTCAAAAGATAGCGAGGAAGGATAATTGGTGGTTTTTCGCTTCGTGTTAAAAAAACGATTGAAATGGTTTTTGTAACACAGAGAGTTTAGCACCGTAAAACTAGTAAATATCAAGAAAAAATTGATTGAGAGCTGGAATCTTTGAATTTTCTATAAAGTCTCGACTTCTTATTTCTTAGGAGTGCCAGCTCTTTACTGAACCTTGGGGGATTGTTGAAGACTGACGGATAGTATAACGGAACACAAGAATTAAAAAACGAATTTACGGTACTATAGAATATATTTAAAGCATCATCCATATTTTGGGACGAGTAGAGATCGGACCAATCAAAGCCTAATATATAAATTTGGACAGAAACACGCATTTCGGATTAGTTACAAAGCACAGGTCCAGTAAACGGCCTAAAGAATTCCTAATGTAGTTTACTTGAGACAAATGTATGTCAAGCAAACCTTCAGTGAAGTCATGATAAGCTATTGAAAGTAAGTTCGTTTTTTCATCTCTGGACCACGAAGATCCAGGTATATTAAAATCTCCTGGAACCACAAGATGATCTCTATTAGGCAGCTTATTTGAGACTGACTGTATAGCAAAAAAATGATATATATGATGATAGTCTTACACTTAACAGGTATCTCTTCCGACTTGAGGGTAGAGTCCACGGCAATTAAGACTCCACCTCCTCGCCTGGATGGTCGATTATGCCTATAAATGGTGTACTTACCAGGGAAAGTTTCAGAGTTTAGGATCTCCGATTTTAACCAGGTCTTAATGAAAACAATAATATGAGATGCAAAAGAAAAACTGTCCGAATACAATTTAGTTAGCTTGCTACGCAAGCCTCTGGTATTCTTTTAATAAAGAGTTAAGCTAGTTTTTGGTTTCTTGAAGAAGGTGCTTTGGTAGAAGATGAAGGTGCGACAGTACTCTGGCCTTGGCTAGGGAGTCTGGTTTTTACAGGACTTTTTCTTTTACTGGTATTCCTACTCCTAGCTTTGAATTCCTTTGCTCCCATAACTGCCGGCCAGAAGTTTGCAGTACAAATGGTTGGAAAGAGCTCATTTGGAACAGAGATCTTAAAAGACGAGGTGTAAGTGTGGGTAAAATTTATTCTTTCCACGGTAATATTTTTTGATTTCTTTTAATGTTATAAATAGTCCAACAACTCGAAGGCCTTTTGGTCAGCCGAGAAACTAATATTAGTTTTTTTGGCAGAACCAATGATAGGGGCTTTGGTACGGCAGATGGTGTTTCTGCAAAGTCAACTTGTGCCGGTAGAATCGGCTCAGTGTTCCCTGAAGGTCTACTGCATACGAACTAGATTGATATGGATCAATCTTTTTTAGCTGCTGCTCTTAACAATATAGTCGACCGCTGCTCCGTGGTGGTGCTCTGATCATCACTTTTCGGGGGTTGGGGGCTGTTCCCCATAGTCTGCCTACCACCAGTGCCATTTTTACGCTTTGGAGACTCATCTAATCGCTTAAGGCTGTTGAATTGGGAATCCAGAGCTAAGAGTAACTCGTCTACTGGACGAATTAATTAATTACACTCTTTAAGCCACCTTTAGTTTGGCGCATAAAAAAATCTCATCTCGTGCGCAACTTCTATAGAAGTCAATAGGCAGGGGTCACAGCAATATAATGAGTTATGACCCTTAGCCAGTTCATCACTAGTTCGACCGATTTACCCGGCACACTTGGTATGAGCTATTAATTCACAAAAAAAAGCCATCGCAATATAGACTCGCAGAAATTCACTTTACGGCATTTTCTTTGGCCAAAGCCACTGTAAGGTTTTCTGTATAATATGAATCAAGTTGGTTTGTATACCCGTTTCTCGTAGAGTAAAAGGGTATACTAGATTCGTCGGAAAGTATGTAACAGGCAGAAGGAAGCGTTTCCGACCCAATAAAGTCTATATATTATTGATCAGGAACACTAGCCGAGTCGATCTAGCCATATCCGTCTGTCCGTATGAACGCTGAGATCTCGGAAACTATAAAAGCTAAGCTATTGGGATGGCGTGAAGATTCAAGAGCTTCTTGCGCAGCGCATGTTTGTTTCAGCAGTGTGCGACGCCCACTCTAACGCCCAAAAGCCGCCCAACACAGTATTGATGGTAGAAAAAAATTTTTAACTGAAATGTTTTGTTCTCACCTTACCAAGCCCACTCTAACGCTCACAAACCACCCACAAACACACAAACACGCGGATATATCGAAAACTATCAAGGATAGAGAATTATTATTTCAGATTTAGATTCCGTAGCCGCAAAACCGGGCGCTACGTACGATTGCGGATGCGCCTTGCAACGTAAGGAACGAGGTCCTAGTTTGCGATCATTGCATCTCCACGGTGCGTGAGCAGATAAATATGCACTCAATCCAACGACCGTCTACTAGTCCACACCAACCATCTTGCAGCATCCCTGGCAAACCCAACTACAACGAGAAGAAGGCTAAAGCGTCGGCACCCTGGCGATCTTTGGGCACAAGGACGTAATCGTACCCGTGTCTTAAAAAAATAATGTAGAACTGTCACTGTTATAAATTTGTTAACTTCCTTATTTCTGTTATGTTTCATGTTATTTTTTCCTTTGTTATTTCCTTGCGTTTTATAGCCATTAGGTTGGCGATCAACGCTTAAATAAATATTAGCACAAATAAAAAAAGATTCCGTAGCCATATACGCAGCGCAAGTTTGTTACGCGAATATGGCACGCCCACTCTAACGCGCATAAGCCGCCCAAACCAGTGGCGCCCACAATTTGCATGCTAGATAAAAAATTTTAGCTGAAATGTATTATTTTCGTCATTACCTATCGATTAGTCCAAAAAAAAGTTTGCCAAGCCAACTCTAACGCCCACAAGTCGCCTAAACCTGGGGCGCCCAAAATTTTCATGCTAGAAAAAGCTTTAACTGAAATGTATTAGTCCAAAAAATGTATTGATCCAAAAAAAGTTTGCCACGCCCACTCTAACGCCCAACACGCTTAAATCTGCCTGCCTCCCTATATATATATATTGAGATCGCGGGTAGGTGGTGCATTTCAATCTCGCTTTGCTGCTTGCATATCTCTATTTCCTTTGGTCCCCTAAGCTGAGTAACGGGTATCTAACAGACGAGGTACTCGACTATAGCGTTCTTTCTTTTTTAAATTCTCAAGGGTGGGAAACATGGACTAACGGTGGACAAACGATTCCATGCACATTATTTTAAAAATTGGACTTTGTAATTTTTTAAATGAGGTGAAAAAATAAAAAGTGGATAATTTTCCAAAGTTCGGTCACTTCTTTTTGGCAGCGAGATGGAGTAGATTTGGATCATCGCGGCCCACGTATTCATGCGCAAGTGTGGCAAAGACTATTGTAAGTGCAGTAAGCAGAGTGTAGCGAAGCCGGCTAGGTGGGATACACAGCGACACGATCAATGGACTCAGTAGACTCGAAGCGAGTCGCCACGAGTCCGCTGGTTCTCTGCAATTGCGTGTCTGAGAAGTTCTGCACGGCGCAATCAATATATCCAAAAACCGGACGAACCCGTGGGAACCAATCTGTCAATACTACGATCATGAGAAAGGCTTTACTGCGCAGATAGGACACCAGACTCTCTCGGCGGACGGAGGGACAAGAAGGAGGATTTAGTTCCCCAAATCAACGCCTGCCAGATTCCTCGTGTTTCGTTCATGAGAGGTACGGAATGTTTGGCTAGCTCTGTCTGGGAAACCTTCGTGCGTCCAGTTTCTCCTCGGTGAGGATCCCCAGTAGCTATTTTCTCCTCCGTTATCCTTGTATTTTGTCTTTTTTTGTTTTGAGGCTATCTAGAAGGAAAATTGTCTGTTTTCGTTCAATTTATTTCGTTTGTGCGGTTTGATTTGTCAACCAAGGTAGGTAAAAATAACTGTTTTTTTAATGTTTTTTATGTTATTAAATGTAAAAAATTAATAACAGTCGATATAAATAAATCTTATACAAAACGAGAGAGAACGGTATAGTCGAGTGCCTCTACTATAATATAACAATAATTTCGCTAACCAATTAAACCTCTAACTAAAGGTTCGAATCAAATTTTGATTGATATTGACTCTGAATATTTTTTTAAAATTTTAGCGCCACAGACTTTATGATTTTTAGTCGTTGGAATTTGCGTTGCACTCGGTTGAAGCAAACATGGGCTTCATAGGCCCATGTCAAAAAACGAACTTCCAATTATAAATCTCTGGCTTAAAAAATTTGGGCGCAAGAGCGACTGTTTTCGATTTCGAAAACTGATGCACCTAGCACAGGAGTGGGCGTGGCATATTCGGATAACGAACGTGCGCTTACTCAGAAGCTAAGTAATCTAGATCTAAAATCCAATATGTGTAGCTGTTTTAGATTCCGAGATCAGAGCGTGATCTATGGGCCAAGCTACCCGTGACTCAATTCAGCGACATATGGATCCCAAATTCTCGATGTAGCGATCTTGATCCTTGCTGACTTTCACGGCCGAT
Source organism: Drosophila subpulchrella (assembly GCF_014743375.2). Taxonomy (NCBI): domain Eukaryota; kingdom Metazoa; phylum Arthropoda; class Insecta; order Diptera; family Drosophilidae; genus Drosophila; species Drosophila subpulchrella. The sequence goes on from NW_023665571.1 coordinate 1,565,264, forward strand.
TCTTCTTGACATTGACTTTTCTTGACGTAACTTACTCGCGATTTCATCATCGATTACTAGTCCTGCTCAGTAGCGTTAATCATCGGCCTCTCCTCTCATCTTGTCAGCACGCGGCGCGATTCCAGGGTCCCAGTCCGTGGTCTTACCCTTCGACCCTTCACGCCACAACGCTAGGGTTCAAAGTGCAGTGCTGTACTACAATTTCCCTTGCTGACGGCACGCAACGTTCTCTCTCTTGTCACGGTCTCGGTCTGACTGGTGCCGTTTCACTCTGTTCCATCTTCTCTCTATTCTATCTCTAACTTGCTTTGCGCTTCTCAAACTCTCTTGGTCTGCACTTTCCAAGCAGTCACTTACCGCACTCTCTTGTTCAGCACCGTCGTTATTACATGAATTCAATTCCTTGAGCTATTTGTGCGGAGTTACTTAACTCCTCACAATAAATATTGGTGTTTCGTCCTGCTTCAATACTGAAAAGATTTAGAGTTGGTCCTGCCCTTGTGCAGTTCCAAGCTGGTTGTTGTTGTTGGTTGTGCGGACCACCAGAATCTAACAACACCGGTGTTATGCCTTGAAGTGCTCTCGTTGCTTGTGCTTTTTATTTCAATTTGATTTTTCTGAGCTTAAAAGCTCTTACTTTACAGTGAATTTCGGATGTTAGATAATTTACAGTGTTGGGTCATTTAATATATACAATTTCTTTTCCTTCATGTTAAATTAAATACTACGGAAATACTGCCAGCCTTGAAAGTAGAGCCTAGTACAATGCTTACCCTTAAGGACATTGACCGGCGCGTAAGTCCCTTGGCCTTTTTGAAGTCGACGACTCAAACTATTCCATCAGCTTCAGTACAAATATTGACTATTTGACCAAGATGCCATTGCTGGGACGGAACGTTGTATATTGACAAGTTGCCAAGGGCTGATCTCGGCTCGACGCTTAAGCCATTTTCTGCGAGCCTGTGTGAAGATAGTCCCTCTGCCAGAGATCCCAAAACTGGTGCTTGGCATGGGTGCCACGCTGCCTATATGTGAAACGGTGTAGTTTCGGTTCTCCAAAAATGGTTCCGGAAGAGCTTTTACTGATGAACAACTTTAAAATGAGAAGGGATTAGTACCTCCCTATCTTTCGGGTCATCGGATAATGGTATTAGGGGTCTTTACCGTCGATTATTACTTTCATGTTGGAATACAAAAAAAATGAAATCAATCGGATTACTACATCTGCAGATTAAAACAGATAGATACAGAGAAACCTTTGCAAATTTTTTATTTTTTTACTAGCTTTAAAAAATTTGAACTAAGAAAATAGTTTTTTTCGGTTAAATTTTAATAAGCATAAACCCAAAAAAAAGTACTCGGTTTGTAAAAGAACGGCCCATATGCCAAAGTTTAGTTAGATTTTGTGGGGTGGTCAATAATCGTTAAATCTATGATTAAGTAATATATGGACAGACCCTTATTATACCCGTTACTCGTAGAATAAAAGGGTATACTAGATTCGTCGGAAAGTATGTAACAGGCAGATGGAAGCGTTTCCCACCCCATAAAGTATATATATTCCTGATCAGGATCACAAGCCGTCCGTCTGTCTGTCCGTCCGGATGAACGCTGAGATCTCGAAATGCATGCAGATTCCTGAGCTCCCTGCGCAGCGCAAGTTTGTTTCAGCAGCGTGCCACGCCCACTCTAACGCCCACAAACCGACCAAAACTGTTGCTCCTACAGTTTTGATGCTAGAATAAAAATTTTAACTGAAATTTATTGTTCTCATCAATACCTATCGATTCACTGAAAATAGTTTGCCACGCCCACTTCAACGCCCACAAACCAAATCTGTCCGCCCACATATCCATATATTGAGATCGCGGGAAGGTGGCGCATTTCAATCTCGCTTTACTGCTTACATAACTCCTTTTCCCTTTGGTCCCTTTAGCTGAGTAACGAGTATCTGGTTGTCGAGGCAGTCGACTATAGCGTTCTTTCTTGTTATAATAATATCGATAATATTTCAACAAGAGAATCAAATGGGCAATTGTTTTTAAATTCTATAAGCTGTGTTCCAATCCAGATAGGGCCCGTTGCACCGCCATTATGTAATATCTCATCCCTTTTCCTTCGATGAGGTTGATTGTAAATTAACTCGACGTCAGGACATTCCTTGAGGTATTTTCCCCTAGCTCTTTTTTTCTTTTCTTCTGGTAAGTCCCTATCTTCATGTTTGATTTCCAAAGCCATTGTTTGAGAAATGCCTTCATTTTCGACATCTTCTCTGACATTATAATCTGATGGCTTTTTTGTGTTATTCTTCACCTTCCAGTTATCTTCCTATAAAAGTTATATCACTTCGCTTTTATCAGGCATGCGGTCCATTACTCCTTTAATATCTTCTCGAGCTTTTTTTCAATTTGATTCTCTTTGATTTAGCGTTGCTTGTGACCGGTTTTGTTTATCTTGTGCTGTGTGATTTTGTCAATTTTTTAATTAATATCTGTGGTACTGGTGTCCTGTTTTGTGAGCTAGCCCAACATTACAGTCGTGACTGAGATTTAAATCGGTTTTTGTCTTTAAAGCCTAGTACTCACATCGACGAAAACCGCGAGCTAACCATAGGAGTGAGTGAGAGGCAAACAGGCGGCTAAAGGTTTTCGTCGGGTCTGTTTTTCAGCGTGGTACTCAGATGAGCTAAGGAAATACCAGAAAAAATACCAGATTTCGGGAGTGAATTTTCGATGAACGCCGTTAGCCGCGGCCCAAAGAATAAGAAATTTAATCTTTGGCGGTGTTCGTGCAGAAGCGGTGGGGAATTTAAAAATTTTAAATGGAAGAAAAACCCCAAAAACGGTAAAAGGAGGTCAGTGCAGATGGAAAAGGACGCCTAATCCAAGCTATTGCCCATTATTGTGGGATTTGACCGACAGGAAGCAATACCACAACAGGGGCAAATCCGCAGAATAGTTGAAGTGCTGGAGGAGATCCACTAGAGAATCCCAGTGGGAAGGAACATGCCGAGTGGGACTTCGCTCTCTACATGGACATCCTGCCGGGCGTGTCCTGGCAAAGAAAGTAAGATCTAGCCAAAATAATTTGGTTGCGTTTTACTAATAGAAGTATCTTTTCAGCAGAACCACCAGTAATATGATCCCCGAAGACCTCTCCATTAGGACTCCGTACACCATAACCACCAGCTACTTGGCAGCTTAAGCGGAGCTGGAGGACGCGCTGCCTTCAACAGGAAGGAGGAAAATAGGGCACCCGCTAAGGAACAGTTGGAGAAGCCATGTCCAGCCACTGCCAGGATGCTGGGGGATTCCTGCAGCATCAGCGGATCAACCCTGTTTCCAATCCGGCTCCCATTTCCTCAAGGTCCAATATGCCTATTGGGACTCGGAGCTGGACTGCGGTGGCGCGGGAAAGATGGCGAAGCATCCGTGGGACGAAAAGGAAGCTTTAAACAACTAATTTACATAAATAAAAACATTCGTTGAACATTCCATCTATTTTTAATTTAATTTCTTTGTGTACCAGCAGACTCCTCCTTTTTAAATTTCTCCAATTGTTTTGTTTTCCGTTTGGCAACAAACCCAGCTGCTTGTCAGTAAGACCATGCTACATGCATTGCGGGTGAACTTTGAAAACTTCGGTCACACTACAAAGAATAAAATTTGTCGACTAGTGAAACTTTTAGCCGATCTGAGTACTAGGCTCTATATTGTGACGAACCCTCCTAGAAGGCGCGTACGCCACAATCATTATTACTACCGTTATAACAGCTTTAAGAGAAATACCGTGAAGTACAATAAATATTAAGGCACACTAAGAATAAATAGGTTATATCTAAGTTCAGAACCCGGGGCGGCAACGCCCACCGATAGTTAGCCAAGACATGTTAAATACTAGAAAAGCAATGGAGCTAAAATACCAATAGTAGGAAAATACTAGAAATCCCGAATGCAGGAAAAGGGCGGAAAAGGGAAGGCGGCCACACAGCGATCGTGACGTTTCTTTTTCTTTCGGGATCGCGGATTTGGGATCGGGATCGTGTGATTTGGACACGGCTTAGCGAGGCTTCGAAAACCACGTGTGCTCCTCGAGCTTTTCCGCCGGTGGAGAATTGCAGGACAGGCCAGCTTTGACGCCTGACGCGAACGCTCTCGGCCTTCTGATCGCGCATGTTCCGACAGTTTAAGGTAGCTAAGTTATACGCGGTGGTTCGCGGGTGATTTTAAAAATATATATAAAACGGGTCAGCTGAGGCTAGCACGACCAGGTTCTCATGTGCTCAAAACGGTGTAGCGGACCCGAGTGAGGATGAATTGAATAAATAGTGAAGAATATATAATCGCACCACTCGATCGTGTGTTTTCTTTTCGTGGTCAGGTACTAAATTAAACTAAGCCTCATTCACACAGCTACTTTGGGTCTGAACGCGAACGGGAGTTCGCCGCAGTAGTCGTATTCCTGCTCCTAGTATGATATTAACCTAGCACCGCCGGGCCTGAATGTGGACCCCCTTCCCGTTCGGTCCAGTAGTTTTCCCGACGCAAATAAGGACCTTCGGTGAAGACTCCCCTCAAAGTTACCCGTTCTCCTGTGGAGTGGAACCCTCCAGTCCGGTGTTTCGGTGATTTACTAATTTTCTTGTAAAGGACTCTTGGATCCGACTTTGCTTAGTACCCCGGCCGAGAAAGCATCCTTAAAAGTGGCGCCCGAACAGGGTCGCCGAGACTCGCTAGGGATTTATTTAAGTGGCCTAAAGACCCACTGTGAAAAGGATAGAGTCGCCCGGAGAGTCGAGACGCAACGACCGCCCCTACCCAGCGTCAGGAAGAATTAGGAGGATTTAAGAAGGAAGTCCGCCCAGGAAAATAAGACGATGAGTACTCCTAAGGAATCAGACGGTGATTACGAAGAAGCCTATTTTATCAAAAACCATGGTGTAGGAGTTCGCTGGATATATGCTCGCCGAAAAGGCAAGCTCAACTCACTCGCCGTTGAGTTTGGCTTTAAAGCGGATGGTACCGTCGAGGAGGCCAGGAAGGCGTTTGCTAACCTAGTCAGCGCAGGATCCTTCCCACAACGGGTGCGGAACCGACTAGCTCAGTTGCAGGAACAGTATAGCAGTCGGGCCCGAGCCCCGACCCTGCTGGGAAGGACGACGAGATGGGACAATTTGCGGAGTCCCTTCGGATCCCCGTCGGCTCTGATGCTTCGCTGATCGAGGTTCCAACACGTCATCGAGGGATAAGTCCAGGAACGACACACGGCGTCTCGGTGCCGCCAGTAGATGTTCGCTCAGCCACTGGCCTACAGGAACAGAATGTACGTAGTAATACGATTCCCACTGAGCATTTGCTCCCCGAAAGATGCATAAGTGGAACCTGCGGTTCGACGGTAGCTCAGATCCGTTGGCTCTCATCGCCGCACTCGAGGAGAAGATGAAGACGTATAGGATTAATCCGGAAGAGATCCCCCGGGCTATGTCCGAAATCTTCGCGGGCCCGGCGGCACGGTGGTTCCGTACTAGCCATCTGCCGTCCGCCTCTTGGGAAACTTTCCGGAGGGAATTCTTGGATTTCTTCCTACCTCCTCGATATTTCGAAAGATTAGAGAATGAGATTCGGTCTAACGTGCAGAGGAAAGGAGAGCCTTTCAAAACATCCCTGATCGAGCTCAGAACAAAGATGCAACAGGCCGGGTACCGAGAAGAGGAAGAGTTATACCGACCTCACGAAAACATGGCTCCAGAGTATCGGCTGTATATCAAGCGCAGCGAATTCGCGACGTTGAAGCAGCTGACCCACATGGCTACCGAGTACGAGAGTGTCAAACAACTCGAGTCGATTCGATGTGGAACCCCAGGGGTCGTCGAACCCTTTTCGGAACTCGGAGAGTACTACACAGGCAGGACACGTGAGTCACCGGATGATCGGGCAAGGAACCTCACGAGTAGAGGTGCAGCGGGCCTGCGGCCGCTGCGGTGAGAACGGACACTTCCGTCGAGACTGTCCCAACCCACGCCGCGACTTCTGTTGGGATTGTGGCCGAGTAGGAGTGTTACCCGTAGAGTGCTGCCGTCAGGATGCCTCGGGAAACGGAGGACGTCTCCGCCGGAACCCGAGTGCTGTGGAGACGAGCGAAGCATCGGCCCGACCCCTACAAACCCTCCGTTAAGGGTACACGGTGGGCTCATCACGGCAGCGATAGAAGTCGGAGGGAGATGGCTGGATGCCACCGTTGATACCGGGGCATCGAGGAGTTTCGCCAGTGAAAGTTTTACAAACCTAGTCGTACGCGCAGGCGAGGATCGAATTTGTGGCGAACTCCGGTCACGTTGGTGGGCACCACATGTGGGCAAGCCACCCTTGACTTGCAGCCTGAGCCCTAAGCAGTAGGAGATCCTTTGTTACTCCCAGTCGTCATGCCATTGCCATTGAAGCAAAGGTATTATTCCAGGAACCCCACGATGCAACATGTCATCGATACCCAAGTAGACGAACTGCTCCGCGCAGGAGCCATCGAGCCTTCCAGGAGCCCACATAGCGCACCAATCGTTTTAGTGAAGAAAAAGGCTGGCGATTGGCGTCGACTACCGACAGTTAAACGCGCACTCGGTGCCCGACGCCTACCCGGTCCTAAGGATCAATCACATCCTGGAGAAGTTGCGTCACGCCCGGTACATCTCCACGTTGGATTTGAAAAACTGATATTGGCAAATACCCATGGCCAGGGATAGTCGCCAATACACGGCCTTCACTGTTCCAGGTCGGGGACTATACCAATGGAAGGTCATGCCCTTTGGGCTGCACTCTGCCAGTGCCACGTTCCAACGTGCTCTGGATAGCGTAATCGGGGCGGAGATGGAGCCGGTCGCCTTCGCTTACTTAGATGGCATTATTGTCATTAGCGCTAAGGAGGGACAACACTTCGCTAACCTCGCCGAAGTGTTCCGCAGATTGCGGACGGCAAATTTGAGGATAAATCCAAAGAAGTGTACTTTCTTCAAGCAAAAATTGGTTTACCTCGGTCATGTGATCACCAGCGAAGGGATTCAGACTGATCCCGAGAAGGTGTCCGCGATTAATGGACCCCCACTAACCTCAAGGAACTCCGTCAATGGATCGGGATGGCATCATGGTATCGGAGGTTCGTCCATCGTATCGCGACCATCGTAAAACCAGTGACAGCGCTACTGAAGAAATGTCGGAAGTGGACCTGCGGACGGGATAAGCAAACCGCCTTGGAAGAGATTAGAAGATGCCTGACCACCGCCCCCGTGTTGGGTTTCCGGATTTTTACAGGAAGTTTTTTTTGCAGACTGACGCGAGTGACGTCGGCTTGGGAGCGGTGTTATCTCAGGACATCGAGGGTCAAGAGAAGGTCATGGCATGCGCTGGCCGCCGACTAACTCCTGCGGAACGTAACTATACGACGACAGAGAAAGAGTGTCTGGCCATCATCTGGGCCATCAGGAAGATGCAGTGTTACATGGAGGTCTACCGATTCGAAGTCATTACCGACCACTTGGCTCCCAAATGGTTAAATTCTATTGAGAGTCCTCCGGCCGAATAGCGCGCTGGGCTTTAGAACTACCACAGTTCCAATTCGACGTGCGCTGCCGACGAGGGAAGCTGAATGTCGTGGCCGATACTCTTTCGCGACAGCCCTGTGAGGCACTTCAATGCGCTGTCGAGCTCGAGGACCACTGCGAATGGATCGGTAAGATGAAAGACAAGGTACACGACGAGCCTGAGAATTTCGCGGACCATATGCTAGAGAACGGCCAGCTCTACAGGAACATGGGCTACCGAGCTGACGACGAGGACTACTTCCCGTGGAAACTCTGTGTACCCACTCCCCACAAAGATATTTCTGGCCCGGCATGTACCGCGAAGCAAAACCACGTTCGGCACTGTAAGTCGGCCAGAAATTTAAGACCGTTCAGACCGAAGCAGCAGGTAAAATGCTAACCCGCGTCGTAAGCGAACAATTAGACATTCTTTGTGCTGACTTCGTCGATCCACTGCCCCGTTCGAAACGAGGAAACTCTGTGCTTCTTGTTTTCCACGACGTGTTCTCCAAATGGGTAGAGTTGGTCCCACTCCGGAAAGCCACCACCGCTGTACTACAGAAAGCGTTTCGGGAACGCAGGGCCATCCCCCGGAAGTTCGTGTGCGACAATGGAACCAAATTCACAAGTCGGGTCCTAAAAGACTACTTTACTAAACTCGGCATGGAAGTCCAGTACACGTCCCCGTATTGTCCGCAGGAGAATCCCACCGAGGACCAATCGTACTGTGAAGTTGCTGATATCGCAGCTGTCGGAAGACGACCAAAGTTCTTCGCATAGTATGTTGCCGGAAATTTCCCTCGCTATCAATAGTAGCATATCGGACTTGACGGGGTATACTCCCGCATTTCTCACTCAGGGACGGGAGCTACGCTCGCCTGCGATGCTGTACGACGAACTTACCCCTGGGTCGGCGGTCGTACATACATGTCTTGAAGACAAGGCGTCGCATCTCAAAGGAATCTTCGACATCGTTCGATCGAATCTTCAACGTGCATCTTTAGAGCAGGCGAGGCACTATAACCTTCGAAGACGCGAATGGAGACCAACGCTCGGGAGTCAAGTATGCCTGCGACAACATCCCTTATCAAAAGCGGCTGAGGGATTCGCCGCCAAACTCGCTCCCAAATACGACGGTCCCTATACCGTCGCCAAGTTCACGTCTCCAAACTTGGTACGCCTGCGGCGTCCGGGAGACCGACGGCGACGGATCGCCAATATATCACAGATTAAACCCTACTATGCGGTGGACACCTCCGACACGATCGACGACAGCATCACCGGGTCGAGTAACCCGGCACGGTAAGCACCTGAAACCGCGGAATAATTTTAAGATCCATGCTTGTAATAGGTTAAGATAAACGGGTCCTTTGCTAGCTACACCGTTAGGTAGGGAGCTCAAAAGGTAGGGTTATACCAATAAGTCTAGACTAATATTTCAGTTGGACAAGGTAATCGTGTTATCCGACGACTCCAACGACGCCTTCTACCCAGAGGCCGTGAAGAAGAAAAGGAGGAGGAGTTCCTCACCTCCAAAGGTGAAGCCGAGGGTAGCTTAACGGGATTGGACGACGACGATTTCCAGAATCCCGGCGACTCACACTTTGCTTGACTTCGCTACCAGCCGGCGTCAGGATAACGCCAGCGACCACGACTCCGACCGATTCAGTCGACCCCCACGCTCTGGAGACAGCTCACCGCACGGTCATTCCCAAGGACGACGGTCAGGGGAACCGTACTACTCTGAGTCGCGACAATCCGAGTCGGAGGAGGACTGTCCGTGGACCAGTCGCGATCCCCGAGCCGGCCATCCGAGGTATTCGAGACCCGGACAATCACGATTCCCGGACGTAGAACATTTCTACCACCATACGACCGAGGACGAGGTGTGCAGGTACGCCGGACACGTGTCGCTCATGTGCATAGACGTCCGCTCGGTGCTCATAAAGGTGCCTGGGCTACACGCACAAGGGCCGAATGTGGACGAACCCCCATCCCCACCCCCATACCCGGCGCTGGAAGCCGGCATAGGAGTTAATCTCGACGCCGATCGTTTGCCGTACGACGTAGTAGCCCAATCACATGGGGAAGCTGCTAAGAGTTCCGAAGGTCCAACAATTCCTCCCCGACGAGTTTCGATGGCCCCAGCTACGCTCTCTCGAGGGTTCCAGACGTCCCCAACGTACAGAAAGGATCATCCACAGACGGTGTCCAACCAAAACCTCGCAACCCAACTGGCAGGACTTGCGCCGCTTCACCCAGACGCCCGAGATGCGGGTGCCTTACGACGAGGGGCCTTCCAGTCCGACACGTGACATCGGAGTCTCAACACCGATCGCTCCGTGTTCTGAGTATCTGGCAGGCTTTGAGTTGGTCACGGACACCGAGGACGATGAAGAAGAAATGCCTATGTTTCGCCGTTCCTTCGTGGCGTCGCCTCAGCAAGACCAGATGGCCAAGACCATGCTCTCCAGAGTCAGCGTTGAACGTTCTCGCCTTGTGGGCGCGAGGAACCTTTGGTCCACGTCGCGCGAAGGTGGGGACCCCCAACGATCCCCCAGTCGCGCCCATCCTGGCGAACCGCTCACTGAATGGGAGAATCAGGTGCTAGAGCAAGTCCTCACGGACCTGTCAGGAGTTGGGTCCCCCAAGCCTACCGTCGACATGGTTCTCATGCACGCGCAGACGGTGACCGAAGCAAGCGCATCATCCATTTCTGCGATGGGTTAGACCAGTCGGCAGAAACGGCGGACGACCTATGCTCACCAGAAGGTTGGAACGGAGGCAACATTTTACGCTGTCTGCCTCGACACTTCATAAGGCAGATAGAACGGAAGGTTGCTACCCGTTCCCGGTTCAGCTGAGGTTAGTACGAAGGCTCTCATGTGCTCAAAACGGTGTAGCGGACCCGGGTGAGGATGAATTGAATAAATAGTGAAAAATAAATAATCGCAACTTTCGATCATGTATTTTCTTTTCGTAGTCAGGTACTAAGTCTAACCTAACCTAACCTCATTCACACAGCTGCTTTGGGTCTGAACGCGCACTCCAACACCTACAAAATATCCTTCCCGGCTTGGCCTCGCCCGAAGGTCCAGCACGGTGGATTTTTCGCCTCTGACGCAAAGTTCAAGACTCCGGCTAGCCCTGCGTCTGCGTTTTCCTTGACGCAAATAAGGACCTCCGGTGAAGACTCCCCTCAACGTTACCCGTTCCCCTGTGGAGTGGAACCCTCTAGTCCGGTGTTTCGGTGATTTACAAATTTTCTTGTAAAGGACTCTTGGATCCGACTGAGATCTGTACTCCGGCCCAGAAAACATCCTTACAAGTGGCGCCCAAACAGGGACGCCGAGACTCGCTAGGGATTTATCCAAGTGGCCTAAAGACCCACTGTGAAAAGGATAGAGTCGCCCGGAGAGTCGAGACGCAACGACTGCCCCTACCCAGCGTCAGGAAGAAATAGGAGGATTTATGAAGGAAGACCACCCAGGAAAATAAGACGATGAGTACTCCTAAGGAATCAGACGGTGAATACGAAGAAGCCTATTTTATCAAAAACCATGGTGTAGGAGTTCGCTGGATATATGCTCGCCGAAAAGACAAACTCAACTCACTCGCCGTTGAGTTTGGCTTTAAAGCGGATGGTACCGTCGAGGATGCCAGAAAGGCGTTTGCTAACCTAGTCAGCGCAGGATCCTTCCCACAACGAGTGCGGAACCGACTAGCTCAGTTGCAGGAACAGTATAGCAGTCGGGCCCGAGCCCCGACCCTGCTGGGAAGGACGACGAGATGGGACAATTTGCGGAGTCCCTTCGGATCCCCGTCGGCTCTGATGCTGCTCCGATCGAGGTTCCAACACGTCATCGAGGGATAAATCCAGGAACGACACACGGCGTCTGGGTGCCGCCAGTAGATGTTCGCTCGGCCACTGGCCTACAGGAACAGAATGTACGTAGTAATACGATTCCCACTGAGCACTTGCTCCCCGAGAAGATGCATAAATGGAACCTGCGGTTCTACGGTAGCTCAGATCCGTTGACTCTCATCGCCGCACTCGAGGAGAAGATGACGACGTATAGGATTAATCCGGCAGAGATCCCCCGGGCTATGTCCGAAATCTTCGAGGGCCCGGCGGCACGGTGGTTCCGTACTAGCCATCTGCCGTCCGCCTCTTGGGAAACTTTCCGGAGGGAATTCTTGGATTTCTTCCTACCTCCTCGATATTTCGAAAGATTAGAGAATGAGATTCGGTCTAACGTGCAGAGGAAAGGGGAGCCTTTCAAAACATCCCTGATCGAGCTCAGAACAAAGATGCAACATTCCGGGTACCGAGAAGAGGAAGAGTTATACCGACCTCACGAAAACATGGCTCCAGAGTATCGGCTGTATATCAAGCGCAGCGAATTCGCGACGTTGAAGCAGCTGACCCACATGGCTACCGAGTACGAGAGTGTCAAACAACTCGAGTCGATTCGATGTGGAACCCCAGGGGTCGTCGAACCCCTTTCGGAACTCGGAGAGTACTACACAGGCAGGACACGTGAGTCACCGGATGATCGGGCAAGGAACCTCACGAGTAGAGGTGCAGCGGGCCTGCGGCCGCTGCGGTGAGAACGGACACTTCCGTCGAGACTGTCCCAACCCACGCCGCGACTTCTGTTGGAATTGTGGCCGAGTAGGAGTGTTAACCGTAGAGTGCTGCCGTCAGGATGCCTCGGGAAACGGAGGACGTCTCCGCCGGAACCCGAGTGCTGTGGAGACGAGCGAAGCATCGGCCCGACCCCTACAAAGGGTTAAGGGTACACGGTGGGCTCATCACGGCAGCGATAGAAGTCGGAGAGAGATGGGGGGACGCCACCGTTGATACCGGGGCATCGAGGAGTTTCACCAGTGAAAGTTTTACAAACCTGGTCGCCCGCGCAGGCGAGGTTCGGGATGTGGTCACTAGAATAGCGTTGGCCGATCGGCTATGTCTGGACGTAACGAATTTGTGGCGAACTCCGGTCACGTTGGTGGGCACCACATGTGGGCAAGCCACCCTTGACTTGCAGCCTGAGCCCTAAGCAGTCGGAGATCCTTTGTTACTCCCAGTCGTCATGCCATTGCCATTGAAGCAAAGGTATTATTAGGAACCCCATGATGCAACATGTCATCGATACCCAAGTAGACGAACTGCTCCGCGCAGGAGCCATCGAGCCTTCCAGGAGCCCACACAGCGCACCAATCGTTTTGGTGAAGAAAAAGGCTGGCGATTGGCGTCGACTACCGACAGTTAAACGCGCACTCGGTGCCCGACGCCTACCCGGTCCCGAGGATCAATCAAATCCTGGAGAAGTTGCGTCACGCCCGGTACATCTCCAGGTTGGATTTGAAAAACTGATATTGGCAAATACCCATGGCCAGGGATAGTCGCCAATACACGGCCTTCACTGTTCCAGGTCGGGGACTATACCAATGGAAGGTCATGCCCTTTGGGCCGCACTCTGCCAGTGCCACGTTCCAACGTGCTCTGGATAGCGTAATCGGGGCGGAGATGGAGCCGGTCGCCTTCGCTTACTTAGATGGCATTATTGTCATTAGCGCTAAGGAGGGACAACACTTCGCTAACCTCGCCGAAGTGTTCCGCAGATTGCGGACGGCAAATTTGAGGATAAATCCAAAGAAGTGTACTTTCTTCAAGCAAAAGTTGGTTTACCTCGGTCATGTGATCACCAGCGAAGGGATTCAGACTGATCCCGAGAAGGTGTCCGCGATTAATGGATTGAAGACCCCCACTAACCTCAAGGAACTCCGTCAATGGATCGGGATGGCATCATGGTATCGGAGGTTCGTCCATCGTATCGCGACCATCGTAAAATCAGTGACAGCGCTACTGAAGAAATGTCGGAAGTGTACCTGGGAACGGGATCAGCAAACCGCCTTGGAAGAGATTAGAAGATGCCTGACCACCGCCCCCGTGTTGGGTTTCCGGACTTTGACAAGAAGTTTGTATTGCAGACTGACGCGAGTGACGTCGGCTTGGGAGCGGTGTTATCTCAGGACATCGAGGGTCAAGAGAAGGTCATGGCATGCGCTAGCCGCCGACTAATTCCTGCGGAACGTAACTATACGACGACAAAGAAAGAGTGTCTGGCCATCATCTGGGCCACCAGGAAGATGCAGTGTTACATGGAGGGCTACCGATTCGAAGTCATTACCGACCACTTGGCTCCCAAATGGTTTAATTCTATTGAGAGTCCTCCCGGCCGAATAGCGCGCTGGGCTTTAAAACTACAACAGTTCCAATTTGACGTGCGCTACCGACGAGGGAAGCTGAACGTCGTGGCCGATACTCCTTCGCGACAGCACTGTGAGGCACTGCAATGCGCTGTCGAGCTCGAGGACCACTGCGAATGGATCGGTAAGATGAAAGATAAGGTACACGACGCGCCTGAGTATTTCGCGGACCATATGCTAGAGGACGGCCAGCTCTACAGGAACATGGGTTACCGAGCTGACGACGAGGACTACTTCCCGTGGAAACTCTGTGTACCCACTCCCCACAAAGATATTTCTGGCCCGGCATGTACCGCGAAGCAAAACCACGTTCGGCACTGTAAGTCGGCCAGAAATTTAAGACCGTTCAGACCAAAGCAGCAGGTAAAATGCTAACCCGCGTCGTAAGCGAACAATTAGACATTCTTTGTGCTGACTTCGTCGATCCACTGCCCCGTTCGAAACGAGGAAACTCTGTGCTTCTTGTTTTCCACGACGTGTTCTCCAAATGGGTAGAGTTGGTCCCACTCCGGAAAGCCACCACCGCTGTACTACAGAAAGCGTTTCGGGAACGCAGGGCCATCCCCCGGAAGTTCGTGTGCGACAATGGAACCAAATTCACAAGTCGGGTCCTAAAAGACTACTTTACTAAACTCGGCATGGAAGTCCAGTACACGTCCCCGTATTGTCCGCAGGAGAATCCCACCGAGGACCAATCGTACTGTGAAGTCGCTGATATCGCAGCTGTCGGAAGACGACCAAAGTTCTTCGCATAGTATGTTGCCGGAAATTTCCCTCGCTATCAATAGTAGCATATCGGACTTGACGGGGTATACTCCCGCATTTCTCACTCAGGGACGGGAGCTACGCTCGCCTGCGATGCTGTACGACGAACTTACCCCTGGGTCGGCGGTCGTACATACATGTCTTGAAGACAAGGCGTCGCATCTCAAAGGAATCTTCGACATCGTTCGATCGAATCTTCAACGTGCATCTTTAGAGCAGGCGAGGCACTATAACCTTCGAAGACGCGAATGGAGACCAACGCTCGGGAGTCAAGTATGCCTGCGACAACATCCCTTATCAAAAGCGGCTGAGGGATTCGCCGCCAAACTCGCTCCCAAATACGACGGTCCCTATACCGTCGCCAAGTTCACGTTTCCAAACTTGGTACGCCTGCGGCGTCCGGGAGACCGACGGCGACGGATCGCCAATATATCACAGATTAAACCCTACTATGCGGTGGACACCTCCGACACGATCGACGACAGCATCGCCGGGTCGAGTAACCCGGCACGGTAAGCACCTGAAACCGCGGAATAATTTTAAGATCCATGCTTGTAATAGGTTAAGATAAACGGGTCCTTTGCTAGCTACACCGTTAGGTAGGGAGCTCAAAAGGTAGGGTTATACCAATAAGTCTAGACTAATATTTCAGTTGGACAAGGTAATCGTGTTATCCGACGACTCCAACGACGCCTTCTACCCAGAGGCCGTGAAGAAGAAAAGGAGGAGGAGTTCCTCACCTCCAAAGGTGAAGCCGAGGGTAGCTTAACGGGATTGGACGACGACGATTTCCAGAATCCCGGCGACTCACACTTTGCTTGACTTCGCTACCAGACGGCGTCAGGATAACGCCAGCGACCACGACTCCGACCGATTCAGTCGACCCCCACGCTCTGGAGACAGCTCACCGCACGGTCATTCCCAAGGACGACGGTCAGGGGAACCGTACTACTCTGAGTCGCGACAATCCGAGTCGGAGGAGGACTGTCCGTGGACCAGTCGCGATCCCCGAGCCGGCCATCCGATGTATTCGAGACCCGGACAATCACGATTCCCGGACGTAGAACATTTCTACCACCATACGACCGAGGACGAGGTGTGCAGGTACGCCGGACACGTGTCGCTCATGTGCATCGACGTCCGCTCGGTGCTCATAAAGGTGCCTGGGCTACACGCACAAGGGCCGAATGTGGACGAACCCCCATCCCCACCCCCATACCCGGCGCTGGAAGCCGGCATAGGAGTTAATCTCGACGCCGATCGTTTGCCGTACGACGTAGTAGCCCAATCACATGGGGAAGCTGCTAAGAGTTCCGAAGGTCCAACAATTCCTCCCCGACGAGTTTCGATGGCCCCAGCTACGCTCTCTCGAGGGTTCCAGACGTCCCCAACGTACAGAAAGGATCATCCACAGACGGTGTCCAACCAAAACCTCGCAACCCAACTGGCAGGACTTGCGCCGCTTCACCCAGACGCCCGAGATGCGGGTGCCTTACGACGAGGGGCCTTCCAGTCCGACACGTGACATCGGAGTCTCAACACCGATCGCTCCGTGTTCTGAGTATCTGGCAGGCTTTGAGTTGGTCACGGACACCGAGGACGATGAAGAAGAAATGCCTATGTTTCGCCGTTCCTTCGTGGCGTCGCCTCAGAAAGACCAGATGGCCAAGACCATGCTCTCCAGAGTCAGAGTTGAACGTTCTCGCCTTGTGGGCGCGAGGAACCTTTGGTCCACGTCGCGCGAAGGTGGGGACCCCCAACGATCCCCCAGTCGCGCCCATCCTGGCGAACCGCTCACTGAATGGGAGAATCAGGTGCTAGAGCAAGTCCTCACGGACCTGTCAGGAGTTGGGTCCCCCAAGCCTACCGTCGACATGGTTCTCATGCACGCGCAGACGGTGACCGAAGCAAGCGCATCATCCATTTCTGCGATGGGTTAGACCAGTCGGCAGAAACGGCGGACGACCTATGCTCACTACCAGAAGGTTGGAACGGAGGCAACATTTTACGCTGTCTGCCTCGACACTTCATAAGGCAGATAGAACGGAAGGTTGCTACCCGTTCCCGGTTCAGCTGAGGTTAGTACGAAGGTTCTCATGTGCTCAAAACGGTGTAGCGGACCCGGGTGAGGATGAATTGAATAAATAGTGAAAAATAAATAATCGCAACTTTCGATCATGTATTTTCTTTTCGTAGTCAGGTACTAAGTCTAACCTAACCTAACCTCATTCACACAGCTGCTTTGGGTCTGAACGCGCACTCCAACACCTACAAAATATCCTTCCCGGCTTGGCCTCGCCCGAAGGTCCAGCACGGTGGATTTTTCGCCTCTGACGCAAAGTTCAAGACTCCGGCTAGCCCTGCGTCTGCGTTTTCCTTGACGCAAATAAGGACCTCCGGTGAAGACTCCCCTCAACGTTACCCGTTCCCCTGTGGAGTGGAACCCTCTAGTCCGGTGTTTCGGTGATTTAAAATTTTCTTGTAAAGGACTCTTGGATCCGACTGAGATCTGTACTCCGGCCGAGAAAACATCCTTACAAGTGGCGCCCAAACAGGGACGCCGAGACTCGCTAGGGATTTATCCAAGTGGCCTAAAGACCCACTGTGAAAAGGATAGAGTCGCCCGGAGAGTCGAGACGCAACGACTGCCCCTACCCAGCGTCAGGAAGAAATAGGAGGATTTATGAAGGAAGACCACCCAGGAAAATAAGACGATGAGTACTCCTAAGGAATCAGACGGTGAATACGAAGAAGCCTATTTTATCAAAAACCATGGTGTAGGAGTTCGCTGGATATATGCTCGCCGAAAAGACAAACTCAACTCACTCGCCGTTGAGTTTGGCTTTAAAGCGGATGGTACCGTCGAGGATGCCAGAAAGGCGTTTGCTAACCTAGTCAGCGCAGGATCCTTCCCACAACGAGTGCGGAACCGACTAGCTCAGTTGCAGGAACATTATAGCAGTCGGGCCCGAGCCCCGACCCTGCTGGGAAGGACGACGAGATGGGACAATTTGCGGAGTCCCTTCGGATCCCCGTCGGCTCTGATGCTGCTCCGATCGAGGTTCCAACACGTCATCGACACACGGCGTCTGGGTGCCGCCAGTAGATGTTCGCTCGGCCACTGGCCTACAGGAACAGAATGTACGTAGTAATACGATTCCCACTGAGCACTTGCTCCCCGAGAAGATGCATAAATGGAACCTGCGGTTCTACGGTAGCTCAGATCCGTTGACTCTCATCGCCGCACTCGAGGAGAAGATGACGACGTATAGGATTAATCCGGCAGAGATCCCCCGGGCTATGTCCGAAATCTTAGAGGGCCCGGCGGCACGGTGGTTCCGTACTAGCCATCTGCCGTCCGCCTCTTGGGAAACTTTCCGGAGGGAATTCTTGGATTTCTTCCTACCTCCTCGATATTTCGAAAGATTAGAGAATGAGATTCGGTCTAACGTGCAGAGGAAAGGGGAGCCTTTCAAAACATCCCTGATCGAGCTCAGAACAAAGATGCAACATTCCGGGTACCGAGAAGAGGAAGAGTTATACCGACCTCACGAAAACATGGCTCCAGAGTATCGGCTGTATATCAAGCGCAGCGAATTCGCGACGTTGAAGCAGCTGACCCACATGGCTACCGAGTACGAGAGTGTCAAACAACTCGAGTCGATTCGATGTGGAACCCCAGGGGTCGTCGAACCCCTTTCGGAACTCGGAGAGTACTACACAGGCAGGACACGTGAGTCACCGGATGATCGGGCAAGGAACCTCACGAGTAGAGGTGCAGCGGGCCTGCGGCCGCTGCGGTGAGAACGGACACTTCCGTCGAGACTGTCCCAACCCACGCCGCGACTTCTGTTGGAATTGTGGCCGAGTAGGAGTGTTAACCGTAGAGTGCTGCCGTCAGGATGCCTCGGGAAACGGAGGACGTCTCCGCCGGAACCCGAGTGCTGTGGAGACGAGCGAAGCATCGGCCCGACCCCTACAAAGGGTTAAGGGTACACGGTGGGCTCATCACGGCAGCGATAGAAGTCGGAGAGAGATGGGGGGACGCCACCGTTGATACCGGGGCATCGAGGAGTTTCACCAGTGAAAGTTTTACAAACCTGGTCGCCCGCGCAGGCGAGGTTCGGGATGTGGTCACTAGAATAGCGTTGGCCGATCGGCTATGTCTGGACGTAACGAATTTGTGGCGAACTCCGGTCACGTTGGTGGGCACCACATGTGGGCAAGCCACCCTTGACTTGCAGCCTGAGCCCTAAGCAGTCGGAGATCCTTTGTTACTCCCAGTCGTCATGCCATTGCCATTGAAGCAAAGGTATTATTAGGAACCCCATGATGCAACATGTCATCGATACCCAAGTAGACGAACTGCTCCGCGCAGGAGCCATCGAGCCTTCCAGGAGCCCACACAGCGCACCAATCGTTTTGGTGAAGAAAAAGGCTGGCGATTGGCGTCGACTACCGACAGTTAAACGCGCACTCGGTACCCGACGCCTACCCGGTCCCGAGGATCAATCAAATCCTGGAGAAGTTGCGTCACGCCCGGTACATCTCCAGGTTGGATTTGAAAAACTGATATTGGCAAATACCCATGGCCAGGGATAGTCGCCAATACACGGCCTTCACTGTTCCAGGTCGGGGACTATACCAATGGAAGGTCATGCCCTTTGGGCCGCACTCTGCCAGTGCCACGTTCCAACGTGCTCTGGATAGCGTAATCGGGGCGGAGATGGAGCCGGTCGCCTTCGCTTACTTAGATGGCATTATTGTCATTAGCGCTAAGGAGGGACAACACTTCGCTAACCTCGCCGAAGTGTTCCGCAGATTGCGGACGGCAAATTTGAGGATAAATCCAAAGAAGTGTACTTTCTTCAAGCAAAAATTGGTTTACCTCGGTCATGTGATCACAAGCGAAGGGATTCAGACTGATCCCGAGAAGGTGTCCGCGATTAATGGATTGAAGACCCCCACTAACCTCAAGGAACTCCGTCAATGGATCGGGATGGCATCATGGTATCGGAGGTTCGTCCATCGTATCGCGAGCATCGTAAAATCAGTGACAGCGCTACTGAAGAAATGTCGGAAGTGTACCTGGGAACGGGATCAGCAAACCGCCTTGGAAGAGATTAGAAGATGCCTGACCACCGCCGTGTTGGGTTTCCGGACTTTGACAAGAAGTTTGTATTGCAGACTGACGCGAGTGACGTCGGCTTGGGAGCGGTGTTATCTCAGGACATCGAGGGTCAAGAGAAGGTCATGGCATGCGCTAGCCGCCGACTAATTCCTGCGGAACGTAACTATACGACGACAAAGAAAGAGTGTCTGGCCATCATCTGGGCCACCAGGAAGATGCAGTGTTACATGGAGGGCTACCGATTCGAAGTCATTACCGACCACTTGGATCCCAAATGGTTTAATTCTATTGAGAGTCCTCCCGGCCGAATAGCGCGCTGGGCTTTAAAACTACAACAGTTCCAATTTGACGTGCGCTACCGACGAGGGAAGCTGAACGTCGTGGCCGATACTCCTTCGCGACAGCCCTGTGAGGCACTGCAATGCGCTGTCGAGCTCGAGGACCACTGCGAATGGATCGGTAAGATGAAAGATAAGGTACACGACGCGCCTGAGTATTTCGCGGACCATATGCTAGAGGACGGCCAGCTCTACAGGAACATGGGTTACCGAGCTGACGACCCGGACTACTTCCCGTGGAAACTCTGTGTACCCACTCCCCACAAAGCAAAACCACGTTCGGCACTGTAAGTCGGCCAGAAATTTAAGACCGTTCAGACCAAAGCAGCAGGTAAAATGCTAACCCGCGTCGTAAGCGAACAATTAGACATTCTTTGTGCTGACTTCGTCGATCCACTGCCCCGTTCGAAACGAGGAAACTCTGTGCTTCTTGTTTTCCACGACGTGTTCTCCAAATGGGTAGAGTTGGTCCCACTCCGGAAAGCCACCACCGCTGTACTACAGAAAGCGTTTCGGGAACGCAGGGCCATCCCCCGGAAGTTCGTGTGCGACAATGGAACCAAATTCACAAGTCGGGTCCTAAAGGACTACTTTACTAAACTCGGCATGGAAGTCCAGTACACGTCCCCGTATTGTCCGCAGGAGAATCCCACCGAGGACCAATCGTACTGTGAAGTCGCTGATATCGCAGCTGTCGGAAGACGACCAAAGTTCTTCGCATAGTATGTTGCCGGAAATTTCCCTCGCTATCAATAGTAGCATATCGGACTTGACGGGGTATACTCCCGCATTTCTCACTCAGGGACGGGAGCTACGCTCGCCTGCGATGCTGTACGACGAACTTACCCCTGGGTCGGCGGTCGTACATACATGTCTTGAAGACAAGGCGTCGCATCTCAAAGGAATCTTCGACATCGTTCGATCGAATCTTCAACGTGCATCTTTAGAGCAGGCGAGGCACTATAACCTTCGAAGACGCGAATGGAGACCAACGCTCGGGAGTCAAGTATGCCTGCGACAACATCCCTTATCAAAAGCGGCTGAGGGATTCGCCGCCAAACTCGCTCCCAAATACGACGGTCCCTATACCGTCGCCAAGTTCACGTCTCCAAACTTGGTACGCCTGCGGCGTCCGGGAGACCGACGGCGACGGATCGCCAATATATCACAGATTAAACCCTACTATGCGGTGGACACCTCCGACACGATCGACGACAGCATCACCGGGTCGAGTAACCCGGCACGGTAAGCACCTGAAACCGCGGAATAATTTTAAGATCCATGCTTGTAATAGGTTAAGATAAACGGGTCCTTTGCTAGCTACACCGTTAGGTAGGGAGCTCAAAAGGTAGGGTTATACCAATAAGTCTAGACTAATATTTCAGTTGGACAAGGTAATCGTGTTATCCGACGACTCCAACGACGCCTTCTACCCAGAGGCCGTGAAGAAGAAAAGGAGGAGGAGTTCCTCACCTCCAAAGGTGAAGCCGAGGGTAGCTTAACGGGATTGGACGACGACGATTTCCAGAATCCCGGCGACTCATACTTTGCTTGACTTCGCTACCAGCCGGCGTCAGGATAACGCCAGCGACCACGACTCCGACCGATTCAGTCGACCCCCACGCTCTGGAGACAGCTCACCGCACGGTCATTCCCAAGGACGACGGTCAGGGGAACCGTACTACTCTGAGTCGCGACAATCCGAGTCGGAGGAGGACTGTCCGTGGACCAGTCGCGATCCCCGAGCCGGCCATCCGAGGTATTCGAGACCCGGACAATCACGATTCCCGGACGTAGAACATTTCTACCACCATACGACCGAGGACGAGGTGTGCAGGTACGCCGGACACGTGTCGCTCATGTGCATAGACGTCCGCTCGGTGCTCATAAAGGTGCCTGGGCTACACGCACAAGGGCCGAATGTGGACGAACCCCCATCCCCACCCCCATACCCGGCGCTGGAAGCCGGCATAGGAGTTAATCTCGACGCCGATCGTTTGCCGTACGACGTAGTAGCCCAATCACATGGGGAAGCTGCTAAGAGTTCCGAAGGTCCAACAATTCCTCCCCGACGAGTTTCGATGGCCCCAGCTACGCTCTCTCGAGGGTTCCAGACGTCCCCAACGTACAGAAAGGATCATCCACAGACGGTGTCCAACCAAAACCTCGCAACCCAACTGGCAGGACTTGCGCCGCTTCACCCAGACGCCCGAGATGCGGGTGCCTTACGACGAGGGGCCATCCAGTCCGACACGTGACATCGGAGTCTCAACACCGATCGCTCCGTGTTCTGAGTATCTGGCAGGCTTTGAGTTGGTCACGGACACCGAGGACGATGAAGAAGAAATGCCTATGTTTCGCCGTTCCTTCGTGGCGTCGCCTCAGCAAGACCAGATGGCCAAGACCATGCTCTCCAGAGTCAGAGTTGAACGTTCTCGCCTTGTGGGCGCGAGGAACCTTTGGTCCACGTCGCGCGAAGGTGGGGACCCCCAACGATCCCCCAGTCGCGCCCATCCTGGCGAACCGCTCACTGAATGGGAGAATCAGGTGCTAGAGCAAGTCCTCACGGACCTGTCAGGAGTTGGGTCCCCCAAGCCTACCGTCGACATGGTTCTCATGCACGCGCAGACGGTGACCGAAGCAAGCGCATCATCCATTTCTGCGATGGGTTAGACCAGTCGGCAGAAACGGCGGACGACCTATGCTCGACACTTCATAAGGCAGATAGAACGGAAGGCGGCTACCCGTTCCCGGTTCAGCTGAGGTTAGTACGAAGGTTCTCATGTGCTCAAAACGGTGTAGCGGACCCGGGTGAGGATGAATTGAATAAATAGTAAAAAATAAATAATCGCAACTTTCGATCATGTATTTTCTTTTCGTAGTCAGGTACTAAGTCTAACCTAACCTAACCTCATTCACACAGCTGCTTTGGGTCTGAACGCGCACTCCAACACCTACAAAATATCCTTCCCGGCTTGGCCTCGCCCGAAGGTCCAGCACGGTGGATTTTTCGCCTCTGACGCAAAGTTCAAGACTCCGGCTAGCCCTGCGTCTGCGTTTTCCTTGACGCAAATAAGGACCTCCGGTGAAGACTCCCCTCAACGTTACCCGTTCCCCTGTGGAGTGGAACCCTCTAGTCCGGTGTTTCGGTGATTTACAAATTTTCTTGTAAAGGACTCTTGGATCCGACTGAGATCTGTACTCCGGCCGAGAAAACATCCTTACAATATTATAGTAGCAATTTTAACAAATTAGAATTTCTTATTAAGCCTGTGCATTTGTGATTGCAACACTCTGTACGCTGCTTGTGCCTTGCTCTTTGTATTTTCTCTCCCGTTTCTTTTCGTTTATACTGTTGTCGTTGGTTTTTTTGTTTCGCAAGCCATGCTTGGTCGATAGCTACTCTCTCTCTTTCGCAGTCAACATTTTTTTTTTTGATCCCAGTGTCAAATTGAGTAAGGTATTTATATTTTTTGTTGTTTCTTTTTACTTTTTAAATTTATAATTTTAAAATACTTGGAAAAAAGAAATGGGTCTCTTTTGTTCAAAAAAAAGGTTACCACTTTGGATCGTCACGTAATGACGTTTTTACTTACAGTCGTCTCTGCAATATGTATGTATGTATGACTATCCTATGAAAGTTAGCACTAGTTCGACCGGTATACCCAGCCCACTTGGTATAAGCCATTTTTTCACAAAGAAATGCTTAGAAAAAATGATAGAAATCACCTGCACTATTTTAGATCTCTCTTCTGTCAATTTTTGGTTGATATCTATGCTTAAATAAAAACAGAACGGCTTAATTTTTTTTTGAAAAAATCAAACAGAGCTAAGAGCAGAGAGATCCGAACATCTTCAAGATGCTAGGTATGAACAATGACGACAGATGGTAATTGTTTGTGCCTAACCGAAGTAGACACCTGCAGGACGATCGCGTCGCGGCAATGGTAACGATGGTTACTGCAATGCCGGACCACGGGCGATGCTGAACTGCGCTAAGGATGAGCTAACGTGGTTAGCTGCTAGTTGAGATAGTGTATTACGAGCCCTATTCCCAGAGGTAGGAAGTAGAACCGCGGAGTTATGAAGTGTGTTGATAACTGATTTATTCTTCATTTGATACCTGCTTATATTCTACTTAGAACACGGACGCTTAGTGTAATGGTTAGTGAAAGAAGCTATATTCTAAAGTAGGTCAGGGAATTATGATTACGGTAGCAGTTGCGTAGTTGGCTCGGCTGACACCGCAAATGTGCTGACTGCATTGGCGGGTCAGCGTATCGTTGTGACGGTGAGATGGTGAGATGGTGAGTTAGTGAGACATATGATATAATATGCTGATCAGCAATTCTCATCTGCAGTGAGTGCTACTGAGCGCCTGGTACTGTTCCCAATTTGGCTACTGCTTGATTTGTTGGGTGTGGTCATGTTGAGTAATGTCGGTCAGCCCTTGGCCGAATTGTATAGAAAGCACCTAACAAATCATTGACCACGGGGGATCTTCACCTGCGGCGGTTCCTGTTTGTGATTCAGGTCCTTCACATCTTCTTGATGCTGCTGAACACTCCCCTTTGCGATAAAATTTACATTACCGTGGGGACTGAAATTGTGCCCTCGTAGAATTTGATCATTTGGCACGTCTATGGTATGTGGACGTTCTGCAACAAAACTAAGATCTTTCTTGGTTAAGTTTAGAAATGTTGAACCAAAGTCAGCCTTCTTGTAGGTTTTGAATTGATGAGACGTCGGTTCTATATTCATCGGATTTTTATCTTTCGTTGGCTCATAAGCAGCGTTCGGTCCTGCAAAATCATCTCTGCTTTCTATTAGATTGGGGTTGATTTCCGTATCAGATGAGGTTTTAGAACACGGAAGCTTAGTGTAATGGTTAGTGAAAGAAGCTATATTCTAAAGTAGATCAGGGAATTATGATTATGGTAGCAGTTGCGTAGTTGGCCGCAAATGCGCTGACTGCATTGGCGGGTCAGCGTATCGTTGTGACGGTGAGATGGTGAGTTAGTGAGACATATAATATGCTGACCAGCAATTCTCATCTGCAGTGAGTGCTACTAAGCGCCTGGTACTGTTCCCAACTTGGCTACTGCTTGATTTGTTGGGTGTGGTCATGTTGAGTACCTTTGGGTACGAACATTCTCCCCCCCATTGAGGGGTACCCTAAATTAAAGGCGTGATGTCGGTCATCCCTTGGCCGAATTGTATAGAAAGCACCTAACAAATCATGGACCATGGAGGATCTTTCCTTCAACTGCGGCGGTTCCTGTTTGTGATTCAGGTCCTTCACATCTTCTTGATGCTGCTTAACACTCCCCTTTGCGATAAAATTTACATTACCGTGGGGACTGAAATTGTGCCCTCGTAGAACTTGCTCATTTGGCACGTCTACGATATGTGGACCTTCTGCAACAAAACTAAGATATTTCTTGGTTAAGTTTAGAAATGTTGAACAAAAGTCAGACTTCTTGTAGGTTTTAAATTGATGAGAAGTCGGTTCTATATTAATTGGTTTTTCTCTTGCAGTGTAAAGTTCAGTCAGCTGCAATGAACCATTATATGTATCGGTTGATTCTCGATCGGACGAGTCAGCGTCGCTAGTTTTTAATTGGCTACATATATCTTCAGGCTCTTTTATTTTATGATCCATCAATGCTACGTTCGTTGAATGAATGAGTGAAATCTCACCTTGCCGTTTGCTTTCTTCTATATCAAATTGATTATTATTCATCGGATTTTTATCTTTCGTTTGCTCATGCTCATAAGCAGCGTTCGGTCCTGCAAGATCATCTCTGTCTTCTACCAGAATAGGGTTGATTTCTGTATCAGATGAGGTTTCTTTATTGAGATAACCTGTGATTACATAACCAAGCCTTGTGCCTTGTGCCAAAGGCTTATTAGGTCTTAGTTCAAGAAGTTCACCGGTTATTACACGAGAAAAAACCTCAATCCCTAAAGTTAGGTCAATGGGTCCAGGTTGCCGAAAATCACGATCTGCTAACGGCAGTCCCTCGGGAATATTATGATCGGTATCAATCGGTACTGACGGTTGGTCTGCAATGACTGTGGGAATAATAAATACCTCTATTAGTGTTTCAAACCCTGATGTAACTGATGAGAGCTTTAGTGCTGATCTGATTACTGTTGATATTTTTCCTCCGATTCCAGATATTCCAATCGGTGACATTTCCTTAAAGGATAGCAGATCTGCCATCCTCCTTGAGATAAGATTCACCTGTGATCCACCATCTATTACAGCGCGACATGTTTGTAGTTGGCCGTTTGGCCCTTGTAATAAAACCTTGGCGGTCGCGAGCAGCGTACATCCTCCTAAGTGGTCGTAGCCTGCAGTGGTTACTGCTCCGGCCACTAGATTGCTAGTCGGTACTTGGTGTAACAGTGAATGATGCCATTGCTGGCAGCCTCGACAAGTGCCTGGTGATCCACAGTTTTCAATCTTATGAGCTGTAGACAAACAATTTGTGCATGCTCCTATTTGAATAATGGCTTGGCGCCGCGTTTTGGGGTCCATTTCCTGGAAGCGGCTACATGCTCTAAAATGATGTGGTCCTAGGTGACAAATCTTACAGCTCTCTTCGTTGTGAACTGACTGATGGCGGAATGTTGCTGTAGGTTGAGCGCTTATCGTCTCCAGCATGCAAGCGCGCCGCTCAATAAACGTTAGTACACTCCTTAACGTTGGGATTTCCGTTGGTGCATCCGCTGAATTCTCCAGAGCAGCTAGAGACTGCTGGTCTAGTTTTCTTCTGATAATAAAACCTAGGAGTGGATCCCAGGATTTCGTGTTGACATCGAAGTTTTTAAGAGTACTCATTGAGTTTTTGATAGTGCCATGTAAGACCCTTAGTTGGCGCGAGGAGCCGTCTATAGGCTTATAGTCAACCATTTTTGCTATAGCGGCGAATACTATTATCTTTCCGTTCTGGTACCTGGCCTTCAATCGCAACCAGGTGTCGTCATAGCCACCCTGTGAGAAGGCTGTGTCTGTCAAGACGTTCCTCGCTTCACCACGAAGCGAGCTCTGTAGAATATGTAGTTTTTGACTGGCCGAATATGGTTTGTTATGTACCAACTCCACAAAGAGATCATGGAACCGGGGCCAGTCTAGATACTCGCCGTCGAACTCCGGAATGCTAATTGGCGGAAGTGCCAAGTTTAGGCTCATTGGCGCGTCGTTTTCTCGAAGCAGGTTCATTTCGTATTCCTCGTATAATGTGTGGAATTGAGCTAGCTCTGCTACTGCCAGAGCTGCGGCCCCAGGTGTGCTGTCCAATTCGTCGTGGGCTTGCCTAAGTAACGCCCAATGGAGATCCAAGTGCCTTTGTAGGGCTGGGGTGACGGTTGGGGCGTTCGAGGCTAATGTTAATGATGACTCCAATTCGTTGCATCTTCTCTGCAACTGTCGGATCACCGTATCAATTGGGGAATCTCCTTTGACTTGATCTCTTGTTGTGATCTTGATGTTGGCCGAAGTTCGTCTGGGGCCCTTCGGAAGCCCGCTTCCAGTCGGCATGTTGTCCAGAAAGATATTCTGATATTTTTCGACCAGCTCCTTAAGTGCTACTAGTCGTGAAGAGTACTCACTTCCAGTGGGTAACGCCGCTTGTTGGACTTCTTCATCTAGGTCGCAAAACTGCTGCCAGAGATCGTTTAACTGAGTTAGCTTACCGGAATAATAGCCGTCTCGGTGGCGTCGGTCGACAGAATCCTTGCCATAATTCTTAATGAGCTGTTGGATTTTCCCTTGCAGCTCGTTTTGGGTGTCTAGTAATCGATTGTGTAAATCGATTCTTGTGTGACTTGTTTCCTCTATGAATGAAGTAGACATGTTGTGTGTCTTGGAAACAAAGAATCCTGTGAAACCGGATAAAGCTGTGTGTCCTGTGAAGCTGGATGAAGCTGAGTATCCTGTGAAGCTAAATGAAGCTGAGTATCCTGTGAAGCTGGATTAAGCTGAGTTCCTGTGACGCTGGAAGAAGAAGCGTATCCTGTGAAGCTGGATAAAGCTAACGATCCTGTGACGCTGGATGACGAAGCGTATCCTGTGAAGCTGGATTAAGCTGAGTTCCTGTGACGCTGGAAGAAGAAGCGTATCCTGTGAAGCTGGATTAAGCTGAGTTCCTGTGACGCTGGAAGAAGAAGCGTATCCTGTGAAGCTGGATTAAGCTGAGTTCCTGTGACGCTGGAAGAAGAAGCGTATCCTGTGAAGCTGGATTAAGCTGAGTTCCTGTGCCGCTGGAAGAAGAAGCGTATCCTGTGAAGCTGGATAAAGCTGACGATCCTGTGACGCTGGATGACGAAGCGTATCCTGTGAAGCTGGATGAGCTAGGGTTTCCAGGGAGGGTGGATGTAGTGAACTTAACGGGTCTTCTCACCAGTCAGAGGTTCAGCTTTTGGTAGGAAGGGGGTTGCTGAAGTGTGATCCTTTGTTGGTAAAGGATCACGTCGGGGTCACCAATGTTTGTGCCTAACCGAAGTAGACACCTGCAGGACGATCGCGTCGCGGCAATGGTAACGATGGTTACTGCAATGCCGGACCACGGGCGATGCTGAACTGCGCTGAGGATGAGCTAACGTGGTTAGCTGCTAGTTGAGATAGTGTATTACGAGCCCTATTCCCAGAGGTAGGAAGTAGAACCGCGGAGTTATGAAGTGTGTTGATAACTGATTTATTCTTCATTTGATACCTGCTTATATTCTACTTAGAACACGGACGCTTAGTGTAATGGTTAGTGAAAGAAGCTATATTCTAAAGTAGGTCAGGGAATTATGATTACGGTAGCAGTTGCGTAGTTGGCTCGGCTGACACCGCAAATGTGCTGACTGCATTGGCGGGTCAGCGTATCGTTGTGACGGTGAGATGGTGAGATGGTGAGTTAGTGAGACATATGATATAATATGCTGATCAGCAATTCTCATCTGCAGTGAGTGCTACTGAGCGCCTGGTACTGTTCCCAATTTGGCTACTGCTTGATTTGTTGGGTGTGGTCATGTTGAGTACCTTTGGGTACGAACAGTAATTTTACTTTTTTCCTTACTGGCTAGCCAAGGTACGTGCTAGAAAAAACTCAAGATGTCATGATGTACGTTCGTTATGGTCGTCCTGATCTGTTTATTACACTAACCTGTAACCTTAAATGGATGGAATGAAAGATTTAACAAGTGCACCATTTTCGGGAAAGAATCCTCACGATCGCTATGATACTATTGTTCGAGTCTTTCACTTAAAGGCCAAAGCTATAATGTTTTTAATTAATAAACATAATTTGTTTGGGGAAGTGCAATTTTTTATGTATACGACGGAGTGGCAAATAGTCGTTGAAGATGTAGTGCCATTAGTTACCCTTCAGGGCTTACAGACCTGCGTTCACTAGACTATGGATAACCTAGTGTATAGGAAGATTCGGGTTCGTGCACTTCTAGCATTGCTCGGTGCTAAGCTCGTCGGATTGACGTGGGATCTTCCTAGTCTTCTCTATAACATGCACCGTACTACGCGAAAAAACAAAAATAGTGGGTGTAAACGGACTCAAGGTAAGCGGACGGACGTTGAAGGCACATGCGAATCAGGAAACATTAAGAGTTAGGGTGGCTGGATGATATTGCCCCCCTTTTCTGTACCCTCCCTACCATGATAGCTCGTGCGAAATTGTTGGCGGTTATCCTTACTCAATGTTTATTCATTATTTACATTTTTAGTTCATATAGAGGCGGCATAGTATGATCAATGATGATCCCGCGATACAAATTTATTCAACCATGGCTAAACTATCTACTTCAATTACACCAGTTTACAAAAAACAAGGCAGAACGCTATAGTCGAGTACCTCGAATATCAGATACCCGTTACTCAGCTTAAGGGACCAAAGGAAAATGGAGATATGCAAGCAGCAAAGCGAGATTGAAATGCGCCACCTACCGGCGGTAGACAGATTTAAGAGATGTGGGCGTTAGATGTGGGCAATGACAGCTTTTATAAACACTAGTTCCTTGAGTTTGTTGTGTAAAAAGTTTACTGGATCGTGATTGATATTACTACATGTTCCTGCTCACCATGTAAATCAAACTCTCCAATGTTCCTTGATTGCTTGCCAAAATAAAATTACACTACCTAAAATTGGTTTGAATGCTTACTCACCGAATTACGTGTTCTGAACCGGTCAAAGGTCGAAGTTCCTCCGATACTTTGCAAATCCATTGCTCAGACGATCGTGATCTAAAAGTAAGTTTAAAGAAATTCCATCGAAATGAGATCTCAAGTTACCTGTTGGTTCTGGTCGACTATTCCGTAATAACTCGAAATACAATCGCAATTTTTAGAGACCTGGTTTACCGTCATCCAAATCCACAAATACTTTCTTATTTTCGTTAACTTCCAATTCTACATTGATCTGAGTGGTCGACCCGATCCGCAGATTCTTGATTCATTGTCGCTATTCCAGCCTCAAGATACAAGTTATCATTGAATAAACTGAGAAGAGGAAACTAAACTTCAGCAGACTCTAACAAAGACTTTATTAAATACTGGTAAAGCAATACGTGAAGTTAAACCTTCTCCTAGTAGCCTTCGCTTAGAAATAAACTGTAATCTAAGCGGTTTCGGTTTCTAGGGACGTAAATATCGTTTGGTTTTGGTTATGTAGTAGACAGCTAGGGCCATTAGTTACCCTTCATGGTTTACAGACCTCCGTTCACTAGACTATGGATAACCTAGTGTATAGGAAGATTCGGGTTCGTGCACTTCTAGCATTGCTTGGAGCTAGGCTCGTCGGATTATCGTGGGATCTTCCTAGTCTTCTCTATAACACGTACCGTACTACGCGAAAAAAAGTTTTAAGTGCTCTATACGGTAATCTAAAAGGCTAAAACAAAAATAATGGGTATAATCGGACTCAAGGTACGCGGACGGACGTTGAAGGCACAAGCGAAACAGGAAACATTTAGACTTAGGGTGGCTCGATGATATTTCCCCCCCTTTTCTGTACCCTCCCTACCATGATAACTTGTGGGAAATTGTTGGCCGTTATCCCTTACTCAATGTTTATTCAATATTTACATATTTAATTCATATAGCGGCGGCATAGTATGATTAATCACTTTCCCGCGTTACAAATTTATTCGACCATGGTTGAACTATCTACTTCAATCAACAAAAGAAAATCAGAAAATACAATAATGATTTCAATACAACTTAAGATCTTTCATCTTCAAAAAATCAAATTTAATTCAAAATAAAACAAGATTCAGGCTGACCGAGTAACCTTCCGTTTGATTTGGCACACACAATCATAATACCATTAATAAAAATAGAAAAAATTCAGAAAATCAATATGGTGGTAACAATATTTCACTTAAGCAAAACTCCTGCGTTGCAGGTTCGGTGGGCCCATCGAAGACGCTGTGCAAGGATGCTTTTAAGACAAGTTGACATATTCATTTCTGCCAAGATAAGTTAAGTGGCATATACGGATGGGCATTGTCAGGACTAAAAGAGAATTACTACTAAATCAATACAAAGGTACGCTACATACGCTTTTACCGAAAAACTACTCTACGTAGGTTGAAATGAAACTACACAAAACTTTAACGCCTGCGACAGCTCACTACATACGAAGGGTTCTGCGTCTT
This sequence comes from Drosophila subpulchrella, assembly GCF_014743375.2. Lineage (NCBI taxonomy): Eukaryota > Metazoa > Arthropoda > Insecta > Diptera > Drosophilidae > Drosophila > Drosophila subpulchrella. The sequence goes on from NW_023665571.1 coordinate 1,597,005, forward strand.
CGCTTGTCAGACAGCAGGTCTGTTCAATCGTTACTCTCCTCCAAATACATTAGCCTATGGTGAGGCTTTTCCCATCGGCAAGCCGCACGTGGCGATTACGGGCGAAGTGCCGGGTCTGCTACGCTACAAATCGCCTTACTGGACTAGCCAGGGCTGAGAATCCCGTTGCCGCGCATGGCGCGTGTTGGTGAGGCGATGTAGGTGTGGTAGCAAAAGTCACATCCGGTATCCGTTCACTTCCCTATTCAAGTACAACCACGGTTACGATCTATGGTCCAACCATAGCTGATGTACTTGTACTATAACCCTCAAAAATGTCACTCTATGGCTTAGCTAGAGCTGGGACACAGTTGTCATCCAGGTGGACTTCCTTCGATTCGGGGCGGTTCTTAATAGGCCGCACGTGGCATGCGGATAATGGGATGCCGGGCTAGAGAATTGCGCCGTTTGCGGACAATCTGTAGCCTCGGTCACCTTCCAAACGAAACGAAGCTGAAAATCTGTGTAACCATTCCTGGCCAGAATAGATGGCGCCTGAGTTTCTCAATCATTTTGTTCATTTCCTTTCGCTGTTCTCAAGATTGGAGATGAGTCTAATTTGGTTTTTAGATGGTCAGAAAGTCTTTCGCTCTTTCAGTGAACGGTCGTGCTTTTGTCTTGCGCTCCGAATTTTTGTTCGTTTTTTCGATAAACCATCGGGGTTTATTTCATATTTTCCTACATTTTTATAACTTTTTATGTCCCTAGCACATCCGTTCGCTTCGCAAGTGCACAGTGATTGTTTTGTGTTTAGATTAACAAAATTAGTTTGCACGTCTAATCTCTTTGCAGTGTTTGATGTTATTGTTTTTTTCTAATTGCCTTCTTATTTTCTTCCAAACGCTGCTTTGAGCGGTAAGAGTCTAAACGGAAGTTACCCGCTCTCCCGCACTCCCACATATAACTTTGTTGTTGGAACATCAAAAACTTACGCTCCCCCAGCTTACTCACTCCCGCTTACTCTCCCCGCTCTCTAGCTCTCTCTTTTACTTGCGCAGCTTTATTCTCCTTGCACTGTGGTTCGGAATATCGCGATAATATCTGTCTGCAATTTAAAGAAATGCAAGTCGTTGATTTCGGCTGGACAACAGCATTCCGTGCCATTCGTACGAGAATATTTTTCATGCAAAATGCCTTGGCTATTCGGGTCTGGTACGCGATGTAATCGACATGAGAAGTGGCTTGCGCTACTATTGTGATGAATGCATTGCCTATGAAATCCAGGCACTCTCTATAAGACGGCTTACAAAAAGCACTGATTTGGTTTCCGAATGCAAAGGACGCGAGGTTTTGCCGCATGAGACGCCCGAACAATCTGTTATAAATAATACAGTTATAATTAAAACGCCGCATGTTGACTTAACGTCCGGAATACCGACTTAAACAGGTAGTGCAGCCATAAATGCCGTAGTACCAAAATCTTTCACATGCGTGGTACCTAAAACAGTCACCTGTGTACCGCAGCGGAAACTAAAATTTGTTTCTCGGCTGAATCCTGACCTTTCATCCCTTGACATTACGGCCTATATACGTAACAAAGTTGAGATTGATAATCTAAAGGTTGAACGATTTAACTATGATATGCTAGGGAAGTATCATCATTTAAGATCGGTGTTCCCTGTGCTCATTTTGCATCTATGTGCTCAGCCAATTTTTGGCCTGTAGGCATTTTTGTTAAAGAGTACGAAGCTAAGAACAAGAAAATTCCTTTAAAGGAAGTTGGAAATCCCTTTAAAAAGCCATCCACAACTACATCCTCATCTATCTCAAAAAACTAGATTCTTTTCTTCAGCTATCTTATCAGAATACAACAGGTTTACAAAGTAAGTTGAACAAATTGTATACTGATAGTTTTTTCTTGTCTTCTCATGTTATTGTGCTTACAGAAACCTGGTTAAAACCAGAAATTCTTAGTCCTGAAGTTTTTCCAAGTAAGTACACAACTTACAGGCTTGATCGTCCGTCCCGACGTGGAGGTGGAGTTTTCATTGCAGTTGACTCAGAATTAACGTCTGAAGTAATAACCTCCGTCGAAATATATGACATTAAATTTCTGTGTATAAAACTATCCCTTCCGGGTATTTCTATATACATAACATGTTTATATATTCCGCCATCATCTGAATTCCCAATATAGGGATCAGTTAATAGTTTTAGGTGACTTTAATATACCTAGGGCGACATGGTCCACCGTCGAAACATCAAATATATTGTTACCTTCAACGCAGCATTAATTTTCTTGACGGTTTGCTTGATATTTCATTGTCTCAAGTAAATCACGTTCTAAATTTATTAGGACGATTACTCGATTTATGCTTTGTTTCCAGTCCAGATTGTGTTTGCATAGCTAGAACCTCTGCAATTACTTTACCAGAAGACCCACCCAACGCAAGAGCTGACTATTGACATTGAAAAGTCAGTTAACGCATCCCCTGCTTTCGTAGAGCAAACTTTGCACTCTGTACTTATGTACTAATATAACTGAAACTGTTAATATATTTTATAATGTATTAAACGCAGTTGTTGATACATGCGTTCCTACGTATTATCCTAAAATGTCAAACAAACCTCCGTGGTTTATCATAGAGCTGGCATGACTTAAAAATGTAAAGTCTAGACTTTAAAAAAAGTTTAGAGCTTCTGGTACACACGCTGCCTTTTCCCGATACTTAAGTGCTCGGTCTGATTTTACCGTGCTTAACGCCCAGTGTTATAAAAACTATTTAGGTTGTTGCAAGACCCATTTTAAACTGGATCCAAAACAGTTTTGTAATTTTGTTAACACAAAACGTAAATCTTCAGAGTTAGCTTCTCCTGTCCTTCAAACAGCAGCTGACAAGGACAACTGTTGTAAAGTACACTCCTGTGCAATAGCACACCGGACATCCGTTAAAATCAAGTATATAATCCATGATGGTGGAATGTATGACCGCATGGAGTAAATGCTGTTATATCGTTTGCGATTAATGGCTGCGTACAAGTCGTACACGATGTTATCTCGCCGCCTACTGTGGCTGGTAGATCGAGATTGCTGTGACGCAATGACAGCTTTTATAAACACTAGTTCCTTGAGTTTGTTGTGTAAAAATAAATAAAAAAATTACTACATGTTCCTGCTCACCATATAAATCAAACTCTCCAATGTTCCTTGATTGCTGGCCAAAATAAAATTACACTACCTAAAATTGGTTTGAACGCTTACTCACCGAATTACGTGTTCTGAACCGGTCAAAGGTCGAAGTTCCTCCGATACTTTGCAATTCATTGCTCAGACGATCGTGATCTAAAAGTAAGTTTAAAGAAATTCCATCGAAATGAGATCTCAAGTTACCTGTTGGTTCTGGTCGACTATTCCGTAATAACTCGAAATACAATCGCAATTCTTAGAGACCTGGTTCACCGTCATCCAAATCCACAAATACTTTCTTATTTTCGTTAACTTCCAATTCTACATTGATCTGAGTGGTCGACCAGATCCGCAGATTCTCGAATCATCGTCGCTATTCCGGCCTCAAGATACAAGTGATTATTGAATAAACTGAGAAGATGAAACTAAACTTCAGCAGACTCTAAAGAGAATGTATTGAAACCTGGTAAAGCAATACGTGAAGTAAGAAGTAACTAATTAGTTTTACTTTATGTATCTTGTCTATTCGTATTTTGACCAGTATTTTTAATTGTCTATTGTTATACTGTCTTTTTCTTTATCCGCGATTTTGTTTACTCGCCCAAAACGGTGAAGGGCTCCGTGTGTAACAAGCATTGCTTGGTGTTGTAGGGCCACTTGTTTGTACTGACCATAGTGCATCAACGTCAAAGAAAAGCGTCCTCTGCCGCTTGAGTCCACGAAAGAACTTTATTTTTCTTGAGCAGATCAGTTAGCGGAACGGCAATCGTGTCATAGTTATCCACAAAGCGCCTGTGCCAACCTTTGACGGTTGTAGGTGCAGGGAACTTTTCGATCGCACTTACTTTGTCCGAGTCAACTTTCAGCTCACCGTGACCAATGACAAAACGTATGTATTCAATTTGAGTCATACAGACCTTTCATTTGGCTATGTTTATTGTCAGGCTCGCATCACGAAGATAGCCTGCTATTTCTTCTAACAGCTTCATGTGCGACTCGAAGTCGTCAGACAAAGCCAAGAGGTAGTCCAAATAAACAAATATTCTCGAACGCAATTTCGCTGGAATAACCAAATCCATTAGTCTACACAGAGTTTGAGCAGCGTTACATAGACCGAAAGGCATCACCTTATATTGATACAAGGGCCTGTTAGGTATTGTAGATGCCGTATACTGTCTGGACTTTTCCTCGAGCGGTATTTGCCAGAAAGCATGTTTCATATCAAGGCCTGTGATATAGCGCGCGGGAGGCAACCGGCTAAGTATCCCGTCTATGTGCGGTAGTGGATAAGCGTCCTTTATTGTTAGCTTATTCACTTCTCTAGAATCGAGACACAAGCGAATTTTCTGTCCTTTCCTCACGAGAACACAGTTACTGCTCCATGGGCTTTTGGATTCTTCAATCACGCCTATTCTGCAACTCGGAAAACATAAGATTCTCTTTTGCCGGCGAGATTGGCCAATGACGCTGCTTTACTGGTTTCGCGTCCGCTACATCAATAACATGTTCCATCAGATGGGTTCGACCTCGACCGTTTTTTTCATAAGATGGTAGTTTATTTATGACTAAGTCTAGTCTTTCATTTTGCTGTGCTGACAGCACGTGAACTTGCGTAACGTGCTGCTCTAATATGGTAAGGCTGTGGGTATTTGTCCCTGGTTGATAAAGATTCGTCCGGTTGGTTGATTAACTTGTCTGGGATTAAATCTACTAATATTTCTGTTTGGGTACCTTTATCGGATTTTACTGCCTCGGATGCGAAGTGTGGTTCTTGACCAACGAATCCATAGTGTAGTTATCCGAAAGGTTGCACTTTTGGCATTTGGGCTTGTACGTGTTCTTTGCTCCACATCCGTAACAAAAGATGGTTCGATATTGGAAACATTCATCAAAACGATGACCTAGCATATCGCATTTCCAACACTTTAATTGCTTGCGTTGTATCGCTGCCACTTCAGCCAATTCGCTGAAGTCAAAATCTTGTTCTATCTGAGAAACAAAAGAGCGTTGATGAAAACTACTCTTCATGGTTTGTGCTTTTATTTGCCTACAAAATTGTTTATGAGTTCTGATTTCTTCCCTGAGCTGAGCTAACGTAACTATAAGTAAATGCATAATTTCGTGCCGCAGAGATGGCTTTGAATGCCGTATGAGAAGCCTCACTAACGATTCTTCTGAGATCGGAGTACTCAAGCGAGAAACGAGTCCTTCCACCTGAAATTGGTAATACTCAGGAGGCTTTTTTTTTAGCTTGACGCTTGCTGTTTATAAACTCCCAAATGTCCATATCGTTATCGCATTTCTTGAACTTATTTCCGAACTCTCTACAAAACTCTATCCAATTAAATTGATGGCATGAACGATGGAAATTCCAGTTCCATTCGCCACGAAATATTAGTGCAAATGGTCACACAAAAGCTGACGATCTTCATTTTAATTTTGCTGAGCTAATGCTTGTACACGATAAAGGAATTCTTTGGTCCGTAATCCGTCTTTGGATCCATCACACTTGATGTGCCAGCTCTGAATGATGTTCGGCAATTTTTCTGGTTGCACTGCCGAATTTGACCTGCTGACGCGCTTAGCGTTTGGGTGAATGTCATGATAAACTGTTCCTGCAGAATGAGCTTCCCCTGATTGACCTTGCCTTTTATCCAACCTCCTACCCCGGGTTTGAGCAGAACTAGCAATAAGTATATTTGCTACCTGTGCACGAATAAAATCAGAAAGTTCTTGCTTGAGGTTCAGTTGTTGCTCCTGCATGGCTGTTTGTATTACTCTCTCTATTTCCTCTAAATTCTCTACCCTAGAAGTATCTATTATCGAGTCTGTGTTCAGACTCCGTTCGTGGTGATTCACAGGATTATTGCGATTCGATCTCAGTGTCATTCCTTTTCGCGGTCAAGCGCCTCTGCGTTGACCTTTTACTCGCGTTACTGCCGTTAGCAGAGTTAGCTTCTCCTGTCCTTCAATCAGCAGCTGACAAGGACAACTGTTGTAAAGTACACTCCTGTGCAATAGCACACCGGACATCCGTTAAAATCAAGTATATAATCCATAATGCACTGTTGGTGGAATGTATGACCGCATGGAGTAAATGCTGTTATATCGTTTGCGATTAATGGCTGCGTACAAGTCGTACACGATGTTATCTCGCCGCCTACTGTGGCTGGTAGATCGAGATTGCTGTGACGCAATGACAGCTTTAATAAACACTAGTTCCTTGAGTTTGTTGTGTAAAAAGTTTACTGGATTGTGATTGATATTACTACATGTTCCTGCTCACCATATAAATCAAACTCTCCAATGTTCCTTGATTGCTTGCCAAAATAAAATTACACTACCTAAGATTGGTTTGAATGCTTACTCACCGAATTACGTGTTCTGAACCGGTCAAAGGTCGAAGTTCCTCCGATACTTTGCAATTCATTGCTCAGACGATCGTGATCTAAAAGTAAGTTTAAAGAAATTCCATCGAAATGAGATCTCAAGTTACCTGTTGGTTCTGGTCGACTATTCCGTAATAACTCGAAATACAATCGCAATTCTTAGAGACCTGGTTCACCGTCATCCAAATCCACAAATACTTTCTTATTTTCGTTAACTTCCAATTCTACATTGATCTGATTGGTCGACCCGATCCACAGATTCTCGATTCATTGTCGCTATTCCGGCCTCAAGATACAAGTTATCATTGACTAAACTGAGAAGAGGAAACTAAACTTCAGCAGACTCTAACAAAGACTTTATTAAATACTGGTAAAGCAATACGTGAAGTTAAACCTTCTCCTAGTAGCCTTCGCTTAGAAATAAACTGTAATCTAAGCGGTTTCGGTTTCTAGGGACGTAAATATCGTTTGGTTTTGGTTATGTAGTAGACAATTAGGGCCATTAGTTAACCTTCATGGTTTACAGACCTGCGTTCACTAGACTATGACCTAGACCTAGTGTAAAGGAAGATTCGGGTTCGTGCACTTCTAGCATTGCTCGGTGCTAAGCTCGTCGGATTGACGTGGGATCTTCCTAGTCTTCTCTATAACATGCACCATACTACGCGAAAAAACAAAAATAGTGGGTGTAAACGGACTCAAGGTAAGCGGACGGACGTTGAAGGCACATGCGAATCAGGAAACATTAAGAGTTAGGGTGGCTGGATGATATTGCCCCCCTTTTCTGTACCCTCCCTACCATGATAGCTCGTGCGAAATTGTTAGCGGTTATCCTTACTCAATGTTTATTCATTATTTACATTTTTAGTTCATATAGCGGCGGCATAGTATGATCAATGATGATCCCGCGATACAAATTTATTCAACCATGGTTAAACTATCTACTTCAATTACACCAGTTTACAAAAAACAAGGAAGAACGCTATAGTCGAGTACCTCGACTATCAGATACCCGGTACTCAGCTAAAGGGACCAAAGGAAAATGGAGATATGGAAGCAGCGAAGCGAGATTGAAATGCGCCACCTTCCGGCGGTAGACAGATTTAAGAGATGTGGGCAATGACAACTTTTATAAACACTAGTTCCTTGAGTTTGTTGTGTAAGAAGTTTACTGGATCGTGATTGATATTACTACATGTTCCTGCTCACCATATAAATCAAACTCTCCAATGTTCCTTGATTGCTTGCCAAAATAAAATTACACTACCTAAAATTGGTTTGAATGCTTACTCACCGAATTACGTGTTCTGAACCGGTCAAAGGTCGAAGTTCCTCCGATACTTTGCAATTCATTGCTCAGACGATCGTGATCTAAAAGTAAGTTTAAAGAAATTCCATCGAAATGAGATCTCAAGTTACCTGTTGGTTCTGGTCGACTATTCCGTAATAACTCGAAATACAATCGCAATTCTTAGAGACCTGGTTCACCGTCATCCAAATCCACAAATACTTTCTTATTTTCGTTAACTTCCAATTCTACATTGATCTGAGTGGTTGACCAGATCCGCAGATTCTCGAATCATCGTCGCTATTCCGGCCTCAAGATACAAGTGATTATTGAATAAACTGAGAAGATGAAACTAAACTTCAGCAGACTCTAAAGAGAATGTATTGAAACCTGGTAAAGCAATACGTGAAGTAAGAAGTAACTAATTAGTTTTACTTTATGTATCTTGTCTATTCGTATTTTGACCAGTATTTTTAATTGTCTATTGTTATACTGTCTTTTTCTTTATCCGCGATTTTGTTTACTCGCCCAAAACGGTGAAGGGCTTCGCGCGTAACAAGCATTGCTTGGTGTTGTAGGGCCACTTGTTTGTACTGACCATAGTGCATCAACGTCAAAGAAAAGCGTCCTCTGCCGCTTGAGTCCACGAAAGAACTTTATTTTTCTTGAGCAGATCAGTTAGCGGAACGGCAATCGTGTCATAGTTATGCACAAAGCGCCTGTGCCAACCTGCTAGACCAAGAAATCTTCGCAATTGTTTGACGGTTGTAGGTGCAGGGAACTTTTCGATCGCACTTACTTTGTCCGAGTCAACGTTCAGCTCACCGTGACCAATGACAAAACGTATGTATTCAATTTGAGTCATACAGACCTTTCATTTGGCTATGTTTATTGTCAGGCTCGCATCACGAAGATAGCCTGCTATTTCTTCTAACAGCTTCATGTGCGACTCGAAGTCGTCAGACAAAGCCAAGAGGTAGTCCAAATAAACAAATATTCTCGAACGCAATTTCGCTGGAATAACCAAATCCATTAGTCTACACAGAGTTTGAGCAGCGTTACATAGACCGAAAGGCATCACCTTATATTGATACAAGGGCCTGTTAGGTATTGTAGATGCCGTATACTGTCTGGACTTTTCCTCGAGCGGTATTTGCCAGAAAGCATGTTTCATATCAAGGCCTGTGATATAGCGCGCGGGAGGCAACCGGCTAAGTATCCCGTCTATGTGCGGTAGTGGATAAGCGTCCTTTATTGTTAGCTTATTCACTTCTCTAGAATCGAGACACAAGCGAATTTTCTGTCATTTCTTCACGAGAACACAGTTACTGCTCCATGGGCTTTTGGATTCTTCAATCACGCCTATTCTGCAACTCGGAAAACATAAGATTCTCTTTTGCCGGCGAGATTGGCCAATGACGCTGCTTTACTGGTTTCGCGTCCGCTACATCAATAACATGTTCCATCAGATGGGTTCGACCTCGACCGTTTTTTTCATAAGTTGGTAGTTTATTTATGACTAAGTCTAGTCTTTCATTTTGCTGTGCTGACAGCACGTGAACTTGCGTAACGTGCTGCTCTAATATGGTATGGCTGTGGGTATTTGTCCCTGGTTGATAAAGATTCGTCCGGTTGGTTGATTAACTTGTCTGGGATTAAATCTACTAATATTTCTGTTTGGGTACCTTTATCGGATTTTACTGCCTCGGATGCGAAGTGTGGTTCTTGACCAACGAATCCATAGTGTAGTTATCCGAAAGGTTGCACTTTTGGCATTTGGGCTTGTACGTGTTCTTCGCTCCACATCCGTAACAAAAGATGGTTCGATCTTGGAAACATTCATCAAAACGATGACCTAGCATATCGCATTTCCAACACTTTAATTGCTTGCGTTGTATCGCTGCCACTTCAGCTAATTCGCTGACGTCAAAATCTTGTTCTATCTGAGAAACAAAAGAGCGTTGATGAAAACTACTCTTCATGGTTTGTGCTTTTATTTGCCTACAAAATTGTTTATGAGTTCTGATTTCTTCCCTGAGCTGAGCTAACGTAACTATAAGTAAATGCATAATTTCGTGCCGCAGAGATGGCTTTGAATGCCGTATGAGAAGCCTCACTAACGATTCTTCTGAGATCGGAGTACTCAAGCGAGAAACGAGTCCTTCCACCTGAAATTGGTAATACTCAAAAGGCTCTTTTTCAGCTTGACGCTTGCTGTTTATAAACTCCCAAATGTCCATATCGTTATCGCATTTCTTGAACTTATTTCCGAACTCTCTACAAAACTCTATCCAATTAAATTGATGGCATGAACGATGGAAATTCCAGTTCCATTCGCCACGAAATATAATAAATGGTCACACAAAAGCTGACGATCTTCATTTTAATTTTGCTGAGCTAATGCTTGTACACGATAAAGGAATTCTTTGGTCCGTAATCCGTCTTTGGATCCATCACACTTGATGTGCCAGCTCTGAATGATGTTCGTCAATTTTTCTGGTTGCACTGCCGAATTTGACCTGCTGACGCGCTTAGCGTTTGGGTGAATGTCATGATAAACTGTTCCTGCAGAATGAGCTTCCCCTGATTGACCTTGCTTTTTATCCAACCTCCTACTCCGGGTTTGATCAGAACTAGCAATAAGTATATTTGCTACCTGTGCACGAATAAAATCAGAAAGTTCTTGCTTGAGGTTCAGTTGTTGCTCCTGCATGGCTGTTTGTATTACTCTCTCTATTTCCTCTAAATTCTCTACCCTAGAAGTATCTATTATCGAGTCTGTGTTCAGACTCCGTTCGTGGTGATTCACAGGATTATTGCGATTCGATCTCAGTGTCATTCCTTTTCGCGGTCAAGCGCCTCTGCGTTGACCTATTACTCGCGTTACTGCCGTTAGCAGAGTTAGCTTCTCCTGTCCTTCAATCAGCAGCTGACAAGGACAACTGTTGTAAAGTACACTCCTGTGCAATAGCACACCGGACATCCGTTAAAATCAAGTATATAATCCACGATGCACTGTTGGTGGAATGTATGACCGCATGGAGTAAATGCTGTTATATCGTTTGCGATTAATGGCTGCGTACAAGTCGTACACGATGTTATCTCGCCGCCTACTGTGGCTGGTAGATCGAGATTGCTGTGACGCAATGACAGCTTTTATAAACATTAGTTTCTTGAGTTTGTTGTGTAAAAATAAATAAAAAAATTACTACATGTTCCTGCTCACCATATAAATCAAACTCTCCAATGTTCCTTGATTGCTTGCCAAAATAAAATTACACTACCTAAAATTGGTTTGAATGCTTACTCACCGAATTACGTGTTCTGAACCGGTCAAAGGTCGAAGTTCCTCCGATACTTTGCAATTCATTGCTCAGACGATCGTGATCTAAAAGTAAGTTTAAAGAAATTTGGTTCTGGTCGACTATTCCGTAATAACTCGAAATACAATCGCAATTCTTAGAGACCTGGTTCACCGTCATCCAAATCCACAAATACTTTCTTATTTTCGTTAACTTCCAATTCTACATTGATCTCAGTGGTCGACCAGATCCGCAGATTCTCGAATCATCGTCGCTATTCCGGCCTCAAGATACAAGTGATTATTGAATAAACTGAGAAGATGAAACTAAACTTCAGCAGACTCTAAAGAGAATTTATTGAAACCTGGTAAAGCAATACGTGAAGTAAAACCTCCTCCTAGTAGCCTTCGCTTAGAAATCAACTATTGTCTAGGCGGATGGACGTTGAAGGCACAAGCGATTCAGGAAACATTAAGAGTTAGGGTGGCTCGATGATATAGCACCCCTTTTCTGTACCCTCTCTACCGGTTATCCCTTACTCAATGTTTATTCATTACTTACATTTTTAATTCATATAGCGGCGGCATTGTATGATTAATCACGTTCCCGCGTTACAAATTTATTCGACCATGGTTGAACTATCTACTTCAATCAACAAAAGAAAATCAGAAAATACAATCATGATTTCAATACAACTGAAGTTCTTTCTTCTTCAAAAATTAAATTTAATTCAAAATATAACAAGATTCAAGCTGACCGAATAACCGTCCGTTTGATTTGGCACACACATTCATAATACCATTAATATATAGGACAAATGTCAGAAAATTAATATGGTATATGGCCCATCGAAGACGCTGTGCAAGGATGCATTTAAGACAAGTTGACATATTCATTTCTGCCAAGATAAGTTACGTGGCATATACGGATGGTCATTGTCAGGACTTAAAGAGAATTACTACTAAATCAATACAAAGGTACGCTACATACGCTTTTACCGAAAAACTACTCTACGTAGGTTGAAATGAAACTACACAAAACTTTAACGCCTGCGACAGCTCACTACATACGAAGGGTTCTGCGTCTTCGCTTGTCAGACAGCAGGTCTGTTCAATCGTTACTCTCCTCCAAATACATTAGCCTATGATGAGGCTTTTCCCATCGGCAAGCCGCACGTGGCCAATATAGGCGAAGTGCCGGGTCTGCTGCGCTACAAATCGCCTTCCGAGATACCGCTTACTGGACTTACCAGAGCTGAGAATTCCGTTGCCGCGCGTGGCGCGTGTTGGTAAGGCGATGTAGGTGTGGTAGCAAAAGTCACATCCGGTATCCGTTCACTTCCTTATTCAAGTACAACCACGGTTACGATCTATGGTCCAACCATAGCTGATGTACTTGTACTAAAGCCCTCCAAAATGTCGCTCTATGGCTTAGCCAAAGCTGGGGCGGTGGATACCGCGCGTGGCGCGTGTTGGTGAGGTTATGCACTAGCCACAGTTGTCATCCAGGTGGACTTCCTTCGATTCGGGGCGGTTCTTACAAGGCCGCACGTGGCATGCGGTTGGTGGGATGCCGGGCCAGAGATTTGCGACGTTTGGGGACAATCTGTAGCCTCGGTCACCTTCCAGAAAGTTTCGCGCCTTTGCTGATAGCAGGGGGGCACCTAGCGAGTCACGTGTCCGCAGGTGGCAACCCTACCGTGGCAGGTTGGGTTGAACTGACACCAAGAAAAAGTCTCGTCTTGGCCGACGCCACTTAATACACTGCCTATGCGGTTAAATTCGTGTATTTATAATTACCAGTAGTTGGGTGCAAAAACATAAACGATCCTCCCGTTAGTTTTAACTTGCCCGGCGTGCACACAATTAAACGGAAACCAAACAGCGTGGGTTGTAATTTTCAGTTATTATTTTTATTACCGCAGCAGCCTTGCGTGCGTTTTCATTCAAAGTTTTAAACGAAGTGAACGAAAACTCTTGACGCGAGAAGTTGGCTGTACGCTGCCGCGTTGCTAAACTCCACCTAACGGGATCTTTCCAGATTCGGTTCCCCTTTATGCCTGAGAAGGAGAGGGTGTTATGCTGACAGACTATTATGTGTAAGGGTGTCAGCTAGACGACACTCGATGCTCTCTGCTGTACTCTGCGTTTAGCTGTTAGGCAAATTCGAATTTAAATGCGAAATGACTTTACTTTGATTACTTTCAAAAGTTTTTACTTTCATTTACGATTGGCTCCCACAAAGACTAAAATTACGTCTCATAAATTTTATTCTGATATATCTGCAGAAATTTCAGATCCTCTCCTGTATGAGTTTGTTAAAGCTCATATTATTCAAGGACAATGCGGCCGCTTAAGCTAAGAAAAACTTTTGAAGCTCACATTAATGGCGCACATCAATAAAATCAATTAAATACATTTGTAAGTACACCAATAAGGGCAATGATCACTGATCAAGCACAGTTCCTGGATAGACATACAGTGGTCGGCATAAGTATTTTGACAAAACAAAAGTTAAATATACTCAGAATTTGAACTTACTTCTTGTAATCTTTGGCATCAATGGAAACATAATTTAAATGCCGTTTGAATGATATAATACATATCTTAACCCATTCAGTACTTATTGAAAAGGACGAATTTGTGTAAACATCTACTTTTAAACTTTTTTCCTCGACTTGAAAACTTAAATTTTTTGATTCAAAAAGTTTCTTCAAGCAAAAATAATAGTAACTGCAAAAGAATTTTTCAAAAGTCATTTTGCTTATATTTTTTATGATACTTTGCAAATCCATTGCTCAGACGATCGTGATCTAAAAGTAAGTTTAAAGAAATTCCATCGAAATGAGATCTCAAGTTACCTGTTTTTTCTGGTCGACTTTTCCGTAATAACTCGAAATACAATCGCAATTTTTAGAGACCTGGTTTACCGTCATCCAAATCCACAAATACTTTCTTATTCTCGTTAACTTCCAATTCTACATTGATCTGAGTGGTCGACCCGATCCGCAGATTCTCGATTCATTGTCGCTATTCCGGCCTCAAGTTACAAGTTATCATTGAATAAACTGAGAAGAGGAAACTAAACTTCAGCAGACTATAACAAAGACTTTATTAAATACTGGTAAAGCAATACGTGAAGTTTAACCTTCTCTTAGTAGCCTTCGCTTAGAAATAAACTGTAATCTAAGCGGTTTCGGTTTCTAGGGACGTAAATATCGTTTGGTTTTGGTTATGTAGTAGACAGCTAGGGCCATTAGTTACCCTTCATGGTTTACAGACTTGCGTTCACTAGACTATGGATAACCTAGTGTATAGGAAAATTCGGGTTCGTGCACTTCTAGCATTGCTCGGTGCTAAGCTCGTCGGATTGTCGTGGGATCTTCCTAGTCTTCTCTATAACATGCACCGTACTACGCGAAAAAACAAAAATAGTGGGTGTAAACGGACTCAAGGTAAGCGGACGGACGTTGAAGGCGCATGCGAATCAGGAAACATTAAGAGTTAGGGTGGCTGGATGATATTGCCCCCTTTTCTGTACCCTCCCTACCATGATAGCTCGTGCGAAATTGTTAGCGGTTATCCTTACTCAATGTTTATTCATTATTTACATTTTTAGTTCATATAGCGGCGGCATAGTATGATCAATGATGATCCCGCGATAAAAATTTATTCAACCATGGTTAAACTATCTACTTCAATTACACCAGTTTACAAAAAACAAGGAAGAACGCTATAGTCGAGTACCTCGACTATCAGATACCCGTTACTCAGCTAAAGGGACCAAAGGAAAATGGAGATATGCAAGCAGCGAAGCGAGATTGAAATACGCCACCTACCGGCGGTAGACAGATTTAAGAGATGTGGGCGTTAGAGTGGGCGTGGCAAAGTTTTTTTGGATCAATCGATAGGTATTGATGAGACCAATTCATTTCAGTTTAAATTTTTTATCTAGCATGAAACTTGTGGGTGCCACAGGCTTGGGCGGTTTGTGGGCGTTAGAGTGGGCGTGGCATCTTCGCGTAACAAACATGCGCTGCGCTCAGGCCTACGGAATCTAAATCTGAAATCCCATTTCTCTATCTTCGATATTTTCCGAGATATCCGCGTTCATATTTACGATTTTTTGAAGTCTGTGGGCGGTTTGTGGGCGTTAAAGTGGGCGTGGCAAACTTTTTTTTGGGTCAATCGATAGGTATTGATGAGAACAATACATTTCAGTTAAAATTTTTATTCAAGCATCAAAACTGTAGGAGCCACAGTTTTGAAACAATTTTGCGCTGCGTAAGAAGCTCAGGAATCTGCACGCCAATCTCAATAGCCTAGCTCTTATAGTTTCCGAGATCTCAGCGTTCATCCGGACAGATAGACGGACAGACGGACATGGCTAGATCAACTCGGCTAGTGATCCTGATCAAGAATATATATACTTTATGGGGTCGGAAACGCTTCCTTCTGCCTGTTACATACTTTCCGATGAATCTAGTATACCCGTTTACTCTACGAGTAACGGGTATAAAAATGGAAGAAATACACCTTCAAGGAAACCTTTGTTTTCTGGTAAGGTATATCTCCCTGATAAAGAAAATTGCACTTAAAATTTTTTCTAAGGTACCAATTTTTTTTTAAGTGTTAAAAACTTTTTTCGCACTTTTTTATTTTCTAACTCGAGTTCTGGTAGACCGAATTCTATTATCAAATACTCATTTTACAGGTTATAGAATGCCCTTTAACTTTCTTATACACATCATTGAGTTCCATTCATTTCAAAGTTGAAAAAGTTGGAAAAAATGCAAAAACGCTGGCATAAATGGGTTCTTTAAAAATACACGCATAAAAACCGAAATTAGTTTTATGTTGTTTTTTTTTAAGGCTGAACCTTAACGGAGAATATGCGCCATTGATCACGACAATCCGTTGGTAAATCGATTTTTTACAGATTTTTAAACGTTAAACATTATTTTAAATTTTCAGTGTTTGGGAACGTAAGAATTTGGTGCAAGTTGTATTACATACCGTCAGTTTCCTTGCTATTTCCTTGCTAAAAATATATGAAAATGATTTCCTCGTAACTGCAATCGCATACCTTTTAGCTTGCCCAGCACTAATAGCAAGGCATCTGACGTTATGCATTACAGCTTGAACCAAATTTTTACGTTCCCCAACATTGAAAGTTTAAAATAATGTTTAACGGCCGCCGCTCCCGAATACTGTAAAAAAATCGATTTACCAACGGATTGTCGTGATCAATAGCGCATATTCTTCGTTAAGGTTGAGCCTTCAAAAAAACAACATAAAACTAGTTTCGGTTTTTAGGCGTGTATTTTTAAAAAAGCCATTTTTGCCTACGTTTTGGCATTCTTTCCAACTTTTTCAACTTTGACGAAGTGTAGCTTCTAAACCAATGAATGGAACTCAATGACGTGTAAAAGAAAGTTAAAGGGTATTCTGTTACCTGTAAAATGATGATGACCAAATTCGGTTTATCAGAACTCGAGGTAAAAAATAAAAAAAAAACGAAAAACGTTTTTAAAAAAAAATTGGTACCAAAAAAAAAATTTTAAGTGCCCTTTTCTTAATCAGGGAGATGTACCTTACCGAAAAACAAAGTTTTTCTTAAAGGAGCATTTCATCAATTTTTTTTTGTAAAGTAGTGTTATTAATTTCCTATTTCTTTCTCCGTTCTGAGCACAAACAGTGCTTGAGGATCTGTTTTCTAACATTTTTTAATGTTTGCGATCGAAATGGAAAATATTTTTTTTATATTTTTGTCTACACCACACTAAGTGCAAATTCTTTTTAAATTAAGCAACATTTGTTCTTTTATAGCAAACACAATAAGTGCGTTATATTATTGACTTAAGCACAAACTGTACATTTTGATATACTTTTTATACCCGTTACTCGTAGAGTAAAAACGTATACTAGATTCGTCGGAAAGTATGTAACAGGCAGAAGGATGCATTTTCGACATCATAAAGTATATATATTCTTGATCAGGATCACTAGCCGAGTCGATCTAGCCATGTCCGTCTGTCCGTCTGTCTGTCCGGATGAACGCTGAGATCTCGATAACTATAAGAGCTAGGCTATTGAGATTTGGCGTGCAGATTCCTGAGCTTCTTACGCAGCGCAAGTTTGGTTCAGCAGAGTGCCACACCCACTCTAACGCCCACAAGCCGCCCAAAACTGTGGCTCCTACAGTTTTGATGCTAGAGAAAAATTTTAACTGAAATGTATTGCTCACGGCAATACCTATCGATTGACCCAAAAAATAGTTTGTCGCGCCCACTTTAACGCCCACAAACCGCCCACAAACTTCAAAAAATAGTAAGAATGAACGTGGATATCTCGAAAACTATCAAAGATACAGAATTGGGATCTCAGATTTAGATTCCGTAGACTTGTATGCAGCGCAAGTTTGTTGCGCAAATGTGCCACGCCATTTCTAACGCCCACAAACCGCCCAAACCTGGGGCGCCCAGAATTTTCATGCTAGATAAAAAATTGTAACTGAAATATATTGGTCTCGTCAATACCTATCGCTTGATCCAAAAATAATTGCCACGCCCACTCTAACTCCCAGAACGCTGTAACGAACTGATTTTTGTGGTCTGCTCGCTACGAGATTCGTGCGGCTAGCTCAGTATATTGTGTGTTCGTCCCACCAAATTTATATAACCGTGACCGCCCAGTAGCTCAGTGAGAAAGCACAGAATTCACGGGCTCGTAGTGGGTTTATTGCGGGTATATTATTACAAATGTCTTGGTAGCTTGGTTGGCCTTGACTCGTCGCTTGTGACCTTCGATACTTCCGACGGTCCTGATTGACTCGACGACCTCTCGCCTTGATGACTCGGTGCTCCAGTCCTGTAGCTCCCTGAAGATCCTCGCAGCTCCCTGAAGATTCTCGCAGCTCCCTGAAGACGCTCGCTCGCTGCTCGCTCCTCACGCGTGACTTGGTGAATGCTGGTAACGACTCGGACTCGCGAGGGGGATCAGCCGTACGGGCTTAGGGAAGCGTCACCGTTCTCAGACTAGGGTGAACAGAAACTGCGCTCTCCAGGATCGCTCCTTTCGACACACCGCCGCCTGTCCCTTGCTTTGTCGCGGATGGTCCCACTGGGGTTTCTGCTCAGCCCGCGCGGACAGTCAAGGCGGAACGCAAGGAAGCTGCAACGCGCTTTACTTCGCTTCCACGCCTAGTGTAAACGAACGTTCCCCTAGGCTCACCCTTCCGGGACGTTTACGCGTGGCTTTTGGTACTCAAGGTTCGGGCACGCCGCTCCGGGACCTCGCAAGTCGAATCCGTAGGGCTCTCCTGGACAATTCCACTCGAGGCCGTACCGATCGACCGCTCTCCCTTCTGGCTTGTTATATTTGGGGTTCGGGCACGCCGCTCCGGGACCTCGCAAGTCGAATCTGTAGGGCTCTCCTGGACAATTCCACTCGAGACTCTCCCTTCTGGCTTGTTATACCCTCTCCAGGCGTAACGCCAGGGCTTTGTGGATAGGGTTAATCGACCACCTTGACCTAGCCGTGTGATGCCCTCTGGACCTCAGCTACCTGCGTCTCAATTCGGAGATTCCTGGTATCCCAATCCCGAACGTCTCGACGTAGCAATCTTGCTCCTCGTAGGCTCCCACGGCGCTGCTTCTCCGCCGACTCGACTTGCTGTTGCTCCCTTGTAGATTATCTGGTTGTTTGATTGTTCACTTTGATATCTGATTGATCTTGACGGTTTGACTCCTTGTGATCGACTGATCCAGCTGCCAGCGCTCTGCGGCCTTATATAGGGCCTCCGGGAACCGTTATTTCCCTTTTGCGCATGGCCCGCTGGATCTCTCCACTCCGGGTCCAAAGTCCGTGCCTCCTAGTTGACCCACTTGTCCTTCACGTACCGCTTCCAATCGATGCTCCGCCCACTGCTGCCGTCCCGCTGAATTCCGTGATGCTTGTGGCACGCCTGTGTGCCGCGGTCCAAAGTTCACGGGAGAGTCCAAAGTCCGGTGGAGTCCCGTTATCCGCTTTTCCACACGGCACTCTTGCCTTGCCCGCGAAGTCTCAATTCCCTCTCGATTTCCATCCTTGGTCCCTAAATTGTCTCGCTCTCCATCCTTGGTCTCCAAACACTCCCTCTCTCCATCCTTGGTCTCCAAACTCTCTCGTTCTAGATCCAAGTCTCCAAACTCACCTTGCCGCGCTGTTACTACGCGAATTCGCCGCGTATCTGGTAAGCAGCCGGCCATCTGCTGCTGCTTATATTTGTGGGGAGTTATTTAACTCCTCACATTCCCCCCTTACTTTGGGAAACATTTAAAACTTGTTCCTACTCTCCGGCGTTTCCTTGCTTATCCTAGCCTTTGAGTCCTTGTGATTCCCGCAGCGCTCCCTCGTTGCTCCCTCGATTCTCCCACGACGCTCTTAACTCCGTTGAGTTTCTACAGCGCTGGTCATCCTGCTCGTAGCAACTTGAATCTCCCGCGCTGATATTCTCCCTGGTTCCACTGGGACATCGATACTCATGGGCTATCGATCCCCAGCTCGCACGCACCATTCGTGCGTGTTCGATGTTCATTCGCATATCGATATCGACGGTGCGGCGTTGCCACCTGCTCGTTGCGATATTTCCACCTTAGGCCGATATTACCATTTTCGTGTACCCATCGATCGCACTTTCATCTAATGCCAATCGATCGCCTATCGAGGCGCCCCCTTCCCTGGTTCATTGTGATTTTGCTACTTTCTAGGTAAGTTTTCGCACTTCCTCTCCTTTCTATATTATCCTTTCTCTCTCCATACGACCTCTCTCGCCTCTCGTCTCTCTCTCTCGCCCTTCAATCGTCCTCAGCCGGCTGAGCCTGACTCCATGCTGGCAACACTCGAGAGCGGGTGCGAAGAGGACTTCGCATTTGCTTCACTGCAGGGGAGTATTTTGGTATCGTTTGGCTGCTTCCTGTATTAACCCAATGTGAATTTCAGGATGCCGGAGCTGCAATGTGTGCCCCTTTCTTCTGGCCCCTGTTTCAGCCGCGGTTCCCGTCCTATGCCGGTTTTTAAACTCTGTTTTGTTTCTTTTATTTAAACTTTATTCGGCCGCTCCTCGAACACTCTTGTGCCCGCAAGCCCCAACCGGCCCCGGAACGCGCGCCCCTCTCTCTATACGCGCACGCTGCGCCTACCGCCCAGGATGCGAGCCTCCTTCACCGCCGGTGCCTCCGCGATCCCTTCGGGGCATTCGTGCTCCGCGATCTCTCGCCATCGCTGGCCCTCCGGCGCCGACACCGTCCGCGACAATTTCGGCCGTGCCACCACCTCGGACACTTTGGGCGCCGAGGGCTGCCGCTTGAGCGGAGGTCGGCCACCTTCCACGGGCTCGGGCGACACCCAGGGTCCTCGCTCCAGCGGCTCATCCGGCTCCGCGGTTACCGTCGCGGTCCCTGTTGGCATTGGCGTCGATGGCCCTGTCCTTGGCGTCGTCGGTCCGGTGCTCGGTGTCGGTGGGGCCCAATGCTCCGGTCTGCCGCCGGTCCTGGGATCCAGCGGGCTCACCCGGGGACCACTCTCCTCCCAGATTCGGGGCTCCTCCGTCGCCGCCGTCTCCTCCGCGGGACCCTCCGGCCAGGTCCAGACAACCGTCTGCTGCCGCCACCTTACCCCTTCGGCCACGAACGTCCGGGTGCTGTGGCTCACGTGGGCCGCCGGTATGTCCGTCCGGATGTGTTGTTGCTGCGTCGGATCGGTCTCGTGCTGCTGGCGTCGCTCGCGTTCGGGCTGCTGCTGCGGTGGTGGCTGCTCGAACCTCGGCGTGGGTGGTCGTGCTGGCGTCCACTGCGGTGACCCCTCGGCCGCATACCTCGGCGTGGGTGGGTACCCTGAGTTTTCCCACAGCTGCTGCTCCTCCACCTCGGCCGCCCGCAGTTGGGCCTGCCAATCCGGCGACTCCTCCATCTCCTTCATCCGCCGCTCCTCGCTCTGCCTTCGCGCATCGCACTTCCGTCGAAATTCCAACGTAGCCTCTGCCACAGACTCGGCATGGCTACTGGGCGTCGCTGTCGGAGCTGATGACCGGCTCGGGAGATCCGCCGCGAGGTTCGGGTAGGCCCGGCTGTCGACCATCCTTGCCCCGGGCTGGATCCTCCGGACGGCCGGTGGGCAGCCATCATTTTGCGCGCTTCGTTACACGTGTGCTCAAGATGCTTGTCGATTTTGATTGTTCTTCTGAAGCCTGGGCTCCCTTCAACGACACCTCGGTTCCGAGCCTTCCTCTTTGCTCAATCCCGCTATTTCCTTCGCCCTCTCCTTCTTATTACCCAGATCTACGGTACAGCACTCTGCTCTGTACCGTCTTCCCCCTTCCTCCGGCAGACTGTTGATGCGTGTTTTTTCTTTCCTCCGATCAGTCCCAATCGAGACTTTAGACGCTCCAGATGTAACGAACTGATTTTTGTGGTCTGCTCGCTACGAGATTCGTGCGGCAAGCTCAGTATATTGTGTGTTCGTCCCACCAAATTTATATTAACGTGACCGCCCAGTAGCTCAGTGAGAAAGCACAGCAGTACGGGCTTAGGGAAGCGTCACCGTTCTCAGACTAGGGTGAACAGAAGCTGCGCTCTCCAGGATCGCTCCTTTCGACACACCGCCCCCTGTCCCTTGCTCTGTCCCGGATGGTCCAACTGGGGTTTCTGCTCAGCCCGCGCGGACAGTCAAGGCGGAACGCCAGGAAGCTGCCTCGCTCTTCACTTCGCTTCCAAGCCTAGTGTAAACGAACGTTCCACCCTAGCCTCACCCTTTTGCTTTTGGTCCGGGACGTTTACGCGTGGCTTTTCGTACTCGGGGTTCGGACACGCCGCTCCGGGACCTCGCAAGTCGAATCCGTAGGGCTCTCCTGGACAATTCCACTCGAGGCCGTACCGATCGACCGCTCTCCCTTCTGGCTTGTTATATTTGGGGTTCGGGCACGCCGCTCCGGAACCTCGCAAGTCGAATCTGTAGGGCTCTCCTGGACAAATCCACTCAAGACCGTACCGATCGACCGCTCTCCCTTCTGGCTTGTTATACCCTCTCCAGGCGTAACGCCAGGGCTTTGTGGATAGGGTTAATCGACCACCTTGACCTAGCCGTGTGATGCCCTCTGGACCTCAGCCACCTGCGTCTCAATTCGGAGATTCCTGGTATCCCAATCCCGAACGTCTCGACGTAGCAATCTTGCTCCTCGTAGGCTCCCACGGCGCTGCTTCTCCGCCGACTCGACTTGCTGTTGCTCCCTTGTAGATTATCTGGCTGTTTGATTGTTCACTTTGGTATCTGATTGATCTTGACGGTTTGACTCCTTGTGATCGACTGATCCAGCTGCCAGCTCTCGGCGGCCTTATATAGGGCCTCCGGGAACCGTTATTTCACTTTTGCGCATGGCCCGCTGGATCTCTCCACTCCGGGTCCAAAGTCCGTGCCTCCTAGTTGACCCACTTGTCCTTCACGTACCGCTTCCAATCGATGCTCCGCCCACTGCTGCCGTCCCGCTGATTCCCGTGATGCTTGTGGCACGCCTGTGTACCGCTTCACTGCCGAGATGTGGCACTTCTTCTCCCGGTCCAAAGTTCACGTGAGAGTCCAAAGTCCGGTGGAGTCCCGTTATCCGCTTTTGCACACGATCTCCATCCTTGGTCTCCAAACTCTCTCGCTCTCCATCTTTGGTCTCCAAACTCTCCCTCTCTCCATCCTTGGTCTCCAAACTCTCTCGTTCTCCAAACTCTCCTTGCCGCGCCGTTACTACGCGAATTCGCCGCGTATCTGGTAAGCGGCCGGCCATCTGCTGCCGCTTTTATTTGTGGGGAGTTATTTAACTCTTCTTGATCAGGATCACTAGCCGAGTCGATCTAGCCATGTCCGTCTGTCCGTCTGTCTGTCCGGATGAACGCTGAGATCTCGAAAACTATAAGAGCTAGGCTATTGAGATTCTCAGATTCCTGAGCTTCTTACGCAGCGCAAGTTTGTTTCAGCAGAGTGCCACGCCCACTCTAACGCCCACAAACCGCCCAAAACTGTGGCTCCTACAGTCTTAATGCTAGAGAAAAAATTATAACTGAAATGTATTGCTATCGGCAATACCTATCGATTGACCCAAAAAAAAGTTTGTCACGCCCCCTTTAACGCCCACAAACCGGCCACAAACTTCAAAAAATCGTAGGTATGGATGTGGACATCTCGAAAACTATCAAAGATAGAGAATTGGGATCTCACATTTAGATTCCGTAGACTTGTACGCAGCGCAAGTTTGTTTCGCAAATATGCCACGCCATTTCTAACGCCCACAAAGCGCTCAAACCTGTGGCGCCCAGAATTTTCATGCTAGATAAAAAATTTTAACTGAAATGTATTGGTCTCGTCAATACCTATCGATTGATCCAAAAAAAATTGCAACGCCCACTCTAACGCTCATAACGCTTAAATCTGCCTAACGCCGGTAGGTGGCGCATTTCAATTTCGCTTTGATGCTTGCATATCTCAATTTCCCTTTGGTCCCTTTAGCTGGGTAAAGGGTATCTAATAGTCGAGGTACTCGACTACAGCGTTCTTCCTTTTTATACCCGTTACTCGTAAAGTAAAAGGGTATACTAGATTCGTCGGAAAGTATGTAACAGGCAGAAGGATGCATTTTCGACCCCATAAAGTATATATATTCTTGATCAGGATCACTAGCCGAGTCGATCTAGCCATGTCCGTCTGTCCGTCTGTCTGTCCGGATGAACGCTGAGATCTCGAAAACTATAGAAGCTAGGATATTGACATTTGGCGTGCAGATTCCTGAGCTTCTTACGCAGCGCAAGTTTGTTTCAGCAGAGTGCCACACCCACTCTAACGCCCACAATCCGCCCAAAACTGTGGCTCCTATAGTTTTGATGCTAGAGAAAAATTTTAACTGAAATGTATTGCTCTCGGCAATACCTATCGATTGACCCAAAAAATAGTTTGTCACGCCCACTTTTACGCCCACAAACCGCCCACAAACTTCAAAAAATAGTAAGTATGAACGTGGATATCTCGAAAACTATCAGATAGAGAAGATAGAGAATTGGGATCTCAGATTTAGATTCCGTAATGCAGCGCAAGTTTGTTGCGCAAATATGCCACGCCATTTCTAACGCCCACAAACCGCCCAAGCCTGTGGCGCCCAGAATTTTCATGCTAGATAAAAAATTGTAACTGAAATATATTGGTCTCGTCAATACCTATCGCTTAATCCAAAAATAATTGCCACGCCCACTCTAACTCCCATAACGCTGTAACGAACTGATTTTTGTGGTCTGCTCGCTACGAGATTCGTGCGGCTAGCTCAGTATATTGTGTGTTCGTCCCACCAAATTTATATAACCGTGACCGCCCAGTAGCTCAGTGAGAAAGCACAGAATTCACGGGCTCGTAGTGGGTTTATTGCGGGTATATTATTACAAATGTCTTGGTAGCTTGGTTGGCCTTGACTCGTCGCTTGTGACCTTCGATACTTCCGACGGTCCTGATTGACTCGACGACCTCTCGCCTTGATGACTCGGTGCTCCAGTCCTGTAGCTCCCTGAAGATCCTCGCAGCTCCCTGAAGATCCTCGCAGCTCCCTGAAGACGCTCGCTCGCTGCTCGCTCCTCACGCCTGACTTGGTGAATGCTGGTAACGACTCGGACTCGCGAGGGGGATCAGCCGTACGGGCTTAGGGAAGCGTCACCGTTCTCAGACTAGGGTGGACAGAAACTGCGCTCTCCAGGATCGCTCCTTTCGACACACCGCCGCCTGTCCCTTGCTTTGTCCCGGATGGTCCCACTGGGGTTTCTGCTCAGCCCGCGCGGACAGTCAAGGCGGAACGCAAGGAAGCTGCAACGCGCTTTACTTCGCTTCCACGCCTAGTGTAAACGAACGTTCCCCTAGGCTCACCCTTCCGGGACGTTTACGCGTGGCTTTTGGTACTCAAGGTTCGGGCACGCCGCTCCGGGACCTCGCAAGTCGAATCCGTAGGGCTCTCCTGGACAATTCCACTCGAGGCCGTACCGATCGACCGCTCTCCCTTCTGGCTTGTTATATTTGGGGTTCGGGCACGCCGCTCCGGGACCTGGCAAGTCGAATCTGTAGGGCTCTCCTGGACAATTCCACTCGAGACTCTCCCTTCTGGCTTGTTATACCCTCTCCAGGCGTAACGCCAGGGCTTTGTGGATAGGGTTAATCGACCACCTTGACCTAGCCGTGTGATGCCCTCTGGACCTCAGCTACCTGCGTCTCAATTCGGAGATTCCTGGTATCCCAATCCCGAACGTCTCGACGTAGCAATCTTGCTCCTCGTAGGCTCCCACGGCGCTGCTTCTCCGCCGACTCGACTTGCTGTTGCTCCCTTGTAGATTATCTGGCTGTTTGATTGTTCACTTTGGTATCTGATTGATCTAGACGGTTTGACTCCTTGTGATCGACTGATCCAGCTGCCAGCTCTCTGCGGCCTTATATAGGGCCTCCGGGAACCGTTATTTCCCTTTTGCGCATGGCCCGCTGGATCTCTCCACTCCGGGTTGACCCACTTGTCCTTCAATCGATGCTCCGCCCACTGCTGCCGTCCCGCTGATTCCCGTGATGCTTGTGGCACGCCTGTGTACCGCTTCACTGCCGAGATGTGGCACTTCTTCTCCCGGTCCAAAGTTCACGTGAGAGTCCAAAGTCCGGTGGAGTCCCGTTATCCGCTTTTGCACACGATCTCCATCCTTGGTCTCCAAACTCTCTCGCTCTCCATCTTTGGTCTCCAAACTCTCCCTCTCTCCATCCTTGGTCTCCAAACTCTCTCGTTCTCCAAACTCTCCTTGCCGCGCCGTTACTACGCGAATTCGCCGCGTATCTGGTAAGCGGCCGGCCATCTGCTGCCGCTTTTATTTGTGGGGAGTTATTTAACTCTTCTTGATCAGGATCACTAGCCGAGTCGATCTAGCCATGTCCGTCTGTCCGTCTGTCTGTCCGGATGAACGCTGAGATCTCGAAAACTATAAGAGCTAGGCTATTGAGATTCTCAGATTCCTGAGCTTCTTACGCAGCGCAAGTTTGTTTCAGCAGAGTGCCACGCCCACTCTAACGCCCACAAACCGCCCAAAACTGTGGCTCCTACAGTCTTAATGCTAGAGAAAAAATTATAACTGAAATGTATTGCTATCGGCAATACCTATCGATTGACCCAAAAAAAAGTTTGTCACGCCCCCTTTAACGCCCACAAACCGGCCACAAACTTCAAAAAATCGTAAGTATGGACGTGGACATCTCGAAAACTATCAAAGATAGAGAATTGGGATCTCACATTTAGATTCCGTAGACTTGTACGCAGCGCAAGTTTGTTTCGCAAATATGCCACGCCATTTCTAACGCCCACAAAGCGCCCAAACCTGTGGCGCCCAGAATTTTCATGCTAGATAAAAAATTTTAACTGAAATGTATTGGTCTCGTCAATACCTATAGATTGATCCAAAAAAAAATTGCCACGCCCACTCTAACGCCCACTCTAACGCCCATAACGCTTAAATCTGCCTAACGCCGGTAGGTGGCGCATTTCAATTTCGCTTTGATGCTTGCATATCTCAATTTCCCTTTGGTCCCTTTAGCTGAGTAAAGGGTATCTAATAGTCGAGGTACTCGACTACAACGTTCTTCCTTGTTATACCCGTTACTCGTAAAGTAAAAGGGTATACTCGAATCGTCGGAAAGTATATAACAGGCAGAAGGAAGCGTTTCCGACCCCATAAAGTATATATATTCTTGATCAGGATCACTAGCCGAGTCGATCTAGCCATGTCCGTCTGTCCGTCTGTCTGTCCGGATGAACGCTGAGATCCCACTCTTACGACCACAAACCGCCCAAAACTGTGGCTCCTACAGTTTTAATGCTAGAATGAAAATTTTAACTGAAATGTATTGCTTTCCGCAATACCTATCGATTGACCCAAAAAAAAGTTTGTCACGCCCACTTTAACGCCCACAAACCGTGCAGATTCCTGAGCTTCTTACGCAGCGCAAGTTTGTTTCAGCAGCGTGCAACGCCCACTCTAACGCCCACAAACCTCCTACAGTTTTGATGCTAGAATAAAAATTTTAATTGAATTGTATTGTTCTCATCAATACCTATCGATTGACTCAAAAAAAGTTTGCCACGCCTACTTTAACGCCCATAAACCACCCACCATTTCAAAAAATCGTAAATATGAACGCCGATATCTTGGAAACTATCAAAGATAGAGAATTAGGATTTTAGATTTAGATTCCGTAGCCTTGTACGCAGCGCAAGTTTGCTACACGAATATGCCACACCCACTCTAACGCCAACAAAACGCGCAAGCCTGTGGCGCCCACAATTTTCATGCTAGATAAAGAACTGAAATGTATTGGTCTCGTCAATACCTATCGATTGATCTTAAAAAATTTGACACGCCCAATTTAACGCCCTTAACGTTTAAATCTGTCTACCGCCGGTAGGTGACGCATTTCAATCTCGCTTTGCTGCTTGCATATCTCCATTTCCCTTTTGTCTCTTTAGCTGAGTAACGGGTATCTAATAGTCGAGTTACTCGACTATAGCGTTATTCCTTGTTATTTTTGCATTTTTGTACTATTAATGAAAATAATTCATTCCTATTTTAAGGATACTAAAACCTTATTTTTCTTGAACCATAAAAATTTTCGGATAGTTTGGATGTAAAGAATGATTTATTCTTGATTCAAGAACGCGCAGCATATTCATCAGCAAATAATAGATGTGCGTTTTATTATTGATTTAAGCACAAACTGTACTTGTTGATATACTATTTATTTTTGAAGTTTTGTAGTACCTATCAGATTAATTCATTCCTATTTTAAGAATACAAAGACCTAATTTTCTGAAATTAAGTACTTTTAGTGATCACATTAAGAATGTTCTTGCTTACGAAGAACTTTTTTTTTCTCAGAATATATTATACTTAATTTAAGCAGAAATCGTACTTATTTAGTGCTGTTCATTGAATAATGTTCTTGAATAAAGCACTTTTTCGGATATTTTGTGTTTTAAGAACGATTTATTCTTAGTTCAAGAACCCGCAACGTACTCATTCTTAAAACAAGGAAGAACGCTATAGTCGAGTACCTCGACTATCAGATACCCGTTACTCAGCTAAAGGGACCAAAGGAAAATGGAGATATGCAAGCAGCAAATGCGCCACCTACCGGCGGTAGACAGATTTAAACGTTGAGGGCGTTCTAGTAGGTGTGGCAAAGTTTTTTTTAAATCAATCGATAAGTATTGACGAGACCAATACATTTCAGTTAAAATTTTTTATCTAGCACGAAAATTGTGGGCGTCACAGGCTTGGGCGGTTTGTGGGCGTTAGAGTGGGCGTGGCGTATTTGCGTGACAAACATGCGCTGCGCACAAGGCTACGGAATCTTAATCTGAGATCCCAATTCTCTATCTTGGATAGTTTCCGAGATATCCACGTTCATATTAACGATTTTTTGAAGTTTGTGGGCGGTTTGTGGGCGTAAAAGTGGGCGTGGCAAACTTTTTTTTGAGTCAATCGATAGGTATTGATGAGAACAATACATTTCAGCTTAAATTTTTATTCTAGCATCAAAACTGTAGGAGCCACAGTTTTGGGTGGTTTGTGGGCGTTAGAGTGGGCGTGGCACTCTACTGAAACAAACTTGCGCTGCGTAAGAAGCTCAGGAATCGGCACGCCAAATCTCAGTAGCCTAGCTTTCATAGTTTCCAAGATCTCAGCGTTCATCCGGACAGACAGACAGACGGACAGACGGACAGACGGACATGGCTAGATCGACTCGGCTAGTGATCCTGATCAAGAATATATATACTTTATGGGGTCGGAAACGCTTCCTTCTGCCTGTTACATACTTTCCGACGAATCTAGTATACCCTTTTACTCTACGAGTAACAAGTATAACAAGCCCAAAAATACTATCCGAAATCAACTATACGTCGCGCTCAAGCTTAGGATGCCTTTTTTTCTGAGTGTATGCTTATCAATATCAATCATTGAATCGTATTCACAGAAAATCTTCTTTCGATTCTTATAGTACCTTGAGAAGTTAAATTTGAACATATAGTTGAATTTAATTGCTCAGCAGGTAAGTCAAAGGCTAATATAAAACTGTTTGAATC
Organism: Drosophila subpulchrella; assembly: GCF_014743375.2. Lineage (NCBI taxonomy): Eukaryota > Metazoa > Arthropoda > Insecta > Diptera > Drosophilidae > Drosophila > Drosophila subpulchrella. The sequence goes on from NW_023665571.1 coordinate 1,626,315, forward strand.
AAACATATCCTTGGTAATTTGTAGTCCACGTGTTTAATTCCATATGATCTAAGAAGCATATTATAACCTCTTGAGCTTTGGACCTTTTCAGCGTTCGATTAATCGAACTCCAGAGCCTGGGAAGGAACTTGAACTCCATTAACCAATAGGTTAAAGCGTTAAAGCGTAGGAGGTTATATGTTAAAGAACACCAAAGCTATAATTTGTTTCATATTTTTTTCCCACCAATTTTCCGATCGTTCCTATGGTTTTATGATATAGTCGTCCGATTTTGATAAAATTTAATTCGAAATTCAAAACTAATTAAAAAAGTAATTTCCAAGTTTAGAAGGTTTGATGTTAAAAAACACCAAAGATATAATTTAAAAAAAAACTTTTTTCCGAATGTTTCTATGGAAGCTATAAAATATAGTTATCCGATCCGGCTGGTTCCGACTTATATACTTCCTGCAAAAGATAGGGGACTGAGAGACTAGTTTGCGTAGAAACGGACGGTCAGATGGACATACGAACACGTCTCCTTCACTGCTTTGCAAACATCTGACTGAAATCAATATACCCTCTGAAAGGGTATAAAAAAATGTGCTTCTAGTTTCCTTAAATTTGATTCAGTACCAGTTGCCATTAAATAAAATGCTGTTTCTCCAATATTGAAATTAATTCTTAAATCAACAATTTTTGCGAATAACTCAACCTTGTTACTATTTTGAAACATATTTTTAAGGGGCTCATTCGAGTCCGGATAAACATATTTCCCTCCTGTTATTCTTTTTAAATTTGGAGAATAACCTTGGAGGCCAAGTGACTTTCAGAGGCGTCACTCCCATAGTTTAAAATTGTTTGTAAATACGCTCTATAGTGATAATTATTATTTTGCGATACCAGTATATTATTTAAATAAGCTGATGAACTTCTAAATATTGAATGTAGAATATTGTTTACAACATTAACAGCATTTCCTTCAATGCTGTTGTTATCGTTTTTTTAAGTTGCACAACAAGTCGTCAATAAACACTTGATAAATCTCGATACGTTTCACCATTTCCCAAGAAAAGAAATTCGATTGAAGAGGCGCCGTCCAAATAAGCAATTGGATTGTATGAGACTTCTTCAGTTCTTAGAATAGAACTTTGCGTACTCATTTTGCTTTAGAAAAAATATCTTTAACATATAATTTTCTTGTTGATTTTTTTATTTGATGCGTTTGGGTATGTTCACGTTGTCTTTTAGATATATAATGATATCCTATAATAATATACTATTACCAAGCTTTTCATTTCTTTTTCCACTTCCACTTTGAAAACGTGTAATTCTATAAATTGCTTTATTTGAAAGATTTTGTAAATAAATTTTACTTTGTTCTTGAACTATATTTCTTAAAGGCTTTCTCCCAAATTCATGGATTACATCCTTACCAGTCTCAGCAGCCTGATTTTTTTCAGCCGTTTTGCCTAAGAAAAATGGTTAAATGTAATTAAAAAGACCGCTAAAAAAATTTCCTATTCCCCGTCCTTGTTGCACTATATGCGGAGATATGTAAAAACTTCCGATGTTGCTTAGGCCCTAACCACACTGATTTACATAATAATCCTGATAAGATTTAACCATGATGACTATTTTAGTTTTAAATAAATAATATTTGGGTATGCTTTATTTATAGTCCTGACCTTCTACTTCTTCTAAAATGAAGACAAATGGTACCTTATATCCATTGGAATCAGTAATTAGTATTGAGATTTCATTTGGTGGTCACCATATGTCCAAAGGATAATACTCAATATTTTTAAATAGAGTATTTTTTTCCTTTCCAATATAATGCAGTACACATCGCGGTCTTTTAATACCTACTGACCTTGGTTTTATTATGTCAGTGTAATTACAAATCAATCAATTTTCAGTTATATTCGTTTCAAGGGATACATTTTTATACCTAAATGTATCAGATTTACAAGACAAATTCAGTTTCTTCAAAGACGTTTTTATCGTGGTTAGGTGTATATTTAATGTAATTATTTAAATACATATCTGTAATACCGACTTCACAATCATAGTTTATGTCTTCTGGAATGTTTACAATGTTTGTAAATGCAGAAAAAAGCATTTATTTAGTCATTACTTAGCAATGAGATAAAAAAAAAACAAGGAAGAACGCTATAGTCGAGTACCCCGACTATCAGATACCCGTTACTCAGCTAAAGGGACCAAAGGAAAATGGAGATATGCAACCAGCAAGGCGAAATTGAAGTGCGCATCCTACCGGCGGTAGACAGATTTAAGCGTTATGGGCGTTAGAGTTTTTTTTTGGGTCAATCAATAGATATTGACCAATACAGTTCAGTTAAAATTTTGTATCTAGCATAAAAATTGTGGGCGCCACAGCCTTGGGCGGCTTGTGGGCGTTAGAGTGGGCGTGGCATATACGCGTAACAAACCTGCGCTGCGCTCAAACCTACGGAATCTAAATCTGAAATCCCATTTCTCTATCGTTGATAGTTTCCGAGATATCTGCGTTGTGGGCGTTAAAGTGGGTGTGGCAAACTTTTTTTTGGGTCAATCGATAGGTATTGATAAGAATAATACATTTCAGTTACAATTTTTATTCTAGCATCAAAACTGTAGGAGCCACAGTTTTGGGCGGCTTGTGGGCGTTAGAGTGGGCGTGGCACTCTGCTGAAACAAACTTGCGCTGCGCAGGAATCTCAGGAATCTACATGCCTAATCATAGTATTGTAGCTCTTAAAGTTTCCGAGATCTCAGCGTTTATACGGACAGAAGGACAGACGGACAGACGGACATGGCTAGATCGACTCGGCTAGTGATCCTGATCAAGAATATATATATACTTTATGGGGTCGGAAACGCTTCCTTCTGCCTGTTACATACTTTCCGACGAATCTAGTATACCCTTTTACTCTACGAGCAACGGGTATAAAAATTGAGAAAATACGCCTTTCAGGAAACCTTTGTTTCCCGGTAAGATACATCTCCCTGATTAAGAAAAGGGCACTAAAAATTTTTTCTATGGTAATATTTTTACTTTTTTATTTTCTAACTCGAGTTGTGATAAATTGAATTCAGTCATCAAAGACTCATTTTACACGTAATAGAATGCCCTTTAACTTTCTTATACACATCATTGAGTGCCATTTATTAGTTTAGAAGCTACAATTCGTCAAAGTTGAAAAAGTTGGAAAAAATGCAAAAACGCTGGCATAAATGGCTTCTTTAAAAATACACGCCTAAAAACCGAAATTAGTTGTATGTTGTTTTCTTGAAGGCTGAAACTTTCCGGAGAATATGCGCCATCGATCACGTCAATCCGTTGGTAAATCGATTTTTTACAGATTTTTAAAGGTATATACCCAAGTTCAGTATTCGGGTGCAGCGGCCGTTAAGCATTATTATACCCGTTACTCGTAGAGAAAAAGGGTATACTAGATTCGTCGGAAAGTATGTAACAGGCAGAAGGAAGCGTTTCCGACCTCAATAAAGTATATATATTCTTGATCAGGATCACTAGCCGAGTCGATCTAGCCATGCCCGTCTGTCCGTATGAACGCTGAAATCTCGGAAACTATAAAAGCTACAATACTGGGATTAGGCATGCAGATTCCTGAGATTCCTGCGCAGCGCAAGTTTGTTTCAGCAGAGTGCCACGCCCACTCTAACGCCCACAAAACGCCCATGCCTGTGGCACCCACAATTTTCAGCAGAGTGCCACGCCCACTCTAACGCCCACAAAACGCCCATGCCTGTGGCACCCACAATTTTCATGCTAGACTAAAATCTGAAATGTATTGGTCTCGCCAATACTTATCGATTGATCCAAAAAATATTTGCCACGCCCACTCTAACGCCCATAACGCTTAAATCTGTCTACCGCCGGTAGGTGGCGCATTTCAATCTCGCTTTGCTGCTTGCAAATCTCCATTTCCCCTTGGTCCCTTTAGCTGAGTAACGGGTATCTGATAGTCGAGGTACTTGACTAAAGCGTTCTTCCTCGTTATACCAGTTACTCGTAGAGTAAAAGGGTATACTAGATTCGTCGGAAAGTATGTAACAGGCAGAAGGAAGCGTTTCCGACCCCACAGGATCACTAGCCGAGTCGATCTAGCCATGTCCGTCTGTCCGTCTGTCCGTCTGTCCGTCTGTCCGTATGAACGCTGAGATCTCGGAAACTATAGGTGCTACAATACTGGGATTACGCATGCAGATTCCTGAGATTCCTGCCCAGCGCAAGTTTGTTTCAGTAGAGTGCCACGCCCACTCTAACGCCCACAAACCGCCCAAAACTGTGGCTCCTACAGTTTTGATGCTAGAATAAAAATTTTAACTGATATGTATTGTTCTCATTAATACCTATCGATTGATCTAAAAAAAGTTTTCCACGCCCACTTTAACGCCCACAAACCGCCCACAAACTTCAAAAAATCGTATATATGAACGTGGATATCTCGGAAACTATCAGAGATAGAGAATCGGAATCTCAGATTTAGACTCCGTAGCTGTGTACGCAGCGCAATTTTGTCACGCGAATATGCCACACCCACTATAACGCCCACAAACCGCCTAAGCCTGTGGCGCCCACAATTTTAAAGCTAGACAAAAAATTTTAACTGAAATGTATTGATCTCGTCATTACCTATCGATTGATGCAAAAAAAATTTTCCCCGCCCACTCTAACGCCCATAACGCTTAAATCTGTCTACCGCCGGTAGGTGGCGTATTTAAATCTCGCTTTGCTGCTTGCATATCTCCATTTCCCTTTGGTCCCTTAAGCTGAGTAACGGGTATCTGATAGTCGAGGTACTCGACTATTGCGTTCTCCCTTGTTTTTTTAATTTCACCGAGTAAAATAACTATATGTTACATATTAAGTGGTGTTAGTATTTTTTCAAGACTGGTGTATGGGATATCTCCAGCCAATACTATAACTCATAATTGGTGTTTTCTAAGTACACAAAGAGCTTAAATCAATTATTTAATGAACATCAAAGTGGAAGTTTTTTCTTGTATATTCTATAACTGGTAAGAAAATTGGGTAGTTAAGTTAAACTTATTCCAATATCCATACCGATAATGTTTGTTGATAAATACATTATTAATTTTTTTTTTTTTTTTTTTTTAATTTTACCACGAAAAAGAACTGTGTGATACTTATTGAGTGGGGTTAGTATGTCTTCAAGACTTGTATATGGAATATCTCCAGCTGACCAATCCAATTTGTTTACGTTCTGCTGCTTAAGGGTTCCATTATCCAATTCTTTTTTGTTATATGGCGGTTTGAAATGAAAACAAGAAAGGAAGTTTACTTCAGCATACCCTGTATACCCTTGCAGTTATAATAATTAAATTTAAAAATACAAAAAAGATATTCCCAATAGTATTAGATAATATGTCAAAAAACACCGAAGCTTTAATTTGTTTCATATTATTTTAGTTGTTCGATCCGGCTGGCTCCGACTTGCTGATCAAGAATATATATACTTTATGGGGTCGGAAACGTCTCTTTCACTGCGTTGCAAACGCAAACCCTCTGCAAGGGTATACAAATTAGGTATAACAGTTCCAGCAGGCATGAACGCCAACTCCTTAACAAAACTTGTTTGTGGTTTCCAAGTACATATTGAAAATCTACTATAATGCTTGATTTACGATCTACTGAGTTCATGATTGGTTGAGATTTTTTAATCAACTGAGGGTGTGCTTGTAAGGGCTTTCTCCTTTATATACCGCTTCGTCGCCAGTCGCCGTCCCCGCATCGTCGCCAGTCGCCGTCCCCGTAACTTCGTCAGTCGAAGCTACATCAGCAACATCATCATCTGCATCGCAGTCTCGATCGTCCTCCCCAGCTGATCAAACTCGCCCCTCAGGTCAGCGAGCTGCGTCGACTTTGGCCCCTTCAGTGACCTCTCTCCTGCAGCACCGGAGTCTGCACATTCTGCCGACGACCATAGTGGTCATCGATACGGGGTCCAACTGCTACGAGACAGGCGCGCTCATCAATCCGGGCACCCCCATAAGCAGCATCGACAGATCGCTGACTGAGGCTCGACGAACATCAAGTCGAGGTCGGGCAATTTCCAAATTGAGATGGTCCTGAAGATCGACCCCAGTCTTCGGATCCGAGCATCAATTCGGGCGCTGAGCGATGAGGTTCGGGCCAAATTCAACGACATAAGGCTGGCCGATGAACAGTTCCACCGTCCGGCCACCATCTCCCTGGTGTTGGGATCCGATGTATGCCCACAGGTGATCCAATCCGGGTTCCTGAATTTGCAAGATGGGCTGTCTGTCGCTCAGAACACGTTGTTTGGGTGGAATGTGTCTGGAGCCTGCCGTCAGTTTTTATGTATTGCTTCAATGTACTCTCTCGCAAGGGGGAGAGAATGTCCGCGCCAAGGCGCCTAGCTTTTCGAGCAGTGCACTTTCCTTCCAGATGTACTCTCATCTTGCTCTCGGGCTGTTCCCAGTGACTTTGCTCTCACTTCAAAAGCTTTAAGTAAATCAGTGTAAAAACTAGCGTTACCGAGTGAACAAGCACTAATAAAGTGAAGTCAATAGTGAAACTCAGTCTACGAGGCCATTTTTTATTTCTGTGCGCTGACGTCCATATCTCCCAGGAAATTCCCGACCGCTTGAGGAAAGCAAAAGCAAATCCACCAAATGGGTGTATTTAATGGTTTACTAACTGTTTCGTTTACATAGCTTTTTACTAACTGTCTGACTAACTGTTACATCTTGCTGTCCACTAACTGTCTGAAAAACTGTTTCACTTTGCGGTCTACTAACTGTTTGATCTTGCTGTCTACTAACTGTCTGACTAACTGATTCATCTTGCTGTCTCCTAACCGTTTCATCTTGTTGTCTACTAACTATCTGACAAACTGCTTAATCTTGCTGTCTACTTATTGTCTGACTACTCGTTTTAGCAATGTTGCTCTCATTGGCAAGGAACATCTTGTCTTTAAAACAGCAAGTAAACTTCTCGGTACCCTCCGCCTCTAATTTCTGGTTACCAGCTGCCACCACTAGTTGTTGGTCTGATCTATTGACTCCAGAACGCGATGAGTGTTGCCATGTAGCCACAGTTGCGCTATACCTTTCAATGAATATCAAACGCATTCCACCATTGTCCAGATCGTAAGCTTTGGCAATATTCTGCACCTGTGTAATCCGGATTCTAGCGCATGTCTCACCATCGTAGTCCGCAGTTACCTCCTTTTCCAACGAAATAGGTTCAAAAATTTGGTGGCGCCGCTATGGTGCAAAAACGATCAAGCAAAAATGACCGTGCTTGATCGTTTTTGCATGCATCCTTTTTAGAAGCTCTGATTTCAGCCCGATGTTGGTCGAAGAGATTGATGTCAGTCTCGATGTTTTGATCACCTTGCATCTGCAACAAAACAGATCCATCCATGTCAGAAAGTGGCGGTTCCTTGTCCTCGCTATGCTCCGCGTTTTCGATCTGACCTTCTTGAACACGGTTCTCTGGCGGCACGCCACGTGATTCTGGAACGGAACTGCTATATTTTGCCCGGGACAGCACCGACTAACTCTGGAATTTCTCAGGGCGGAGTATCAAAATGTCCTAACAGTTCCCCAACATTAATATCGATAGCTATCATAGTCTCACGATACTAGCAAGAACCCACTACTTTGACAGCGAAAAGTTATACGAAGACAAAAATTATACATTTTGTATAAAAATGACGAAAAAAGGCATAAGGTATTGTCGCCACAGCTCGCCCACAGTTTTCTATTATTCTAGGGATCAAAGACGGGCCATCGAAGGACACTGGAGAACGATTACAGACACATGACAAGTGTAACGATTTTTGCACCGATAAAGTGGAGCTCCAAGGAATAGGAAAGGGCGTGCGACGTAATTGCGTGCCTATTCGCCTACTGTTCCTGCCACTGTGGACGAGGGCTGCTCCGGTCCAAAATTTTTTCTCACCTGCGGCTGCCACTGCCAGGTTATGAGAAGGGTGTTTTAAGAAGATCCACAACAAAATGGCCTAAGGACACACACTTCTATTGAAAAACATAAAATTAGCTTTCATCAATCCAAGCCCGGTGCTTTAAAAAGTGGGTCATTGGACGATCCAAAACCAGAATTCCCAAGAGCGAACCGGGATACATTTAAAAAGCTGAGTGCCCAATGGCCAACAAAAGGGGCGCCACCGTTGGGGTTACCCTGGCAACGCTATCGAAAGCCTTTTTGTCTCGCTATAGGCTTACTTCCAGCAAGCTTCAACTTGAAATGCAACACCACCCAAAGACTTAGAGAGACGCCACCCTTTCTGAAGCCACTCGACGAAGTCACTGGGATCATTTAAATCCGGTGGTATACTTCCCTCACCTGGCTTGACCAAGAAGGTTTGAGCCCGTTGGTTATATCGTTGGCGGCTTCTCTCATATGCTGCCGCCAGGAATTTTCGGACTTTTGCTGGATCAGTCGGAGTTTGTCCCCCGTCTTCATTCCAGCCATCTCTTGGTCACACAAGGTTCTTATCTTTCTCGCTAACTTGTAGTTGGCGCCGTTCAGGAACATGTGATGTCCGAACACAGTGAAGAAAGTGGCTTCTCTTGTGGCCGAGTGAATCGCGCTGCGAAGAGCTACCTCAATCGCTGGGACATAAGCATCCCAGTCCGGATGGTCGCATTCAAAAAGCCCCGGATTCTTGTCAACACACTTCGATTGACTTGTTGTCTTTAGATGAGTGATCCCAAAAGTCTACCGCTTCCTGGAAGATCTTGGTTGTGAACTGACGACCATTGTTCCAGTGTACTAATTCCGGGATGCCGAATTTTTAAAGCACCTCGTAAACTATGAAATCTACAGCGTTCGAGGCGGTAGCTTCTTTAATGGGCTTCAACCTCGGATATTTCGCTAGGAAGTCGATGTACAGTCCGTCAGGACTTTTTCTCCGATCCCGACTTGCATCCAGAAATTTGGTGCCTTCGACTCCTTGCATTCACGCACGAACTCGCGGACTTGGAGTACCATGCCTGGCCAGTAGTACTGTCGCACAACTTCCAGAGTCTCCCAATCCGCCATGAGCTGCTGCTGGGTCCGTACACAATAAGAAAAAAATTGTTATGATATGATGGTTAATTTGATTAAATCCAGTATCAATTCGACCTAGATATGGCACATATCAATTTGATATGCTCGAAAATGTTAAAAACGATTTTTCGGTAATATCAACTTTACAATATAGCGGTATCAATTTTTTCAAAATGTTTTTGTTTTAAATTTGATATTGTAATTTCAAATGTACATTGTGGTAAATTGGATGTTAAAATATTAAATTGATATTATTGTTAATTTAATATTATAATTTCAAACACAATTTTAAATAATAAATAGTATAACTTTTTTATATTTTTCGTTTTCATTACATATTTACAGTTTGTACAATATATTTACAGTATTAAATATTTACACATTTTGTTAGATAATTACAGTTGGCTCTTTTTTATACCCGTTACTCGTAGAGTAAAAGGGTATACTAGATTCGTCGGAAAGTATGTAACAGGCAGAAGGAAGCGTTTCCGACCCCATAAAGTATATATATTCTTGATCAGGATCACTAGCCGAGTCGATCTCGCCATGTCCGTCTGTCCGTACACAGAAAAAAAAATTGATATGATATGATGGTCAATTTGATGAAATTCAGTATCAATTCGGCCTTGATACGGCTCATATCAATTTGATATGTTCGAAATGGTAAAAACGATATTTCGGTAATATCATTTTTACATTAAGCGGTATCAATTTTTTAAAATATTTTTATTGTAAATTTGATATTATTGTAGATTTGATATTATAATTTCAAATGTACATTGTAGTACATTGGATATTAAAAATACCAAATTGATATTATTGTTAATTTGATATTATAATGTCAAAGACAAATTTAAATAAAAAATAATATACCAATTTTTGTATTATACGTTTTATTACCTATTTACAGTTTGTACAAAATATTTACAGTATATCTAATTAACACATTATTTTAGGATATTTACATTGGGTCTTTTTTTCGTACTTATGTATACTTATTAACTCAAATTTCTTAATTTTGATTAACTTATAATTATAGTTTTTATATAATCTTAAAAGATTCCAGTTTGGCATCCACCACATAAGCTTGAAAGTGCTCGCTAAAATTTGAAACCTTAATTAATTGAGTAATAAGAACAAATTTAAAAGACATTGAAGAATATGCAAAATTTTAAGAAAAACAATGAAAATCACGTGCATCTGTCTATACATGCATATGTACATATGTACATGAGAAGCGACTTTGCAGGGCGGCGTAGAACAAAAATGAATAGGCATGTACATCTAAGCGCATTTTAAAATATGTTTATGTTTAAATGCAATAATGTTTAATGTTAGATAGACATACATACTTATAAATTTTATTCACGCTGACACACATACACACGCTTACATACATACGTATGTATGTACATAAATAGTTGCACGTGCTTTTGTTGTCGTAGGGCAGTCAGAAAACCGCACACGGTTTTAGTTTTTTCCACTAAGTTTACTCACCTTTTCCTTGTTCTGCGCTAAGAAAAAAACACTGACAATTTACGTCTTACCGGCTTCACAATAAAACTCAAGTGTCAAAAAATCCACTAAAACGTATGTACGTGCAAGCGAGACAACATGATCGAAGTAGGCCAATTCGAGTTTCGAATATATCCTTTTCGCTTCCACTCTCTTTTTCGATGTCAAAGAATTTCCGAAATGAGAGAAATCGACAACTTGACAATTTTTGGTATCAATTCGACATTATTTAATGGTAAAAATGATATGTGTCTAAAAAACACAAATTTACCATGCGCATATCAAATTGATCCTGGCTCGTTTTTTTTTCTGTGTATGAACGCTGAGATATCGGAAACTATTAAAGCTACAATATTGGGATTAGACATGCAGATTCTTGAGATTCCTGCGCAGCGCAAGTTTGTTTCAGCACAGTGTCACACCCCCTCTAACGCCCACAAAACGCCCAAGCCTGTGGTACCCACAATTTTCATGCTAGATAAAAAACTGAAATGAATTGGTCTCGTCAATACCTATCGATTGATCCTAAAAAAATTTTCCACGCCCACTCTAACGCCCTTAACGCTTAAATCTGTCTACCGCCGGTAGGTGGCGCATTTCAATCTCGCTTTGCTGCTGCATATCTCCATTTCCCTTTGGTCCCTTTAGCTGAGTAACGGGTATCTGATAGTCGAGGTACACGACTATAGCGTTCTTCCTTGTTTTACTTTTAAATTCTTATTATTATATATTTATGGAAATCACTTTACAATCAAAACAGATCACAGACCATTAATATATCTGTTTTCAATGATAAATCCGAGTTCCAAACTGACACGTATGAGGCTAGAGTTAGAAGAGTAGGATTTCACAGTTGAATACCTAAAGGGCAAAGACAATTATGTAGCTGATGCGTTATCAAGAATTACCATTAAAGATCTACAAAACATTATTGAAAATATTAAGAAAGTCACTACTAGATATCAAAATAGACAGAAATTCCGCGCGGAAAACAAACAAATAGGATTGCCTACGCAATTTAAAGAGAAAGCTTCTAAGCCCAACGCAATGACGAAGTACGTAAAGAAGTGACCTTGCATGTAAAAGACATGCTATGTTTATTTAAACACGGTAGGAAAATTACTGCAATATATGATGTTAGCGATTTATATACCAATGGAATCCTAGACTTAGGTCAATTTTTCCAAAGGCTTGATATGCAAGCCGGTATAAACAAAATCACCCATCTTAAAATGGCACCGTGGGAAAATATCTTGGAACATGTATCAATAGATAATTTTAAACAAATGGGCAACAAGATATTGAATACCTTAAGAGTAGCGCTACTCAACCCGGTGGCCCTTATAGAAAAACAAACCGAGAAAGAAGCAATACAGTCTAAATTCCATGACGATCTAATACATTGAGGTCATACTGGCATTACAAAAACCTTGGCCAAGGTCAAAAGACATTATTTTTGGAAAGGTATGACTCGAGATATTACTGAATACATACGAAAATGTCAGAAATGCCAAAGAGATAAAATAACTAAGCACAATTAGACTCCATTGATAACTCCATTGGTCCACTACCAAAATCAGAAAATGGCAATGAGTATGCAGTCACTCTAATATGTGACCTGACTAAATATTTAGTTGCCATACCAGTTCCAAGTAAAAACGCGAACACTGTCGCTAAAGAAATTTTTGTATCATATATTCTGAAGTACGGTCCAATGAAGGCGTTCATTACGGACATGGGTACAGAATATAAGATTTTAATTATAAATGACTTGTGCAAATACCTAAAAATTGAAAATATAACATCTACGGCACACCACCACCAGGCAGTTGGAACAATAGAACGAAGTCATAGAACGTTCAATGAATACATACGCTCATACGTATGGCTTCAATATTTCGTTTTTTGTTTCAACACGACCCCTTCAATGGCACATAATTATTGTTCATACGAGCTAGTATTTGGTAAAACAAATAATTTACCAAAACAATTTAATAGTATAGAAAATATAGAACCCATATATAATATAGATGACTGCTCGCTACGAGATTCGTGCGGCTAGCTCAGTATATCCCACCAAATTTATATTAACGTGGCCGCCCAGTAGCTCAGTAAGAAAGCACAGAATTCACGGGTTCGTAGTTGGGTTATTGCGGGTATATTATTACAATGTCTTGGTAGCTTGGTTGGCCTTGACTCGTCGTTTGTGACCTTCGGTATTTCCGACGGTCCTGATTGACTCGACGACCTCTCGCCTTGATGACTCGGTGTTCCAGTCCTGTAGCTCCCTGAAGATCCTCGCAGCTCCCTGAAGATCCTCGCAGCTCGCTGCTCGCTCCCCACGCGTGACTTGGTGACTGCTGGTAACGACTCGGACTCGCGAGGGGGATCATCCGTTCGGGCTTAGGGAAGCGTCACCGTTCCAAGACTAGGGTGAACAGAAGCTGCGCTCTCCACGATCGCTCCTTTCGAAGTGGTGCTCATAAATTATTATATCAGAGCCAGGTGGAATATAGGAACATGTAACAAATATTGAGAATGATTGCAAGGAAACTTTCACACTAACAAATTCAATTTCATTAGGAGTATCAGAGTGAATTCTCTCGGATGTTAGGCTGGTGCTAACGGCAATCAGCACACCGCCTCCCCTACGTGAGGAGCGATCGGTCCTATAGGCATTAAAATTGTTAGACAGAACTTCATTGTCAGATATCTCTGGTTTCAGCCAAGTTTCCGTAAAAGCCAAAATATCAGCAGTAAGTGCAGAGGAGTCAGCATAAAGCTTGGGTAGCTTCATATTTAGTCCCCTAACATTTTGATAAGCCAAAAATAAACTTTTTAGTTTTTTGGCGCAGTGGTTATTTGTTCTCGGTTTATTGGGAACGAATTCTTTTATTACTAAATCATCATTAAGCCAAAAGCTTTCAGAAAGTAGTACCTTAAACACATCAGGCGGAGCAAATATTTTAAAAGACGATATACTACGAGCATATGAAAATCTAAATTGTTCAACTGAAATATTCTCGGATGGGAATTTTTCACGAATAAATTCCAAAACATCCTCAGATGTGGTATCTGGGGTGAATCTCGAAACAAATAATTGTTTTCTATGTGGAACAACTGATATTTTCTTACGTCCCCCAGCAGCAGATTGCACCTCACTAAGCTGAGAGCCAGAAACAGTAACTTCTGTACCTATAGGTACGGTCGGCACCGTAGCCGGCACTGAAGGTTTCTTTACCACCCGACTTCGAGAAGCAGTGACTTCACCTGAAACAGCTGTATCCATAGGCGCAGTAGGTTCACTTACCACAGTGTTAACAGAGACTGCTGCAGCCACCAAGTTCGAATTTGGGGTGGATACCGTGACCGTATTAACTGACGCTAAGCTGGTTTTTTTACGTTTAGGCGACTCAGTTAGTAATTTTTTATTATTAAATTGGGCACAAACGGAATTGAACCCCTCATTGAGCTGTTTAAAAGCACCAGAGAGATTCAAAAGGCTGTCTCGAGTCTGCTTCATAAAGCCGCTCATCTCAACAACCATTTCCTTGCAGGATCCGCATGACCACATGAGTCCAGAATTCTGATCAATGAAGTCTTTGACTCTACCAGTAAATCCTGCGCACTTAACGTGCATCATCGACTCGCAGAGCCAGCAGAAAATAAAAGGGTCTTTAGTTGAACACGAAAGAGTACAATTTTTCTTTGAGCAAACAAGAGCCATTTAAAGGAAATGAAATAAAATAAAATATTATATGAAAAATACCTCAAGTAAATTTGGCACTGGGATCAAATTCCAAAAACACAAAGGCACAAAACACGAAAACAAATAAGAGCGCGAGATCGCGTATTATTTTAAATGTAAGAGAGCACGAGAGAATAAATCTTTTATCGATTGAGCGTTGCTTGTGGGACACTGACAACTTTACGCAGGAACAGTTACAATCTAAAGCAAGCAAGAGAGAGAGAGAGAGAGAGAGAGAGAAAGACAAGAGAATAGCACACCAAAAGTCTACCAGAAATTTGGCAGGTTCAGAGAGAGTTTAAGTTACAGTTGTAATATAGAGCGGGAGAGAGAGTGAAAATCAAAGAGTTTAGTGAGTATAAAATTACACTAACAAAGCTAGGAGATTAAACAAATCTAATATAAATGTTAAAATAACTATAATCACTGGGAGATCTAGTAAAAAACACTAAACACACTTACCCAGCGGTTAGACTGAGCTTTGTTAATAAACAAACACAAAACACTCGCAAAAAATCACAGAATAGACAAAAATTCAGAGCACAAGAGTAAACACAACCGTTCACAAGCGACGCTAAATCGGGGTTCGGGCACGCCGCTCAGGGACCTCGCAAGTCGAATCCGTAGGGCTCTCCTGGACAATTCCACTCGAGACCGTACCGATCGACCGCTCTCCCTTCTGGCTTGTTATATTTGGGGTTCGGGCACGCCGCTCCGGGACCTCGCAAGTCGAATCTGTAGGGCTCTCCTGGACAATTCCGCTCGAGACCGTACCGATCGACCGCTCTCCCTTCTGGCTTGTTATACTCGCTCCAGGCGTAACGCCAGGACTTTGTGGATAGGGTTAATCGACCGCCCTGACGTAGCTCTGGACCTCAGCTACCTGCGTCTCTATTCGGAGATTCCTGGTATCCCAATCCCGAACGTCTCGACGTAGCAATCTTGCTCCTCGTAGGCTCCCACGGCGCTGCTTCTCCGCCGACTCGACTTGCTGTTGCTCCCTTGTAGATTATCTGGTTGTTTGCTTGTTCACTTTGGTATCTGATTGATCTTGACGGTTTGACTCCTTGTGATCGACTGATCCAGGTGCCAGCGCTCTGCGGCCTTATATAGGGCCTCCGGGAACCATTATTTCCCTTTTGCGCATGGCCCGCTGGATCTCTCCACTCCGGGTCCAAAGTCCGTGCCTCCTGGTTGACCCACATGTCCTTCGCGTACCGCTTCCAATCGATGCTCCGCCCACTGCTGCCGTCCCGCTGATTCCTGTAAGGCTTGTGTCACGCCTGTGTGCCGCTCCACTGCCGAGATGTGGCACTTCTTCTCCCGGTCCAAAGTTCACGTGAGAGTCCAAAGTCCGGTGGAGTCCCGTTATCCGCTTTTGCACACGGCACTCTTGCCTTGCCCGCGAAGTCTCCATTCTCTCTCGATCTCCCTCCTTGGTCTCCAAACTCTCGCTCTCCATCCTTGTCTCCAAACTCTCCTCGCCGCGCCGTTGCTACGCAAATGGGCGCCACAGGTTTGGTCGGTTTGTGGGCAATCGAGTGGGCGTGGCAATATTTTTTGTATCAATCGATAGATATTGACAAGGCTAATACATTTCAGTTAAAATTTTGTATCTAGCATGAAAATTGTGGTTGCCACAGGTTTGGGCGGTTTGTGGGCGTTAGAGTGGGCGTGGCATATTCGCGTAACGGGTATAACAAGGAAAATAATAATATACTATATGATCAGAAAAGACGAAGCTTATATACCCTTGCAGCTATAATTATTAAATTTAAAAACACAAAATATGATATTCCCTATGGTATAAGATAATATATCAAAAAACACCGAAGCTATAATTTGTTTCATATTATTTTCCTACCAATTTTCCGATCGTTCCTATGGCAGCTATATGATATAGTCGTCCGATTTTGATAAAATTAAATTCAAAACTCAGAACTTATTAATAAATGTTATTTTCAAGCGTAGGAGGTTATATGTTAAAAAACAACGAAGCTATAATTTGTTTCATATTATTTTCCTACCAGTTTTCCGATCGTTCCTATGGCAGCTATATGATATAGTCGTCCGATTTTGATAAAATTAAATTCGAAATTCAGAACTAATTAAAAAATTTTATTTCCATCGTTGGAGGTTATACGTTGAAAAACACCGAAGCTATAATTTGTTTCGTATTATTTTTCCACCAATTTTCCGATCGTTCCTATGGCAGCTATATGATATAGTCGTCCGATTTCGATAAAATTTAATTCAAAATTCAAAACTAATTAAAAAATGTTATTTCCAAGCTTAGGAGGTTATATGCTAAAAAACACCATAGATATAATTTTTTACAATTTTTTTTTTCGATTATTCCTATGGGAGCTATAAGATATAGTTGTCCGATCTGGTTCCGACTTATATACTACCTGCAAAAGATATAAGACTTTTGGGAAAGTTTCAGCCCAATAGCTTTAAAACTGAGAGACTAGTTTGCGTAGAAACGGACGGACAGACGGACAGACGGACATGGCTAGATCGACTCGTCTAGTCATGCTGATCAAGAATATATATACTTTATGGGGTCGGAAACGTCTCCTTCACTGCGTTGCAAACTTCTGACTGAAATAAATATACCCTCTGCAAGGGTATAAAAATAGATATATCAGTAGGTGATCAAGTCCTTTTAAGAAATGAAACAGGTCAAAAGTTAGATTATCAATATACCGGTCCGTATAAAGTAACGGAAATAGGAGAAAGAAATAACATTATAATAACGAATAATATGAACAAAAAACAAACAGTTCATAAAGACAGATTAAAAACGTTTATTTCATAATTGCATTTAGCATGGCCATGCTTAGAAATACTTCTTCTTTAAATACGAATATTATTCCCAATTCCATTCTCTTTGTAACCAATAAAAAACAAGGGAGAACGCTATAGTCGAGTACCTCGACTATCAGATACCCGTTACTCAGCTTAAGCGACCAAAGGGAAATGGAGATATGCAAGCAGCAAAGCGAGATTTAAATGCGCCACCTACCGGCGGAAGACAGATTTAAGCGTTGTGTGCGTCAGGGTAGGCGTGACAAATTCATTGTTCAATAGAATAAGTTAGCCGCGCACTTTGCTCTCTCTGAGCGCCGGCAGTGCTTTTCTCTTTGCCGCTAAGTTCGGCCGGCAACTATTTACATACACACACATACACGCGTAAAAACATTTCGCACTGTCTGGCTCTGACGTCATAGCTTTTTTTCTTGGGAGGTTTGAGGGCGTTAGAGTGGGCGTAGAAAAATTTTTTTGGGTCAATCGATAGGTATGGACAAGACTAATACATTTCAGTTAAAATTTTCTATCTAACATCAAAACTGTAGGAGCCACAGTTTTGGGCGGTTTGTGGGCGTTAGAGTGGGCGTGGCACTCTACTGAAACAAACTTGCGCTGCGTAAGAAGCTCAGGAATCTGCTCGCCAAATCTCAATAGCCTAGCTCTCATAGTTTCCGAGATCTCAGCGTTCATCCGGACAGACGGACAGACGGACAGACGGACATGGCTAGATCGACTCGGCTAGTGATCCTGATCAAGAATATATATACTTTATGGGGTCGGAAACGCTTCCTTCTGCCTGTTACATACTTTCCGACGAATCTAGTATACCCTTTTACTCTACGAGTAACGGGTATAACAAGGAAGAACGCTATAGTCGAGAACCTCGACTATCAGATACCCGTTACTCAGCTTAAGGGACCAAAGGGAAATGGAGATATGCAAGCAGCAAAGCGAGATTTAAATACGCCACCTACCGGCGGTAGACAGATTTAAGCGTTATGGGCGTTAGAGTGAGCGTGGCAAATGTTTTTTTGGATCAATCGATAGGTATTGACGAGATCAATACATTTCAGTTAAAATTTTTTATCTAGCATACAAATTGTGGGCGCCACAGGCTTGGGCGGTTTGTGGGCATTATAGTGGGCGTAGCATATTCGCGTAACAAACTTGCGCTGCGCACAAGGCTACGGAATCTAAATCTGAGATCCCAATTCTCTATCTTTGATAGGTTCCGAGATATCCACGTTCATATTTACGATTTTTAGAATTTTGTGGGCGGTTTGTGGGCGTAAAAGTGGGCGTGGCAAACTTTTTTTGGGTCAATCGATAGGTATTGATGAGAACAATACATTTCAGTTAAAATTGTTACTCTAGCATAAAAAATTTAGGAGCCACAGTTTTTGGCGGTTTGTGGGCGTAAGAGTGGGCGTGGCACTCTACTGAAACCAACTTGCGCTGCGTAAGAAGCTCAGGAATCTGCACGCCAAATCTCAACAGCCTAGCTCTCATAGTTTCCAAGATCTCAGCGTTCATCCGGACAGACAGACAGACGGACATGGCTAGATCGACTCGGCTAGTGATCCTGATCAAGAATATATATACTTTATGGGGTCGGAAACGCTTCCTTCTACCTGTTACATACTTTCCGACGAATCTAGTATACCCTTTTACTCTACGAGTAACGGGTATAAAAATTAAGAAAAAAAGATTAAAAGAAAAAAAAAAACAAGGAAGAACGCTATAGTCGAGTACCTTGACTATGAGATACCCGTTACTCAGCTAAAGGGACCAAAGGGAATTGCATATATGCGTGGGCATGAAAATTTTTTTGTATCAATCGATAGATATTGACAAGGCTAATACATTGCAGTTAAAATTTTGTATCTAGCATGAAAATTGTGGGTGCCAGAGGTTTGGGCGGTTTGTGGGCGTTAGAGTTAAGAGGCAAGTTTGTTTCAGCAGAGTGCCACGCCCACTCGAACGCCCACAAGCCGCCCAAAACTGTGGTTCCTACAGTTTTGATGCTAGAATAAAAATTTTAACTGAAATGTATTGTTCTCATCAATACCTATCGATTGACCCAAAAAAAAGTTTGCCACACCCACTTTAACTCCCACAAACCGCCCACAATCATAAAAAAATCGTAAATATGAACGCGGATATCTCAGAAACTATCAAAGATAGAAAATTGGGATGTCAGATTTAGATTCCGTGGCAGCGCAAGTTTGTTACGCGAATATGCCAAGCCCACTCTATCGCCCACAAACCGCCTAAACCATCTGCGCTTACAATTTGCTAGAAAAAAATATTAACTGATATGTATTAGTATCGTCAATACCTATCGATTGTCCCAAAAAAAATGGTTGCCACGCCCCCTCTAACGCCCATAACGCTTAATTTTGTCTACCACCCACATAAGTATACATATACAGTGGTCGGCATAAGTATTTTGACAAAACAAAAGTTAAAGGTTATTTAAATGCCTCTTTGAATGATACAATACATTTCTTAACCCATTCAGTACTTATTGAAAAGGACGAATTTGTGTAAACATCTACTTTTTAAACTTTTTTCCTCGACTTAAAAACTTTAATTTTTTGATACAAAAAGTTTCTTTAAACAAATATAATAGTAACTGCAAAACGAATTTTTCAAAAATCATTTTGCTTATATTTTTTATGATTTTTTGAAGGTGACAATGTCTAAAAAAATTTGTATGAAAAGAAGAAAAATATGGCTCAAATTCATGTTTTTAAACATTTTCAAAAAATCATAAAAAATATAAGCAAAATGATTTTTGAAAAATTCTTGTTGCAGTTACTATTATTTACTTTGAAGAAACTTTTCGCATCAAAAAATTCAAATTTTCAAGTCGAGGAAAAAAGTTAAAAAAAAAATTTTTAAGTAGACCTACACAAATTCGTCCTTTTCAATAAATACTGAATGGCTTAAGAAATGTATTGTATCATTGAAACCTTTCCATTGATGCCAAAAGTTTACAAAAAGTAAGTTCAAGTTATGAGTATACGGGTAGGTGGCGCATTTCAATCTCGCTTTGCTGCTTGCATATATGCAATTCCCTTTGGTCTCTTTAGCTGAGTAACGGGCATCTGATAGTCAATGTAATCGACTATAGCGTTTTTCCTTGTTTTGGAGTATTTTTTTTTTACACCATGTAATTAAAGTTATACACAATCTAAACAAAAAAAAGCATCGCTATATCTTTGCTTCTGTCAAATGAATAAATTTTTATATTTTTTTTAAGTCCTATATAAATTAACCGTTTTGAGACCATAAAGAAAATCTCGATACGTTTCACAAAGAATCATTCATATGTAGATATACTGGCAAAGCACATGTTCAGGCTTGCATTAATAGTTGCGACCAAGTAACAAGGTTTTGCGGTTTTTTATTTAACAAATTATACTACATTTTTAAAGGCATATCGAATTTTTTAATTTTCTGTCCACGTAAAGATTCTTACAAAATTATCATTTTTGATCGCAATGGTTTATGCAAGCCTTACCATGTACTATGTCAGTGTATCTATATATGTATGTACAATGTACATATATACAGTTTATAACATTAATATTCGGTTTTTTTTCAACTTCAAACGTCAATAAAAGTTAAATTTTTTTTAAATTTAAAGGAGAAACATGGATAAACAGGAAAAAAACGAATATGAATGTTATACACTTTATACATGTATATATTTAAGACCGAAATATAATAAATTAAATACTTAGATGCACAAATTTAATATGATGATTTAAAAATATTTAAAGTGAGGAAGATTTGAAGAAAGCCGATCCACCTTTGGGTCCTCGGTTGAGATTTCGAGAAAAGCTGCTGTCTTGGAGAAAATCAATAGTAAGTAATTTCTGCAGTTTAAAAAGTATTAATTATTTTTGAATGCAGCTTGGACCAGATGATGAATCGCAGTTGCTTCCCACAATTATAACCAAACCGCAGGAGACGCCGCCTAAATTGTATTGTAAGGCAAAGCAGGCGCTAGGCAAAAGCTTGGGCCCTTTATTGGCGGAGACCAATAGAGGGAGAGCTATTTTGGATCAAGAAAAAACCAGATGTCTTTAAGCCAGGATATGAAGAACAATCTTATAAGCATTATCCTTGAGGAGATCTTCTCAACAGGGATAACTATCAAATATTCCGATTTTAATCTGTTGCTGGACGAAAAGAAAATTCATCGGGCTAACTGTATTCCAAATACAAAAATCGAAGATCAAGGATCAAGCTAAAACTAGCATAAAATAAGTTGTTTGAAAAGTATGAAGATTTGGAAAACTGAAGTCTCAGAATCGGATCGTATTTCACTTTCGCTGAAGCTTTCTCTTAATAGAGATGGTGACAATTGGCACTTATTGTGCGAGAAATGGAAGGAGACCTTCCATCTTCGCCAACAAGAGGTCAAACAACTTGACAGCCAGGAGTTTTTCTTAATCTGGTCAAAATTCGCCCACGCCCAGCCAACTGACTGGGTAAGTTTTTGAAAAACGGGATAAAATGTATTATATGAATATATAACCATTTTATTTTTAATTATAGATTGAAATTGATTTTGAAATGATGTACCCGAGGAGAAGCTCGTTTTTGTTTTCAAAATGGGAGACGTTCAAAAATAAAATCTTCAATTTCTATGACTACAACATTTCAAACGATGCTTCTAAAGGGCTGCTTAGACAAGCCAAATTATGCAATAAAATTGGTAAATATTTTAATTTTTATAATTTGTCTTTAATTAGTTAACTTTAAACTATTTTTAAATTATTTTAAGCGCAACTACATCAATAATTTTTTTATTAGTACAGAATGCGTTGAAAATTGTGCAGTGTTCTGTAATTTTTTTTTATTTTTATGACTTTTCAAATATTCCCAGGATTATTTGATCTCCATTCTTCTGCGCGCGGTTTTACCATCTACTGCGCGCTTCAAGAACGAGAAAGGAAAACGCATTAAAAGAGCGACTATTCTAGACTCTCAAGAGAGTTTCGTTTTAAGATTGACATCCATTAATGACTACATGGTCAAAATAAAGCGCATCATCTGTAAATATTATACATCTGGATTGACTCTACAGCCCTTTGTTATTGTCGTGGGAGTATCAGATGATGACATAGAAAAATTCCTTTTATATTTTAATAAGAACTTAGTTAAGTGTAAGTCTTTTCTTTACGCCCTAGTCTTTTCAAATACTATCGTTGGAATATCCTAAAGCCTCTAATGATCCATGGTTGTTCATACAAAAGTATTTTCTTTTAAGAAATACTCGTTTTATACTTGTTCTATGAGCTTTAATAAATTAAGAAGAGTCACGAGCTCACATTTTTTCCGTTTTTGCATTTTTTAAGAATTGTCTTGAGCATCAATATGCACACAAAATTGATCTCAGAATACAGGTAGTTTTTTTTCATTAAGTTTATATGAAACTTATATATGTATTATTTCCTTTTTAAGTTTCCAGTACTATACTACAATAAGAATCAACAAACTCCGTTTGTGCCTAACCGAAGTAGACACTTTTGGGTCACACTGCGGGACAAGGGGGTAATGAGCACTTGTCGCTGGCACGGGGACGCTTTGCTGGCAGGACGATCGCGTCGCGGCAATGGTAACGATGGTTACTGCGATGCCGGACCACGCCGATGCTGAGCTGCGCTGGGGTTAAGCTAACGTGGTTAGCTCCTAGTTGAGATAGTGTATTACGAGCCCTATTCCCAGAGGTAGGAAGTAGAGCCGCGGCGTTATGAGGTGCGTTGATAACTGATTTATTCTTAATTTGATACCTGCTTATATTCTACTTGGAACACGGAAGTTTAGTGTAATGGTTAGTGAAATAAGCTATATTCTAAAGTAGGTCAGGGAATTATGATTATGGTAGCAGTTTGCGTAGTTGGCTCGGTTGACACCGCAAATGCGCTGACTGCATTAGCGGGTCAGCGTATCGTTGTGACGGTGAGATGGTGAGTTAGTGAGACATATAATATGCTGACCAGCAATTCTCATCTGCAGTGAGTGCTACTGAGCGCCTGGTACTGTTCCCAACTTGGCTACTGCTTGATTTGTTGGGTGTGGTCATGTTGAGTACCTTTGGGTACGAGCATTCTTCCCCCCATTGAGGGGTACCCTCAATTAAAGGCGTGATGTCGGGACATATAATATGCTGATCAGCAGTTCTCATCAGCAGTGGGTGCTACTGAGCGCCTGGTATTGTTTCCTACTTGGCTACTGCTTGTTTTGTTGGGAGCTGGTCATGTTGAGCACCCTTGGGTACGAATATTCTCTCCCCCATTGAGGGGTACCCTCAATTAAGGCGTGATGTCGGTCAGCCCTTGCCCGAATTGTATAGAAAGCGCCTAACAAATCATTGATCGAGGAGGATCCTTCTTTCAACTGCGGCGGTTCCTGTTTGTGATTCAGGTCCTTTACATCTTCTTGATGCTGCTTAACACTCCCCCTTGCGATAAAATTGACATTACCGTGGGGACTGAAACTGTGTCATTTGGCTCGTCTATGGTATGTGGACCTTCTGCAACAAAACTAAGATATTTCTTGGTTAAGTTTAGAAATGTTGAACAAAAGTCAGACTTCTTGTAGGTTTTAAATTGATGAGAAGTCGGTTCTATATTAATTGGTTTTTCTCTTGCAGTATAAAGTTCAGTCAGCTGCAATGAACCATTATATGAATCGGTTGATTCTCGATCGGACGAGTCAGTGTCGCTAGTTTTTAATTGGCTACATATATCTTCAGGCTCTTTTATTTTATGATCCATCAATGCTACGTTCGTTGAATGAATCCCTTCTGCATCGAGTGAAATCTCACCTTGCCGTTTGCTTTCTTCTATATCAAATTGATTATTATTCATCGGATTTTTATCTATCGTTTGCTCATAAGCAGCGTTCGGTCCTGCAAGATCATCTCTGTCTTCTACCAGAATACGGTTGATTTCCGTATCAGATGAGGTTTCTTTATTGAGATAACCTGTGATTACATAACCAAGCCTTGTGCCTTGTGCCAAAGGCTTATTAGGTCCTAGTTCAAGAGGTACACCGGTTATTACACGAGAATATACCTCAATCCCTAAAGTTAGGTCAATGGGTCCAGGTTGCCGAAAGTCACGATCTGCTTACGGCAGTCCCTCGGGAATATTAAGATCGGTATCAATCGGTACTGACGGTTGGTCTGTAATGACTGTGGGAATAATAAATACCTCTATTAGTGTTTCAAACCCTGATGTAACCTATGAGAGCTTTAGTGCTGATCTGATTACTGTTGATATTTTTACTCCGATTCCAGATATTCCAATCGGTGACATATCCTTAAGAGATAGCAGATCTGCCATCCTCCTTGAGATAAGATTCAGCTGTGATCCACCATCAATTACAGCGCGACATGTTTGTAGTTGGCCGTTTGGCCCTTGTGTAAAACCTTGGCGGTCGCGGGCAGCGTATATCCTCCTAAGTGGTCGTAGCCTGCAATGGTTGCTGCTCCGGCCACTAGATTGCTAGTCGGTACTTGGTGTAACAGTGAATGATGCCGTTGCTGGCAGCCTCGACAAGTGATCCACAGTTTTCAATCTTATGAGCTGTAGACAAACAATTTGTGCATGCTCCTACTTGAATAATGGCTTGGCGCCGCGCTTTGGGGTCCATTCCCTGGAAGCGGCTAGGCCTAGGTGACAAATCTTACAGCTCTCTTCGTTGTGAACTGACTGATGGCGGAATGTTGCTGTAGGTTGAGCGCTTATCGTCTCCAGCATGCAAGCGCGCCGCTCAATAAACGTCAGTACATTCCTTAACATTGGAATTTTCGGTGGTGCATCCGCTGAATTTTCCAGTGCAGCTAGAGACTGTTGGTCTAGTTTTCTTCTGATAATAAAACTCAGGAGTGGATCCCAGGATTTCGTGCTGACATCGAGGTTTTTAAGAGTACTCATTGAGTTTTTGATAGTGTCATGTAAGGCCCTTAGTTGGCGCGAGGAGCCGTCTATAGGCTTATGGTCAATAATTTTTGCTATGGCGCCTACTAGTATTTTGCCGTTCTGGTACCTGGCCTTCAATCGCAACCAGGTGTCGTCATAGCCGCCCTGTGAGAAGGCTGTGTCTGTCAAGACGTTCCTCGCTTCACCACGAAGCGAACTCTGTAGGATATGTAGTTTTTGACTGGCCGAATATGGTTTATTATGTACCAATTCCAAAAAGAGATCATGGAACCGTGGCCAGTCTAGATAGTCGCCGTTGAACTCCGGAATGCTAATTGGCGGAAGTGCCAAGTTTAGGCTCATCGGCGCGTCGTTTTCTCGAAGCAGGTTCATTTCGTATTCCTCATTTAATGTGTGAAATTGGGCTAGCTCTGCTTCTGCCAGAGCTGCGGCCCCAGGTGTGCTATCCAATTCGTCGCGGGCTTGCCTCAGTAACGCCCAATGGAGTTCCAGGTGCCTTTGTAAGGCTGGGGTGACGGTTGGGGCGTTCGAGGCTTATGTTAATCAAACAAAAACACCTCTTAACGAGGTAAAAAGTAGTGGCGAACGCTCCTTTCAGAAAAATTTCTGATATCAACAATTGTGACGAAAAATAATATTACATTCGATAAAATAAATAAACTATATTAAATTATTTACGCGTATTCTCAGTAAGAATAAAACTAGCTAAACAGCCGGTACCTCTTTTCTCCACCGTATCCAGCAGCTCCAATTTTCTAAATTTTTACTTTTACACTTTCACCGCTTTTTCTCCCAAACATAACTATATTTCGAAAGTCTTGGTATGCAATCTTTTTAGTTTTTGCGATAACTTTCGATTGGTGTATCACTCGTTACGATCGGACCATAAAGGCAGATTTTCAATTCTGCGGCTATATATAGTAGTTGTCTTCGCACGCTCTCTTGTGCGCTTCGCGCGTTGCATCTTCTCTGCAACTGTCGGATCACCGTGTCTCCTTTGACTTGATCTGTGTTGTGATCTTGAAGTTGACCGAAGTTCGTCTGGGGGCCTTCGGATGCCCGCTTCCAGTCGGCATGTTGTCCAGAAAGACATTCTGATATTTTTTGACCAGCTCCTTAAGTGCTACTAGTCGTGAAGAGTACTCACTTCCAGTGGGTAATGCTGCTTGTTGGACTTCTTCATCTAGGTCGCAAAACTGCTGCCAGAGGTCGTTTAACTGATTTAGCTTACCGGAATAATAGCCGTCTCGGTGGCGTCGGTCGACAGAATCCTTTCCATAATTCTTAATGAACTGTTGGATTTTCCCTTCCAGCTCGTTTTGGGTGTCTAGTAATCGATTGTGTAAATCGATTCTTGTGTGACTTGTTTCCTCTATGAATGAAGTAGACATGTTGTGTGTCTTGGAAACAAAGAATCCTGTGAAGCCGGATAAAGCTGGATGAAGCTGAAGCTGAAGCTGGATGAAGCTGAAGTTCCTGGGACGCTGGAAGAAGAAGCATATCCTGTGAAGCTGGATGAAGCTGTGAGTCCTGTGAAGCTGGATTAAGCTGAGTTCCTGTGACGCTGGAAGAAGAAGCGTATCCTGTGAAGCTGGATGAAGCTGTGAGTCTTGTTAAGCTGGATTAAGCTGAAGATCCTGTGACGCTGGATGAAGAAGCGTATCCTGTGAAGCTGGATAAAGCTAACGATCCTGTGACGCTGGATGACGAAGCGTATCCTGTGAAGCTGGATTAAGCTGAGTTCCTGTAACGCTGGAAGAAGAAGCGTATCCTGTGAAGCTGGATGATGCTGTGAGTCGTGTGAAGCTGGATTAAGCTGAGTTCCTGTGAAGCTGAATGAAGTGAACTTAACGGGTCTTCTCACCGGTCAGAGGTTCAGCCTTTGGTGGGAAGGGGATCGCTTGAGTGTGATCCTTTGTTGGTAGAGAATCACGTCGGGGTCACCAATGTTTGTGCCTAACCGAAGTAGACACTTTTGGGTCACACCGCGGGACAAGGGGGTAATGAGCACTTGTCGCTGGCACGGGGACGCTTTGCTGGCAGGACGATCGCATCGCGGCAATGGTAACGATGGTTACTGCGATGCCGGACCACGCCGATGCTGAGCTGGGCTGGGGTTGAGCTAACGTGGTTAGCTCCTAGTTGATAGAGTGTATTACGAGCCCTAATCCCAGAGGTAGGAAGTAGAACCGCGGAGTTATGAGGTGCGTTGATAACTGATTTATTCTTAATTTGATACCTGCTTATATTCTACTTGGAACACGGAAGTTTAGTGTAATGGTTAGTGAAATAAGATATACTCTAAAGTAGGTCAGGGAATTATGATTATGGTAGCAGTTTGCGTAGTTGGCTCGGTTGACACCGCAAATGTGCTGACTGCATTAGCGGGTCAGGGTATCGTTGTGACGGTGAGATGATGAGTTAGTGAGACATATAATATGCTGACCAGCAATTCTCATCTGCAGTGAGTGCTACTGAGCGCCTGGTACTGTTCCCAACTTGGCTAATGCTTGATTTGTTGGGTGTGGTCATGTTGAGTACCTTTGGGTACGAGCATTCTTCCCCCCATTGAGGGGTACCCTCAAAGGCGTGATTTCGGGACATATAATATGCTGATCAGCAATTCTCATCAGCAGTGGGTGCTACTGAGCACCTGGTATTGTTTCCTACTTGGCTACTTCTTGTTTTGTTGGGAGCTGGTCATGTTGAGCACCCTTGGGTACGAATATTCTCTCCCCCATTGAGGGGTACCCTCAATTAAGGCGTGATGTCGGTCAGCCCTTGGCCGAATTGTATAGAAAGCGCCTAACAAATCATTGATCGAGGAGGATCCTTCTTTCAACTGCGGCGGTTCCTGTTTGTGATTCAGGTCCTTTACATCTTCTTGATGCTGCTTAACACTCCCCCTTGCGATAAAATTGACATTACCGTGGGGACTGAAACTGTGTCATTTGGCTCGTCTATGGTATGTGGACCTTCTGCAACAAAACTAAGATATTTCTTGGTTAAGTTTAGAAATGTTGAACAAAAGTCAGACTTCTTGTAGGTTTTAAATTGATGAGAAGTCGGTTCTATATTAATTGGTTTTTCTCTTGCAGTATAAAGTTCAGTCAGCTGCAATGAACCATTATATGAATCGGTTGATTCTCGATCGGACGAGTCAGTGTCGCTAGTTTTTAATTGGCTACATATATCTTCAGGCTCTTTTATTTTATGATCCATCAATGCTACGTTCGTTGAATGAATCCCTTCTGCATCGAGTGAAATCTCACCTTGCCGTTTGCTTTCTTCTATATCAAATTGATTATTATTCATCGGATTTTTATCTATCGTTTTCTCATAAGCAGCGTTCGGTCCTGCAAGGATACGGTTGATTTCCGTATCAGATGAGGTTTCTTTATTGAGATAACCTGTGATTACATAACCAAGGCTTGTGCCTTGTGCCAAAGGCTTATTAGGTCCTAGTTCAAGAGGTTCACCGGTTATTACACGAGAATATACCTCAATCCCTAAAGTCCATTCCCTGGAAGCGGCTAGGCGTAGGTGACAAATCTTACAGCTCTCTTCGTTGTGAACTGACTGATGGCGGAATGTTGCTGTAGGTTGAGCGCTTATCGTCTCCAGCATGCAAGCGCGCCGCTCAATAAACGTCAGTACATTCCTTAACATTGGAATTTTCGGTGGTGTATCCGCTGAATTTTCCACTGCAGCTAGAGACTGCTGGTCTAGTTTTCTTCTGATAATAAAACACAGGAGTGGATCCCAGGATTTCGTGCTGACATCGAGGTTTTTAAGAGTACTCATTGAGTTTTTGATAGTTTCATGTAAGGCCCTTAGTTGGCGCGAGGAGCCGTCTATAGGCTTATGGTCAATAATTTTTGCTATGGCGCCGAATACTAGTATTTTGCCGTTCTGGTACCTGGCCTTCAATCGCAACCAGGTGTCGTCATAGCCGCCCTGTGAGAAGGCTGTGTCTGTCAAGACGTTCCTCGCTTCACCACGAAGCGAACTCTGTAGGATATGTAGTTTTTGACTGGCCGAATATGGTTTATTATGTACCAATTCCAAAAAGAGATCATGGAACCGTGGCCAGTCTAGATAGTCGCCGTTGAACTCCGGAATGCTAATTGGCGGAAGCGCCAAGTTTAGGCTCATTGGCGCGTCGTTTTCTCGAAGCAGGTTCATTTCGTATTCCTCATTTAATGTGTGAAATTGGGCTAGCTCTGCTTCTGCCAGAGCTGCGGCCCCAGGTGTGCTATCCAATTCGTCGCGGGCTTGCCTCAGAAACGCCCAATGGAGTTCCAGGTGCCTTTGTAGGGCTGGGGTGACGGTTGGGGCTTTCGAGGCTAATGTTAATCAAACAAAAACACCTCTTAACGAGGTAAAAAGTAGTGGCGAACGCGCCTTTAAGAAAAATTTCTGGTATCAACAATTGTGACGAAATATAATATTACATTCGATAAAATAAATAAACTATATTAAATTATTTACGCGTATTCTCAGTAAGAATAAAACTAGCTAAACAGCCGGTACCTCTTTTCTCCACCGTATCCAGCAGCTCCAATTTTCTAAATTTTTACATTTACACTTTCACCGCTTTTTCTCCCAAACAAAACTATATTTCGAAGGTCTTGGTATGCAATCTTTTTAGTTTTTGCGATAACTTTCGATTGGTGTATCACTCGTTACGATCGGACCATAATGGCAGATTTTCAATTCTGCGGCTATATATAGTAGTTGTTTTCGCACGCTCTCTTGCGCGCTTCACGCGTTGCATCTTCTCTGCAACTGTCGGATCACCGTGTCAATTGTGGGGTCTCCTTTGACTTGATCTCCTGTTGTGATATTGAAGTTGACCGAAGTTCGTCTGGGGGCCTTCGGATGCCCGCTTCCAGTCGGCATGTTGTCCAGAAAGACATTCTGATATTTTTTTGACCAGCTCCTTAAGTGCTACTAGTCGTGAAGAGTACTCACTTCCAGTGGGTAATGCTGCTTGTTGGACTTCTTCATCTAGGTCGCAAAACTGCTGCCAGAGGTCGTTTAACTGATTTAGCTTACCGGAATAATAGCCGTCTCGGTGGCGTCGGTCGACAGAATCCTTTCCATAATTCTTAATGAACTGTTGGATTTTCCCTTCCAGCTCGTTTTGGGTGTCTAGTAATCGATTGTGTAAATCGATTCTTGTGTGACTTGTTTCCTCTATGAATGAAGTAGACATGTTGTGTGTCTTGGAAACAAAGAATCCTGTGAAGCCGGATAAAGCTGGATGAAGCTGAAGCTGAAGCTGGATGAAGCTGAAGTTCCTGGGACGCTGGAAGAAGAAGCGTATCCTGTGAAGCTGGATGAAGCTGTGAGTCCTGTGAAGCTGGATTAAGCTGAGTTCCTGTGACGCTGGAAGAAGAAGCGTATCCTGTGAAGCTGGATTAAGCTGAAGATCCTGTGACGCTGGATGAAGAAGCGTATCCTGTGAAGCTGGATAAAGCTAACGATCCTGTGACGCTGGATGACGAAGCGTATCCTGTGAAGCTGGATTAAGCTGAGTTCCTGTAACGCTGGAAGAAGAAGCGTATCCTGTGAAGCTGGATGATGCTGTGAGTCGTGTGAAGCTGGATTAAGCTGAGTTCCTGTGAAGCTGAATGAAGTGAACTTAACGGGTCTTCTCACCGGTCAGAGGTTCAGCCAGACGATCGCGTCGCGGCAATGGTAACGATGGTTACTGCGATGTCGGACCACGCCGATGCTGAGCTGCGCTGGGGTTGAGCTAACGTGGTTAGCTCCTAATTGAGATAGTGTATTAAGAGCCCTAACCCCAGAGGAAGGAAGTATATTCTGCTTATATTCTACTTGGAACACGGAAGTTTAGTGTAATGGTTAGTGAAATAAGCTACGTTCTAAAGTAGGTCAGGGAATTATGATTATGGTAGCAGTTTGCGTAGTTGGCTCGGTTGACACCGCAAATGTGCTGACTGCATTGGCGGGTCAGCGTATCGTTGTGACGGTGAGTTAGTGGGACATATAATATGCTGATCAGAAATTCTCATCAGCAGTGGGTGCTACTGAGCGCCTGGTATTGTTTCCAACTTGGCTACTGTTTGATTTGTTGGGTGCTGGTCATGTTGAGCACCTTTGGGTACGAATAAACTCAATGATGCGATACATTAAAACAATAAACTAAAACAAAAATAAAATAAAACCAGTTTTTAATTTCCGCAAACCCAATGCCTTCTTAATTGAAGGGTTATAAGTTCTTATGTAAAGAACTTTTTCGGCTGGATTATGGAATTTTCAACTCTGTAATGAAGTAGTGTAGTATGAATAATTCTTTTCTGAAGACTAAGTCCAGTTTAAAATAGGAATTATATATTTTATATATATATATATATTTTAGAAGCTGCATATCATATTGATATTAACATTGGCCATGGTTCATTTAAGAAAATTTTAGACCTCTTTAAAAAAAAAATACTGCTATATTACGAAATTAATTATATTTCATTTTAGTACAATTGATACTTGATTTGAGAATTCTTAAACTTGATTAAAGTACAATTCATACTAAAATAAAGTAGTATTTATACATAAATAATGAAGATTTCTTACTTAAATCAAGTAGAATACATTCTTAGTTTCGCCCAAAAATGTTCTTAAATTAAGAATGCCGGTTTAAGAATAAAACGTTCTTGAAATGAAAAAATAGGCCCATTTCGTACATGTCGAAGTTTCAAGACCATTTGGGATTGAAAAGAATTTAAGAAAAACGACTATTCGTTTAATGATAAGTTAATAATGAAAATGTTTAAGAACCATTTAAAAAAATAAAAAACATAGTTATTTAAGTAAAATCAATTTGTTTTATTTATGGTTTGTTTAACTTATAATATTTAGTCAATAGACTAAGGGCCTTTTCTTCCAGTGCAGGCAGCATATGACACTGACATGTGTCTGGTCCAGATGAGGCATTATCGTCGCTCCAGGGACAAAGCTTATAATGGAATCCAAACTTCGAATGGATCAACTCTTTTTTCGCTAAATCCTCCAAGTAGCTTTTAGGAACTCCATCCTTTGTAGGTGTTGGTCGAAAAAGCATGCCTTCAAATTGTGTCAAGAATGGTTCTATTTGTTGAGCTTACATTTGTAAGGAAAACTATTTCTTTTTCAGACTGATTTAAGACTGTTGTTGGATTTTAAAACTCAGCATTCTATATTGAAGAATTTTATTTATTTACATTACTTATTTAGTGATACAAATTCAATTTGAGCACAACTATATCTGTTCAGATCTTTATATACCATATGAGTTCTCATTTAATTTCCTAAATGGTGTCTTTGTAGAAAATTTGTTCATATAACTTTTAGTTAGATATATCCAAACATCTTTGTCGTCCTTATCAGTTAAATACAGATCTATTTTAGTTCCATATGGTGTCATTTTCAGCTTACATCCAGTGATCTTATACTCAAATCAAACACATAGATTTTCAGTTTTGTATTTTGTTGTATCGCCAATCACAAGCTTCACGTCATTTAAGGTCTCTTAGAAGTCCTATCAAATTCAACAAAATTAGTTGATAAAGTATTTACTTTTAATTTATATGCAGACCATTTTTAATCAGCGTAAGATTGGATTCGATGAGCCCTAGTACCTAACTGTTGTATACTAACTCCTTAACACTAATTCCTTACAATAATTCCTTACATGGTCTTTTGTACTTGTGGAGTAAATAAGATAAGTCAGTTTATTTTTAAAAACATCGAAATGGTGAAGCATCATTCCGAGTTGTGCTCAGAAATAAAATCCTTTACCACTCGCAACGGCCTTTTATAATTGTTAATTGTGTCGTACAATACGCAAAATATTTCCTTGCGATACGACTATAATATGTATCTTCTGTTGAAGCACAACGCAGAGCTAAAAAGTATTTGTAAAGCAAAGGAAAATTATCCAATACATAAAAAAGAATTAAAAGATTCCAATTTTAAAAAAAAGTTTTTTATTTTTTTTATGTATCGTATATTTATAATTGGAATGTTAAGAATCTAGATCAAATAAAACATCTAGTAATGCGTTGTCATCTCCATCATCCATCAAAGTTAAATAATGGCTAGTCGGTGACGGTTGAGGTCCCATAAGTTCTTCAAAGATGTGATCGTCGTTAGAAAAATCCTTATCTTCTGGCATGGATAGGTCGTCATCCAATTGAAGTTCCTGTGCACACTGATATTAAACTTCGCTTCCATCGTGTATGATAAGGGATTCCAAAATATCTTGCGTAGTAGTCACCAATGGAAAGTGGCTCCACTCTATTTGGGGTCGATGATGCAGCCGGTTGAAATACCCTTCGTCGGAGGCGATCAACCAACTCTTCTGACTCGGAAACCTGCACAAGATCCAGATCCGAGTTTTCAATTATTTCAGCATCGGAATCTTGCGTAGGTGATAAATCCAGGTTCTCAATTTCAACCTCGTTTTCCGAATCGGTAAATTCTACGATAAGGTCCATAGGAATGCAATACTGAGGAATTTGAAGAACTGATCCTGTGCAATTTGAGTGGTGTCATTTTTATACCCGTTACTCGTAGAGTAAAAGGGTATACAAAATTCGTCGGAAAGTATGTAACAGGCAGAAGGAAACGTTTCCGACTCCATAAGGTATACATATTCTTGATCAGGATCACTAGCCGAGTCGATCTAGCCATGTCCGTCTGTCCGTCTGTCTGTCTGCCCGGATGAACGCTGAGATCTTGGAAACTATAAGAGCTAGGCTATTGAGATTAGGCGTGCAGATTCCTGAGCTTCTTACGCAGCGCAAGTTTGTTTCAGCAGAGTGCGACGCCCACTCTAACGCCCAAAACTGTGGCTCCTACAGTTTTCATGCTAGAATAAGAATAATTTTAACTGAAATGTATTGTTCTCATCAATACCTATCGATTGATCCAAAAAAAACTTTGCCACGCCCACTCTAACGCCCACAACGCTTAAATCTGTCTACCGCCGGTAGGTGGCGCATTTCAATCTCGCTTTGCTGCTTGCATATCTCCATTTTCCTTTGGTCCCTTTAGCTGAGTAACGGGTATCTGATAGTCGAGGTAC
Organism: Drosophila subpulchrella; assembly: GCF_014743375.2. Lineage (NCBI taxonomy): Eukaryota > Metazoa > Arthropoda > Insecta > Diptera > Drosophilidae > Drosophila > Drosophila subpulchrella. Next base: position 1,660,520 of record NW_023665571.1, read on the forward strand.
TCGACTACAGCGTTCTTCCTTGTTATAGTCTAGAATGTGCACTTAACAAGTTGACATCTACAGGGAGTGCATACAGGCATGTTGTACTCCAATCCGATTGGTTCTCGAATATAAGGAGCAGCCCAATAGCCCAATGGTTATTAGAAGAAAAACGATCACAAGGATTGATAACAAATTACCGGGGGTGAACGTGGTGTAGGAGGGGTTAGGATGTAGGTAAATATCGAAGTTGTACAACTTTGACACATGGTAAGGAAAGGCAATCTCTGTGTTAGCGGTCAGTTAAGGTCGGGCCAACATTGGCATAAGATGTCGCGATGCAACCATTCGAATTTTCTAAGCCTTAAGCTTGAAGTAACTATTAAAAGCGGTTGCGGAGGATTTTTTCGGCGGTTTTAAATGTATTTTATATAAGTTGTTTTTAATGGCAAGCATATACACATCCCATAATCAGTGTGTTTGGTATCCCACGGAATCCTCTCGTTTTATTGCATTTTATATATTGTGACTCCTTGTTATCTTCTGATAATGAGAAGATAAAGAGGGGTTACACGGCTACACACTCTAAGATGATGTGGTCGTAGGTGGTCCTAGGTGACAGTATATTGTTGGCGTCGCTATAAGCTAGGTGAGTCAGTAAAAAAAACAGAGTTGCTTTAAGCACATCTCCATCCCTCTCGCAATCCCTTAAGCTGAGTAACGGGTATTTATTAGTCGAGGCCATCGACTATCGCGATTTTTCTTGCTAAACCTAGAGAGCTACAATTTGAGATTCAGATTCTTCTAGTGCCTATAAAGACCCTGTTTGCTTCAGCTGAATGCCACACCCTCTCTAACGCCCACATTACGCAAAAGTTTGTGACGCCATGTTTTGAATTTGTTTTTAATCATACATTTTTTATTTCATATGTCAACATCTTTTGACGTGCTTCTTTATAAAATGCTAGGACCATCAAATACCCGTTACTCAGCTAATCAACTTTAAAGCAAGAAGCAGTTTTTTGTCTGCTGATCCATTTTAAATTAAAACCCACTGATCATGATAAAGACTTAAAGTTAACACGGATAGCCCAGTGTGCGGAAACTACGACCGTCAAATTGACTCCGGTTTTAAGGCCAAGAAAAAGGATCTCATCGTAGCGCATCACATGGTTACCTGAAAAACACAAACAATACTGCTTTTAAAAGGTAAGAGAATTACGCTGATATCGTCGCCCTTTTTTAATTTTCCTTTTTTTGCCAAATAAAAAAACCAGTGACGATCCACCATCAACATACAAATGTTCTGATATCAATATATTTATTATTATAATAACGTGGAATTTTTGTACCCGTTACTCGTAGAGTAAAAGGGTATAAAGGCATGCAGATTCCTGAGATTCTTACGCAGCGCAAGTTTGTTTCAGCAGAGTGCCACGCCCACAAACCGCCCAAAAATTGTAAGTATGAACGTGGATGTCTCGGAAACTATTAAAGATAATTGGGATCTCAGATTTAGATTTACGCAGCGCAAGATTGTTACGCGAATATGCCACGCCCACTCTAACGCCCACAAGCCGCCCAAACCTGTGGCGCCCACAATTTTCATGCTAGATAAGAAATTTTAACTGAAATGTATTGGCCCCGTCAATACCTATCGATTGATCGACAAAAAAAATTTGCCACGCCCACTCTAACGCCCATAACGCTTAACTCTGTCTACCGCCGGTAGGTGGCGCATTTCAATCTCGCTTTGCTGCTTGCATATCTCCATTTCCCTTTGGTCCCTTTTGAGTAACGGGTATCTTTGTAACGGGTATCATTGTCGAGGTACTCGACTATAGCGTTCTTCCTTGTTTTTAATTTAATACTGTCCTAACGTGGAAAACTAATAAATGTGATGATATAAGACTTGGGATTTGGGTTTTTCATCTATGGCAGGCTAGGAGAGTGGATCGACGGTCCGTCTGGTTTTAGTGGAGGTCCAGGGCGTGGGTCCATCGCAGCCTCCTGGTCCTCTCGCTATTGTCCAGCAGGCTTATCGCCAGAGTTTGGTGGTAATGCAACCTAATCAAGTAGCGCCTTCTCGTTCTCTGGATTTCTTCCTCCACCCACGGGAAGTTGAGGACTTCGTGGATGGTGTCGTTGTCGTGGAACAGGTGAGCATCTGAGGCGATGCGAATCATTTATTTTCGAGCGCCTGGATGATGTTTACGTTGGATTTGCTGGCTGAGCCCCATAATTGGATCCAGATTGGATGTCCAGATAGGCCTGATGATTGTCTTATATACCATGAGCTTCGATGGCGTTGGGAGCGATGAGAAGGTGGAGCTGCTCCTGCATTAAGTTCGAGGCATCTGCTGGGGTGTCCGCTACTACCGAAAGGCAAAAAGGCTGTCTTTGCAGAACGGGCTTCTCTGCATTCGACCACGAATCTTTGGTCCTCCAGGGGTGACCTAAGGAACTTAAAGGCCAGTTTTCAGCTTTAGGAGGAGTCCAGGGTGCCAGACCCGATCGAAGGCTTGCTTCACATCCAGCACGACAGTTAGGCAAAATTTTTTGGTTTCACAAGCGTCCAAGATGAATCGCACTAGTCCGTGGCATTGCTCTGGAGTCCCGTGGCAGCGCCTGAAGCCAAACTGGTGATCAGGGATCAGAGCAGCCTCGACCATTACTGGCAGTACTCTACTAGAAAATACTCTTTGGAGTATTTTGGAGAGCACTGGCAGAAGGTTGATTGGACGGTAGGAGGCGAGATTGACCTCAGGCTTACCAGGCTTAGGTATCATGACCACTTCCGCACGTTTTCATGGTGATGAAAACTGACCCATTTGCAAGCACTTATTGAAAATAGTCGTGACGAGCTTCTTGCTGTCGGGTGGGAGAAGTTTTAATGCAATTGCATCGATACCATTATTGCCTGGTGCTTTATTGTTGGCCATTGCGGATATAAGATCGGCGGTCTCCTTTTCCGTGACCTGGGGGATGGGCTCAGCGTGAGTCATTGGTCCAGCCAGGAGCCTGGCCGTTTCCTCTGCGTCTTCAGGAGTGCATCGGTAGATCGGATTGAACACTTCCTCCAAGTGCCCGGCGAATGCATAAGCTCTTATTTTATCTGTTCTGCTGTTGGCCGGAGTCCTCCCAAGTGTCCGTTTGATGTGTCTGGTCACGTTCCAGAGGTTGTGGTACGGGTCATTCGGCGCAAGTTCCCCTAGGAAGGTATCGAGCGACTCTCTTCTCAGCCTTGTCAAGGTCTGCTTCAGTTCCTTTGCCTCAATGTCATCGGGAGTGTCCAGTGGAGGGTTGAGATCCAGCCAGTAATGGTATCGGCTGATATTGGTGGTCTTGTAGATCAGCATTTTACGGCGGATCGCTGCATGGCATACATTGATATGGCAAAGTTCAGGACATCCGTGATTTTTATCGGATCTGTAGGCAAGTAGGTCGGAGGACCGGTCACATGGCAAACAAGATTTCGTGACTAAACCTGCCAGTAGAGCACATTGCTTTTCGGGTGGTTGACCGTAGATCCCCACTAAATGTGCTTGGTATTGAAATCACTGCCTATCACGAATCTGGGGCCCAGGCTGTCTAGGAGCATTCGAAAGTCCTCTTCCCTCACCGCGTGACTTGGAGGGCAGTAGGCAGCAGCTACGGTGATGTCGCCGTGGGTGGTGGTGATTGAGATTTGGGCGCACTGTACCCAATCCTCTACGATGGACGGTAGGATGTCAGAACTGATGTTGATCTGGATAAGGTTGGCCGCTCCGCCGCGGTCTATACCATTGGGGTGGTTGGCGGGCACTACGTCGTACCCTCTCTCAGGGTGAAATACGACCTGGCGGAGAGGTGAGTCTCTGAGATGAGGATGGCATCAGCTCGGTTGTGCCTGCAGTACTGGATCAGGCCGTTAGCCTTCCATATTACAATGTCTAGACCCGCTTGCATAATGACTCGCAAATGGTAGCCATCATTTGCGACATTTGGTTCATGACCGTGTGAGCCCTCACAGTGAAGTCAGTGGGCCGGTTCGCTGGGATTCTTCTTGCACTCCATGGTTGAGTGCCCTTCTCCACATTTGACGCACCGCTGCTCCAGGTGGCTGACGACCATCAAAATGCCTCCGACTTTAAAGGCCAAAAAAAGGCTATCTTCATAGCGCATCACAGGGTTAACTGAGCTAGAGAGCTACAATTTGAGATTCAGATTCTTCTAGTGCCTATGAAGCCCATGTTTGCTTCAGCTGAATGCCACGCCCTCTCGAACGCCCACAAAACGACCGTTACTCGTAGAGTAAAAGGGTATAATAGGCATGCAGATTCCTGAGACTCCTGCGCATCGCAAGTTTGTTTCAGCAGAGTGCCACGCCCACTCTAACGCCCACAAGCCGCCCAAAAATCGTAAGTATGAACGTGGATATCTCGGAAACTATTAAAGATAGAGAATTGATATCTCAGATTTAGATTTACGCTGCGCAAGATTGTTACGCGAGTATGCCACGCCCACTCTAACGCCCACAAGCCGCCCAAGCCCGTGGCGCCCACAATTTTCATGCTAGATAAGAAATTTTAACTGAAATGTATTGGTCCCGTCAATACCTATCGATTGAACGACAAAAAAATTTGCCACGCCCACTCTAACGCCCATAACGCTTAACTCTGTCTACCGCCGGTAGGTGGCGCATTTCAATCTCGCTTTGCTGCTTTCCGTAGATTCCGTAGGCTTGAGCGCAGCGCAAGTTTGTCACGCGAGTATGCCACGCCCACTCTAACGCCCACAAACCGCCCAAGCCTGTGGCGCCCACAATATTCATGCTATATAGGTTAGGTTAGGTTAGGTTAGAGCGGCTGCCAAATTATTGACACACTTAGTCCTTAAAAGGTCCATTGTGGTACCGCGTGGATCTGTATCCCCTTTCTTAAAAATCTGCTGCCATTATTGCAGCTGGCTTAGCATAATTCCCATCCGGTTGCTTTAATGAATTTTATTATTCGTTTTAGGCTTATGTTCGCCAGTTCGGATAGACTGTTCATGAAGGGATTCCCTATGTGGTACAGTCTAGATCTGCACAGGGCCGGGCAGGAACAGAACAGGTGTTCCACCGTTTCCTCTTCCTCCTCGTCCCTGTAGCTTCTGCAGAAATCGTTTCGGGGCGCGCCCAATCTGCTTGCGTGTGTGCCAACCAACCAGTGGCCTGTTAACACTCGTATTACCATTCCGCACTCGGTACGGTTTAGTCTTAATAGTTCCGAAGTTCTCTTCGTGTCGATGATTGGCCATGTCTGGCGGGAGATGCGACAGTGCTTAACATGTGTCCATGTTTCTTATATTTGTTTCTTATATTGATTTCTAATGTTAAGCTTGCAGGTGGCCATCGGCATACCAATGTTCTCCTTGTCCGGAAGGAGAGGAACGGTAGTGCCATGCCTGGCCAGCTCAATACAGTTGCCTGTAATGTTCCGGTGACCCGGGACCCAAATCAGGTAAATTTTAAACTGCAGAGCCATCTCGTGCAGAGATTTGCGGCAGTTTGATATGGTGTGGGAGTTTGTATTGGTCGAGATAATCGACCTGATAGCCGCTTGACTATCACTATAGATGTTAATCAGTTTATTCTGACAGTTTGCATCGTTCAGAAGCATCAAAGCTTCAATTATGGCAAATACTTCCGCCTGGAAGACGCTACAGTGATCCGGAAGTCTGAAGGATTTCCTGATATTAAGTTGTTCGGAGTATATACCTCCTCCGACTTGATTATTTAATTTTGAGCCGTCAGTGTAGAAATTGACTGCCTCTGTAGGGCCCGGCTGGCCTTGTTCCCAGTCTTCTCTGGTTGGGAGCAAGGCTTCAAAGGGGGTGTGGATGTATTCAATAGGTTTACATAGATCTGTATCTGTATCCTGGCATGACCGTATATTTGGGGCTTCCACTGCCCTAAGTCCCTCATCCGAACCGCAGCTATCTTAGCTCGTTCCATGCCGGCTAAGTCCAGACTTGGAAGGTTCAGAATAGCATTTAGCGCTTCGTTGGGGGTGGTGCGAAGGGCTCCGCTTATGCATAAGGATGCCATTCGTTGTACCTTGTTTAGGTTTGTTGTGGTTGTCTGCTTCATTAGCGCGGGCCACCATATTGACACTCCGTAGAGCAGAATAGGCTTAACTATCGCTGTGTGTATCCAGTTGACGATTTTTGGGGACATGCCCCATTTCGTTCCGATGGCCTTTTTGCAGGAGTAGAGGGCAATTGTTGCCTTCCTCGTTCTCTCTTGGCTGTTTAGTCTCCATGTCAGACGCTTATCTAATATTAACCCCAAATACCTGGCGTTGTTACTGAAGGAGAGAGAGCAGTTATTTAATATTGGTGGGTTTAGTTGAGGAATCTTGTATCTGTTTGTAAACAACACCAGTTCCGTTTTCGAGGGGTTTACCCCTAGACCTCTTTCTGTTGTCCAGTCAGAGAGTATTTTAAGTTTGGCGGTCATTAGATCGCATAGTGTTTGAGGAAATTTTCCTGAGAAAATAATGGCTACATCGTCCGCATATGCCACAACCTTGCATCCACCCCCTTCCATGTAGCACAACAGCTTATTTACTGCGATGTTCCATAGCAGGGGGGAGAGTACACCACCCTGAGGGGTTCCCCTGTTCACGAACCTTGTTTGTGTTGAGATTCCTAGCGTGGAGGTTACCATTCTGCTCATCAGCAATTTATGGATTAACTCCACGATTTGGATCTCAACACCCAGGCCGGTGAGGGATTCGGTTATGGCTGTAGGGAGAACATTGTTGAAAGCGCCCTCTATGTCCAGGAATGCAGCAAGTGCGTATTCCTTGTGATTGAGTGACTTTTCGATTTGGCTGACTACCGCGTGTAGAGCTGATTCGGTGGACTTGCCTTTTGAATATGCATGCTGCGCTGCTGATAGCTGTTTCGAGTCCATGACTGACCTGATGGGCAGTCCAATCAGTCGCTCGAAGCTCTTTAGGAGAAAGGATGTCAGACTTATGGGCCTAAAATCTTTCGTCGTCGTGTGCGAGGCTTTGCCCGCTTTGGGTATAAAGACTACCTTTGTTTCCCTCCATGTTGATGGCAACGTTCCTATCCTAAGAATGGTACGGAAAATTGTCTTTAGCCAATTGACGGCAAGTTGACCTGCGTGTTGGATGTGCGCAGGTGAGAGATGATCGGGTCCTGGTGATTTGAAGGGTTTGAAGCTGTTTATGGCCCAACTTATGTTGCGTTCGGAAAGAAGCGTTTCCAAGTCAATGCTTAGACCTGCATGATTTTCTGGGAGACGTTCTACCGGGAGACTACCCGGAAAGTGGGTGTCTAGTAGTAGGCTTAGGGACTCCTCACTAGAGTCTGTCCACGAGCCATCTGGTTTTTGAAGGTACCCCAGGGAGGGGGTTGTTTTGGAGAGGATCTTCCTAAGCCGAGCTGCATCGGCTGTTTCCTCTATGTTTGAGCAGAAGGTCTGCCAAGCTGATCTTTTTTCTTTCCTTATGGCCTTCTTGTAGGAGGCTAGTTCTAACTTGTACTGTTGCCATTTTAGATCCTCATTTCCTGCTTTTGCCCTGTTAAAAAGGGTTCTGCAACTGGATCTGAGTTCTGAAAGTTTCTGTGTCCACCAAGGAGGCTTTCTGGTTCCTCTCGGTTTGCGTTTAGGGTGGGCTGCTTCGAAAGCCGAGTTGCAGGCATTCGTGAACATCCCTACTATGTTATCAAGACTGAGTATATCACTGTTGTCACTTGGGGGTTCTATTGGAAAAATGTTTAGTAGGGCTTCCCTATAAGCGCGCCAGTTGGTACGTCTAAGGTTGACGAATTCAGCTGGAGTAGGAGGGTCTAGTGATAAAGTGGTTTCTATAAATCTATGGTCAGAGAAAGAGTGTTCGTTTAAGACTTCCCAGTTTCTGACTGCTTCTAGCAGATTACCTGACACCATGGTAAGGTCAATGACTGTTTGGCTATTTTTTGTGATAAAGGTGGGGGTATTACCCCTGTTGCATAGAAATAGATTTGAGCCAAGGATGAAGTTAAAAAGAGACTCACCCCTGTTGTTGCTTGTTGGGCTTCCCCACTGAGTGTGGTGAGCGTTTGCGTCGCAGCCGATTACCAGTCCTATTTTGAGCGCCTCGCTATCTTTGACCAGTGTCCGGACAAGCTCGTCTGGGGGGTCTTCCTTCTCGAAGGCCATGTAAGCTGAAGCCACCCTGATTGTAGCCGCTGGAAGTTCCAGACTTGCTACGGTGTTGTCTCCGTTGCTGTAATTATGAATCAGAAATATGCTAAGGTGCCTTTTGGCTAAAATGCAGGTTCGAATTTTACCTTCTTTTGGATCAAGCAGCAGCTTGAAATCTTTGGTACCCAGTCCAGCAACCTTGCCTCCTACCACCCAAGGCTCCTGTATGAGTACTAGGTCTGCCCCGCCGTCAGCCAGGCGGAGCAGGAGGGCAGCCGACGCTGCTTTACTGTGATGGAGGTTCACTTGCAGTAGTCTTAGCGACATCTGCCGAGTTCCCCTCCACCACCGTGACGTCCGCTTCCTCGCTGCCGCTGAGGTCGCCGTCGTCTTCGTCCGCCGAGTTCATCGCCTGCATCCCTCTGCTTAGCGACGCGTCGGTTGAGTAGCCATCTTCCGGCTCGTCATCTCCAGGAGCCTCTATCTCCTCGGGAAAGACCTGCTCGGCTGGGTTGCCGGTCGGGTCCTCCTTCGAGGTAGAGTCTCCCTTGTAGACTTTGATGCGGATGGCACTGAATCCGAAGTTCAGCTCCCCGTGAGCGGCCTCTATTGGGGATACTGACTCCTTATTCAGCACCACGATGGCCTGGCTGATCGGCCCTTCGTGAGGTTCCACCTTTACGACTTTCCAGTCGTGCGTGGGCAAATTTGGGTTGCACCTTTGTAACATAAAGAGGATGTCCTCCGGTGCTTTGATGGACGACGGCAGCCATATCCTCGCTCGTGGTCTGCTGGGGACGTCGCACCAATCTAGTGCAACGATTTTCGCCCCAGGATACACCTCTCCGAGCTTCTCCGTCGCCTTCTTGTAGAGGTCAGCTGATCTCTGGCTGTCGCAAGACACCACCTTGACGCTGCCCTGGAACCAGCCTGCGTCCTTGCAACATGGCGTCGGTTGGGGGAAGTCCCGGAGCAAAGCCATGCAGATGACCGCTAGCTGCTCCTCGACCGCCTTCCACTGGTTTCTTGGGATCCGGCCTCCGGGGTTTCCCTTGTCAACCAGTCCAATCAGATCCTTGTCCCGCGCTATCTCCGCAAATGACAGGTTCTGTTGGACCCTAGTTCTCTTTGCCGCAGGTCCAGGCAACTCTAGAGATCGTTGTCTCTTTGGCTGTGTACTTACAGCATTAGACTTCTCTTGCCCGTAGTTGGGGAGCACCATCTTCGCCCATTCCACCTTCTTCAGCCATTCAGCTGAGGGGTTGGCAATCTTGCTCCTGTTGTGTGAGCGGAGTGTCTGCGCGGCAGTCCGCTTCTCCGCATAAGTGTGTTTGTTTTGCTCGGTGGTTGGAGCGACCGTCTTCGTCATACCTCCTGCAGTTTTTGGCTCCGGCGCGCACTTTGCAGAGGTGCTGGCGGCCGACAGTCTTCCACCTATCACCCCCAGTTTGGGGTGGGGCCCTTTTGGGATAGCCCCCGAGCTGGTGCCAGCACAGGCGGAGCCAACGCTCGCAGATCCTGTCGCACCCACCTACTCTTCCGTCACGGGTTTCTTAGGAGTGCCCGGCTCCATTGTGTTTTTATTTTTATATTTATTGGTATTCATAATCGATTCCCACGAGTTGCGGAGAAAGGGAAGGTCCACCCGGGCAGAGATCCGCGATGCCCGGGTAAGGCGATAAATAGAGCAGGGGGCCGCCATCTCCCTGAGCCCACCGTTTGAGACTGAGCTAGTTTTTAGCCCGGGCCCTCAGCCAGGCTGACTCTCGGCACGGTCCGATTTACACCTTAGTCCGGCCCGAGGTGAGATGTTGTGTGGGATAGGAAGGAGGTAGGTTGTGCGTTTGGGGAAAAGGGGTTGTGTAGAGCAACTATTTAAATGCGGCTGAACAATTCGCATCGACGGTACTGCCGCTAAACAGCGACAGATACCCGCTGGCTGTCCGGGGCTGTTTATTGCAGAGGTTTCGGTCTGGCGGAATCCGTTTGACTACTGCTATTCACAGCTAGCCTTACAGGCCGTTCGCTATCCGCAACCTGCGACCCGCTTGGTCGCCTCCAGCTGGCGTCCTCGGAACCATCTCACAAGTTCCTTGGACCAAGTCATGCTAGATAAAAAATCTTAACTGAAATGTATTGGTCTTGTCAATACCTATCGATTGATCCAAAAAAAACTTTGCCACGCCCACTCTAACGCCCACAACGCTTAAATCTGTCTACCGCCGGTAGGTGGCGCATTTCAATCTCGCTTTGCTGCTTGCATATCTCCATTTTCCTTTGGTCCCTTTAGCTGAGTAACGGGTTTCTGATAGTCGAGGTACTCGCCTACAGTGTTCTTCTTTGTTATAGTCTAGAATGTGCACCTAACAAGTTGACATATACAGGGAGTGCATACAGGCATGTTGTACTCCAATCCGATTGGTTCTCGAATATAAGGAGTAGCCCAATAGCCCAATGGTTATTAGAAGAAAAACGATCACAAGGATTGATAACAAATTACCGGGGGTGATCGTGGTGTAGGAGGGGTAGGATGTAGGTAAATATCGAAGTTGTACAACTTTGACACATGGTAAGTAAAGGCAATCTCTGTGTTAGCAAGAATAAACGGTCAGTTAAGGTCGGGCCAACATTGGCATAAGATGTCGCGATGCAACCATTCGAATTTCCTAAGCCTTAAGCTTGAAGTAACTATTAAAAGCGGTTGCAGAAGATTTTTTCGGCGGTTTTAAATGTATTTTATATAAGTTGTTTTTAATTGCAAGCATATACACATCCCATAATCAGTGTGTTTGGTATCCCACGGAATCCTCTCGTTTTATTGCATTTTATATATTGTGACCCCTTGTTATCTTCTGATAATGAGAAGATAAAGAGGGGTTACACGGCTACACACTCTAAGATGATGTGGTCGTAGGTGGTCCTAGGTGACAGTATATTGTCGGCGTCGCTATAAGCTAGGTGAGTTAGTAAAAAAAACAGAGTTGCTTTAAGCACATCTACATCCCTCTCGCAATCCCTTAAGCTGAGCAACGGGTATTTATTAGTCGAGGCCATCGACTATCGCGATTTTTCTTGCTCAAGCTAGAGAGCTACAATTTGAGATTCAGATTCTTCTAGTGCCTATGAAGACCCTGTTTGCTTCAGCTGAATGCCACACCCTCTCTAACGCCCACATTACGCAAAAGTTTGTGGCGCCAAGTTTTGAATTTGTTTTTAATCATACATTTTTTATTTCATATGTCAACATCTTTTGACGTGCTTCTTTATAAAATGCTAGGACCATCAAATACCCGTTACTCAGCTAATCAACTTTAAAGCAAGAAGCAGTTTTTTGTCTGCTGATCCATTTTAAATTAAAACCCACTGATCATGATAAAGATTTAAAGTTAACACGGATAGCCCAGTGTGCGGAAACTACGACCGTCAAATTGACTCCGGTTTTAAGGCCAAGAAAAAGGATCTCATCATAGCGCATCACATGGTTACCTGAAAAACACAAACAATACTGCTTTTAAAAGGTAAGAGAATTACGCTGATATCGTCGCCCTTTTTTAATTTTCCATTTTTTGCCAAATAAAAAAACCAGTGACGATCCACCATCAACATACAAATGTTCTGATATCAATATATTTATTATTATAATAACGTGAAATTCTTACGCAGCGCAAGTTTGTTTCAGCAGAGTGCCACGCCCACAAACCGCCCAAAAATTGTAAGTATGAACGTGGATGTCTCGGAAACTATTAAAGATAATTGGGATCTCAGATTTAGATTTACGCAGCGCAAGATTGTTACGCGAATATGCCACGCCCACTCTAACGCCCACAAGCCGCCCAAACCTGTGGCGCCCACAATTTTCATGCTAGATAAGAAATTTTAACTGAAATGTATTGGCCCCGTCAATACCTATCGATTGATCGACAAAAAAAATTTGCCACGCCCACTCTAACGCCCATAACGCTTAACTCTGTCTACCGCCGGTAGGTGGCGCATTTCAATCTCGCTTTGCTGCTTGCATATCTCCATTTCCCTTTGGTCCCTTTTGAGTAACGGGTATCTTTGTAACGGGTATCATTGTCGAGGTACTCGACTATAGCGTTCTTCCTTGTTTTTAATTTAATACTGTCCTAACGTGGAAAACTAATAAATGTGATGATATAAGACTTGGGATTTGGGTTTTTCATCTATGGCAGGCTAGGAGAGTGGATCGACGGTCCGTCTGGTTTTAGTGGAGGTCCAGGGCGTGGGTCCATCGCAGCCTCCTGGTCCTCTCGCTATTGTCCAGCAGGCTTATCGCCAGAGTTTGGTGGTAATGCAACCTAATCAAGTAGCGCCTTCTCGTTCTCTGGATTTCTTCCTCCACCCACGGGAAGTTGAGAACTTCGTGGATGGTGTCGTTGTCGTGGAACAGGTGAGCATCTGAGGCGATGCGAATCATTTATTTTCGAGCGCCTGGATGATGTTTACGTTGGATTTGCTGGCTGAGCCCCATAATTGGATCCAGATTGGATGTCCAGATAGGCCTGATGATTGTCTTATATACCATGAGCTTCGATGGCGTTGGGAGCGATGAGAAGGTGGAGCTGCTCCTGCATTAAGTTCGAGGCATCTGCTGGGGTGTCCGCTACTACCGAAAGGCAAAAAGGCTGTCTTTGCAGAACGGGCCTCTCTGCATTCGACCACGAATCTTTGGTCCTCCAGGGGTGACCTAAGGAACTTAAAGGCCAGTTTTCAGCTTTAGGAGGAGTCCAGGGTGCCAGACCCGATCGAAGGCTTGCTTCACATCCAGCACGACAGTTAGGCAAAATTTTTTGGTTTCACAAGCGTCCAAGATGAATCGCACTAGTCCGTGGCATTGCTCTGGAGTCCCGTGGCAGCGCCTGAAGCCAAACTGGTGATCAGGGATCAGAGCAGCCTCGTCCATTACTGGCAGTACTCTACTAGAAAATACTCTTTGGAGTATTTTGGAGAGCACTGGCAGAAGGTTGATTGGACGGTAGGAGGCGAGATTGACCTCAGGCTTACCAGGCTTAGGTATCATGACCACTTCCGCACGTTTTCATGGTGATGAAAACTGACCCATTTGCAAGCACTTATTGAAAATAGTCGTGACGAGCTTCTTGCTGTCGGGTGGGAGAAGTTTTAATGCAATTGCATTGATACCATTATTGCCTGGTGCTTTATTGTTGGCCATTGCGGATATAAGATCGGCGGTCTCCTTTTCCGTGACCTGGGGGATGGGCTCAGCGTGAGTCATTGGTCCAGCCAGGAGCCTGGCCGTTTCCTCTGCGTCTTCAGGAGTGCATCGGTAGATCGGATTGAACACTTCCTCCAAGTGCCCGGCGAATGCATAAGCTCTTATTTTATCTGTTCTGCTGTTGGCCGGAGTCCTCCCGAGTGTCCGTTTGATGTGTCTGGTCACGTTCCAGAGGTTGTGGTACAGTTCCCCTAGGAAGGTATTGAGCGACCCTCTTCTCAGCCTTGTCAAGGTCTGCTTCAGTTCCTTTGCCTCAGTGTCATCGGGAGAGTCCAGTGGAGGGTTGAGCTTCAGCCAGTAATGGTATCGGCTGATATTGGTGGTCTTGTAGATCAGCATTTTACGGCGGATCGCTGCATGGCATACATTGATATGGCGATGGCAAAGTTCAGGACATCCGTGATTTTTATCGGATCTGTAGGCCAGTAGGTCGGAGCACCGGTCACATGGCAAACAAGATTTCGTGACTAAACCTGCCAGTAGAGCACATTGCTTTTCGGGTGGTTGACCGTAGATCCCCACTAAATGTGCTTGGTATTGAAATCACTGCCTATCACGAACCTGGGGCCCAGGCTGTCTAGGAGCATTCGAAAGTCCTCTTCCCTCACCGCGTGACTTGGAGGGCAGTAGGCAGCAGCTACGGTGATGTCGCCGTGGGTGGTGGTGATTGAGATTTGGCGCACTGTACCCAATCCTCTACGATGGACGGTAGGATGTCAGAACTGATGTTGATCTGGATAAGGTTGGCCGCTCCGCCGCGGTCTATACCATTGGGGTGGTTGGCGGAAACTACGTCATACCCTCTCTCAGGGTGAAATACGACCTGGCGGAGAGTGAGTCTCTGAGATGAGGATGGCATCAGCTCGGTTGTGCCTGCAGTACTGGATCAGGCCGTTAGCGTTCCATATTACAATGTCTAGACCCGCTTGCATAATGACTCGCAAATGGTAGCCATCATTTGCGACATTTGGTTCATGACCTTGTTCATCACCCGCTCAAACATCGCCTCCATCTTAGCCATCATGGCTTCCATCAAGCCGTCGGGATTGCCCTCTGGTTGCGTTGGGGTGTGAGTCCCACCGGTCGCCTCTTTATCTGCGTTGGCGTAGCTCATATTCGGGTTGAACATACTGGAGTTTATTGGATGAGGATGAGCTGCCTGCTTTGGACCAGCCATGCTGGCGTTGGCCTTTTTATAAGAGGCCGCGTGTGAGCCCTCACAGTGAAGTCAGTGGGCCGGTTCGCTGGGATTCTTCTTGCACTCCATGGTTGAGTGCCCTTCTCCACATTTGACGCACCGCTGCTCCAGGTGGCAGACGACCATCAAAATGCCTCCGACTTTAAAGGCCAAAAAAAGGCTATCTTCATAGCGCATCACAGGGTTACCTGAGCTAGAGAGCTACAATTTGAGATTCAGATTCTTCTAGTGCCTATGAAGCCCATGTTTGCTTCAGCTGAATGCCACGCCCTCTCGAACGCCCACAAAACGACCGTTACTCGTAGAGTAAAAGGGTATAATAGGCATGCAGATTCCTGAGATTCCTGCGCATCGCAAGTTTGTTTCAGCAGAGTGCCACGCTCACTCTAACGCCCACAAGCCGCCCAAAAATCGTAAGTATGAACGTGGATATCTCAGAAACTATTAAAGATAGAGAATTGGGATTTCAGATTTAGATTTACGCTGAGCAAGATTGTTACGCGAATATGCCACGCCCACTCTAACGCCCACAAGCCGCCCAAACCAGTGGCGCCCACAATTTTCATGCTAGATAAGAAATTTTAAGTGAAATGTATTGGTCCCGTCAATACCTATCGATTGAACGACAAACAAAATTTGCCACGCCCACTCTAACGCCCATAACGCTTAACTCTGTCTACCGCCGGTAGGTGGCGCATTTTAATCTCGCTTTGCTGCTTGCATATCTCCATTTCCCTTTGGTCCCTTTTGAGTAACGGGTATCTGATTGTCGAGGTACTCGACTATAGCGTTCTTCCTTTTTTTTTATTCAATACTGTTCTAACGTGGAAAACTAATAAATGTGATGATCAGTACCAATCTAGACTCCGAAGAGTAAAGACGTGCTATAGGCAAATCCACGCAAGTGTAATCTGCAACTATTACCTACCAATTTTGTCAAAACAAATAAGACCTCAAAGCAAACTCGCCAACTAAAGCAAAAACAATTACTGCATCTGAACAGTTACAAAAGTGCAAGTGCATCGGGCAGCAGCCCAAAAACAACAACCATGACACGACCACCAGACATAAGCCAAACCACACCGCGAGAAAAAGCACCTTTCCAAACACCCAAATTCATCGTCGTTAAAAGAAAAGACAACAATGTGGGGAAGTAACGTCAGTTTCAAAAACCAAAGCAGGTACTCTTCTTGTCAAAACCAAAGACCTACTCCAAGCTCAATGGCTATTGAAACTCACCAAATTCCACGACTTTGAAGTTGAAACATCTGAACACAAAACACTTAATTATTCAAAAGGAGTCATCTATTCCAATGACCTCCGATACATAAACAAGGAAGATATTCTCAATGAACTCAAGACGCAAAACGTCACTAAAGTAGACAAAATACTCAGAAAGAAAGACAATAATCTTGAAGAAACCGGACTCATCATTCTCACCTTCGCCACCACCACCTTACCCGAAACCATAAATATTGGATATGAACGTGAACGACCACACATTCCTCGACCTCTTAAATGCCGAAACTGCCAAAAATTTAATCACCCCACCAAAGCCTGCAATAACGAGAAAACTTGCTCAAACTGCTCTGAAGTTCACTCCCCCGACGACGAAGACTGCACCAAGCCTAAATTCTGCATCAACTGCAAACACCTCGACAACCCTCATCATAGCCCATTGGACAATAAGTGCCCAACATTTATTAAACAAAAAGAAATAATGGCTATAAAAACAATAGAAAATGTTGACTTCAAAAGCGCATCAAAAATATACATCCAACGTCACTTCCACAAGGCCACTCCTTACTTCCAAGTTGCAGCACAAGCCCCATCAAATTCTATCGCCCCAGTTCTGGATAAATCGAATACTCGTGAGATCACGACCTACGACGACATCATGGAACCTACCCCACAAACTCCAAGCGAGGACGACATCGAAATGGATACAACAGAATCTATCAGAACCAGTACAAACACTACAACCTCAGACCGCACTCTCAGAAGCTACAACAAAGAAAAAACCAACCCTCTGGCTATGCCCCTAAAGGCTAAAAGCAAAGCAGACAAATCGAAAACAGTAAATACAAACCAACTAAAACACTCGAAGTAACTCAAACAACACTGCCAAGGAACTTTATTAATTAATCACTCAAATTAGTACTAAGTAATACACCTTCTCTTTACATTTAATGCTTAAAATTATTCAATGGAACATCCATGGATATAGAAATAACTACATTGAACTCCAAACCCTGATCAAGACCTTTAACCCCCTAATTCTTGCCCTACAAGAAACACACATAACCAACTTTAACTCTCTACCCATTCCCATTAACTACACACTCTACCAACAATGCTGCACCAACTCTTACGGGGGCGCAGCTCTACTGATACATAACTCAATATCTCAAAGACAAATCTCAATCACCCAAGACTTCGAAGCAACTGGAGTCTCAATAGATACAAAATTTAAACTAAACATAATATCAGTCTACATTTCACCAACTAAGTCCTTTAACAGAAGTAACCTAGAAAACGTCCTCTGCTTCGACAACACACCCACTTTAGTACTCGGAGACTTTAATAGTTGGCACCCCTACTGGGGCTCTCCTAGCCCTAATACCAGAGGCAATATTATTGCCAAGTTCCTAGACCGTACAGATTACATTTTATTAAACGACAAAAGCCCCACCCACTTCTCCACTCACAACTCTTTCACACATATAGACCTATCCTTTTCTTCATCCACTATAGCCCCAGAATTTCTCTGGGAAACAATAGACGACCTCTACGGAAGTGATCACCTCCCTATCTTAATCTCAATGAACCTTAATGCCTCCCCCTCATCCTACACCTCCAAACTCTCCTTTAACTTAAAGAAAGCAAACTGGGAAGCATACAAAAAATCTTTTCGTAAAAATTCTACTGACAAGCCACCGAGCGAAAATGTCAATAAAGAAGCAGCTTTGTTAAGAAAAATTATTATCCACAGCGCACACCAATCAATCCCCCAGAACTCTACTTTTCAATTCCCTAGAACAGTCCCGTGGTGGAATCAAAACTTATCAGTTTTGAATAATGCCAAATCGTCTAAATGGTCAATACTAAAACGTAACATTACTACGTATAATATAATAGAATACAAAAGAGCCAACGCTAAACTAAAGAAAGCCATTAGAGAAGCCAAACGAATCTCTATTTTGAATTTCACATCCGATATTAGTCCCTTCTCATCTCCAGCAAGAACATGGTCCAACATCAGACGCCTTTGCGGCCTTTACCCCACAAAGCACATACACTGCATTAACGACCCTTCTTTCCCCACCCCCAGAACATCCCAAAGTGAAATCGCTAACTCTTTTGGACTTGCCTGGTCCAAAGAAGCCGACGACGGTAACTTTTCTCCAACTTTTCGCACTAATAAATTCCTCTTAAACCACACATTAGACTACCAACCCTCCAAAACTGCACTAGAAATAGAAAAGGACATTTCGTTCATCGAATTTAGCAGCGCACTCAACTCCTTGAAAGGCAAAACTCCAGGCTTAGATCGCATCTCATACATTATGATCAACAACTCCCCCATATCATTCAAACACAGAGTCCTTAACCATTTTAAATCAATCCTAGATTCCTCAATCCCTCAATCCTACAAACATAGCCTTGTACTTCCCATTCTAAAACCCCAAAAACTCAAAACAGACATTAAATCGTACCGCCCGATATCCCTAAATTCATGCCTAGCCAAAACACTTGATAAGATTATCGCAAAGAGACTGTGGTGGTTTGTTTTAAATAACAACCTAATCAACAGCAATCAGATTGGATTTAGAAGGGGAAGATCTGTTAAAGACAGTCTACTCTTAGTAGACCACATAGCAACAAGCACGTCACACTGATCTCTCTTGATTTCAACAAGGCATTTGACAAAATAGGCATCCACTCCGTAATTAACCAGCTGAAGGAATGGAAAGTAGGCAAACGCATATTAAATTATGTCCTTAACTTTATGACAAACAGAAAAATAATCATAAAATCCGGCAACAACCTTTCAAGCCTTTTCCCACTTAACAATGGCATACCCCAGGGGTCTCCAATCTCAGTAATTCTCTTTCTCATAGCTTACAACACTCTCCCATATTATCTCCTTACACAAAGATATAAAACTAACAGCATACGCCGATGACTTCCATCTTATAATCGAACACAATAAACAAAAAAACCCCACTACCAACCTCCAAACCCTGTTTACTCAAATAGACGACTGGTGTACGTACTCTGGATCAATTCTATCAAAGGAAAAATGTCAAGTCCTTCACATATGCAGAAAACATAACCTCTCTGCCAAGATCCTTACAGGCGACACAAATCTTCCCAGTACCAACTCCCTCCGAATACTAGGACTTACTATTAACAACAAATACACCTGGAACACCCATATTACAAAATTAAAAACAGAACTATCAAAAACTCTAAATATTATTAAACATCTCTCTTCCCTTAAATATAACAGTAACACAACCACTCTTATCAATACTATTAAATCTATCCTCATTTCTAAAATCGATTTTTGCCTGCCTTTCTACGGATATTGTCCCAAATCTAAATTAAACTGTTTAAAAACAACAATAAACGCAGCTCTAAGAGCAGCCTTAGGAGCCTACCGAACCACACCAGTAAACAACTTACTACCAGAAACTAAAACAAACACATTGGAACAAAAACGTAACTTCCTTACAGCCAAATTAAGTAAAAATATCCTTTTCGCCCACGGCACCCATATAACTAAACTAATAAAGCCACATAAAAGAAAATACAGATACCCTAGTACCATAGACAGAATAATCCAAGCATGCAACCACCTATCCCTCCCCGTTTCTCCTATCCGAATCAGTAACTGTAAAAAATTTAATATGACTACCATACATAAAGCTATCGATACCAGTCTGTCATCTCATAATAAACAAAATACCCCTGCAACAACGTACCAACAACTTTTCAGGTCCTTACAATCCTCATACCCACAACACAAATTTGTATATACTGACGGTTCTAAGGCTGATGGTATATCTGGATTCAGTATTACTGATGAAAATAACCTTTTAAAATCCGGTCTACTACCAATGTACTCTTCCTCCTATACGAGCGAGATCACTGCCATCCTAGAAGCCACAAAACTTTGTCAAGGAAAGTCTGGAAAACACGCAATTAGCACCGACTCCCTCTCCTCCCTTAACTCGATTAAAAACCTTAATAAACACTCCTACTACATTACATCAATAAGAAACATCATAACCAAAAACTTCCCAAAAATAAGCCTTATTTGGATTCCTAGCCACATAGGAATAAAAGGCAACGAAACTGCTGACTCATTTGCCAAACTTAGCCTTCAATCCCCCCTGATATACACCCCTAACTACAATTTTACTGACATCGCTCGCCACCTAAAACAATGCTTAGATAATGAACTGATAAAAACCTTGGAAACAGCATCTCCTTGGTACCAACTTGTAAAACCCCTAACATTCCCACACAAACACGAAATGAATAGAAGACAACAAATTATTATTAACAGAATACGACTTGGACACACCAAGTTTACCAATGCGCATTACATTGATAAAAACCTTTCCTCTATCTGCCCCCTGTGCAACATCAGCCCAATAAGCCTAACCCATATTATTACCTCATGCCCCGCCCTTACTCTCCAAAGAACTGCATCGTTCAACTCCCAAAACCCTTTCCACATTATATCAAATCCTACTTTAATCAATACCCAGAAAATCTTACTCTTTCTTAATAATTCGAACATATTATATAAGATATAATAAATTGTAAAATATAATAAAAATAATAATCATCACTACTAAATTACCATAAGCGAGCTTAAGGCCTTTTGTTGCTATAGCTCTAGAATAAACTCACTGTTAGCTTAAAGTTTTAACTATAAGTTAGCATTAGATAATAATAATAATAATAATAAAATAAATGTGATGATATAAGACTTGGGATTTGGGTTTTTCATCTATGGCAGGCTAGGAGAGTGGATCGATGGTCCGTCTGGTTTTAGTGGAGGTCCAGGGCGTGGGTCCATCGCAGCCTCCTGGTCCTCTCGCTATTGTCCAGCAGGTTTATCGCCAGAGTGTGGTGGTCATGCAACCTAATCACGTTGCGCCATTTCGTCCTCTGGATTTCATTCTCCACCCACGGGAAGTTGAGTACTTCATGGATGGTGTCGTTGTCGTGGAACAGGTGAGCATTGGAGGCGATGCGAATAATTTATTTTCGAACGCCTGGATGATGTTCACGTTGGATTTGCTGGCTGAGCCCCATAATTGGATCCCATATGTCCAGATAGGCCTGATGATCGTCATATATACCAGGAGCTTCGATGGCGTTGGGAGCTTAGATCTTCTACCAATTAGCCAGTAGAAGGCTGTAGCGCGGGACTCGGCTTGGCGACACTCCTTTGTGATGTGTGGTTTCCACGTCAATCTCCTGTCGAGAGTGAAGCCCAGGTAATTTGGCGTGTCGACCTCAGGGATCGCAATGTCGTTCACACTTACTGAAGGACAGGGGCCGAATGTGTGGCAAAGGTGGCAGCAGTGGTCTTGTCCCCATTGACCGAGATGTTCCACTTCTTTTGCCAAGTGCTGAGAAGGTGGAGCTGCTCCTGCATTAAGGTCGAGGCATCTGCTGGGGTGTCCGCTACTACCAAAAGGCAAAAAGGCGGTCCTTGCAGCACGGGAAGGTCGGCCGTGTATGCGTTGTACCGGGGCCGAGGACGCTTCCTAGGGGAACACCAGCGTGTACAACTTTAAAGCCAGAACGGGCTTCTCTGCATTTGACCACGAATCTTTGGTCCTCCAGGGGTGACCTACGGAACTTAAAGTACGGTTGAGGCAGGCCAGTTTTCAGCTTTAGGAGGAGTCCAGGGTGCTTCACATCCAGCATGATAGTTAGGCAATATTTTTTGGTTTCAAAAGCGTTCGAGATGAATCGCACTAGTCCGTGGCATTGCTTTGGAGTCACGTGGCAGCGCCTGAAGCCAAACTGGTGATCAGGGATCAGACCAGCCCCTTCTATTACTGGCAGTACTCTACTCGAAAATACTCTTTCGAGTATTTTGGACGGCGACATCACCGTAGCTGCTGCCTACTGCCCTCCAAGTCACGCGGTCAGGAAAGGGGACTTTCGAATGCTCCTAGACAGCCTGGGCCCCAGGTTCGTGATAGGCAGTGATTTCAATGCCAAGCACATTTAGTGGGGATCTACGGTCAACAACCCGAAAAGCAATGCGCTCTACTGGCGGGTTTAGTCCCGCAATCTTGTTTACCATGTGACCGGTGCTCCGACCTACTGGCCTACAGATCCGATTCTATTCTATCATCAAAACTGTAGGAGCCACAGTTTTGGGCGGTTTGTGGGCGTAAGAATATATACACTTTATGGGGTCGGAAACGTTTCCTTCTGAATGTTACATATTTTCCGACGAATCTAGTACACCCTTTTATTTTACGAGTAACGGGTATAAAAAGGGCGACGATAATAGCGTAATTCTCTTACCTTTTAAAGGCAGTATTGTTTGTGTTTTTCAGGTGACCATGTGATGCGCTATGATGAGAGCCTTTTTTTGGCCTTAAAGCCGTAGTCATTTTGACGGTCGTAGTTTCCGCACGCTGGGCTATCCGTGTTAACTTAAAATCTTTATCATGATCAGTGGGTTTTTATTTAAAATGGATCAACAAACAAAAAACTGCTTCTTGTTTTAAAGTTTGTTAGCTGAGTAACGGGTATTTGATGGTCTTAGCATTTTATAAAGAAGCACGTCAAAAGATGTTGACATATGAAAAAAAAATGTACGACTAAAAACATTTTTAAAACTTGGCGCCACAAACTGTTGCGTTTTGTGGACGTTAGAGAGGGCGTGGCATTCAGCTGAAGCAAACATAGGCTTCATAGGCACTAGAAGAATCTGAATCTCAAATTGTAGCTCTCTAGCTCACGTAACCCTTTGATGCGCTATAAAAATAGCCTTTTTTTGGCCTTTAAAGCCGGAGGCATTTTGATGGTCGTCTGCCACCCGGAGAAGGGCACTTAACCACGGAGTGCAAGAAGAATCCCAGCGAACCGGCCCACTGACTTCACAGTGAGGGCTCACACGCGGCCTCTTATAGAGGTTGTCCAGCCTATAAAATGTAAGAGAATTACGCTGATATCGTCGCCCTTTTCCTTTTTTGCCAACTAAATAAACCAGTGACGATCGCACCATCAACATACAAATGTTCTGATATCAATATATTTATTATTATAACAAGGAAGAACGCTATAGTCGAGTAACTCGACTATCAGATACCCGTTACTCAGCTAATGGGACCAAAGGGAAATGGAGATATGCAAGCAGCAAAGCAAGATTGAAATGCGCCACCTACGCGTGCACTATGGGGAATTTGCCCACTTTTTGTGGCATTAATTAATAATTTAAAAACGAAGCAACATTTAAAAGTTTTGTTTTTAGAATTAAGTATATAAAATTTAAAGGAAGTAAATTTATAAAAAAAAAGCGTGCTTTTAAAAAAAAAAAAAAAATTTTTTTCTTGTCAATCATATAAAAAATTTATTTTTTCTTGATTTTTTTTTAAAAAGACCAAACTGATTGAAAAAAAAATTTTGGCGTTTTTTATTTCCCATTTTTTTTAGTGAATTTTTAATTTTTTGTATTGTTATCACTATAATTCTTAACAAAAATACTAAAATCCATATATCAACGTTAAGTAAGTTAAATGATGTTGTAAAATAATTTTAAAATAAACGTTATTAAATAAAAAATATAGTTGAACACTGTTTCTCTTAAGATAACATCGAAACTGGCATTTACCAGACAAAAATGGGAGAAATATACCATATTAGGTAGAGGTCTTTAAAGCTAGATTTTAGAGAAAGTGCGCAAAAGGGCACTTTTATACTAACCGAGCTCAATGAGAATTAAATACTCTACAAGATAAAAAAGGTTTCAGAGGTGGAAACAGCTGGAATAACTTTGTAGCTCTATTTAAAAATACAAATTAACTTAAAGATTTTGTTTTTTTTTTTTGAGGTTAGAACTAGAACACGAATATACGAGCACCACAATCAATAAATACAATATTAAGGTCACAAACACAAGTTACAAGTCCCTCTGATTGGATGATATTTCAAAAATCTCAGAGCTATGTTTGGTTGCACACTTTTTGACAATTTAAACTATTAAGAATAATAGACGCCTTACCAGCGCTGCCACCTCGTTGTAATAAAAACAGGATTTAACAGCTGATAACTTAACAGTGGTGCACACTGTTAAACTTATCTGTTAGTAACATTAGATATTGGTGTTATCCTGATGCATTCTGATAAACAAAACCTATTTTTAACGACTTTTTAAAAATGGGTTTTGGCCAAAAAAAGTGGTCAAATTCCCCATAGTGCGGTGGAATCCTCGAAACCAATCTCATCGCCAAGTGGAAATCCACCCGTGGGAACTCCCACGGCCAGGGCACGGATGCCATTCCCAACAATAAACATGGCGAGACGGTGGCGACCCTGGCCGTTTCGACAGTGAACGCATCAAGTTTAAGCAGAAGAAACGACAACAAAGGCACAGAAGCAGCCGGAGCGTTTAAGAGCAGCTCGAAGCTTCTTAGGTCACCTGTCCTGGAAAAACCCACGGGCCAGCCGTCCCCGCAGGAAGATGGCAAGATGCAGGACGCGGCCAAGCGCCAAAGGGACCCAGGCAGCCCAACCGGTGGGCAGAAAACTGCCTCTGCAAAGAGGGCCAAAGCGGACCAGGAGCTCACTGGACCGGAACAGCTCGCGGAGATTGAAGCGCTTCTTGACGAAGTCCTCCATCTCATGAGCGGAATGCAGGTGCGTTACATCAATGTGACCATGAAAGCGATGTTCGCGAGGATGAAGTCCCTCCAAGAAGGTGCAGTGATCTCCTTCAGCCAAGCTGGAGACTCCCACCGGCAAAAAGAGCCCACGGAGTGCAAGAAATGCAAAGGTCCACTCCGAAACAGCGAGAGCAAGGAGCAACAGACTCCGGTTTGTCTCCAAAAGGACAATGCCGCTCAAACGGAGTTCTGGCGAAACGCGACACAAGGCCCCACGGTCACCAGCGCGGCGCAAACAGACAGAAAGGCTAAGTCAACCCGACACGGTTCTAGCCGGGGGAGAGCCCCCGACTCCACCAGCGCAATCGTCTGCGCGAAGAGCGCAACCGTCTGCGCGAAGAGCGCCCTCGAATTCCCAGCAGGAAAAGAGGAGAAACCCACAGGAGGAGCATGCCAAAAACCGAGCCCCCCGAAAAAAAACAGCCGCGAGAGGCAGCGCTGGAAAAGACGCGACCACCGCCTGGAGAAAGGCTGCTCCAAAAAAGCGGGCGCGAAAGCATCACCGCCCGGACGCCCTTATAGTGGAGGCGAATGGCAAGACCTATAGCGCAGTCCTAGCTATGGTCACCCGTAGGGACGACGGCAAGCTGCAAAGCCTCAGCACCCGAGTAAACAAGGTCAGGCGCACAGCGAACGGGAACCTTCTTCTGGAGCTCAACAGAAGCGAGGACACCAGCACGGAGGCAAATAAAGAGGGCCTTGAGGCGGTTCTAGGAGAAGCGACCGCGGTGCGAGTGCTATCCGAAAGCGTGAGGACTAAGACAGTGGTGATAAGCGACCTTGACCCGCTAGTTGTGGCCGAAGATGTCACCAAAGCTCTGGTGGACCAATTCGCAGTGAACGCCGAATCGGTTAAACTGAGGAGCCTACGTCCATCATCCAGAGACACTCAGACGGCAGTGGTTGGACTGCCCAACAAAGATGCAGAAGCGGTTCTCGGGAAGGGAAAAATCAAGCTGGGATGGTCAATCTGCAAGGTTAAGGAGAGGGACTCGCAGCCGAGGTTCTACAAGTGCCTGGAGATTGGGCACATTGCTATAAAGGGCCATAGCAAAGTGGACAGAAGCGGGTCCTGCATTAAGTGCGGCAAAACGGGGCACAAAATCGCTAAATGTCCCAACGAGAGCGTGTGCTTTTTATGCACTGAAGGAGGACCGAAGTCGAATGGAAGTGATCCGGATAAATCTGAATCACTGCCGGGCTGCGCAGGACCTACTCCTGCAGTCAGTGAGGGAATGTAAGGCGGATCTGGCTGTCATCAGCGAACCTTACAAAGTCTAAGACGACGGCGACTGGGTAACGGACACATCAGGCAAGGCCGTGACATGGCTATGCAAAAGAAACGGCAAATCTTTTTTGGACGTGCATAAGGGTTCGGGTTTCGTCCGAGCTCGAATAGGCGAAATGTGGGTCTATAGCTTCTATCTAGCACCTAGCCTTTCCACGACGGACTTTAGTCGTGCACTGGACACGATCGCATTCGATGCAAAGGTCGTTACCCCACCATCATCGCAGGCGACTTAAACGCGTGGGCCGAAGAATGGGGGTGCCCCACCAGCAACATTAGGGGGCGAACCCTACTCAATGCCTTTGCAACGCTAGACGTTGCGCTGCTAAACGAAGGGACGCAGGAGACGTTCAATCGGGCTGGAGCTGGGTCTATCATAGACCTAACATTTGTGAGCTCCGCGTTAGCCCGACGCTCTCACTGGAGAATCGGCGACTTCTTCACGGCCAGCGACCACGAGGCAATCCTATGCACAGTGGGCATACGCCCGGACCAGGAACCCGGAACAGAGCAGTCAAGGGCTACCGCCAGGAGACGCTAAACGCTGAGGAGATGAGCAGGTGCCTCGCCGAC
Organism: Drosophila subpulchrella; assembly: GCF_014743375.2. Classification (NCBI taxonomy): domain Eukaryota; kingdom Metazoa; phylum Arthropoda; class Insecta; order Diptera; family Drosophilidae; genus Drosophila; species Drosophila subpulchrella. The sequence continues at coordinate 1,686,926 of NW_023665571.1, forward strand.
ATGCACTTCTTCACGGAAGCAGACGCAAACACCATCGCGGACGGGATAGCAGCTAGCTTGGAGGATGCGTGCAGGGCAGGGATGCTGCGTAAACCATTCAGAAGAGAGAAGAAGAGAGGAACTCTGAAATAGCGACCCTTAGAAGGACATGCTTCGGCTAGACACTTTCGCGGAGCTCTACAACGCCTGCCTGCGCGAGGGAACATTTCCCCGGAGATGGAAAGTACAGAAGCTGCTTCTACTCAACATACATGGGAAGCCGCCTGGTGAAGCTTCCTCCTACAGGCCAATTTGTGTGCTTGACACTGTTGGCAAAGTGTTCGAGAAGCTCATTTCGAAACGGCTAGACCTGGCCGTAGATGCGGCTGGTGGCCTATCCCCCACCCAGTTTGGTTTCCGGAAAGGAAAGTCCACGCTGGACGCGATCCGAATGGTCACTGGGATAGCTGCGGAAGCCATACGCGGGAAGCACTGGAAAGGCGGCACGAAGAAATACTGTCTTCTAGTCACGCTCGACATCAAAAACGCATTCAACACGGCGAACTGGACGAGGATCATGCAGGCACTAAGGCGGCAACGGATCCCGGAGTACCTCACCAGGATAGTCGACAGCTACCTTGGCGAAAGGGTGCTGCTTTTCGATACGAGCGACGGCCCGAAAGAGTACATCGTTACTGCTGGGGTCCCACAAGGATCGGTCCTGGGCCCCCTGTTGTGGAACACCATGTACGATGGAGTGCTGAGGCTTCCCATGCCTGCCAACGTCCACGTGACTGGCTTCGCGGACGACGTCGCCATCACGATCGTGGCCAAGACGACAGCCGAAGTGGAGGACATGGCCAACACTGCGGTAAGGAAGGTGGAGTCATGGCTGTCACTTGCCGGGCTCCAACTCGCGGCACATAAAACAGAGGCCGTTCTTATAAGCAGCCGGCAACTCGTCGAGACGTCCAAGCTGACGGTCGGAGGGGTCGACATAGTCTCTCAAAAAGCTATAAAATACCTAGGCGTCATGATAGACACCAGGCTGTCTTACAAAGAGCACCTGGAGTACGCCAACAAAAAGGCCACAGCGACCGCCAGATCGCTCGCGCGGATTCTCCTGAACACAAGGGGCCCAAAGCAGGAACGGAGGAAACTCATAGCGAGCGACGTCACGTCCCAAGTACTTTATGCCGCCCCGGTATGGGCCAAAGCCGCCACGACGCCCTCGTACATGAGTGGCGTGGCTCGCACGCACGGACTATGTGCCACAAGGATATCCTGTGCCTTCCGGACAATCTCCGAGGAAGCGGCACTGGTCTAGTTCCGGTGCAAGAACTGGTAAGAGAGGCAGTAGAAGTGGAGGAAACGGTCACGACCACGGAAGGCCAAACTAGGCGCGTGGCAAGACGGCCCGCGAGAGAGAGATCCATCTCTCGGTGGCAGGAGAGGTGGGATTCCGCAACCTCTGGACGCTGGACCCACGATCTCATTCCCGTCTTGAGTCCGTGGCTGGAAAGGAGGCACGGGCAGGTTGACTTCTACCTGACCCAGATCCTGAGTGGGCACGGATGCTTCCGGTCGTACCTGAAGAAGTACGGACACGACACGAGTGACGGATGCCCATCCTGCGGCTCTGGAATCGAGGAGAACGCACGCCACGTCCTATTCGAGTGCGTGCGGTTCGTAGAGGACAGGACCGCCCTGGAAATAGCGACCGGTGTCAGCACTAGCCCCAGCACGCTAGTGCCAACCATGCTAAGAGGCCAAATGGAGTGGGACGCGACGGCCAAATTCGCCGCGTCTGTAATGCGAAAACTCAGGATAGCTGAGAGAGAGAGGAGAGGCCTGGGCACGTAAGCTTCCGCGGTTGTGCGAAGCATTGCTTTGCGGCCGTACCGCACAACTTCTGCAGCTTACGCCCATCTAATTTTCTATATGTATCACTGTGGACGGCAGTACACGTAGTGGCGAAGCGCGCAAGAGAGCGTGCGAAAACAACAAAATCTGTCATTATGGTCCGATCGTAACGAGTGATACACCAATCAAAAGGTATCGCAAAAACTAAGAAGATTGCATACCAAGACTTTCAAAATATAGATTTTTTTGGGAGAAAATGCGGTGAATGTGTAAAAGTAAAAATTTAGAAAATTGGAGCTGCTGGATACGGTGGGTATAAATTTAATTCATAAATTTAATATAGTTTATTTATTTTATCGAATGTTATATCATTTTTGGTCACAATTGTTAATATCAGAAATTTTTGTTAAAGGCGCGTTCGCCACTACTTTTTACCTCGTTAAGAGGTGTTTTTGTTCGATATGTGTTAGTAGCAATAAACTAAAACAGGAATACAAAAAAACGGTCGTTGAAGGCACTAGATATTGTTTCTCTTCAACGTTCTAGTGCCATATTATGTGAATATTAATACTAGCCATAGATCGTTGCACAGAAACAATATCTTTTTTCTTGTTTTGTTTTTAACAGTGTATAGTTCTCACAAACCTCACATGATATTGTATTTTGTGACTGTAAGCTGAAATGAGAACGTTGCACATTAAAAGATTCTATTTTCAGGAGTAAATAAGTTTTTTTTTATTTATATATGTATATATATATATTGTTGATAGGTTATTATATATATATAGGTTATTATATGTGTATATAATTAATAACGTCTATCAATTCTCTCACCCAAATTCTGAGAGCGTTGCACTAAAATATAAACTCCTACCCTGAACCGTTTTCTGATGTTGCGTGAAATCTTCATATCGTTCTCTGATATATGCGCCCCTACCGTCATCAATTTCCTCATGTTGCGTAAGGTCTTTAAATCAAAATCGGGCAGAATATCCTCATACTCAATACAAAATGCATCGATTTCTTTCTTTAAGTCATCAACGTCATCTGCATTAACAGAGGTTTCAATCTCAAAACTACTCATTTCTTTCCTTATTCTGTACCCCGCAACCTAAACGTCGTCATCATCTTCAATAATAATTTTTGGATTTTTAGACAAGTTATCACGCAAAAAGCGACACCGCTGCACTATGGGGAATTTGACCACTTTTTTTGGCCAAAACCCATTTTTAAAAAGTCGTTAAAAATAGGTTTTGTTTATCAGAATGCATCAAGATAACATCAATATCTAATGTTACTAACAGATAAGTTTAACAGTGTGCACCACTGTTAAGTTATCAGCTGTTAAAGCCTGTTTTTATTTCAACGAGGTGGCAGCGCTGGTAAAGCGTCTATTATTCTTAATAGTTTAAATTGTCAAAAAGTGTGCAACCAAACATAGCTCTGAGATTTTTGAAATATCATCCAATCAGAGGGACTTGTAACTTGTGTTTGTGACCTTAATATTGTATTTATTGATTGTGGTGCTCGTATATTCGTGTTCTAGTTCTAACCTAAAAAAAAATCAAAATCTTTAAGCTAATTTGTATTTTTAAATAGAGCTACAAAGTGATTCCAGCTGTTTCCACCTCTGAAACCTTTTTTATCTTGTAGAGTATTTAATTCTCATTGAGCTCGGTTAGTATAAAAGTGCACTTTTGCGCACTTTCTCTAAAATCTAGCTTTAAAGACCTCTACCTAATATGGTATATTTCTCCCATTTTTGTCTGGTAAATGCCAGTTTCGATGTTATCTTAAGAGAAACAGTGTTTAACTATATATTTTATTTAATAACGTTTATTTTAAAATTATTTTACAACATCATTTAACTTACTTAACGTTGATTATAGGATTTTAGTATTTTTGTTAAGAATTATAGTGATAACAATACAAAAAATTAAGAATTCACTAAAAAAAATGGGAAATAAAAAACGCAAAAAATTTTCTTAAAATCAGTTTGGTCTTTTTAAAAAAAAATCAAGAAAAAAAAAATTTTTATATGATTGACAAGAAAAAAAATTTTTTTTTTTTTAAAACCACGCCTTTTTTTTTTAATTTACTTCCTTTAAATTTTATATACTTAATTCTAAAAACAAAACTTTTAAATGTTGCTACGTTTTTAAATTATTAATTAATGCCACAAAAAGTGGGCAAATTCCCCATAGTGCGTTGCATTAGATTAAAAGCCCCCCACATGCATTGTCCCATGATGGGACGTAAGGCCCTGTAGTCTCCTGGCGTAAGTATTGTTCCTACTGTCAAAATTTTTTTTATATTACGTAAAGTCCTCAAGTCGGAGGTAGATAGTACATCGTCATAGTCCCTGCGAAATTCTTCAATTTCGTCCTTTAGGTCTTGAACTTCTCTATCAGCAACAGCAACAGCGTCTTTAATGTTGATAGATCCTCGTTTAGCAACTGAGTTAACAATGCTGGATATAAGCATCTTATTGGGTCGCGGATCTTCCTTGTCAGCAGCACCAGCACCAGCAGCACCAGCACCAGCAGCAGCAGCAGCAGCATCAGCATCAGCATCAGCATCAGCATCAGCATCAGCATCAGCATCAGCATCAGCATCAGCAGCAGCACCAGCACCAGCACCAGCACCAGCACCAGCACCAGCACCAGCACCAGCACCAGCACCAGCACCAGCACCAGCACCAGCACCAGCACCAGCACCAGCACCAGCACCAGCACCAGCACCAGCACCAGCACCAGCACCAGCACCAGCACCAGCACCAGCACCAGCACCAGCACCAGCACCAGCACCAGCACCAGCACCAGCACCAGCACCAGCACCAGCACCAGCACCAGCACCAGCACCAGCAGCAGCAGCAGCAGCAGCAGTACCATCACCATCAATGATAGATTTAGAAATTTGTGTTTTGGGGTCCTTTTTTTTTAATAAACTATAAATAAAAAAAGAAATGAAGAATAAATTGTAATTTTACATTCTTTTTTTATGTTTATGGTTACGGTTATGGTGGAAACCTACGTTATCATCCTTAATGGTGTCCTCAGGAATTTCATTTAAGATCTGGAAGGCGTCGTTGTCTTCTTCTTCTTCTTGGGTTATATAACCGGGGGTGCTGTTACACATGAATTTGCAACTGATGCATCGAAGGACTTTCGGTGGAGGTTGAGTGCTGGACCAACTTGAACAGGATGCTTCTTCTGCTCCTACTACTACTTGCTTGAATTTTTGCGTTTTGGTTTTTGTTTGTGACTCCATATTTACTTCTGCTTTGCTTAGTTCTGGTTCTAAGTCTGGATGTTGGTGGTGGGTTATATAGTTCACGTACTTAGGGAATGTAAGTCAATTATGAACTGCCCTTGAAATTGACTGCCAGCGCTACTTATGGCGAATTTCTGCCTACGATTTTTTTAATTTTTTTTGCTAGGTTTATTTTCTGACACACACACAATCACTTGCAACACAAAGTATGTGTTTTTTTGTTTGATATGCCTTTGAACACCAGATGTGTGATAACTGCATCCAATGCAAAAAAAAATTATTTATTTTTTTCTTCTACCCACACGCTCTAATTTTTTATTTGAGTAGGTGGCTTGCTGAATTTTAAAGTTGTGTGTGATAACGAAGAAAAAAATGTGTTTTAAATTAATAGCTGTGTGATAACAGTATGCTTAGAGAAAAATGTGATTTAAATATACAACTGCGCAATAAGTGTGTGTATGATTAGAAAAAAAATTCCCTTTAAATTTTTTAGATGTGTGATAAATCTATATGCTAGGAAAAAAAAAAACTTCCGGATGTGGATGTGGTTGCGATTTGATTTAAATTAAAACCCCCTCTCGCTCTCCCTCTCGCTCTCCCTCTTGCTCTCCTGCTATTAAATACGATTTTATTTCACCACAATATGAAATATTAGTATTGTATTTTTTTTTTTTTAATCATTGTGAGGACAATAAACATTATAAAGTTCGTGATTATTATTTCGATCTGCTGCTGCTGTATCGACGATCATCGCAGCACTGATGCAGTCTATATAACAAGAATAGACTATTTGAAATATTACAATTGCAAGATAGATTAACAAAAGCAATACTAAAAATAAAATAGTAATGTTAATATGATATGATGACATATTTTGGTATAAGTGGTGTTTTTGAAACTCTAACAATGTCAAATTCAGAAGAACCAGCGTCGTCGTCTGATTCATCATAGGGTGCTGCTGCTGCTGAGGCTGGTTCTTTGGTGGTGGTTGTTGTTGGTGTTGTTGTTGTTGTCGGGGGTGATGTAGTTGTTGTTGTTGTTTGATTTGAAGTGATTCCAGCGACTGCGCATAATAGCAGTAATAGGAACACGTAAAAATTCATTTTTTTTGTTCGAAATGCTAGAGAGAGACTCGAGAATATTTTCCAACAAACTAAATCTACTGGCAAACATAGAGTCAATTTTATAGCTGAATCTATACTATATATATATATATATATATACAGATCGCATTCTATCTTCCTTTAATTTTCAATTTTTTTGTTTCCTTTTTACAATCTCTCGCTCTATAATACACACACAACACAGGAAGCCTCCCACTTATTATTCGGATATACTGGATTATGATGATGTCGATCTAAAATATAAAACGAATAAAATAATTGTAGCGAATATATAGTAGATAGTTATATATATAAATTGGTAGTATACTTACAAAATTTGATAGGAAGTCATAATTTGTAATGCGTCATGTACATCAACCAATTTTTGTTGAATGTACTTGGAATGTTGTTCTTTTCTACAATCTACTTCATCATCAGCTGCAGCAGCAGCAAAAGTTGTGTTCATTTCTTTATTCGTTTCCATTTGATTAAAGGTAATATTCAAATTTTTAATATGTTCTAATCGCATATGTATACTTTGGAGAGTTTCTTTATCCTCGGGCGACAGAATGTGTAGATATTTTTGAATGAGATAAATAATTTTTTTTGTAAACGTCATTTTTATACCCGTTACTCGTATAGTAAAAGGGTATACTAGATTCGTCGGAAAGTATGTAACAGGCAGAAGGAAGCGTTTCCGACCCCATCAAGTATACATATTCTTGATCAGGAGCCGAGTCGATCTAGCCATGTCCGTCTGTCCGTCTGTCCGTTTGTCCGTATGAACGCTGAGATCTCGGAAACTATAAGAGCTACAATACTGGGATTAGGCATGGAGATTCCTGAGATCCCTGCGGGCTCTGGCTCTGGCTCTCTACTGATTATCGGGTATTAGCTCCATCTGTTTTGGGGTTATAGCTTGGAAACACTAGTTTTACACAGAATTGTGCTCTAACCTTTTAGAGTACTTTGCAATGATTATAATAGACTATATCATCTAATATCTACTACTGACTCACTTCCTATCTTTAAATCAATAATACTATCCTCCCTAGTAACTAATTAGTTTTACTTGATGTATTTTGTCTATTCGTGTATTGACCTGTATTTTTAATTGTCTATTGTTACATTGTCCTTTTCTTTGTCCGCGATTATGTTTACTCGCCCTAAACGGTGATGGGCTCCGCGCGTAACAAGCTTTGCTTGGTGTCGTAGGGCCACTTGTTTGTACTGACCAAAGTGCATCAACGTCCAAGAAAAGTAAATGCATGAATAAAGTATGTGTATATATATTTATATATATAGGTATAAGTAAAAGTAAAAAGATTAAAAAAGTTTTTTTGTCTGCTCTCTCGGGCTCCGGCTCTCTCTCTCTCTTAAGTGACTGTCATCGTCTCAGCTTGCACATTTGTCTTCGTTGAGGATATCGTGCTTCAGGGTGTTGGGGTTTTTTTCGACAAATGTTTCAATTATTGTAAATTATAAACGTTCAATTATTGTTGTCTCAATATATTGAGTGCATTTTATATTTAAAGCTTTCTTCTCATAATTGCTTTTATACAAACAACAAATTGATATAGCTGACTCTTTATATTGGAGATTAAAGTGCCTGTAGAATGGTACTGTTGCATTCAGTATTCCTCCAATATTTGTCTCCTTTTCTTTTAGGTTTGCTTGGAACAATTCAATTACTTCATCCACCGTAACTTTAATATTATCCTGTGCTGTTTTTTTTAAATCTATGAAATTTGGGTCCATTGACCTTACGACTTTTTTAAAGCATAGAATCTCTTTGTACCAGATTAAAAGGTCATTTAATCTCTTGTTATTAGGCTGGACTGTTGCTAAAGATAAATTCTCAATGTTAGCATTACGTTTGAGATTTTAAAAAAGACTTACTTTGAAATCATAATCATCATCAACATCAACAGCAGCAGCATGGTGAGCTAGGGAGGCAGGGGGAGCAGGAGGGAGAGGGAGAGCAGCAGCAGCAGCAGCAGATAGATGTACTACTACTAACTATTGCATTCAGTATTCCTCCAATATTTTTCTCCTTTTCTATTAGGTTTGCTTGGAACAATTCGATTACTTCATCCACCGTTACTTTAATATTATCCTCGGCAATGTCCTCATCGTTAGCTGTTGATGTTGGTGCTGCTGTTGTTGTTGGTGGTGGTGGTGGTGGTGTTGACGATACAGTTGTCAATTCCACCCACTCACTGGGTTTTATTGTTGTGGTTGGTGGTGGCGCTGATGCTGCCGACATTGATGGTTGTCTCATAAACTCGAATGAGAGGTTTACTTTTAACACCTCGTTGTTCGGTAATGTTTAATTCCACACTTTGTGTATTTGCATTGATATTATTGGTGATATTCAGAATAGAAGCAAATTCAGGATTCGGAATAGGATTACAGTTTCCTCCCGAATTGCAACCGAATAGTAAAATAATTGCAACGATTATTATTCGCAACATTTTTATTTATTTTTTTTATTCCCGTTTGATTGTAGTTCCTAGCTTGCAGTTCGACTTGCTACTAATGCTTGCTTGCTTGCATTCTCGCAGAGAACGAAATAGAAAAAATATTCGCATTTACATATATATATTTATAATATTTTTCTAACCTCGTTTGATAGCGGTGTATATTCGAATAATTTATCATGAATTATGAGACAGTATGCAGATGTTTTTGGAGGTATATTATTTTGTGTTTTAATCTCAAATCGTATATCAATGGGTCCACTTTTTACTGCTTCATTTTGATGCGTTAAATCTAAGACAATAATGGGAGCCTTATTTCTATAAGTCTCTAGCGATAATAACGGTTGTGACTCACAGCCGTAGTAACTTTTTGAAAATTGGTATACATATCGTATAATAGTGCATATCTATTATAAGTAAAATTTTGATTTAATCCGTCATACGGATATACTTCAGAATTTAGATATACTTTAACATCGACTAAATCACAATGAACATACTTCTTATTGTTTTTAAATGCGATAATAACATAGCGGGGGCGTTCAGTTTCAGCAGCTAATTTAACACTCCAAATAAATGTAGTAGTCTGTGGAACTACTGGGTTATAATATATATCCAAACTCCTGATGGAAATCAATAATGGTGTTTGTCTATTTATCACATTAAACATGTACAATTTATAAGCATCAGACAATTGTACATGAGGCATTTTCCAAACAATGCTCGAAATCGTCATTTTCAATTGACTTGTTGTTAAAGTTTCAACAGTGCTCATATAAACATCATCGTTATCTTTTCCTCTTAATATAACTAGCTCGTGTTTCCCATTAAGCAGTATTTTGTTGTAGTCTTCAGCAAATCCAAGTAACAGGTTCAACGGCACGCAAAAATTAAAGATTTCTCTTTCAAGTCTTAAATTGTCTGCGGTGGACCATCCCGAATTTTCGAGCAAGTGTTCTTGATTTTGTTTAATTGATAAATAATTTTTTAAATCGCTTGTTGCACCCAAATGTCGTGTTCGATCAATTTCAATACCATTAAATTCATATCGTATTTCACCAAATATATACGCCATACAATTATTCAATAAAGCTATCGTGGTTTCGATTTTATAATCAAGTTTTGAGATATGTCCTTGAATGTGAAGAAAACTTTCGCTCGGCAACACATACAAATCTTAATTTTGTATGGCAATCCGAATTTCGTCATTGTTCTCACACGACCAAATAGGGTGAATAACTATGGTAATCTTTCTTTATTATTTAATTATCAATAGTCGGTTTCTCGAGCACGTTAATTATATAATACATTTTTTAATTTGAATCCTAAACTCAATAAAAATTTTTTATTGCACTCCGTTAATGGGATTTATTGTTGTTGTTTTTGTTGTCGTCGCCGTCGTCGTAGTTGTTGTTGTTGTCGAGTAGCTAATCTGTTCAACGTTGGTAAAGTGATTGAGGGAGAATTAAGTGATAATGGCTTTTTATAGACGTTGTTGTTGTATATAATCATTTTTTATATTGGTTTTAAATAGAATCTTATTGTAATTCTATCACCGCGAAAATTAATCAAATTACCGTCTTGATCACAGGTTTTTAAAGTAATCGAATTGTGTTTACTGGTAGATATATAACACTTTGTGGTACATCAGTAATTTATATCCAGGACTAACGACAAGCGCAAACTGATGTAGTATGTGTGCTGGTGTTGTTGTTGTTGTCGGGGGTGATGTAGTTGTTGTTGTTGTTTGATTTGAAGTGATTCCAGCGACTGCGCATAATAGCAGTAATAGGAACACGTAAAAATTCATTTTTTTTGTTCGAAATGCTAGAGAGAGACTCGAGAATATTTTCCAACAAACTAAATCTACTGGCAAACATAGAGTCAATTTTATAGCTGAATCTATACTATATATATATATATATATATACAGATCGCATTCTATCTTCCTTTAATTTTCAATTTTTTTGTTTCCTTTTTACAATCTCTCGCTCTATAATACACACACAACACAGGAAGCCTCCCACTTATTATTCGGATATACTGGATTATGATGATGTCGATCTAAAATATAAAACGAATAAAATAATTGTAGCGAATATATAGTAGATAGTTATATATATAAATTGGTAGTATACTTACAAAATTTGATAGGAAGTCATAATTTGTAATGCGTCATGTACATCAACCAATTTTTGTTGAATGTACTTGGAATGTTGTTCTTTTCTACAATCTACTTCATCATCAGCTGCAGCAGCAGCAAAAGTTGTGTTCATTTCTTTATTCGTTTCCATTTGATTAAAGGTAATATTCAAATTTTTAATATGTTCTAATCGCATATGTATACTTTGGAGAGTTTCTTTATCCTCGGGCGACAGAATGTGTAGATATTTTTGAATGAGATAAATAATTTTTTTTGTAAACGTCATTTTTATACCCGTTACTCGTATAGTAAAAGGGTATACTAGATTCGTCGGAAAGTATGTAACAGGCAGAAGGAAGCGTTTCCGACCCCATCAAGTATACATATTCTTGATCAGGAGCCGAGTCGATCTAGCCATGTCCGTCTGTCCGTTTGTCCGTATGAACGCTGAGATCTCGGAAACTATAAGAGCTACAATACTGGGATTAGGCATGGAGATTCCTGAGATCCCTGCGGGCTCTGGCTCTGGCTCTCTACTGATTATCGGGTATTAGCTCCATCTGTTTTGGGGTTATAGCTTGGAAACACTAGTTTTACACAGAATTGTGCTCTAACCTTTTAGAGTACTTTGCAATGATTATAATAGACTATATCATCTAATATCTACTACTGACTCACTTCCTATCTTTAAATCAATAATACTATCCTCCCTAGTAACTAATTAGTTTTACTTGATGTATTTTGTCTATTCGTGTATTGACCTGTATTTTTAATTGTCTATTGTTACATTGTCCTTTTCTTTGTCCGCGATTATGTTTACTCGCCCAAAACGGTGATGGGCTCCGCGCGTAACAAGCTTTGCTTGGTGTCGTAGGGCCACTTGTTTGTACTGACCAAAGTGCATCAACGTCCAAGAAAAGTAAATGCATGAATAAAGTATGTGTATATATATTTATATATATAGGTATAAGTAAAAGTAAAAAGATTAAAAAAGTTTTTTTGTCTGCTCTCTCGGGCTCCGGCTCTCTCTCTCTTAAGTGACTGTCATCGTCTCAGCTTGCACATTTGTCTTCGTTGAGGATATCGTGCTTCAGGGTGTTGGGGTTTTTTTCGACAAATGTTTCAATTATTGTAAATTATAAACGTTCAATTATTGTTGTCTCAATATATTGAGTGCATTTTATATTTAAAGCTTTCTTCTCATAATTGCTTTTTTTGCATTGTTCTCATACGACCAAATAGGGTGAATAACTATGGTAATCTTTCTTTATTATTTAATTATCAATAGTCGGTTTCTCGAGCACGTTAATTATATAATACATTTTTTAATTTGAATCCTAAACTCAATAAAAATTTTTTATTGCACTCCGTTAATGGGATTTATTGTTGTTGTTTTTGTTGTCGTCGCCGTCGTCGTATTTGTTGTTGTTGTCGAGTAGCTAATCTGTTCAACGTTGGTAAAGTGATTGAGGGAGAATTAAGTGATAATGGCTTTTTATAGACGTTGTTGTTGTATATAATCATTTTTTATATTGGTTTTAAATAGAATCTTATTGTAATTCTATCACCGCGAAAATTAATCAAATTACCGTCTTGATCACAGGTTTTTAAAGTAATCGAATTGTGTTTACTGGTAGATATATAACACTTTGTGGTACATCAGTAATTTATATCCAGGACTAACGACAAGCGCAAACTGATGTAGTATGTGTGCTGTTTCGTTGTTTATATATGTTCCATTTATAATATTGCATTGTACACAAATGGTATTAATTTTTGTGATAACAATTGCCTTATCAGAAGTATGTAATATATTAGGGCTTAATATATTCGAAGTGAATCCCAATAAAGAGCCGATTGACTTTTCCTTATTGAAATATATTTCATCAGTTGCAGAGAAAATTTCCGATTGCAAAGTGTTATAGTTTGGAACTAGATAAAATTTGGGACTTCCGTCGGGCTCATACTGTCTTACCTTTCTATATTTTTGCGTCAATAGGTCATTAATATCGCTGATTTCATAGGAACCTACAGGGATTTTTATCATATGTTTACCAATATGAAATAAATTATTTTCTACATCAACGTTTGGAATCGAATTATAAGTGTCCAGACTGATTAACGCACACTGATAGTTCTGATTAAGTTCAATTGGAGGAAAATAATCCGCAACAAGTACTGACGTATTGCTGTTAGTGTTAATGTTATCGGCATCTTAACGGTTCGAGAGGGAATGAAATGTTTATAGGCTTTACACATACACATATATAGTATGCTGCGTGTGTGTGTTTACAAATCAATCCAGGAATTATGCTCTGATGAGAGTCCTAACAATTTAACGAATGCTCTACCATTTCGACGTCTAATAACATTCACCACTAGATATGTATCGGGAAATTTAGTTTTCATCAACTCATATTCGTAAAATCGTCCCTTAAAATCATTTCCTTGATAATCTTTCAATATATACGTAACGGGATTGGTATTTTGTATCCGTTTGATTTGGAATATCTCAGTTGTCCAGTTTGGAGTATAACCTTTTTCGAACACATGTTTATATTTACTTATTCGCACATAATCGTCAACTTTGAATTTTGGTTTATAAGTGATTTTCAGATGATTGTAAACGGTGTCGAGGAGTAATTCTTCATTTAGAAAACTTACATCGTTTGGCGCCATCAGAATTGTTTTATGGTATGTGTTATTATATTAAGCAATCAATGCCTTATAGATATTAATCCATTTGTAGCTACCTTGATAGCTGAACTCTTTCCACATCATATTTTTGATGGTCCTATTAAATCGTTCAACGATGCTGGCTTTTAAAATACTATACGTTGAATAATGATTAATTTGATTCAACATTTCATCAGATTTTGAAATGTCTTATTGAAAAATTCTTTGCCATTATCTGTTTGTAAGTTTTTCGGTTTTCTTTGTGCGTCATCGAAAATGCTTTTCATACTTTTTGTGACGCTGTCTCCTGTTTCGTTTTTAATACCAACAGTCCATGCTTGCTTCGAAAACGTGTCAATAACAGTTAAAAGATAACGATATCCCTTATTATATAATTGATAGGGTATCATTTCAACTAAATCGGCTTGCCATAAATCACCTATCCCCTTCATTATCACACGTCGTCTGATACATTTTTTTCGTCCTTGACTATGCAACTCTTCAGTGAGTTGCCTTTTATCCGCATTCAAGTTGTTGTTGTTGTTGTTGTCACTCATTTTGTTTATCACCAAATGTATTAATCTGATTCATTTTATTAAATTGGCCTCTCTAACCTGTTCTATAATGGATATAATTTCGTTTTTGTGATTGGTATTTCTAGCACTCTCGGATGCTAATAGTAATCGCAATCTCTCGATTAATTCATTCGGATCATCCCAATGCTTGTATCCTCTAGTCTCCTTGGAGTAAAATTTTGTTGTTGTTGCTGCTGCTGCTGTTTGTGTTGTAAGCAAACCTTTACCAATAAGTTATGTTTTCGATTTGAATAGATTTTTTTTAATATGCATACAGAAATAATCTCTTATTGCTATTTGCTTATCACAGATTACGTCATTAAATATCATTATTAAGTGTGGTCTAGCTCTTTCTGGACTGACGACCTTTTCCTTGTCTGAAAACGTGAACATGTGTATCCCCTTAATTGATTTAATCAATTTCATTAAATATTGATACTTGGGCTAATACAGCGATTTTGAATAAATGTATATATTTTTAAATTTAAATCCATTGGGACTTTCGATTAAACTTATCATTACGTTTGTCCTTCCACAATTAGATGGTCCCACAATTAGAGTCATCGAAACAGAATAGTCATAAACAAACATACACACACACACACACATACAGAAATGCAAATACATAAATGCAATAATGCGTATTCATATCAGTGTCGAATTGGTAGTAGATTCGTTAACAACTTGATTACCAAACTACCAATTGAATTATTATTTTTATCTTACCTTAGTAGGCTATGTCTTTATGACCCCATGCAGGGGTGTCTATATTATTCTCTTTTACATAGCGCTTATCATCTAAATAGTTAAGGGTGACTTTTGTATAATCTTGCGTATAAATTTGATGTAATTTCGATTTAAATAAGTACATTGTTCCAACTTGCTTTATTTTTTATACAAGCAATCTCGAAAATCGTTAATAGTTAATTTAGACGTCACACTCGCCTTAACTCCTTTAATTTTTTTGATCTCCGTTGTTTCAGCATGATTTATATTAGAGATTTGTATTGAATACATTTTAGCTCTGAGCCCAATAAATTCTTTTATTATAATCCCCCTGCATTCATATTTCATCATACCTAATTTTGTATACCCTTGCAGAGGGTATATTGATTTCAGTCAGAAGTTTGCAACGCAGTGAAGGAGACGTTTCCGACCCCATAAAGTATATATATTCTTGATCATCATGACTAGACGAGTCGATCTAGCCATGTCCGTCTGTCCGTCTGTCCGTCCGTTTTTACGCAAACTAGTCTCTCAGTTTTTAAGCTATCGGGCTGAAACTTTCCCAAAAGCCTTTTTTTTTGCAGGTAGTATATAAGTCGGAACCAGCCGGATCGGACAGCTATATTTATCAAAATCGGACGACTATATCAAATAGCTGCCATAGGAACGATCGGAAAATTGGTGGGAAAATAATATGAAACAAATTATAGCTTCGGTGTTTTTTAACATATAACCTCATACGCTTGGAAATAATATTTTTTAATTAGTTCTGAATTTCGAATTTAATTTTATCAAAATCGGACGACTATCATATAGCTGCCATAGGAACGATCGGAAAATTGGTAGGAAAATAATATGAAACAAATTATAGCTTCGGTGTTTTTGGACATATTATCTTATACTATTGGGAATATCATTTTTTGTGTTTTTAAATTTAATAATTATAGCTGCAAGGGTATACAAGCTTCGGCTTGCCGAAGTTAACTTCCTTTCTTGTTTTTGTTTATCAATGGTAATTTAAGAACATTATCTCTATTATATTCTGAAGTATCGAAATGCTGATCAATTTCAAAACGAATGTCATCATAAAAATCTATAGTGTTAATATCATAGATAAAACAGTATCCATATACATTAAATTGATATTTTCTTGATATTTCGACTTCATATAGTCATAGTGAAAATTGTACATTTTAAATTTTGATAATTCTAGAACGGCGAAGCCAATATAGACAGGCTTATCATAGAGAACATGCACTTTTTTCGTTTGAATTGCAAAGAAATCTTCGGCTAATTGTAATATATTCCTAAAATTAAATTTTGAGATAAGTGCCCTAGCTCCCAAATTTTTTACCATCTCTCTCCCATCTCACAGTGGTCGCCCTATAGGCCAAAAATAAAAAAACAAAAGATAATATTACTGTTTAAAAAAGGTCAGTACTGTCTCATAACACCTCAAAATTTTTTACTCTGCTGTTATTTTTGTTTTGCTCCATCTGTCCTCTTCAAGAATAAGTGTAACACATAGAGCAAAACATTTTATTGTGCTGCAGTGTGAGCGACGCGTCGCGACGTTTCAAGTGAGCTTGTGCAACAATAAATAAAAACAAATTAAAAAAAGATTTGATGCAAAATAGAAGTATTTAATATTTCAAATACAGGTATTAACTATTATTTTAAATTATATTCATGTACTAAGATTGTTGTGTCTATTTTTAATAATTTAGTTAATATTGGTCCACTTTTGTATAAAATTTGTTAGTAAGTTAAAGTTTCACAAAGACTTTTAGTTGTGAAGTTAATCGAAGTTAATGATCAAACTTATAATAAAATATAAACTAATATTTACAGATTATTTAGAGAAAATTTCAGCTGCTAGTTTTTGCTAGCCGCTGCGTAAGCTTGAAAAGAACCACGTGGTCTCGCCGTTTTCGAGCATTATTTTCGTTGTGTAACTGTGCTTTTTGTGGCGTCTATCTCTGTCTTCGTCTTCGTCTTCGTGCGTTTTGTTGTGTTGTTTTGTGATTGTCATTTGAGTTCATATGTTATACAAATTTATAATTTAAATTTATATTATACTCTATTGAATTTATAGGAGCTTTTCACGAATGGGAGCTTAGCCGGATTTGTATATTTAATAAGTGGTGTTCCGACACAGGTACAAATCCAGTCAAGATTCAAAGTATATATCAATCTTTGAAATTGAAAATAGAGAATGATGGCTACATAATGGAAGTTGAATATTTGGATCAATTAGAAAAACGCGTTAATTACTGCTGCAAGAGAATTGAAATATTTTGGCGTGACTGCAAACGAAATAAAACGTTCGTTTTAGACAAGCATTCCGATTGGCTTTCAAAAAATAAATCGTTTTCATTTAAATCTGATGTAAACACTACACCTAAAAACAATGGTTATAACAGAAACAAGGAAGAACGCTATGGTCGAGTACCTCGACTATCAGTTACCCGTTACTCACCTAAAGGGACCAAAGGGAAATGGAGATATGCAAGCAGCAAAGCGAGATTTAAATGCGCCACCTACCGGCGGAAGACAGATTTAAGCATTGTGGGCGTTAGGGTAGGCGTGGATTTTTAGATCAATCGATAGGCATTGACGAGACCAATACATTTCAGTTAAAATTTTTAATCTAGCATAAAAATTGTGGGCGCCACAGGCTTGGGCGGTTTGTGGGCGTTAGAGTGGGCGTGGCATATTCGCATAACAAACTTGCGCTGCGTACAAGGCTACGGAATCTAAATCTGAAATCCCAATACTCTATCTTTGATAGTTTCCGAGATATCCGCGTTCATACTTACGATTTTTTGACGTTTGTGGGCGGTTTGTGGGCGTTAAAGTGGGCGTGGCAAACTTTTTTTTAAGTCAATCGATAGGTATTGATGAGAACAATTCATTTCAGTTTAAATTTTTACTCTAGCATCAAAACTGTAGGAGCCACAGTTTTGGGCGGTTTGTGGGCGTTAGAGTGGGCGTGGCACTCTACTGAAACAAACTTGCGCTGCGTAAGAAGCTCAGGAATCTGCTCGCCAAATCTCAATAGCCTAGCTCTCATAGTTTCCAAGATCTCAGCGTTCATCCGGACAGACGGACAGACGGACAGACGGACATGGCTAGATCGACTCGGCTAGTGATCCTGATCAAGAATATATATACTTTATGGGGTCGGAAACGCTTCCTTCTGCCTGTTACATACTTTCCGACGAATCTAGTATACCCTTTTACTCTACGAGTAACGGGTATAATAATATTAATCGTGGTCGTCCCAAAACTAATTTCTCTGAGTGTTCAAGCCGAACAAAGAGAAGACGGATTGGCAAGATTGCTGCTTTGGATGAGTCTGCTGCTGACTGTTTGCGTTCTGCTGCTGTCGAAGAAAAAATATCACCTGCAAATGCTAATGAGATTATTTGCTTATCATGGAAGCGAGCTTAACAAAGCACCAGTATATGCTCATTAGGGAGTTTGTAAACACTAAAATTTCTACAGAGCTTTTTTGCAGCTATGATAATGTTGTAAAAGAAAAAAAGAAATGTTATCTAAAAAATATTACTGTTAGTGAGGCACATGCAGAAGTGGAGCTTCAAAGTTTATTGGACCACACAACAAAGCGCATTATCGAGTTGCAGGATAATGTAATACATAATGTTGTCGCCGATCCTGTTTGCAACCTAAAACTTATAGGGAAATGGGGTTTTGACGGAAGCTCAGGTTACAGCGAATACAAACAGAAAATGAAGGACAATAATTTGGCAGACAGTCACTTGTTTGTGACGTCGTATGTTCCGCTTGTCTTACTAGCAGCTGAAGATTGTTCAAAAATTATATGGAAAAATCCACGACTAGCATCCACACGATATTGTAGACCTGTGCGATTTCAATTTATAAAGGAATCAACTAAATTAAGTATTGAGGAGGAAAAATATTTTAAAGAAAAAATTACGAATCTTGTCAAGACTGAGATTATTGTTGGTGATAAAACTATATACAAGGGTGGTCAAAAGTATTTTCTCAAAAAAAAAGTTAAATATACTCATAATTTGAACTTACATCTTGTTAACTTTGGCATCAATGGAAAGGTAATTTAAATGCCGTTTGAATAATACAATACATTTTTTAACCCATTCAGTACTTATTGAAAAGGACGAATTTGTGTGAAAATGTCCTTTTTGAACTTTTTTCCTCGACTTGAAAACTTAAATTTTTTGATGCAAAAAGTTTCTTCAAACAAAAATAATAGTAACTGCAAAAAGAATTTTTCAAAAAACATTTTGCTTATATTTTTTATGATTTTTTGAAAATGCTTAGAAACATGCATTTTAGCCATATTTTTCTCTATTTCATACAAATTTTTTCCGACATTGTCACCTTTAAAAAATCATAAAAAATATAAGCAAAATGATTTTTGAAAAATTCTTTTTGCAGTTACTATTATTTTTGTTTGAAAAAACTTTTTGCATCAAAAAATTTTAGTTTTCAAGTCGAGGAAAAAAGTTCAAAAAGGACATTTTTACACAAATTCGTCCTTTTCAATAAGTACTGAATGGGTTAAGAAATGTATTGTATCATTCAAACGGCATTTAAATTACCTTTCCATTGATGCCAAAGCTAACAAGATGTAAGTTCAAATTATGAGTATATTTAACTTTTTTTTTGTGAAAATACTTTTGACCACCCTTGTATGTTCAGCATATTTTGCAACTCACAATGGTTGATGGCAAAATTTGTAATGCACAAACATCATCATCAAAATGCTATATATGCAACGCGAAGCCCACACAGATGAACAATATTGAGAAAAGCCTAGAAAGCGAAGTTCATAAGGACCGATTTGAATTCGGATTGTCACCACTTCATGCATATATAAGATTTTTTGAATATTTTATTCATTTGTCATACAGACTTGACATACAAGTCTGGCAAGTTCGAGGCGACGAAGAAAAAACAAAATTTATTAAAAGAAAAACAAAAATGCAAACACAATTTCGATCGAAAATGGGATTTATCGTCTATAAGCCGAAGGTTGGTGGATGTGGAACATCGAATGATGGAAACACTGCCGGAAAATTCTTTAATAATCCTGAGCTATCTTCAAAAATTACAGGCCTAGATGAGGACCTTATTGAACGATGTGCAGCAATATTGCAAGCACTAAGTTCTGGGTATAAAATTAATGTTGACAAATTTAGGACATTTGCACTCCGAATAGCCGTTGATTTAACAAGGACATATTCATGGTACTACCTTCCGCCTACCGTTCATAAGATTTTAATTCATGGACCATCCATAATTGAAAACGCTCTGGTGTCGATTGGGGAATTGTCGGAGGAAGCTGCTGAGGCAAGAAATAAGGACATAAAAAAATTTCGTCTGCAGCATGCAAGAAAAACGTCCCGAGAAGCAACAAATGAAGACCTACTCAATCGTCTACTCCTTTCATCGGATCCGTTTATAACAGGACACCGAAAGTTACCACCTAAAACGAAGTCTGTTTTTAATAAACATGTTTTTGATCTTTTAGAATAATACAATAATAGCAAAATTATTATTCTGTCTAAAGTTTTGAGATGCTGATTTATAGCAGGGGGTGTAACTTCAACAGTTGGTTGAATATAAACGTTTTGTTTTTTTTGTTTTATTTATTATATTTTTATAGAATTTTGGAAAAAAATTTAAATTTTTATCTACACTAGAAGTATTTTTGGCCGCTCGCTCCATACATGCCCGACCACTGCGCTATGGAAGCGACAAGATATAGTGGTACGATCCGGTCAATTTTTTTTACAATATATTTATAATATTTTTATAGATTTTTGGTGAAAGTTTCATGCCGATAGCACGTCTAGAAGTATTTATGGCCGCGGCTTCATACAAGCCCGACCACTGTGCATCTGGACACTAATTTAATTACTTTTCTCTTGTCAACATTCTCCATAGTCTTGCAATAGACTGCATTGTCTAGCAGCTTGAAAAAATTATTTTCAAAATCATGTTACGTACGCCCTGCCCCATACCAAGATTAACCCCGGCAAAACAACTGCCATTAGTTGAGGGTAGGGGCCGTAATGACTAACCACACTCCGATTGATAAAGGCAAAACAGCAAAAACAATTCGAACAACTCATGGGTGTCGCGTGGCCAGAACAACGACCACGATCGACCTGCTCGTAACCGTACTCCAGTAAGGTGGCAAAGTGCACCAGCCGGCCATTGACTCCTAAAATAGGGGAAATGGAGAAACAGTACCCCTAGGTGGGAACACCTAGTAAATTCATCCAATATAGGGGGCTAGCGAAAGCTCTAGTCCGGTATAAAAGACCCCAGCCAAATAAAGAAGTCAGACAGAAATTGTTCTGATCTCTCCCTGACGGTGGTCTAGAAGTACAACTCCCATCGACACCGAACACGACTGGAAGAAAGCTGGTGTCCAGAAGCATGTCTTGACGTTTCCCTAGGATCAACCTCACCCAGGAGAAAGTCCCGATAACCGGTCCTGCGATCGACCACAATCTGGAGGAAGTCAACCAGCAAAATCCCAAAGGACGAAACGAACTAGTGAACCAAGTGAATGGCCTAAGGACCCCAAGATGGGCGGCGAAACTTCCAAAGTGGCCGACAGCACCGCCAATGTGATTAATCACGTAGAGATCGTTGACCACAGGGATGATATTCAAGATGTCAACAAGACTTTGAAGCTCATAGCTGGACTACTACTGGTTATAGTGATCCTTAAAGTGGTCAAGATGTACAAGCGCTCTGTTCAGAGACGCCGCGACCAACATCATGCCCTGGAGAAAGTGGTGACCCACATTGGAGCATAAGCCGAGCAGATACAGTGAAGTGAAGCAGCAAAAAGACAATAGAAACAATAAAATAATAATAAATAAATTGCACTCCAATATTATAAACAAAAAGTGAATCGCCAAAACAATCAAAAACAATTTGCGAGTACATGCATTTCTGAATGCAAGTGTAAACAGAATCCCCAATTACATACGCTGAACGAGAAATTGGAGCTGCACCGACCAGCCCCAGCCCGAGCATTGGAACTGACGTGTGCCGCAGTGGAACTCTCTTACGATGCATACATACATACATATCTATACAGCGATAGTGTTATTTTTTTTGTGTAACGTAATTTTTGTGTTTTGTTTTTGTAAACCGTCATCAAGTCTTGCACGTATATATATGTATAAACCAATTCTAAAATCTCCCAAAGCCCAGGATCCGGAGCGTCGAGATCTCATCGCCCAGGATTAAAAGGAGGGTAAGTTCGTCGGAACACGGTTCCTTTCTTATAATACATATATATAAATATATCCGTGCGCCATGATTATATCAGAAGCTTTAGCAAAAACAATAGACACCGATCCACAATTTAACGTAAGAATTTTATACTTGTTATCCAAAGCCAAACTGCCAATAACAGTGAGTGAATTAGAATACTTATATATTGAGACCTTCCGTCTAGATTTTTCACCACTTGTCCACTGCAATAAGACACAAAAAGCTATTATTATCTCCACCGTTCCAACGGTCACTGTTCTCTCCCGTCTGGATAAGAATTTGTTTATGGGCAGTGTTAATACTTTCCTAGTTAAGACAAAGAATTAATCTGTTAGGAATACATGTAATAATATACAATATCCGTATCCAATAATTATTTCATATATATAATCATTTAGATATACGTTCCTCTTTTTATACATATTACCATTTTTATATATAATAATTAAATGTTAATTTTTCAGCGGCGAGTATCAGCCTTGTAATTGTATGACAATTGCAAGAGCCCTCTGAGCGACGTTTGTAGTCGTGAATAGTCAGCATTTTGCTGATGTGTGCACCTTCACAGGTGGTCAAATCGATACTCTCCGCTAAAACAATAATTGTCAATTAATTTAACCCCCATATGAATTAGCCAATATTATGTTACTCGACACCGGCACACGCCGCCCTAAATATTATTTAATAAATTTGTAATGTGAAAAAGTATTCGAAATCATGGTGTGCTAAAGCTTTATTAAGGGGGGTGTGCTGACGCGAAAAGTGGAGTAGGTCAAGAACAATGACATAACTTTTGACGGACAACCTTGAAATAGGGGATCGTATTGCGCGGCCCGCGACGATCCATTGGCACACGAACGTGTGAAGGGGAGGGAATATGGCCAAAACACAGCCCGATCGTATTGCGATCAAGCTACAGCTAAGCTTGTGGGGCAATGTGGACTGATGACTGACAAACTTTATGAACTAATATTATTTTCCAGGCACTTTTAATATTTATTCTCGTTATGTTGGAGAGGAAAGAGGCTTACAAAGATCCCACGACCCGAATACGACGTAGCTTACGCCGGCAAATGGTGCCAGAATATCGGACGCCTCTCCCTCGGCCCAAGTCCTTGTCAGGACTCGGGCACTAATATGCCCACGTAACAGAATTGGCGCCCAACGGTAGGATTTTTCATATCCCTTAAGGAATATTTTTAGGGTAAACCATCTCGATGCCTGCGGTATCGGAGTGGATGCACCTAAGTATGGCAAAGCTTTCATCCTTTTTTTTGCCATAGGTAATTTGACTGTTTTATAGAGCAGGGAGATTAAATAATTTTAAATGTACGCGTACTTACTTATTTGTCGAGCTAGTAACTGTAAAGTCCCCAACTACTGTGACTGTCAGTGTTGAGCGGCCGCTCAATCAGAACTTTGTCGCAGAATAGAGGCCTGACTTTGAAATGTTTTTAACCTTAGAAATTCTCTGTTTTGTTCATGGACAAATTTACCAGAACGTCCTTAAACTAAGAACTATGAGTTATCCTTTTTATAATACTATACCTATAAATACGTGCTGAACGACTATTTGTTAAAATTAACGTAAATACAATTTATAGGTGCTTTCTGGCCGACGCCACACGACGTACTAGGCATTTGCCCGGTCGTTTGAATTGGTTCGAGTCCAGAAAGAGCAGGAGCGCAAGCATTACGGTAACACATTTAGCAGTTGCGGTGCGGGTCTACTGTTCGTTTGTCGATCCAGGACAGAATGGGTGTGGGGGAACTGACAGGAAACGCAAAGCCGACGCCCTACAACGTACTAGGCATTGGTCCGGTCGTTTGCTTGGTTTCCCTTGACATATTTGGGAAGTGGACGATTTATAGTTTCTCTGGCCGACGCCCCACAACGTATTAGGCTAGTTGGTCAGGTCGTTTGCTTGGTTCGAGTCCAGAGAAATAGGAGACGGTTGTGGAGCCCGAGAATGATCGGTCAAACAACTTGCTTTCCGACGACTGGCGGGAGGGGGTTTTTGGACAGATTCCTTATCTAGACACAGCATTCCGTTTGGAACATTTGGGATGTCTAGAAAAAGGGAAAGTATGGGCATGTTAGCTTAGCGGAACCGCGTTGTGTAGAAGCGGCTAACACCCCTAGTTAGGGAAATTTATTTTGTTTTTGTTTGGGTCTTAAATATCGGACGGTTCTTGACCGAAGAGAAACTTGAGAAGCAGAGAGAAGCACCCCCAGTTTATAAACATTTTTATTGCCAACTTATTCAGCATATACGTCGCTGACCGGGTGTTTTGAAAAGAATCACGTGAACCTTTTATACCAAAACGCAAAAACGTGAAGACAAATTTTGGTGCGTGTATTAATCCGCACAAAGTGACAATCTATAAAAAGAAAGCGGAGGCCTTTAAAGAAGGTCCAATCATATAAATGATGGGGGCCAAGAAGAAGGTCTTATTCCAACCCAGCACCGGAAGAGTGACCCGAGCAACAACGCGCGGAGACAATCACCAACCCCGGAGTGCGAGCGCGCCAAGGCTAGGAGACTCATCTGAAAAAGAGCCGTGGGAGCTCGCACAGAATCAGCCAGGACAGGTAAATACCCTGTCCGAAGAAAACAATTTGGACCAATACACTGAAATGGATGGAGCCGCCGGTGGGGAGAATCTACCCCTAGGACCGCCGAAAGGAAGATCAAGTATGCTTCCCCAATTTCAGAAGCACGAGGAGGACAACTTAGAGGCTGCCGAGCGACGTGAACAAAGATTGATGGAGCTCTTGAGACAGAGCAACGAAATGCAGCGTGGAATGAGTGCCCAGATAGAAGCACTGATGGCACAGATAACAGAATTGCAGTCTCCGATATCCAGGAGACTCGAGCAGAAGGGACTGCCTTCTCCGCCCCGAACTATTCCGAATCCAACAGACAGCTTTTTGAGATACCAAGAGACTCCGCCTCTGGAACCAGTAACGCAGGACATGCTTAGTAGCCAGATGCACCGGTTAAGAACACCCAGGCGGATGGACACCCCGTCCCACAGGCAGTCCAGAACAAACGAGAGGGAGACGAGTCACCAACTGCATCCAGAGTTCGATCGGAGCTCATCATTTTAGGGGCCAAGACCAAAAGACGTCAGATTAGACAGATGGAACCTAAAGTTCGATGGAAGCGGTCGCGGCATGACAGTTGAAAGTTTCCTGTTCCGCGTAGACCGATTGCAAGAATTGTACGACCTCAGTCGCCAACAAGTCTTTCGTGAGTTCCATCTTCTGTTGGCAGGTGCAGCCACGAAATGGTATTGGCAGTTGATGGAGGATAGGGCAGAAGATTACGATTTTGACTACTACTCATTGACCCAAGAAATGAGACGGGCATTTTCCACTACCGGGAGTGACCTTATGAAAGTCAAGGAACTGATGGAAAGGAAGCAAGGGCCACACGAAACCTTTAGCGATTATGTCTCGGATATGCATAACTTGCATTTCAAGCTTAAGCACAAAATCGCTGAAGATGAATTCGTTGAGCTCTTAAAGGACAACATGAACTCCCAGATGGGGGGATTGCTGCTAACATCCCCAAAAACCTCATTAGCGGAGCTCAAAAGAGAAGGTCTCAGAGTGGATCGCTGGTTGAGAAGTACTGGAAGAAACCTGCGCAGCCGAGCTGCAGTCAACGAAATAGAGGAATTCCAGACACTGGAAGACTTGCAGGACGCGGTCACGGTGGAAGAATTCAACCGGCAGCGGAAAGATACGCGAGGGCGTTACGAGGATGGACAAGGATGCCGAGGCCCATTACACGCGCTGGTGTGTTATAAGTGTGGCAAAGGAGCAGACTTATACAGGAAGCATCCTTCGAAGGAAGAATCCTGCCCGATCAAATTCCACGATGCCACCTGCAGGTTCTGCGAGAAAGTCGGGACGGATGCAGATGCTAACCAAGCGGCTTTTGCGCGGAGTCTGTTAGGCAAGACCGGGATAGCCGGGCGGACCAGGACCAACCCTTTCCGGTAAAAACACCGAAGCCCAACCAAATCTCCCCCCATAAGAGCCTAGAACAACGAGAGAGGAAGTACGAACTTGCTCGTGAACGTATCTTCACTGGCTCGGAAGATGCAGACAGCGAGACACGAACAACACGGAAAATACTTAAATTATATGATGCCCGAGCAGACTATCGCCGGCTCAAGCAAAAAGTGGTGGACACGGTGGTGAGCGTGCAAAATGACAACCGTTTCTTTGCCAAAACGAAGGTCGATGGAGAAGAGATACTCGCGTTACTGGACACAGGCGCCAGTGCGAACTGTATTGGCAGAGGAGCACACGCTTTCTTGGAAAACCGGACGCGGCCGATAAGGAAGCTAAGCGAAGAATGCGTACGCACAGCAAGCGGTGGTGAGACCCAAGTAACCGGAGCCATAACGTTACCTGTGGAATGGGAAGGAGAAACCAAGGGCCTAGAGTTTTTGATAGTGCCAGGTCTGACACAACGATTTTATTTCGGAATTAATTTCTGGGATACATTCGGCCTCACCTTCCTCGGTAAAGGTAGACGCGAGGTTGCCGCCGTTGAAACAACACCGGATTTCGACCTTATGACCGGCGACCTAGACATGAACAATACGCTCAAGCCCGAGACCGCCTATACTCCACATCAGCTTACCCCAGAACAACATTGTAAGCTGCAGCAAGTGATAGACACATATCCCTCTTGTCTAAAAAAGGATTAGGAAAGACGAGCTTAGAGCAACATGTAATTGAAGTGACCAACAAGGACTTACCAATCAAGCAGCGACATTACCCGATATCCCCAGCTAAACAGAAGCTGGTGTACGCCGAGCTAGATCGCATGTTAGGTCTAGGCGTGATCGAGGAGAGCAAAAGCAACTGGAGTTCACCAGTAACTCTGGTGCAAAAAGGGCCGAAAAATCGCCTATGCCTCGATGCGCGTAAAGAAAATTCCCGGACAATCAAAGATGCGTATCCACTACCACATATTGAGGGTCTGTTGAGCCGACTACAGGAAACGTATTACATTTCCGCAATTGACTTAAAAGACGCCTTTTGGCAAATACCTCTCGAAACCAAAAGTAGAGAGAAAACCGCGTTTACAGTGCCCGGCAGGCCACTGTATCAGTTTACAGTCATACCGAATGTACCGACTAATGGATAAAGTTATACCAGCGGCGCTACGCGAGAATGTATTTGTGTATCTGGATGACTTACTGGTCTTTTCACCTACATTTGAAGCCCACATGGATATGTTAAGCCAGGTCAGTGCCTGCTTACAGCGGGCAGAGCTAACGATAAATGTAGACAAGAGCAAGTTTTGCTACAGCCAGGCAAGATATTTAGGATATGTAGTTGGGGGAGGATGCATCCGAACGGATGCCCAGCCTAGCTCCGCCAAACAGATGCGGAGGTTCCTGGGAATGACAGGCTGGTACAGGAGGTTCATCCAAAACTACGCCCAGACAGCTGCACCGCTTCACGACTGTTTGAAGAAAGACCGCATAAAGAAATTTGAATTGTCAGAAGAGGCAATCAAGGCGTTTGAACTTTTAAAAACCAGCATGGCAACAGCACCTGTACTCGTCACCCCGGATTTTAAGAAACCATTTACCATCCAATGTGATGCCTCGACCACTGGAGTGGGGGGAGTTTTGTTCCAAACAGATGACGAGGGCGGAGAACATCCAATCGCCTATATGTCAGCCAAATTGAACAAAGCACAGCGAAATTACAGCATAACCGAGTTGGAGTGCTATGCCGCCATCCTCAGCATTACCAAATTCCGTGCCTACGTAGATGGGATGCCCTTCAAAGTGATCACTGACCACGATAGTCTGAAATGGCTGATGAGTCAGAAAGACTTATCAGGCAGGCTTGCGCGATGGAGTTTGAAGCTACAAGCATTTGACTTCACCATAGAACACAGGAAAGGGTCACTAAATGTATTCCCAGATGCTCTCTCACGAGTTCATATGGACGAGCTACAGAAGGCTGGGGCGGAAGAACTGGACATACACATCAACCTCGATTCGACAGCGTTCCAGTCATCGGATTATGTCAATCTAGTGCAGGCGGTGGACGAAAATTTAGGTAAAAGCCCAGACCTTCAAACATCAGAAGGCTATATATATAAACGGATGGAATTCTGCCTAAATGACGTTGTGGATGAAGCCCGAGCATGGAAGCTCTGGGTTCCCTCCGAGCTGCGTCCTGATTTAGTCTGGAGAGCACATCATGCCATAACCGCAGGGCATGGGGGGTTGCACAAATCGCTAGCCAAATTGAGACAGTTTTACCATTGGCCAGGCATGGCTGTAGATGTCCAAAAAGTAGTGAAGGAATGCGAGGTCTGTAAGATCACCAAGACCGCCAACAAAAATGACCGACCACCCATGGGAGAACAGCGGTTTACGGAGCGGGCTGGTCAAAGGTTGTTCATCGATTTTATGGGACCATACCCGAGGACCAAAGCTGGGAATTCGGTGATTTTTGTATGCCTAGACCATTTCTCCAAATTTGTCTGGCTACAGCCGATGAGACATGCAGTAGCTGCAGAAGTCATCAAATTCCTTGAGACCAAAATTGTTCATCAATTTGGAGTCCCCGAGTTTGTGCACTCAGACAACGGCAAACAGTTTGTGTCTCAAATTTTTGGCGAGCTAATGACCCGCTACGGTATTCGACACGTAAGGACTGGACCTTACTCCCCGCAAGCGAACGAGGCTGAGAGGGTAAACCGATCTGTACTTCAAATTTTGCGAGCAACAATTGCCACCGATCAGCGAAATCGGGATACCCAACTAAGTCGAATAGAGTGTGCCCTTAGGAATGGCCTACACGAGTCGATAGGCATGGAACCCTATTACGCAATGTTCGGCACGCGGATGGTTACCCATGGAACAGCTTATCCGATTCTACGAAAACTAGGGGGAATACAGGCAGGAGATCCACAGATAAGTCTCCCAGACAAAATGGAACTTATCCGACAAAAAGTGACCCAAGGATTAAACCGAACTCATGAACGCGCTGAAAAGGCATATAACACCCGTAGCAAGCTCGTAGAGTTTTCCGTAGGACAAGTTGTCTATAGGAAAAACTACAAGCAGAGTAACAAAGCAGACGGATATAATGCCAAGCTTGGCCCGAATCGAATTCGCTGTGTTGTACTCCAGCGTAAGGGCAAAGCGCTATATGAGCTGGGCAATGCAGTGGGGAAAAGTGTCGGGGTATTCCATGCTAAAGACCTGTATGTCGCCTGAACCTCCGAACGTAATCCGACAACTCCAGAAGGCGACAAACTTAGAACTGTGGGATAGCACGAGTTGATAGAAGGTCCCGATCACCTGATGAGGTGAACACGTAATCAGAACTACCCTGATTCTGCTATAAAAGCCACAGCCGGGGACAGAAAATTATCCAGACATTATGAACACGTTCAGCACCTATGAACACGCTATCCAAGCTGCTCACCAGCTTAGGAGGCTTAAGAAGGAATACGAGAGCAGGGCCTCCTATCTGACGGTCCTGACGGAGTGGATGAGTGGGCTACAGAAGCAACTTGCACGGACTCAAAGACAGATAGTCAGGATTCAGGAGAGTCAACAGAGGGTGGGGCGGCACATGAACCGCCTCGCCAGAAAATTGGCAAGAAGAAGCCCGCGCCTAGGAATCCTGGTGCGGGAAGACATTGTACTTATTTTAAGGAAACCTTTAGTTAAGATTGTAACTAATACGTAAATAAATATATAATAAATAAATATAATATAAAATATACTTATTCTTCTTTGGGAAATGGGAAACCTTTTTGTTCAACTTTTCACTTTTCAGCTGAGTAGCCCCAGGTCAAAAACCGTGGTTACGGCACACTCAGCAATTTTATTCTCAGTTTTTAGCCCTTACTCACTTCTGATTTTTTTATATATTTATATATTATTTTTCATTAAAGCTATATAACATATTTTATTATGAGCCATATTTTTATTTACAGGTATAAATATGTATGTATGTATGTTTCCGTGCGAGGCCGGAAAGCTTTTCTTTTTCAGCATATATAATAATAAAATCAACAAGTACAATAAAACACAATAAAGTAATAAGCCCGACTAGCTCATCTGAGACTGGGTTAATGTAGTGGTCGAAGCCACACGTAAATGGGCGCCTAAGAAAAGAATAAAGGAGAAGAAGGAGATCTAAAGAGATGGCCGTACGAAGATTTATTTTGCGAAGTCATTCCATGCGTAGCCGCATCGATCACCCCGGATTAACCCCGGCAAAACAACTGCCATTAGTTGAGGGTAGGGGCCGTAATGACTAACCACACTCCGATTGATAAAGGCAAAACAGCAAAAACAATTCGAACAACTCATGGGTGTCGCGTGGCCAGAACAACGACCACGATCGACCTGCTCGTAACCGTACTCCAGTAAGGTGGCAAAGTGCACCAGCCGGCCATTGACTCCTTAAATAGGGGAAATGGAGAAACAGTACCCCTAGGTGGGAACACCTAGTTAATTTATCCAATATGGGGGGCTAGCGAAAGCTCTAGTCCGGTATAAAAGACCCCAGCCAAATAAAGAAGTCAGACAGAAATTGTTCTGATCTCTCCCTGACGGTGGTCTAGAAGTACAACTCCCATCGACACCGACCACGACTGGAAGAAAGCTGGTGTCCAGAAGAATGTCTTGACGTTTCCCTAGGATCAACCTCACTTAGGAGAAAGTCCCGATAACCGGTCCTGCGATCGACCACAATCTGGAGGAAGTCAACCAGCAAAATCCCAAAGGACGAAACGAACTAGTGAACCAAGTGAATGGCCTAAGGACCCCAAGATGGGTGGCGAAACTTCCAAAGTGGCCGACAGCACCGCCAATGTGATTAATCACGTAGAGATCGTTGACCACAGGGATGATATTCAAGATGTCAACAAGACTTTGAAGCTCATAGCTGGACTACTACTGGTTATAGTGATCCTTAAAGTGGTCAAGATGTACAAGCGCTCTGTTCAGAGACGCCGCGACCAACATCATGCCCTGGAGAAAGTGGTGACCCACATTGGAGCATAAGCCGAGCAGATACAGTGAAGTGAAGCAGCAAAAAGACAACAGAAACAATAAAATAATAATAAATAAATTGCACTCCAATATTATAAACAAAAAGTGAAGTGTAAACAGAATCCCCAATTACAAACGCTGAACGATAAATTGGAGCTGCACCGACCAGCCCCAGCCCGAGCATTGGAACTGACGTGTGCCGCAGTGGAACTCTCTTACGATGCATACATACATACATATCTATACAGCGATAGTGTTATTTTTTTTGTGTAACGTAATTTTTGTGTTTGGTTTTTGTAAACCGTCATCAAGTCTTGCACGTATATATATGTATAAACCAATTCTAAAATCTCCCAAAGCCCAGGATCCGGAGCGTCGAGATCTCATCGCCCAGGATTAAAAGGAGGGTATGTTCGTCGGAACACGGTTCCTTTCTTATAATACATATATATATATATCCGTGCGCCATGATTATATCAGAAGCTTTAGCAAAAACAATAGACACCGATCCACAATTTAACGTAAGAATTTTATACTTGTTATCCAAAGCCAAACTGCCAATAACAGTGAGTGAATTAGAATACTTATATATTGAGACCTTCCGTCTAGATTTTTCACCACTTGTCCACTGCAATAAGACACAAAAAGCTATCATTATCTCTACCGTTCCAACGCTCATTGTTCTCTCCCGTCTGGATAAGAATTTGTTTTTGGGCAGTGTTAATACTTTCCTAGTTAAGATAAAGAATTAATCTGTTAGGAATACATGTAAAAATATATAATATCCGTATCCAATAATTATTTCATATATATAATCATTTAGATATACGTTCCTCTTTTTATACATTTTACCATTTTTATATATAATAATTAAATGTTAATTTTTCAGCGGCGAGTATCTACAAGGCTGATTGTATGACAATTGCAAGAGCCCTCTGAGCGACGTTTGTAGTCGTGAATAGTCAGCATTTTGCTGATGTGTGCACCTTCACAGGGCTGATTGTATGACAATTGCAAGAGCCCTCTGAGCGACGTTTGTAGTCGTGAATAGTCAGCATTTTGCTGATGTGTGCACCTTCACAGGTGGTCAAATCGATACTCTCCGCTAAAACAATAATTGTCAATTAATTTAACCCCCATATGAATTAGTCAATATTATGTTACTCGACACCGGCACACGCCGCCCTAAATATTATTTAATAAATTTGTAATGTGAAAAAGTATTCGAAATCATGGTGTGCTAAAGCTTTATTAAGGGGGGTGTGCTGACGCGAAAAGTGGAGTAGGTCAAGAACAATGACATAACTTTTGACGGACAACCTTGAAATAGGGGATCGTATTGCGCGGCCCGCGACGATCCATTGGCACACGAACGTGTGAAGGGGAGGGAATATGGCCAAAACACAGCCCGATCGTATTGCGATCAAGCTACAGCTAAGCTTGTGGGGCAGTGTGGACTGATGACTGACGAACTTTATGAACTAATATTATTTTCCAGGCACTTTTAATATTTATTCTCGTTATGTTGGAGAGGAGAGAGGCTTACAAAGATCCCACGACCCGAATACGACGTAGCTTATGCCGGCAAATGGTGCCAGAATATCGGACGCCTCTCCCTCGGCCCAAGTCCTTGTCAGGACCCGGGCACTAATATGCCCACGTAACAATCATTAACAGCCAATGTTCTGTGATGATTATTGCAATCAATATATTTTTTAAGCCAATCAGATTGATCAAATTGTAATATTCGATGAATTTTCTTTAAAATCAGTCCATGCCGAAGACATTTCTGTAAATTTCTATAGTGAATTGTATAATTATATTTGTTTGTCAAGTCTGCAATCAATTTTGATTTTTGCATATTTTCATTTTGTTTGTTTTGCGAACAAAATAGTAAATCATTGTGCTGGCTGTGTAAGTTTTCAGTGTATTCCAAATCTACCTCTAAAATCTAACCAATTGATTGATCATCTACGCACGTGTTTAAATCAAAATTTTCAAAATGTCCCTCTTCTGTTTTTTCTAGCCATTTAAAATTTTTATATGGAATAGCTTATGACATAGCATACCCATATAAATTATTAACATCTAAGTATACAATATAATTTGATTCTTTCTCACAGTCGTAATCGTTATTTAGATATTTGTTATTTACAATAGAATGACGTTTACTACAATGAACAAGACCACCTCTAATACCTTTCATTATAAAATTATACATATCAATATCTGTGAGTAGTTTTAATTCAATTTTAGTTGTCTTCAACATAGCATCCCATGATAGACCAGGAGTTGTATAATATTGACAAGGATCTAAATTATATATTTTTTTACATACTTTTCTAAAATTCTCAAAGACATCACATAGCAACAGCACATATACCTTCAAATATAACAATATATAATCTAATAAACTTGTGCACTCGAAGGCATTCCAAACGTTTTGAGCGTGCTGATAACTCTATTCAGAACAGTGTCTATCAGTTAATTGATTATAAACATTTTCGCGCGAAGGTAATTGTGTATCTGACAAGCGTTCAGCTGAATTTAAATAGCTATACGGAAATATGCCTTTACGTAAGCTGTCTAAACTGGAAGACATAAATCTAAATGAATCTAAAAATCGAAGTTCTAACGTTTCATTGGGATTTATATAAATTTTCTTTGAGATCGAAATATAAAACTCTTTGATTAGCGGATTTATAGAAATATCACCAGGAATTTTAATTAATTCTTTCACAAATAAATGAGCATCGTATGCCGAGAGATTATGGAAAAATATTGGGAAAAATTTTGCTAATTTATAGTTTAAATTGCAAATGAGCTACACCTCTATATTTGCCTGTTAAGTGACAATGGTCTAAAACTCTTTTAGATTGATCAGTGAATAAATTACCGCATATACTACAATTTTGTTCTAAGTCAATTATTTTTTGTTGCTCCATTGATAGCGGATACAAGGGTATCGTTACATTTAAGTGATTTTGTTATAACACTAAACAATCGTTATATATGCTCTCAACAAAATGTGCTGCACAATCTTCACCATTATATATTCGATATATATCCAAACTATTGTCAAATGAACACTTTATATAATAACTATATGCATACGGTATATGCTTTTGAATTAAATTTATGTTATCCGAAGTTTTCAGATCCATCCCTTCTAAAATACACTCAAAATCAGCATATGCTACAAAAGGAATATCTAATTGATTTCGTTAGCTTTTAAATCTTAAAATCGACGTATCATTTGAGGGCATCTCAGTTATAATTCTATTACACTCCATAATATGTCGTTCCAGTTTGTCGCTATCGTTGAAATGTTGAAAACAGCCATTGCATAGAAGAATCTTCCTCGTACTTTTCGTTATTTGTTTACAAAGTAATCTAATGGAGAAGCGAAGAAATATATATAATATTTTTTTTTTAATTTTCTAATTTTATACTTATGTACTTGGAAATATTTTTAATCCAAACATAGTGAAGACGTTGCTAGTTTTATTATTAGTTAAATAATATGGACCGATGATTGACTTTTCATTGCTGTCTACACCCTACACAGTTATACTAATTTCAGGATTATTTTCTTCAAATATTTTTATGCTGTCGACCGGTGTGGGGAATTTAAGCCCACTAAAATTTAACGATTTATTATTTATATTTATTATATCCGACATAATGTTGTAAATGCCTTTACGTTTATATTGATTGGGTCGATTCTTATTATCAGGAAGTTTCACAAAAGCCGATATTAATGCCCATTTAAAACAATATTTGTCTCTATTTTGCACGTTGATGCAGGCTTTTCTGTTTAGTATTTCTCTTGGCAAGTCAATGTAATTCGAGCCCTTTATGAGCTGATATTTATTTATATTAACTTCTAAATGAACTATTTCAATTAGGGACCAACCACTGTCACGTTCTTGGAACTCGCTCATTTCACTTTTTATATAGTCATTTAAATTATTGATTATTTCATTTAGATTTTCAGTCTGACTCGTTGTTGAATTTAAGGCTTGCATTTTTGTTTGAAATGACTTTAGATTTATTTCACAATGATCTTCACTCACTTTAATCAAAACATAGTTACAGAATTGTTCAAAATTAAATTTGATATTGACGTGTTTTTTTTTAGCTTCTTGGAGTAAAGTGATCACTTTTTCTTTGATTGATTGTTGAAATAATTTGATATCCAAGCATTCTTTATTGTGATTTGTGATTATATAAGTTTTTTTTGTTTTTAAATATTAATTAAAAAAGTTTATTGATTTTTAGTTTTATTTCTCTTCTTCGTTATAAAAGTTTAGAGTATAATTATCTCCTTCCGATTGATGTTTGATTAGCTTTTAGCCCCCCGTCGCGATGTGCTCCACAGCTTTCGGAGGCAGCGAACTAAACCGTTCCGGTAGGAATACCACAAAGTCTTCGCACGTAAGCATAATTTTTTCCCCGAAGCGTGTCCGTTTTGCTTCGGCGTTCTGTATCGGGATCGGCGTGTTGAACGGCAGAGCTTTAACACTCTTTATTGGGGGTAGAGAGACGGCGCCAAGCTCGTTGCACTGATCTTCAAAGTAAGACATGCTGCTGATGGTGATGATTACGGATTCTTCAAATAGTGCGGAGTGACTTCTTGCTCTGAATTTAAATTCTGCTTTCTGAATTACTCTAGCACTCTACATCTCATATTTATACAAGTTTGCGAGACGAAAAAGTCTGAGAAAGTCTGCGATAAATACTTATATTTAAATAAAATAAATACTCTGAGAATGTTTTCGATAAATACTTATATTTAAATAAGATAAATACTTGTGTTAAGTGATAACAATATATATAACAATGTTTCACGATAACAATATATATATAACCTTCAAACGAGAGTGGGTGGACAATTGGGAGGGGAAGTGGGAGGGGAAGTGGGTGGGGAAGTGGGTGGGGAGGAGTGGGCGCGATCGCAGAGCAGAGTATTCTCAAACGAGAGTGCGAGGACAAGTCGGAGGACAAGTGTGAGGGGAAGTGGGAGGGGAAGTGAGCTCGATCGCAGAGCAGAGCAGAGTATTCCACAACATTCCAGAACACTCCAGAACACTCCAGAACACTCCAGAACATTCCGGGGCAGCAGCAACAGCTACGACTTCCGCTAGCGATAAGCGCCCGCACAACAAAACCAATTCTGATCCAAAACATACAATGAAAATTGATCCAGAACAAACATATCCATCCTACTTAAGTCATCTCAAAAGTAATATTTTGTACTCACACCATTCCTGGAAACAATAAATATGACTGCAAGAAGAAACCAGACTCTATATTATTATATGATAAATCAAGCTCAGCATCATCCCCATACATTAGTACACGAGAGTCCGTTACGATAGCGGGAAGATCATTGGGAAAGAGAGTAAACTGCAAAGGCCTAAATGACTACCCTGAGGCACTACAGACGTCACGAAGATCCACTTGAAAACAGTGTTTTTAAATATTACCTTTTGAGCTCTACTATTCAAATAACTTGAGCTGATCTAATTTGAATAAAAGAAGATAATGGATTGCAAAGTCAGGGACTTTACTAAAGTCGGTATCTATAACGTATGTCTGTAAACAGAGTAGAGAATGGTTTACAGAGTCAGGGGCTTTCTTAAAATCTATATATATAACTTCTGTCTGAAATTTTTTGTTAAATGCATTTACTACAATAGATGTCAATTCGAGCAGGTTAGGGATGGTCGATCTTCGCTTAACAAAACCATGTTTATACGGTGATATCAGCGAGGAGCTCTTATGTTGGAAATGAGAATAAATAATTCGGTTAAAAGCTTAAGAAATTGCAGACCATTAAGAAATACCTCTATAATTCTGGACATTATCCTTCGCAACCTTTTTGAAAAGTGGACTAATAGAAAAATCTTTTGAGATAGTTGGATGAAATAGACAAATCAAAGAGTTTAAGAATCGGTTTACAAATGGTTGGTGAACAAAACTTAAGCGCACTTCCAGGGAGTCCATCTAGCCCAGTAGAACAGGTTGACGTTGTAGTTGCTAAGTCATATTAGAAAGATCTTTCGTTTATTACTGGAGAAAAATGCAATTTGGACTATTTAAGAGATTAGGGTATTTAGAACTTAACCAAGAAGCCAAACTATAAGTAGTTAAGCAATTTCTGATTGTGTAGACCTCTTAATTGAGTTTAAACGAACCGATGAATGCAATTCTGACGACTTTCGCTTAGCATTAACAAAGTTATAAAACTGCTTGGGATCTTTTGAAAATATAACTTTACATCGGTTTAAATACATGGAATAGCAATGACTATTGAAAACATTTAAATCCAATCGAGCCACCACATATCTTGAGAAATCGGATATACTTTTTATAAGTGTTTGTAGGATATGGGAGTTTAGTATTAGTGTATCTACGTTGCAGCGTAAGAGTAACAGCGACATTAACGGTTTAGGCCCTGTACCTTATTTTGAATTGGAATTGCTCTCCTACAGTCCGTTTATTATTTTGTTATCCAATACTATTAATCGAGTACATTAAAGAATATCAGGTCTTTCTTAGAAAGCATGGAGTATGAAAAAGCGACGCTACCAAGGGAGAGTGCAGTAATTTGTAAAGTGAAAAGGTCGTCCAGTGCGTGGTTCCATGGAGAAGTCGGTTTTAAAGACATACAAGAAACAATTCGTTATATCAAGAAACAATATGTTCATTAAAGTTTTAAGTAACATTCTGTAACTATTCCCACAATAAACTAAATTCGTATTATTCCACAAATTTAATGGGGTCTCGTCCGGGATTTAGTTTCAGAAAAGTGAATGTTCGCTAACATACAATAAAACTTGATATAAAAAAAAATTCTTGCCAAATTTTCACGTGTGTGAACAACGGGAAGTCGCACTCGTCGGGAAATTGGCGGACGATAAAGCTTTGCGTGTATTAGTGGACGTTAAATTCTCAATGCCAGATGAACACTAGAGAGAAAGAGACGACTATTACCCACAATCAAAAAGTAAAGCGACAACCACAAAAATTTCGACCAGAAGAGCAAAGTCGCGCCACCAGAGAGAAGCGTCTAGTAGAGGTGCTACTATCAGAGATGCGCTTCATCCCTCCCGCTTACCCTAAACTGAGTAACGGGGATCTGTCGATTGTAGCGTTTCGTCTTGCTTTTATACCGGTACTCGTAGAGTATAAGGGTATACTAGATTCGTCGGAGAGTATGTAACAGGTAGAAGGAAGCGTTTCCGATCCAATAAAGTATGTATATTTATACCCGTTACTCGTAGAGTAAAAGGGTATACTAGATTCGTTGGAAAGTATGTAACAGGCAGAAGGAAGCGTTTCCGACCCCATAAAGTATATATATTCTTGATAAGGATCACTAGCCGAGTCGATCTAGCCATGTCCGTCTGTCCGGATGAACGCTGAGATCTCGGAAACTATGAGAGCTAGGCTATTAAGATTTGGCGTGATTCCTGAGCTTCTTACGCAGCGCAAGTTTGTTTCAGTAGAGTGCCACGCCCACTCTAACGCCCACAAACCGCCCAAAACTGTGACTCCTACAGTTTTGATACTAGAGTAAGAATTTAAACTGAAATGAATTGTTCTCATCAATACCTATCGATTGACATAAAAAAAAGTTTGCCACGCCCACTTTATCGCCCACAAACCGCCCACAAACTTCAAAAAATCGTAAGTATGAACGCGGATATCTCGGAAACTATCAAAGATAGAGAATTGGGATTTCAGATTTAGATTCCGTAGCCTTGTACGCAGCGCAAGTTTGTTATTCGAATATGCCACGCCCACTCTAACGCCCACAAACCACCCAAACCTGTGGCGCCCACAATTTTCATGCTAGATGAAAAAAAATGTTAACTGAAATGTGTTGGTTTCGTCAATACCTATCGATTGATCCAACGATTGCCACGCCCACTCTAACGCCCATAACGCTTAAGTCTGTCTACCGCCGTTAGGTGGCGCACTTCAACCTCGCTTTGCTGCTTGCATATCTTCATTTCCCTTTGGTCCCTTTAGCTGAGTAACGGGTATCTGATAGTCGAGGTACTCGACTATAGCGTTCTTCCTTGTTTTGATTAGAATCACAAGCGGAGTCGATGTAGTCATGTCCGTCTGTCTGTATGAACGTTGAGATCTCAAAAACTATAAGAGCTATAGTGTTGGGACTTGCCTTACAGATTTTGGGCTTCCTGCGCAGAGCATGTTTGTTTCAGCAAGGTGCCAATCCCACTTTAACGCCCACAAACTACTATAACACTAAAACCCCAATAAGACAGCTTGGAGGCTTACCCATTAAATGAGCTTTTTGGTGTAAACAGCTTTTTTGTATAAACACTGTTGACAATTTCTAATAATATTTTTTACTGCTTCAAGCTACGCAATAAGCGCTGTTTTGGAACAAAGTCATAACGCCAATAACGTTTATTTCGCGCACCCTGTACCCGAGGAGAACTATGCAACCAATGAAAGAGAGATGCTTGCTATAGTTTGGGCCCTCCAAAGCCTAAGGCATTACCTCTACGGGTATTCGAAATTGATAATATACACGGAACACCAACCTCTGATTTTTTCAAGTAGCGTAAATAACCACAACGCTAAGCTAAAACACTCGAGAGATCTCATTGGCGAATAATACCACGAGATCAGGTACAAGCCTGGAGTAGCTAACGTAGTAGCGGATGCGTTATCCCGAGCCCCGCTGAAATTAATTCTATCAGTTCCTCAGGATCAGTCCATAGCGACGAAAGCTCGTCACACAATCTCATATTTTCAGTAGAAGCTCCAATCAATGTATTTAAAAACCAGATATAATTACTGACATATGCACAGATTCCTATAGCTTTGAAATACCATTTCAAACGTATCACAGACATATTATTAAACAAAAATCTTATACAGAAGAAAAACTTATAGCAAGTTTAGCTGACAGACTTGACCCTAAATTTATAAACGGAATCTTTACATCCGAAGAAGTAATGGGAAAAATTCAAAACATTTACCCCACCTATTTTAAATCATTTAAAGTAAGGTTCACCCAAAGCGAAATTGACGACGTAACTTCAGAATCTCAACAAAACGAAATAATTACACTCAAACATAAAAGATGCAAAAGAAATAAAATACAAATTTTAAAAAAATTATTTTTTTCCACAAGCAATAAAGAAAATTCAAAGCCTGTCAAACTTGTTAAGAATCAAAATACGATAGTTATGTTAGAAGATGAACTCAAAAAATCAGTGCACACGACTGCTCCGTATCCATCGACAAGTAAGGGACAGTCCACGTAAAATTAGATAGAAGGCTAGGAAGCAAACTTACACCTAGATACAAAGCTGAGAAAGTAGCAGAAAACAAAATGACCACTATTAAAACACAAACAGGAAAAATCATACATAAAAATAATATAAGAACATAATTTTTCAGACCATTTTTTACCAACATGCTTGGGGATAACCATAGTCCTCGACTATAGTGGCTAAGCAAGACGGAACATTTAAAATCATCCACATCTTTAACTTACTTTGCTATGAAGAAACTCTTGCGAAGCTAGAAGAATCATTTCATTCACTCACCTCATCTCATCCATTACACCCCTACCTTTCCTACGAATTAAAACAGATTCATACTGATTTACGCATACTTCAAGCTCAAAAAAGACAAAAAATGGCAATTGAAGCAATAGGTCTCGCATGGAAATGGCTGGCGGGATCACCAGACCACCACGAAATGAAATCTTAAAAAATAAGATAAATGAGCAATTAGAAAACAACAATAAACAGGTAGTAATTAACAGATTAATTAATCAAAAAATTAACCAACTTACTAATGCCACTAATGCAATATTGAAAGTTACCCAGAGTTCGGAAGAAATAGTAAGTCAGAAAGCAAATATTTTAAAGTATAAAATTCAATTAATAAAAGAAGAAATAACCAACATTATATACGCAATTACATGGGCCAAATCGAACACAATAAATTCTTTTGTATTTACAAGCACAGAAACCACAGTAGTCGAAGATATTTTTAAAAAAGAAAACAACTTATTTTTTAACTTAGAGGAATTATTGGAATTTGCTAAAGTTAAATTAGCCACAAATGGGAACGACCTCATTTATATTATTAGCCTCCCAACCATTAAAATGGATAATTGTAGAACTTTAAAAATTAAAGCAATACAAAAAGCCCAAGTAATCAATGATATAAAATTATTTGCAATTAAAAATCCTTGTGCATCCCATAATGATAAGACAATTTGTAATTCAGAAATATTTTTAGACTTAAGCAATGATACTTGCGTAAACGCTCTCCGGAACCTTCGAGAACCAGAATGTAAGATGGTCAACAATCAACACATACCGGACTTCGAAGAAATACTGCCAGGCACCATACTGCTTAACGACTTTAATGGGCCAGTCTCGCTAGACGAAAAACTTCTATAACTGCAAGGTTCCTTCATAATACAATACCGTAATTCAACCGTAACTATTGGCGAAACTTCTTACAAGTCACGGGAAATCGACATGGTCGAACCAGAACCTCCGTTATTCCAACTATTGGGAGAAAAGACGAAGCTAGAGGAAGTACTATCACTACAAATGGTCAAGGAACTCAACATCAACAACACAAAAGCGCTGGAAAAACTAAGAAGCAAGACAACTATAGAATCTACCATTAGTTATGGATCCGCCATCATCCTACTTCTACTAATAATAGGATCGATCACAGAACTCCTACGAAGACACAAGTCAACGGAAAGTACACCGGCTTCCATTCCAGAAACGCAAGAAAAGCCTCCACATTCCGGACCTATACTCTACTACGTTGCGACCGAGGACAGTCGCGTTTAAGGAGGGAACAGTTAACACCCAAAATAATATAAAGATGCAGACATAAGTAGAAGTAAGCATTGATTGCACAACCAATGCCCCCAATAAAGTTCACACGAACTAAGCCACGTGCGCTGAGCTCTCACCTTTTGATTAGCGATCGTGGGAATGCAGAATAGCCAAAGTTGACCGAAGTAGAAGTAAGCATTGATTGCACAATCTATGCCCCCAATACATTTTATACGAGCTAAGCCACGCGCGCTGAGCTTGCACCTTTTAATTAGCGATCGTGGGAATGCAGAATATCCAATTTCCAAAGTTGATCGAAACCAGCCAAGTGCATACAACAATTCCTATAGCTTTGAAATACCATTTCAAACGTATCACAGACATATTATTAAACAAAAATCTTATACAGAAGAAAAACTTATAGCAAGTTTAGCTGACAGACTTGACCCTAAATTTATAAACGGAATCTTTACATCCGAAGAAGTAATGGGAAAAATTCAAAACATTTACCCCACCTATTTTAAATCATTTAAAGTAAGGTTCACCCAAAGCGAAATTGACGACGTAACTTCAGAATCTCAACAAAACGAAATAATTACACTCAAACATAAAAGATGCAAAAGAAATAAAATACAAATTTTAAAAAAATTATTTTTTTCCACAAGCAATAAAGAAAATTCAAAGCCTGTCAAACTTGTTAAGAATCAAAATACGATAGTTATGTTAGAAGATGAACTCAAAAAATCAGTGCACACGACTGCTCCGTATCCATCGACAAGTAAGGGACAGTCCACGTAAAATTAGATAGAAGGCTAGGAAGCAAACTTACACCTAGATACAAAGCTGAGAAAGTAGCAGAAAACAAAATGACCACTATTAAAACACAAACAGGAAAAATCATACATAAAAATAATATAAGAACATAATTTTTCAGACCATTTTTTACCAACATGCTTGGGGATAACCATAGTCCTCGACTATAGTGGCTAAGCAAGACGGAACATTTAAAATCATCCACATCTTTAACTTACTTTGCTATGAAGAAACTCTTGCGAAGCTAGAAGAATCATTTCATTCACTCACCTCATCTCATCCATTACACCCCTACCTTTCCTACGAATTAAAACAGATTCATACTGATTTACGCATACTTCAAGCTCAAAAAAGACAAAAAATGGCAATTGAAGCAATAGGTCTCGCATGGAAATGGCTGGCGGGATCACCAGACCACCACGAAATGAAATCTTAAAAAATAAGATAAATGAGCAATTAGAAAACAACAATAAACAGGTAGTAATTAACAGATTAATTAATCAAAAAATTAACCAACTTACTAATGCCACTAATGCAATATTGAAAGTTACCCAGAGTTCGGAAGAAATAGTAAGTCAGAAAGCAAATATTTTAAAGTATAAAATTCAATTAATAAAAGAAGAAATAACCAACATTATATACGCAATTACATGGGCCAAATCGAACACAATAAATTCTTTTGTATTTACAAGCACAGAAACCACAGTAGTCGAAGATATTTTTAAAAAAGAAAACAACTTATTTTTTAACTTAGAGGAATTATTGGAATTTGCTAAAGTTAAATTAGCCACAAATGGGAACGACCTCATTTATATTATTAGCCTCCCAACCATTAAAATGGATAATTGTAGAACTTTAAAAATTAAAGCAATACAAAAAGCCCAAG
The DNA here is from genome assembly GCF_014743375.2 of Drosophila subpulchrella. NCBI lineage: Eukaryota > Metazoa > Arthropoda > Insecta > Diptera > Drosophilidae > Drosophila > Drosophila subpulchrella. The sequence continues at coordinate 1,730,667 of NW_023665571.1, forward strand.
TAATCAATGATATAAAATTATTTGCAATTAAAAATCCTTGTGCATCCCATAATGATAAGACAATTTGTAATTCAGAAATATTTTTAGACTTAAGCAATGATACTTGCGTAAACGCTCTCCGGAACCTTCGAGAACCAGAATGTAAGATGGTCAACAATCAACACATACCGGACTTCGAAGAAATACTGCCAGGCACCATACTGCTTAACGACTTTAATGGGCCAGTCTCGCTAGACGAAAAACTTCTATAACTGCAAGGTTCCTTCATAATACAATACCGTAATTCAACCGTAACTATTGGCGAAACTTCTTACAAGTCACGGGAAATCGACATGGTCGAACCAGAACCTCCGTTATTCCAACTATTGGGAGAAAAGACGAAGCTAGAGGAAGTACTATCACTACAAATGGTCAAGGAACTCAACATCAACAACACAAAAGCGCTGGAAAAACTAAGAAGCAAGACAACTATAGAATCTACCATTAGTTATGGATCCGCCATCATCCTACTTCTACTAATAATAGGATCGATCACAGAACTCCTACGAAGACAAAAGTCAACGGAAAGTACACCGGCTTCCATTCCAGAAACGCAAGAAAAGCCTCCACATTCCGGACCTATACTCTACTACGTTGCGACCGAGGACAGTCGCGTTTAAGGAGGGAACAGTTAACACCCAAAATAATATAAAGATGCAGACATAAGTAGAAGTAAGCATTGATTGCACAACCAATGCCCCCAATAAAGTTCACACGAACTAAGCCACGTGCGCTGAGCTCTCACCTTTTGATTAGCGATCGTGGGAATGCAGAATAGCCAAAGTTGACCGAAGTAGAAGTAAGCATTGATTGCACAATCTATGCCCCCAATACATTTTATACGAGCTAAGCCACGCGCGCTGAGCTTGCACCTTTTAATTAGCGATCGTGGGAATGCAGAATATCCAATTTCCAAAGTTGATCGAAACCAGCCAAGTGCATACAACAATAACAATAACTTAAATGCATTGGCCAATGACAACTAAATTTGGTCAACAGCGACAGCGATGAAGAGCAGCAGCCAATGACAATGAATAACGCTGGCAGAAACAGCAGCAGCGACAGAGATGGTGGCAGCGATGGATCGACGCGTAGTTATAATAAATAATTGTTTAGCTTAAGGGGGGCACTCTATGAAATGGGTTCAAAAATTCAATTTTTTTTTTATTGCTTTAATCGATAGATATATTATCTGAGAACATAATTGCAAAGTTTCAAAGTCGAATTCCTATTACTTTCGGAGATATAATTTCTAGAATTTGCTCGTGCATAGTCATGCCAGGTGTTCGTTACTACAGCGTCGCGCGTATTCTCAAAACCACGTTTTTAGAGTCCGTCTTCACGATAAAAAAAAAAACCATTGAACCGATTTTCAAAAATGAACACTCATTTTGTAGGATATTGAACAGAGAAGTGCATGAACCACATAAATGCATGAAACAAATTTTTTTTCAATGTTTTTTCAATAAAAACAACAGAGCAAAAATTCACTTTTTTGTTTTTATATGGTTTTGTTGCTAATTTAAAAAAATTTCAATAGATTTTGAGGTTCATGCACTTGAGACAAGCCTGCTGATTAATTTGATATATAATTTGTATGTTTCAGACTTCAACTTGAAACGATATCGTGAGGACGGGGAGACAACTTTTTTAAAACCAGCCGTGGGCGATGTTCAATATGTCCGCCATTTTTAATTTTTTTTACAAACAAAACCTTGTTTTCTTAACTTCAGACTTATGTCTAAAGATATTGTAAACGGGAATATCCTGTGTTTTTTGGTTGATTTACAATAAAAAGAAGAAAACTGACAATCTTTTCTGCCGTTTCATAGAGTGCCCCCCTTAAGTAAAATCAGTTCTTAATCCAACTCAATAAAGAAAAGATTGATTTTTTTATATCAAACTAATAACCAATCTTTTAACTTATAACTAAATTGTGAACCTTAGATGCAAATAGGACCATCTTTTCAAAGTTATTTTCTGTTACCGGTGTTGTTTGGTTAACCATATTCATCTGACTATTAATTAAAATTTCTGGCCTTCCATAAGTAAACTGAAGCCGATCTATAATATATTTTACATTCGCCGGATTAATTAATAGACCCTTAAACAAATGCAAAAGGTTCTCTAAATTTGTATATCCATATGCGCTCAATGATTCCCAAAACATAGTTGAGAATACAGGCCATGATTCTGGATTCCAATTGAATTCTGGTAAATCTATCATTTTTCTTAAATGTATATCTCGGGAGTGCTGTTGTTCAGCCCCGTTACCATTAATGTCTCCAATACCATGCCAATCAACTTCATTTACATTATCAGTCCCGAACATACCGACATTTCTAGTTTAAGGACTATTATTTCCATTAAAAGTCTGCTTTTAAGCATTATTATTTAAAAACAAATCATTAAAGATTAAGAGCAATTTATTAAATTGTGTTGTCGTGCCACCAATCTCACACAAACCGAAACTTTGTGATGGGCGACGTGATCTCCTGTTATCGATAACGGGCTGATACGTTTAAGGTGAACTTTATGAACCAACAACAATACCCTGTTACTCTTCGAGTAAATATAAAAGTATGGATCTTTTCTGCTTCAATAAAAATTGCCAGTTTGGATCGTCACCTAATGATTTTTTATATTTACTACCGGCTCTTCAATTAAGTCATACATCATAAATGTAATGGACTTGTTGGACTTGTGCCTTTTGCGTGGAAATATATATATATGTACGAAACTTTGTGATAAGCTTATGAACACTGTTGCTAAGTTCGATGAGTTCACGATCGAACTTGTTAGTGTAAAAGTATCTTAGCAATTCTTATCCATTTTTGTAACGTGTTCTTAAAATCAACCTGGACCTGACTAAATAATTTTTGAGCACCATTTGTCTGCAATAAAATCAGTTCTACTCATCTTTCCAACAGGGATCTCTTGATTTTTTTGGGTGATTTCAATCACCCAAATATTTCCCGGTCTCCTCCCACTGACTCACTTGTGTCTACACCCTTTTCTGTCCATGACTTTGTTGATGGTCTATTGGACTTGTCATTGCAGCAAGTCAGCTTTATAATTAACAATTTTTATCCCCCTGTATTGTTAACCTCTCTCTATTACTTTCTCCAACTAAAAGTAGATGTTTTCCTAAATGTGACTATAATAACCTAGACTACATGATTTCCCAATATAATTCGACAAACTTTTACAATTGCATGGACATTGAAAAATTCGCCGAACTATTTTATAGCCTCTAAAACTCATTTTTTAATGAATGCATTTCTAATAGACTTCCTTCAAAGAGAAATAAACAGTTTAAAAAAATATATCCGATTTCTCACGATATGTGGTGACTCGATTATTCCATGTATTTAAGCCGATGTAAATTTATATTTTCAAAAGATCCGAAGTAGTTTTATGACTTTGTTAATGCTTAGCGAAAGTCATCGGAATTGCATTCATCGGTTCGTTTAAACTCAATTAAGGGGTCTACGGAATCAGAAATTGCTTAACTACTTATAGTTTGGCTTCTTGGTTAAGTTCTAAATACCCTAATCTCTTAAATAGGCCAAATTGCATTTTTCTCCAGTAATAACCGAAAGTTCTTTCTAATATGACTTAGCAACTAGAACGTCAACCTGTTCTACTGGGCTAAATGGACTCCCTGGGTGTGTGCTTAAGTTTTGTGCCCCAACCATTTGTAAACCGATTCTTAAACTCTTTGATTTGTCTATTTCATCACACTATCTCGAAAGATTCTTCTATTAATCCACTTCTCAAAAAGGGTGCGAAAGATAATGTCCAGAATTATAGAGGTATTTCTTAATGGTCTGCAATTTTTTAAGCTTTTAACCGAATTATTTATTCTCATTTCCAACATAAGAGTTCCCGCCGATATCACCGTATCAACATGGTTTTGTTAAGCGAAGATCGACCATCACTATTGACATATATTGCAGTATATGGATTTTAAGAAAGCCCCTGACTCTGTAAACCATTCCCTGCTTTTTTTACAGACATACGTTATAGATACCGACTTTAGTAAAGTCCCTGACTCTGCAATCCATTATCTTCTTTTATTCAAATTAGATCAGCTCAAGTTATTTGAATAGTAGAGCTCAAAAGGTAATATTTAAAAACACTGTTTTCAAGGGGATCTACGTGACATCTGTAGTGCCTCAGGATAGTCATTTAGGCCTTTGCTGTTTACTCTCTTTATCAATGATCTTCCCTCTATCGTAACAGACTCTCGTATACTAATGTACGGGGATGATGCTGAGCTTGATTTATTATATAATAATATAGAGTCTGGTTTCTTCTTGCAGTCATATTTATTGTTTCCAGGAATGGTGTGAGTACAAAATATTACATTTGAGATGACTTAAATGCAACGTTATGACTTAGGGGTACTTTAACGTTTATGAGTTATTCTCTTCAGAACATACCATTGGACCAGATATATCCAGTTAACGATTTAGGTGTTCTCTTGGACCTAAAACTTAAATTTTACTTCCACATAACGTCTACTGTAAATAAAGCAATGAGTGCTCTTGGGCTTATAAAGCGTTGGTCAAAAGAATTTGATGATCCATATAAAACCAAATTATTATTAGCCTCCCTTGTCCGTCATAATCTGGAATATTGTTCTTCGGATTGGAGTCCACGACATCAATACTCTAGTTAGTCGTTCAGTAATTCTTGGTACTATTGTTATGCATAATCTGATGTCGTCGAACCTTTAATGTTCCTGTTAATTTAACGCGCAGCTACTATCTTAATAACTTGTCACGACGTACATCAAATTTTAGTCTTTCGCGTTCTTTGTAAAAATTATAATTTTCCGAGGGCGGCTAACATTTCTTGAACAGAAAAAGTCCCTGCTTAGCAGACTCTTAAATTTGAAACCTTTATTAATTGAGCAATAACAAAAAATTTGTGAAAGACAGTCAAAAATATGCAAAATTTTATGAAAAGCAATGAAAATCACGTGCATCTGTCTATACATACATATGTACATGTACAATATGTACTTGAGAAGCGACTTTGCAGGGCGGCGTGGAAAAAAAATGAATAGGCATGTAAATTTAAGCGCATTTTAAAATATGTTATGTAAAGTTAGTTAGACAACTTTAAACATAATTGCATTTAAACATAAACATATTTTAAAATGCGCTTAAATTTACATGCCTATTCATTTAATACATACTTATAAATTTTATTTTCACGCTGGCACAGCCTCTACACATACACACGCTTACGTACATACGTGTATGTACATTAGGAAGGTCCAAAAAATGAAAACTAGTTCTCACCAACTTACATGGTATATTAAGGTCTGTAAAAAATTTAATCAAAAATAAAAAAAAATCGTCTTCAAAGTTTGCTTTAAAATTACTCATACGACATGTGTTCCAGCCAGAACTTTTTTCAAAAAAATCGATTTCCCACCCCCAACTTTGTCAACATTCTAATCTCATACTATTTTATACTATGAATATCATGCATTCTCTAACACATGAAATTATAATAGCCACTGTTTTTACAACACAGACAAATTCATGAAATGATATTAGTAAAGCTGTCAAATTTTCAGAATTTGAAATATAGAGTAGAAGGCTGTGAAGTAGGCTGTGCCTCAGCATTTCGTAAATTGGGACTGAATTTATATATTGCGTTTATGCGATGGCCATTTCACGCTTTAATTTCGCGATTTCAGCCGATTCGTGTGTGTATAAACTCCATTTCGTGAATTCGGCAACACACGAAAGTTGACTATGATTTCAGCCTCAAAGCGTGAATTGGTGATGCGCAACCAACTTAACGCTATACAAATCAGGTGGCAACGCCAATGGCCAATGAAGTCTTCACCGAAACAGAGGAGATTGATGAATCCAGTTCTACGGTTGATGCACCTGAACTCCTGGTAGAGGCATCTATGCCTAGGAGCCGCCAAACTTCAAGTAAGCATATTAATTTTCATTAACGGTAACACGATGGTAATTTTTAATGATTTCACTTGATTTTTAGACAAGGCAAACGTCGTGCAGATGGTTCAGAAGATGTCACGCGACAACAAGGAGGCGTTGGTCAGGCTGGAGGTGCAGAACCAGGAGTTCCTTGAGGCTCAACGGGAAATCGACGCCGCCTTTGTGCAGAGCATGCGCGATGTTCTTGCGGAGGATCGGGCCGAGACCCATAGATTCATGCGAGAATTCTTCAACTCCAATTAAAGCTGAAATATGTCGAAACAAAACTAATTGTGCAATTTTTATTTATTTTGAACTGCTTCGCAAAGGAAAGTTAGAAACAATGTATTCCTTAAGGTGTTCCCTAAGGTCAGATGGATCGCACTCAGGAGATTCTAATACTTGGTTACAATGCCAGTCTGGTGGTTGCTGGTTACTTTCATACTCGTTGATTATCATAAGCTTCTCTTTTCTTATTTCCACGAAGTTATGAAGTATCGCGCAAGCCAGGCACCTCCAGCGTCCTTTTAATCGACCAAAGGCATTCTTCACTACAATTCTGCCCGAGCTAAGGTAGCAGTTGAACGACTCTTCCTGTGAAGTTAGGTGTCCAGTATATGGTTTTAGAAGCCACAGTAGCAATGCGTAGGCAGGATCTCCCACAATAATAAAGGGAATCTCTTTGTTGCCCAACAGTTTTGCAAATTCCGGAATAATTCGGCTATGGTTCTTGAAAATTCCAGATTCTTTAAAGACCGTCGCGTCGTGGACACTTCCTGGAAATTTCATGCTGACGTCTCTAAATATTATTATTTATTTATTATTTAAATAATATTTGGAAAAACAACCAATATACTTACAAGTAATTGTTGTCAACTACAGCTTGCATGACCATCGATGTCCATCCCTTTCGATTGACGAAATCCACGTAGCCAATCTTTGGGGCTTTAACATGAATGTGTGTTCCTAAATATATAATATATAATATAATTATAATAATTATAATTTTATAATTTGTAATTAATATTCTAAAAAGCATTTTACCGTCAATAGCTCAAATCACGTTAGGAATGTGACACATTTTTTGAAATGCACCTGCATTTTGAATGCATTCATCCAGTTTTGGGAAAGTACTTGTGCACAGTACTTTTTTTGTACTCCAAATACATCACCAATCACTCGATTCTCGGCACAGGTCGCCAGTATATATACGCAGATCGCCACTTGTTTCTCCAAGGGAACTGGAACGGTTAGAAACATGCTCTGCACCGGTAAGTGGAGACGTAGCAATTCGCACAGTTCGAAAAATGAACTCTTTGACATCCTTAAGTTATTAAAAACATATTTTAATTTTTTGGCTCTTGCATAAGTGACCAAAATGCATTGCTTATTGGCCTGCTCCTGAATCTTCGCACTCTAGGTGTCCTCAGGCTGAGAGTCCCGGTTGCAGTCGGGTAAACCTGCATCAGCATCCTGTGACTCCTGGCCACCAAAAACCGCCTCGCTTTTAATAATGCCATCGATCTTCTGTGCCTCCACTCAGCGACTTTGGAAATTAATTTTCCGGTTCTTATTTGCCGAGAGTAAATTAAGAATTTAACTTTATCCATCGCGTTTTTTGGTTTGTTTACTTTTTGTGAAAGTGCGACCAGACTAAAATACCTAATTTTTCACGTCTGGCATCTCTACTGAAATCAAATCACGAAATGATATGTCTCGCATAAACAGGGGTTATTTCTATATCGCGCTTTCAAGAAATCGTGATTCCCATAGCATAAACATATACTGTGTTTATGCTATGCCTATTTCATGAAATCAATTCATGAAATGAGCACATTCGTGTGTGCATAAACACCGTTTCATGAATTCGATAACACACGAAAGTTGACTATGAATTCAGTCCCAATGCATGAAAAGTCTAGGCACAGCCTACTTCACAGCCTACTACTCTATAGAGCTCTATATCAAATTCAAACAATTTGACAACTTAACTAATACCATTTCATGAATTTGTCTGTGTTGTATAAACAGGGGCTATTATAATTTCGTGAGTTGGAGAAAGCATGAAATTCATAGCATAAACATAGTAATAGTAATAGTCAACTTTCGTGTGTTATCGAATTCATGAGACGGTGTTTATACACACACGAATTTGCTCATTTCATGAATTGATTTCATGAAATAGACATAGCATAAACACAGTATATGTCAATATTAGTAAAAAATGGACAATACCGAAATGTTTTTGATTGGACATCTAAAACACAGTATATGTCAATATTAGTAAAAAATGGACAATACCGAAATGTTTTTGATTGGACATCTAAAATCCGAATTTGACACAACGGATTTACAATCTAAGAGATCCGTATTATCTAGTGTCCTCTATAGGACTAGATTTTCCGGAAAAACTTTGTAACAAAGCGCCAAAGATGTAACACAAATGCTAGTTACCATTTGAAGTCAAAGGGGTATTCCAGTCCGGCCTCACCATCATATTATTAAATCCACATCGCGGCTTCACAAAGATTATTTTAGCCTAAAAAAATGTTAATAAAAAGGAGAGCCTTCTTTGGCCTTCCTCATTTGGGTATATAAGTGTTTACAGAAGGTCCATTTATGAAACGGTTTTTTTCAATAATAAATACAACTATTTGCGAAATGTTTTAAATGACTTATTATGCAACTCGAGGATTACCCCATGAGGATTACTCCCATATGAAAATAATATATTTGATCAAGGGCAACAGTGCGTATGAGTTATCAACTTTGAAACCAATTCGCAGACCCTAAATCGCGTTTTTTCAAAAAATTTCTTTTGGTATACATTAAATACATCAAAGCGCACCGTTTAAGCGGGTGAGAGAAGGACCTTAAAAATGTCCATAGAAATGTGGACCGCCCTAATGTACATACTTAGTTGCACGTGCTTTTGTTGTCGTAGGGCAGTTATATAAAAAAAGCCACTAAGAAAATCGCACACGATTTTAGTTTTTTTTACTTATTATGTTACTATGTTATTATATATGATGTTTACTCACCTTTTCGTTGTTCTGCGCACTTAGGAAAACACTGACAATGTACGTCTGACCGGCTTCACGATAAAGCTCAAGTGTCAAAAAATCCAGTAAACGTATGTAAGTGCAAGCGAGACAACATGATCGAAGTAGGCCAATTCGAGTTTCGAATATAAGTTAACACGATCACCCAGCAACAAGAAAGTTCCCAGGCTAATCCCGCATAACGAGACGGGAATAATGCAAGGCCAGCGACACCTGCGGACATTGCACAACGACGGTGCTACGGTCAGCACAATCAGCGGGCAATGCACTGCGACGGAAGCAGCGGTTGCCCAACTCAATGCACGAGTCGCCGGGTCAGCAGTTTCAGAGCATAGGGCTAGCTTACATTTTAAGAATCTATGTACTTATGAGTTAGTTGAATTTTGGAAATAAATCGTGACGGTCATCGCCGCGCGAAACCAAACTCGTCTCGAATAATTAATTGGCACCCAACGCGTTCGTAAGACCCTCGATCCGTCGTTTAGCTAAACAATTTTAAAACGCGTTCGTAAGACCCTCGAACGGTTAAAAAATAAAATTTGTTATAAATAAATAAAAACAGTACCAACGAACCCTGAACAAACAGCAGCAGCAGCATTAATAACATAACATAAATAAATACGCCAGGAAGAAGGAAGAAGGAAGAAGGAAGCTACAACAAGAAGCACCAGCAGCAGCATTAATAACATAACACAATTAAATACGCCAGGAAGAAGGAAGATACAACAAGAAGTACCAGGAGCAGCAACATTTAATTAAAAAAAAAAAATTTTTTAAGACCATGTAAGTAGAGTGTTCATTGATACTTTTCCCCCTTATCTGGCCAAAATAAAAAGCGATTCAAAAATTTAAGAATAAATCAAAAATTTTCATAAATTATTCCAAGAGTCTCTGACAAAAAATAGGCGCAAATTTAGACAAATTTTCGAAAAATTTTCGAGAAAAAATTAAAATACAAAAGGAACAAGAAGTCTTTGTTCTTTGTGTTAAAACATATGAGTGATAGTGAAATAGAAGATTTGCTAAAGGAATTTCGAAAACTCAGAAGCGCGGAAGATTGTCTGGAAAAACCAAAAAATTCAAATATGGCAATGACTAACGAGCAGTTAAAAGCCATTGTAGAAAGCGCAGTTGCAAGCGCCCTCGCCTTGCAGGAAAGAAGTTTTGATCAAAAGTTACTAGAGGTTCAGAAGCACTTAGGTGGTGTAAATATTAGCACACCAGAAGTAGAAACATATAGGGATGCTGAGATCAGAATAAGTGTTTCGTGTAGTGAGACCTTAGATATTATGAAGTCCCTGCCGGACTTTGAGGGTAAAAATGAGACGTACGTCTCATGGAGAAAAGCTGCGCACACAGCATATAAAGTGTACGAAAAATACGACGGTAGTTCCAAGCACTACCAGGCATTAGGGATATTAAGAAATAAAATAAAAGGTTCAGCCGATATGGTTCTTTCGTCTTTCGACACACCTCTTAACTTTAAAGCCATAATAAACCGACTAGATTTTACTATACTTAGTAGAACAGGAGATGTCAACGCTTCGCCAAGGAAACATGACTCTCTTGCAATACTACGACGAAGTGGAGAAAAAGCTGACTCTGTTAATAAACAAGACAATTATGACCTACGACAATACCGTAGCAGCGTCAATGAATGAAAAATATATAGCAGATGCGCTTCGCGTATTTATTTCGGGAACAAAAAAATCCCTAAGCGATGTTCTTTTTTCGGCTAGACCATCCGATCTTCCATCCGCTCTAGCCTTAGCACAAGAGGTAGAGGCTAATCACGAGCGATATATGTTCGCAAGTAGTTTTGCCCGTAGCACGGAGGAAAAACTTCAAAGGTCCGAACAGAGACAACAGGACAGAGAAAGAAATACAATAACAGACTCTAGATCTAACCTGGAGGGTAAAAACCCCCATTTTAATAAAAAACCAAGACAGCCACTCAGACAGGATCCAGTCCAGCCAATGGACGTCGATAGTTCATCTCGTTTTAGACAACCAACTCAAAATCAACAAAGTAGTCTGTTTCATAGACAAACCCAAAACAATCAGTGGCAGACCAATCAACAAAATAATCAACCCAACGCTTATAGTAACCATGGACTGGCGCATAAAAGACCCAATAATAGTAGCGCAAGGTTCACGGGACCGAAACATCAAAGAATAAACCATTTGGCGTTAAACAATGACCAACCTATCGAAAACAATGACGAATACCCTACAGTAGCCGAAGAGGAAGTAGAAGACATAGATGATGACCTCGTAGATTATGACGAAATAAATTTTTTAGGCATGACTCCCTGCTCCCGTTCATAGAAAGGGATATCGCAGGGAGAAAAATCAAACTTTAGATAGACACGGGGACTTCCAAAAATTATTATTAATTATTAAACCTATGAAAGAATTAAAAAACGTTATTTTCGTAAATAAGCCATTTTCTGTAAAATCAATCCATGGGTACAACACTGTAAACAAAAAATGCATCTTAAACCTATTTAACACAACTACAACATTCTTCTTATTACCGAACTTAACAACGTTTGACGGAATAATTGGACTGGACTTGTTAAAAAAAACCAACGTCGTACTTGACCTAAAATTCAGAAAGTTAATAACTAACAGCAATTCGGAAGAAATTAAGTTTTTGAAATGTGAAAATGTTAATTTTACAAAAGTTGATGACATCGAGGTACCCCACGAAATTATGGAAAAATTCCAGTCAATGTTAGAAAACCGCACGGGTGTATTTGCAGAACCGAATGAGGCGCTGCCTTACAACACTAATATCATCGGTACTATCCGGACGGAGAATGAAGAGCCAATATATTCAAAATTGTACCCATACCCGATGGGTGTGTCCGACTTTGTAAATACAGAAACACAGGCTATGTTACGGGACGGCATAATTCGACCATCTCGGTCTCCATACAACAACCCGGTTTGGGTTGTAGATAAGAAAGGGACTGATGAACAGGGAAACACAAAAAAACGCCTTGTAATAGACTTTAGAAAACTTAATTTAAAGACAGTAGACGACAAATATCCTATTCCGAATGTAGTTTTCATCTTGGCCAATTTGGGCAAGGCAAAGTACTTTACCACTTTGGATTTGAAGTCTGGTTTTCACCAGATATTACTCGCCGAAAGTGACAGGGAGAAAACGGCCTTCTCAGTAGGAAATGCGAAATACGAATTCTGTAGACTTCCCTTTGGATTGAAGAATGCACCCAGCATTTTTCAGAGAGCCATCGACGATGTGCTCAGAGAACAAATAGGGAAATCTTGCTATGTCTACGTCGATGACGTAATTATTTTTTCAGAAAATATGCATGAACATGTTAAACACATAGCATGGGTCTTGGACAAGCTATATGAGGCCAATATGAGGGTTGCGCGTGAGAAATCAAATTTTTTTAAAGAAAGCGTAGAGTATTTAGGTTTCGTAGTTTCACGAGGAGGTATAAGAACATGCCCAAACAAAGTAGATGCAATTCGTAACTACGAGCAACCAACCACACTATTCAATGTCAGGTCATTCCTTGGATTAGCAAGTTACTATAGGTGTTTTATTAAAGACTTCGCGTCTATTGCAAAACCTATAAGTGACATCCTAAAAGGTGATAACGGCAAAGTGGGTGCTGGACAATCAAAGAAAATACCAATTAACTTTGATGAGAATCAGCGCCAGGCTTTCGAGAAGCTTAAGAATGTTCTCGCATCTGAAAATGTAATGTTATTATACCCAAATTACAAAAGAGCGTTCGACCTAACGACAGATGCTTCGTCTTTCGGTTTGGGAGCAGTCCTATCACAGGACGGAAAACCCATAACCATGATATCACGAACTTTAAAAGACAGGGAACTAAACTTTGCAACGAATGAAAGGGAGTTACTAGCAATTGTATGGGCCCTAAAGAGCCTCAGGAACTACCTATATGGCGTGAAAAATTTGAACATTTTTACTGACCATCAACCACTCACTTTTGCCGTCTCAGATCGCAATCCAAACGCCAAAATTAAGCGGTGGAAAGCTTTTATTGACGAGCATAACGCCCAAATTTTTTACAAGCCAGGAAAAGAGAATTACGTCGCTGACGCGCTGTCCCGACAGCACATCCACTCACTGGAAGAGGATGCGCAGTCAGATATTGCCACAATACATAGCGAGTTATTACTCACCTACACTATCGAAAAAACAGACAAGCCGGTCAACTGCTTTCGGAACCAAATAATAATAGAGGAAAGCGGAACTGCTTCAGTTAGAACGGTCATTATGTTCGGTGAAAAGACTCGACATCTCTTGTATTTCTCGGATAGAGAAACACTTATACAGAGAGTATGCGATGTGGTCAAGAAAGACGTAGTCAATGCAATTTTATGCGAACTTCCAGTACTGGCATTTATTCAGCATAAATTAATAGAAACATTCCCGACAACCATATTCCGTTACACGAACCGCATGGTGACTGACATCTTAGACAAAAATGAACAAAAAGAAATTACGGTGTCAGAACATAACAGGGCTCATAGAGCCGCTCAGGAAAACGTGAAGCAGATTATGCAAGATTATTTTTTCCCCAAAATGACTCATATGGCAAATGAGGTCGTCGTTAATTGTAAAACCTGCCAAAAGGCAAAATATGATCGACATCCTCAGAAACAGATTCTCGGAGAAACACCGATTCCCTCATATACTGGCGAATTACTACATATTGACATATTTTCTACAGATAAAAAATACTTTCTTACTTGTGTAGACAAATTATCAAAATTTTCATTTGTTCAACCAATCGCTTCCAGAACCATTGCAGACGTACAAACCGCGATTTTACAGCTTATTAATTTCTATCGACGAACAAAAACCATATATTGCGACAATGAGCCTTCTATTAAATCCGAAACAATTAGGACCCTTCTAAGTAACCAGTTTGACATACAAATTGTTAATGCACCGCCACATCATAGTACGTCAAACGGACAAGTGGAAAGATTCCACAGTACACTGGCAGAAATTGCACGGTGCTTAAAAATCGAAAGAGGAATTAAAGACACGGTTGAACTAATACTTCTCGCGACTATAGAATATAATAAAACCATTCACTCAGTAACAAATAAACGACCCATCGACGTAATACACTCGTCGACCATAGAGCTAAACACAGAAATTAGGGATAAAGTTTTAAATGCACAAAATATTCAACTGGAAAGATTAAATAAAACAAGACAAGACAGAAATTTTCAGGTAGGAGACAGGGTCCTTGTAAAATCAAACAAGAGATTGGGAAACAAACTCTCAAATTTGTATTCTGAAGAAATTATAGAAGCAGACTTGGGGACCACAGTCTTAATAAAAGGGAGGGTGGTCCATAAGGATAACTTGAGGTAAATTAAATAAATCTTATTTTCCTTTTTTCTCCAACACACTAGGTTTTGGACAATAATACTTCTCGCCGTATCCATAACAGCAAAAATGACCGACTACACGACTTCAAATTACATACCAATCATGGACGGGGATGTAACTATTTGGAAAGACTTCCAATACCTTAAGCACTCAAGTAACCTAACCCTGTTCTCGGAATTAGTAAAGGAAACAGAAGAAATGAGAAACCATTTCCCTCAGTCACATATGAGACAAATATTAGATTCAGATTTACGACACATTAGGACTCTCATAGGTACAGTAAATATTCATCATAGACACGCAAGAAGCATTAATTTATTAGGTACTGCATTAAAAATTGTAGCCGGTACTCCAGATTTCGATGACTTCGAGAACATAAAATTTACACAGAAAGAACTCATAGAATCAGAAAACAGGCAAATAAATATTAACACAAAGACCCAAGAACAAATAAACAGCATAACAAACGCGGTAAACATTTTGGTAAAAAATGCAAAAACAAAACAGATAAATACAGAAAATTTATATGAAAATTTGCTATCAAGAAATAGAATAATTATTTCCGAACTCGAAGCTTTGATGCTGTCAGTTACACTTGCGAAAATTGGAATAATTAACACCGCGATTTTAGACTCAAACGATTTACAAAATTTAATCAATGAACATTCTACAAATATTACTATTACTGACCTAATGGAAGTCGCTCAAATAAAAGTCCTATTAGATAATAATTTTTTACACTTTATATTAAAATACCCTAAGCCTTACATAGCATGTAAAAAAATAATCTTGCACCCCGTTGAACACAACGGCACTATTCTTAATTTTGCTGAAGGCGATACTATAGCTGACTGCGGTAACAAAATTATGCCGATTGGAAACTGCACCGCTGCCCTTACAACAACGTTCTGCAGAGAAATGCCCTACACAACATGCGCACAACAACTCCACTCAGGGGGCAACGCACACTGTTCGACTCGCACGAGCCACCTCGAGCCGCTAACAATCATCGATGACGGCGTTATTATTCTCAACGACGGAACAGCTACGATCAACGGACAACTTGTAACTGGAACATTTCTCGTTACATTCGACGAAGAAGCAAAAGTAAACAACACCATTTACCGCAACGTAAAGAACTACGTAAAGAAATACCCAGCGCCAGCCGCATCAACGGTCATTAACATTACGGGCCACCAAGAATTATTGAGCTTACCATACTTGCAAAAATTAAATATGGAAAACTTACGATACATTGGTGAAATGAAAAGGGGGCTGGTAAAAAAGCCGATAGTATCTGGCCTGGGTGCGATCGCCTTTTTGGCCATATGCTTTACTATTTCCAAGCTCTATCAGAGACGCCAGCGGGTCCGTCGCCAGCATGACCTTCAAGTTATTATTGACGGTTTCAAAAAGTCCGAGGACGTCCTTCATCTAAGTGGGGGAGGAGTTAACACGATCACCCAGCAACAAGAAAGTTCCCAGGCTAATCCCGCATAACGAGACGGGAATAATGCAAGGCCAGCGACACCTGCGGACATTGCACAACGACGGTGCTACGGTCAGCACAATCAGCGGGCAATGCACTGCGACGGAAGCAGCGGTTGCCCAACTCAATGCACGAGTCGCCGGGTCAGCAGTTTCAGAGCATAGGGCTAGCTTACATTTTAAGAATCTATGTACTTATGATTTAGTTGAATTTTGGAAATAAATCGTGACGGTCATCGCCGCGCGAAACCAAACTCGTCTCGAATAATTAATTTATATCCATTTCGCTTCCACTCACGTGAATGATGTCGCCATAATGCTATATCCTCTCTTTTTCGATGTCAAAGAATTTCCGAAAAGAGAGAAATCGACTACTTGATATTGTTTGGTATCAATTTGACATTATTTAATGGTAAAAATGATATGTGTCTAAAAAACACAAATTTATCATGCGCATATCAAATTGATCCTGGCTCGTTTTTTTTCTGTGTACCGAGAGAGCCCTTTTGAAAGTAGGTATTGAATATTTTGGTCCAATAGAAGTTACACAGAATAGAAGTCATGTAAGGCGTTACGGTGTTATTTTCACATGCATGGCAACACGTGCAGTTCATCTTGAGATTGCTGAAGACCTGTCCTGCAATGCGTTCATGCATGTATTCAGACAATTTAGTTGTAGGCGAGGACTTCCGACAGAATTATGTTCAGACAACGGAACCAATTTCAGGCGCGCTGACAAGGACATAAGAGAAATCATAAAAGAGTGGTTCAGTGACAAGTTTACTCAGTTTTTAACCACGAAAGGTTGCACTTGGTACTTTAACCCACCCTTGTCCCCTCACATGGTAGAAGCCTGGGTGAGGCACATACAGTTAGTCAAGAAATTTTTGGGAATTCTACTAAAAGAGAGATGTCCTTGAGAGTACACTTTAAAAACTTTGTTTTGTGAGATCGAGTGTATGATTAACAGTAGACTACTTTTGATTGTTCCTACAGACTCCGTGTAGGAACCATTAACGCCAAATGACTTGTTAATTGGTACCAACTATCGCGAATCCTTTTACAATGACACCACTGATGGTAATTTGAGACTTCTAAATATGTGGAAATCGTCACAAAGACTTGCAGACATTTTTTGGTTGAAATGGAAAACGAGCATAGGCAATTTCTAATATGTAGTCGTAAATGGACCAAAGACAGTAATGTGTTGAAGGGAGGTGATGTAGTTTTCTTAATGGAGTCCGACCTTCCCAGAAATGTTTGTCCAAAAGGCATTATTGTCAAAACGTATCCATCAAATGGTGGGCGTGTGCGAATTGTTGATGTAAAAGTTAAGGACCTTATTTTTAAGAGACCTGCTGTAGAAATAATCAAACTAGATGTAAGAACATATATATTGTAAACTCTAAGTATTGCCGTCGTCTACATCTAATTTTCCACGACTCCCATACTTGGGAGGAGGATGTTGATTCAGTACATTAATTTGTATTGTTACCGAACTTATTATATGTTATTAAGAAAAAAAATACTAAAATGTTATAAAAATCTCAAGTGTACCACCGATTGAAAGCTGGGCTCTCTCGTCTGTAAAAGAGGCGCGACAGCCCGCGAGAGAGAGATCGATTTCTCTGTGGCAGGAGAGACTCCAATTGGAATGGGACGCGAAAACTCAGGAAAGCTGAGAGAGAGAGGAGGGAACTGGACACGTAAGCTGCGTGGTTACATGTATAGTTGTTAGTAGATGTAGGTTAATAAAGTACAAGGTAAAACAAAAAAAACACGAATAGAGCTTCTAAAGAAGTTTTGAAGGAATTCAATCAGTTCAGCGATTGCATTGATCTTTACTAGGAAGTGGAAGGTTATGTCGACCCGGAGATCGACAGTGCGGTCTACGAAGCAAAATACCTAAGGGCAAGCGCTATTCTCAAGGAAAGAAGTAATGATCTACAACCGGCGACATCTATGAGCAGTGCTAGTGGCAGCGACAGGCTTCATTCAAACAACGATGCAATCTTGAACTTGCTGCAACAAAACCAACAACTCTTTGAGCTACTTGCTGTAAGTCAGAGCACACCAAACATGCCTGATCATGTTGGTGGTGACGTCACATTAGCGAGTTCTTAGAACTCGGTACTCACGGCGAATTCAAATCTGAGCGAATTGCCGAAAATTCAAATCAAACGGTTCTCTGGCAACTGCACAGAGTGGCCATCATTTCAATACGTATATGAAAGCACAATTCATAACAAACAGCATTTGTCCAACACCCAGAAGTTCCATCACGTGAAAACACTTCTTGTTGATGAGGCTGCCAACTTGGTTCGACACTTGGCAATTACAGACACGGCTTACAACACTGCATGGGAACGTCTTTAGGAAAGATACAATCGTCCGCGGCACATTGTAAACTCGTTTTTGGAGAAGTTTACGAACCTGCCAACAACTAGAAAGATCGATTCAACAGTTCTACGGAAGGATTCGGACGGAGCAAACGAAATTGTTCGTGGATTGGATGCGTTGAATCAGACGGACGCGATTGTTGGATCATATATGTAGCCCTAGAGAAACTTGACACTGACACACGGCGCAGGTGGATTGAGCGCAGCATGGAGACAGATTCACCCACTCTGGAGGAATTCTTCAAGTTCTCGATTCTCACTGCGAAGAACTGGAGCTGAGCAAAAGGGACCTTGCGACTAGAAGCAAGACAACAACACATCCTGAAAAGCCAAAAAGGATCACACAATCGATGGTTGCGGTTGAAAGTAGTAGCTGCACCAAATGTAGTTCTGTAGAACACACTTTATAAGGCTGTCAGCAGTTTCTGGATATGTCTGGAGGGCAGAGGCGAACATTTTTGAAGAAGAAATCACTATGCTACAACTGCTTGCGACCTGGTCATGGGGTCAACAGGTGCAAGTCAAAGGAAATCATCAATCCGAATCATCAACAGAATCCACAGGCTAGTGGGAAACTTGCCCAGATAGCGATGGGAAAACTTAAGCGCGTCTAACGTCAACTCAGTTGATGACACTCAGTCATTTGGCCCAAGGAGCTGGCACCCAAAAGGTTGTATGTGCACAAAGCACTGCAAAATCTACACATCTAACAGAATTTAATCGAAGCATATTACCAACTGCTATGGTCTATGTTAACAACGCAAAAGGTGACCATGTTACATGCCGTCTTCTATTGGACACAGGATCAGAGTTTTTTTTATGTATCTGAGCGTTGCATCCAAGCTCTCGGTTTCTATGGAAATCTCTTCGGTAAAGCGACACGACAAGGGGATGCAGCACGCTGCAAATTGGTTGTCTATGCCCACGTGCTAGGGAGAATCACCGCATCTCTGAAACGCCAAAATATCGACCCTCGAGGTATTTAAGGATCTGCAGCTGGCGTATATACACTTCAACGCAAACACACCAGTTGATATACTATTGGGAAGGGAACACGTATGGTCAGTGTTTACAGGACGAAAGATGTACGACAACAAGGGTAATCTTTTCGCTATTTCTTCGGTATTCGGATGGGTTATAACTTCACTCATAACGTCGAACGCAAGCAACTCTATTGCACTAATCACAACAATGGATATCGACTACACGCTTCAGAAGTTTTGGGATCTGGAGAATGTTCAAAGCAACACAAAAATGGAACCGGAAGACGAACAGGTCGAGAAGCACTTTCTCGTCGCCCACAGTCGCGATGAAAACGGGAAGTATGTCATTGAACTTCCATTCAACACGGAAAGTCCTGATTTCGGAGAAACTCTACGTGGAGCTCTTTAACGTTTCAATTCGTTTCAGATCTAGACACTCTACAAAAATTCCAACTACCACTCTTCGCTGCCAACGACGCAGACAATATCGAGCTCTACGGATTTTCCGATGCTTCAACCGAAGCGTATGCTGCTGTGGTGTACAGCAGAGTTACAAATGACGATGGATCCATCTCGGTGTCTCTTGTGGCTGCGAAAACAAGGGTGGCTCCACTGAAACAACAATCGTTACCACGCCTGGAACTTTGAGCAGCACTTTTTCTAAGCCAACTTATTCGTTCGATCTCTTCTGGATTACGCAACAAGAACATAACTGTTTTTGCCTGGTCCGACTCATCAATAGTGATCTCCTGGTTATCCTATGCACTAGCCCAACTAAAGACTTTTGTTGGAAACAGAACCTCGGAAATCCTCGACACTATTCCTAGGAAGGCCTGGCGGCACTTAGACCCCAAATCAAACCCAGCTGACTGTGCTTACAGGGGTCTGAGGGCCGCTGACCATTTGTGGTGGAATGGACCTTTGTGGCTATGGGACAAGGATAAATGCCTGGTAAAGTTGAACGATTCTCGATTTGGTTAATCTCTTTCAGACAAACGCGTTCAAGGAGAAGTCAAGTCCAATTGTTTGGCTACAGTGGCTGTTGCAACTCAGGTTTATCCACTCGATGAGCTGATCGCACGAGTTTCTTCTTGGCTCATCTCGTTCGCATTGTCGCCTATGTGAAGTGATTCATTCAACGGATACAAAATCCATCCGGCGATAAGGCCTCCAGAGCTATTACCATAGGAGATATTAAGGCAGCAAGGATAACTTGTATAAAACATGTGCAACGCTGGACTATTAACGAGGACTATTAATTGCTCCTTGCCAAGAAACCCCTAAGGTACCAATCGCAGCTGGTCAATGCATCAATGATAGACGAAAATGATTTGCTGAGGGTAGGCGAACGACTGCACCAATCGCAATTGTCACGAGAGGCAAAACACCCAGTTTTGCTACCAAAATCGCACCGAATCTCAAAGCTGATCCTGGAACACGAGCACCGGGTAAGTCTTCACCCTGGCGTTTCCTCCCTGTTTGTAGTTGTTCGGCGGAGATTCTGTATATTTGGAGCACGTAATATCATTCGCAGAATAGCACACGACCGCCCAACAAAAAATGGCTGATTTACCCAGCGTGCGTGTCACTCAAGCCATTCCATTTGTCAATACTGTTTGCGACTATGCAGATTCCAAACGATGCCAAAGTTCGGAGGCCACGTATCAGCAAACGTGCACCTTGCTTGCTGAAATCAGCGCAGTGATAAATTCACACCCGTTACGCTACACATCGGATACCGACAACAACTACTTATCACCCGCCCACTTTTTAACTGGGCGACTGTTAACCACCGTGCCAGATCCTAACTTCAGCCACATCACTGTGGGCCGATTAGGATATTGGCAAAGCATCTAGGCTATTCTTCAAGGATTCCTGACTACTCTGCAACAGCGTCCGAAATGGACCACTTCAACACCCAACCTCTCTATCGGTGATGTAGTTATCGTTAAGGAGTCCAATACACCACCAGCATCTTAGCACATCGCACGGATTATGGAAACCTATCCAAGGAGGGACAACCTCGTTTGAGCAGTCAAACTGAAAACATCCTCAGGAGCGATGATGGTACCTTTTTTTTGGGCTTGTCCTTGCTGAGTGTTCTGGGTTTCATTTTTCTTGGTTTGATCCCACTTGCTCTGTACACAGAAAGAAAAATTGATATGATATGATGGTCAATTTGATTAAATCCAGTATCAATTCGGCCTTGTTACGGCACATATCAATTTAATATGTTCGAAATGGTAAGAACGATATTTCGGAAATATCATTTTTACATTAAGCGGTATCAATTTTTTGAAATATTTTTGTGGCAAGTTTGATATCATTGTAGATTTGATATTATAATTTCAAATGTACATTGTAGTAGATCGGATATTAAACATACCAACTTGATATTATTGTTAATTTGATATTTGAAGGACAAATTTAAATAAAAAATAAAATACCAATTAATATTACCAATACGATTTATTACCAATTTACAGTTTGTACAAAATATTTACAGTATTTCCTTTTTACACATTATTTAAGGATATTTACAATGGGTCTTTTTTTCGTACCTATGTATACTTATTAAATAAAATTTTTTAATTGTGATTTATTTATAATTATTGTTTTTATACAATCTTAAAAGATTCGGCATCCGCCACATAAGCTTGAAAGTGCTCGACATCCTCAGAAACAGATTCTCGGAGAAACACCGATTCCCTCATATACTGGCGAATTACTACATATTGACATATTTTCTACAGATAAAAAATACTTTCTTACTTGTGTAGACAAATTATCAAAATTTTCATTTGTTCAACCAATCGCTTCCAGAACCATTGCAGACGTACAAACCGCGATTTTACAGCTTATTAATTTCTATCGACGAACAAAAACCATATATTGCGACAATGAGCCTTCTATTAAATCCGAAACAATTAGGACCCTTCTAAGTAACCAGTTTGACATACAAATTGTTAATGCACCGCCACATCATAGTACGTCAAACGGACAAGTGGAAAGATTCCACAGTACACTGGCAGAAATTGCACGGTGCTTAAAAATCGAAAGAGGAATTAAAGACACGGTTGAACTAATACTTCTCGCGACTATAGAATATAATAAAACCATTCACTCAGTAACAAATAAACGACCCATCGACGTAATACACTCGTCGACCATAGAGCTAAACACAGAAATTAGGGATAAAGTTTTAAATGCACAAAATATTCAACTGGAAAGATTAAATAAAACAAGACAAGACAGAAATTTTCAGGTAGGAGACAGGGTCCTTGTAAAATCAAACAAGAGATTGGGAAACAAACTCTCAAATTTGTATTCTGAAGAAATTATAGAAGCAGACTTGGGGACCACAGTCTTAATAAAAGGGAGGGTGGTCCATAAGGATAACTTGAGGTAAATTAAATAAATCTTATTTTCCTTTTTTCTCCAACACACTAGGTTTTGGACAATAATACTTCTCGCCGTATCCATAACAGCAAAAATGACCGACTACACGACTTCAAATTACATACCAATCATGGACGGGGATGTAACTATTTGGAAAGACTTCCAATACCTTAAGCACTCAAGTAACCTAACCCTGTTCTCGGAATTAGTAAAGGAAACAGAAGAAATGAGAAACCATTTCCCTCAGTCACATATGAGACAAATATTAGATTCAGATTTACGACACATTAGGACTCTCATAGGTACAGTAAATATTCATCATAGACACGCAAGAAGCATTAATTTATTAGGTACTGCATTAAAAATTGTAGCCGGTACTCCAGATTTCGATGACTTCGAGAACATAAAATTTACACAGAAAGAACTCATAGAATCAGAAAACAGGCAAATAAATATTAACACAAAGACCCAAGAACAAATAAACAGCATAACAAACGCGGTAAACATTTTGGTAAAAAATGCAAAAACAAAACAGATAAATACAGAAAATTTATATGAAAATTTGCTATCAAGAAATAGAATAATTATTTCCGAACTCGAAGCTTTGATGCTGTCAGTTACACTTGCGAAAATTGGAATAATTAACACCGCGATTTTAGACTCAAACGATTTACAAAATTTAATCAATGAACATTCTACAAATATTACTATTACTGACCTAATGGAAGTCGCTCAAATAAAAGTCCTATTAGATAATAATTTTTTACACTTTATATTAAAATACCCTAAGCCTTACATAGCATGTAAAAAAATAATCTTGCACCCCGTTGAACACAACGGCACTATTCTTAATTTTGCTGAAGGCGATACTATAGCTGACTGCGGTAACAAAATTATGCCGATTGGAAACTGCACCGCTGCCCTTACAACAACGTTCTGCAGAGAAATGCCCTACACAACATGCGCACAACAACTCCACTCAGGGGGCAACGCACACTGTTCGACTCGCACGAGCCACCTCGAGCCGCTAACAATCATCGATGACGGCGTTATTATTCTCAACGACGGAACAGCTACGATCAACGGACAACTTGTAACTGGAACATTTCTCGTTACATTCGACGAAGAAGCAAAAGTAAACAACACCATTTACCGCAACGTAAAGAACTACGTAAAGAAATACCCAGCGCCAGCCGCATCAACGGTCATTAACATTACGGGCCACCAAGAATTATTGAGCTTACCATACTTGCAAAAATTAAATATGGAAAACTTACGATACATTGGTGAAATGAAAAGGGGGCTGGTAAAAAAGCCGATAGTATCTGGCCTGGGTGCGATCGCCTTTTTGGCCATATGCTTTACTATTTCCAAGCTCTATCAGAGACGCCAGCGGGTCCGTCGCCAGCATGACCTTCAAGTTATTATTGACGGTTTCAAAAAGTCCGAGGACGTCCTTCATCTAAGTGGGGGAGGAGTTAACACGATCACCCAGCAACAAGAAAGTTCCCAGGCTAATCCCGCATAACGAGACGGGAATAATGCAAGGCCAGCGACACCTGCGGACATTGCACAACGACGGTGCTACGGTCAGCACAATCAGCGGGCAATGCACTGCGACGGAAGCAGCGGTTGCCCAACTCAATGCACGAGTCGCCGGGTCAGCAGTTTCAGAGCATAGGGCTAGCTTACATTTTAAGAATCTATGTACTTATGATTTAGTTGAATTTTGGAAATAAATCGTGACGGTCATCGCCGCGCGAAACCAAACTCGTCTCGAATAATTAATTTATATCCATTTCGCTTCCACTCACGTGAATGATGTCGCCATAATGCTATATCCTCTCTTTTTCGATGTCAAAGAATTTCCGAAAAGAGAGAAATCGACTACTTGATATTGTTTGGTATCAATTTGACATTATTTAATGGTAAAAATGATATGTGTCTAAAAAACACAAATTTATCATGCGCATATCAAATTGATCCTGGCTCGTTTTTTTTCTGTGTACCGAGAGAGCCCTTTTGAAAGTAGGTATTGAATATTTTGGTCCAATAGAAGTTACACAGAATAGAAGTCATGTAAGGCGTTACGGTGTTATTTTCACATGCATGGCAACACGTGCAGTTCATCTTGAGATTGCTGAAGACCTGTCCTGCAATGCGTTCATGCATGTATTCAGACAATTTAGTTGTAGGCGAGGACTTCCGACAGAATTATGTTCAGACAACGGAACCAATTTCAGGCGCGCTGACAAGGACATAAGAGAAATCATAAAAGAGTGGTTCAGTGACAAGTTTACTCAGTTTTTAACCACGAAAGGTTGCACTTGGTACTTTAACCCACCCTTGTCCCCTCACATGGTAGAAGCCTGGGTGAGGCACATACAGTTAGTCAAGAAATTTTTGGGAATTCTACTAAAAGAGAGATGTCCTTGAGAGTACACTTTAAAAACTTTGTTTTGTGAGATCGAGTGTATGATTAACAGTAGACTACTTTTGATTGTTCCTACAGACTCCGTGTAGGAACCATTAACGCCAAATGACTTGTTAATTGGTACCAACTATCGCGAATCCTTTTACAATGACACCACTGATGGTAATTTGAGACTTCTAAATATGTGGAAATCGTCACAAAGACTTGCAGACATTTTTTGGTTGAAATGGAAAACGAGCATAGGCAATTTCTAATATGTAGTCGTAAATGGACCAAAGACAGTAATGTGTTGAAGGGAGGTGATGTAGTTTTCTTAATGGAGTCCGACCTTCCCAGAAATGTTTGTCCAAAAGGCATTATTGTCAAAACGTATCCATCAAATGGTGGGCGTGTGCGAATTGTTGATGTAAAAGTTAAGGACCTTATTTTTAAGAGACCTGCTGTAGAAATAATCAAACTAGATGTAAGAACATATATATTGTAAACTCTAAGTATTGCCGTCGTCTACATCTAATTTTCCACGACTCCCATACTTGGGAGGAGGATGTTGATTCAGTACATTAATTTGTATTGTTACCGAACTTATTATATGTTATTAAGAAAAAAAATACTAAAATGTTATAAAAATCTCAAGTGTACCACCGATTGAAAGCTGGGCTCTCTCGTCTGTAAAAGAGGCGCGACAGCCCGCGAGAGAGAGATCGATTTCTCTGTGGCAGGAGAGACTCCAATTGGAATGGGACGCGAAAACTCAGGAAAGCTGAGAGAGAGAGGAGGGAACTGGACACGTAAGCTGCGTGGTTACATGTATAGTTGTTAGTAGATGTAGGTTAATAAAGTACAAGGTAAAACAAAAAAAACACGAATAGAGCTTCTAAAGAAGTTTTGAAGGAATTCAATCAGTTCAGCGATTGCATTGATCTTTACTAGGAAGTGGAAGGTTATGTCGACCCGGAGATCGACAGTGCGGTCTACGAAGCAAAATACCTAAGGGCAAGCGCTATTCTCAAGGAAAGAAGTAATGATCTACAACCGGCGACATCTATGAGCAGTGCTAGTGGCAGCGACAGGCTTCATTCAAACAACGATGCAATCTTGAACTTGCTGCAACAAAACCAACAACTCTTTGAGCTACTTGCTGTAAGTCAGAGCACACCAAACATGCCTGATCATGTTGGTGGTGACGTCACATTAGCGAGTTCTTAGAACTCGGTACTCACGGCGAATTCAAATCTGAGCGAATTGCCGAAAATTCAAATCAAACGGTTCTCTGGCAACTGCACAGAGTGGCCATCATTTCAATACGTATATGAAAGCACAATTCATAACAAACAGCATTTGTCCAACACCCAGAAGTTCCATCACGTGAAAACACTTCTTGTTGATGAGGCTGCCAACTTGGTTCGACACTTGGCAATTACAGACACGGCTTACAACACTGCATGGGAACGTCTTTAGGAAAGATACAATCGTCCGCGGCACATTGTAAACTCGTTTTTGGAGAAGTTTACGAACCTGCCAACAACTAGAAAGATCGATTCAACAGTTCTACGGAAGGATTCGGACGGAGCAAACGAAATTGTTCGTGGATTGGATGCGTTGAATCAGACGGACGCGATTGTTGGATCATATATGTAGCCCTAGAGAAACTTGACACTGACACACGGCGCAGGTGGATTGAGCGCAGCATGGAGACAGATTCACCCACTCTGGAGGAATTCTTCAAGTTCTCGATTCTCACTGCGAAGAACTGGAGCTGAGCAAAAGGGACCTTGCGACTAGAAGCAAGACAACAACACATCCTGAAAAGCCAAAAAGGATCACACAATCGATGGTTGCGGTTGAAAGTAGTAGCTGCACCAAATGTAGTTCTGTAGAACACACTTTATAAGGCTGTCAGCAGTTTCTGGATATGTCTGGAGGGCAGAGGCGAACATTTTTGAAGAAGAAATCACTATGCTACAACTGCTTGCGACCTGGTCATGGGGTCAACAGGTGCAAGTCAAAGGAAATCATCAATCCGAATCATCAACAGAATCCACAGGCTAGTGG
This sequence comes from Drosophila subpulchrella, assembly GCF_014743375.2. Lineage (NCBI taxonomy): Eukaryota > Metazoa > Arthropoda > Insecta > Diptera > Drosophilidae > Drosophila > Drosophila subpulchrella. The sequence goes on from NW_023665571.1 coordinate 1,757,905, forward strand.
GAAACTTGCCCAGATAGCGATGGGAAAACTTAAGCGCGTCTAACGTCAACTCAGTTGATGACACTCAGTCATTTGGCCCAAGGAGCTGGCACCCAAAAGGTTGTATGTGCACAAAGCACTGCAAAATCTACACATCTAACAGAATTTAATCGAAGCATATTACCAACTGCTATGGTCTATGTTAACAACGCAAAAGGTGACCATGTTACATGCCGTCTTCTATTGGACACAGGATCAGAGTTTTTTTTATGTATCTGAGCGTTGCATCCAAGCTCTCGGTTTCTATGGAAATCTCTTCGGTAAAGCGACACGACAAGGGGATGCAGCACGCTGCAAATTGGTTGTCTATGCCCACGTGCTAGGGAGAATCACCGCATCTCTGAAACGCCAAAATATCGACCCTCGAGGTATTTAAGGATCTGCAGCTGGCGTATATACACTTCAACGCAAACACACCAGTTGATATACTATTGGGAAGGGAACACGTATGGTCAGTGTTTACAGGACGAAAGATGTACGACAACAAGGGTAATCTTTTCGCTATTTCTTCGGTATTCGGATGGGTTATAACTTCACTCATAACGTCGAACGCAAGCAACTCTATTGCACTAATCACAACAATGGATATCGACTACACGCTTCAGAAGTTTTGGGATCTGGAGAATGTTCAAAGCAACACAAAAATGGAACCGGAAGACGAACAGGTCGAGAAGCACTTTCTCGTCGCCCACAGTCGCGATGAAAACGGGAAGTATGTCATTGAACTTCCATTCAACACGGAAAGTCCTGATTTCGGAGAAACTCTACGTGGAGCTCTTTAACGTTTCAATTCGTTTCAGATCTAGACACTCTACAAAAATTCCAACTACCACTCTTCGCTGCCAACGACGCAGACAATATCGAGCTCTACGGATTTTCCGATGCTTCAACCGAAGCGTATGCTGCTGTGGTGTACAGCAGAGTTACAAATGACGATGGATCCATCTCGGTGTCTCTTGTGGCTGCGAAAACAAGGGTGGCTCCACTGAAACAACAATCGTTACCACGCCTGGAACTTTGAGCAGCACTTTTTCTAAGCCAACTTATTCGTTCGATCTCTTCTGGATTACGCAACAAGAACATAACTGTTTTTGCCTGGTCCGACTCATCAATAGTGATCTCCTGGTTATCCTATGCACTAGCCCAACTAAAGACTTTTGTTGGAAACAGAACCTCGGAAATCCTCGACACTATTCCTAGGAAGGCCTGGCGGCACTTAGACCCCAAATCAAACCCAGCTGACTGTGCTTACAGGGGTCTGAGGGCCGCTGACCATTTGTGGTGGAATGGACCTTTGTGGCTATGGGACAAGGATAAATGCCTGGTAAAGTTGAACGATTCTCGATTTGGTTAATCTCTTTCAGACAAACGCGTTCAAGGAGAAGTCAAGTCCAATTGTTTGGCTACAGTGGCTGTTGCAACTCAGGTTTATCCACTCGATGAGCTGATCGCACGAGTTTCTTCTTGGCTCATCTCGTTCGCATTGTCGCCTATGTGAAGTGATTCATTCAACGGATACAAAATCCATCCGGCGATAAGGCCTCCAGAGCTATTACCATAGGAGATATTAAGGCAGCAAGGATAACTTGTATAAAACATGTGCAACGCTGGACTATTAACGAGGACTATTAATTGCTCCTTGCCAAGAAACCCCTAAGGTACCAATCGCAGCTGGTCAATGCATCAATGATAGACGAAAATGATTTGCTGAGGGTAGGCGAACGACTGCACCAATCGCAATTGTCACGAGAGGCAAAACACCCAGTTTTGCTACCAAAATCGCACCGAATCTCAAAGCTGATCCTGGAACACGAGCACCGGGTAAGTCTTCACCCTGGCGTTTCCTCCCTGTTTGTAGTTGTTCGGCGGAGATTCTGTATATTTGGAGCACGTAATATCATTCGCAGAATAGCACACGACCGCCCAACAAAAAATGGCTGATTTACCCAGCGTGCGTGTCACTCAAGCCATTCCATTTGTCAATACTGTTTGCGACTATGCAGATTCTAAACGATGCCAAAGTTCGGAGGCCACGTATCAGCAAACGTGCACCTTGCTTGCTGAAATCAGCGCAGTGATAAATTCACACCCGTTACGCTACACATCGGATACCGACAACAACTACTTATCACCCGCCCACTTTTTAACTGGGCGACTGTTAACCACCGTGCCAGATCCTAACTTCAGCCACATCACTGTGGGCCGATTAGGATATTGGCAAAGCATCTAGGCTATTCTTCAAGGATTCCTGACTACTCTGCAACAGCGTCCGAAATGGACCACTTCAACACCCAACCTCTCTATCGGTGATGTAGTTATCGTTAAGGAGTCCAATACACCACCAGCATCTTAGCACATCGCACGGATTATGGAAACCTATCCAAGGAGGGACAACCTCGTTTGAGCAGTCAAACTGAAAACATCCTCAGGAGCGATGATGGTACCTTTTTTTTGGGCTTGTCCTTGCTGAGTGTTCTGGGTTTCATTTTTCTTGGTTTGATCCCACTTGCTCTGTACACAGAAAGAAAAATTGATATGATATGATGGTCAATTTGATTAAATCCAGTATCAATTCGGCCTTGTTACGGCACATATCAATTTAATATGTTCGAAATGGTAAGAACGATATTTCGGAAATATCATTTTTACATTAAGCGGTATCAATTTTTTGAAATATTTTTGTGGCAAGTTTGATATCATTGTAGATTTGATATTATAATTTCAAATGTACATTGTAGTAGATCGGATATTAAACATACCAACTTGATATTATTGTTAATTTGATATTTGAAGGACAAATTTAAATAAAAAATAAAATACCAATTAATATTACCAATACGATTTATTACCAATTTACAGTTTGTACAAAATATTTACAGTATTTCCTTTTTACACATTATTTAAGGATATTTACAATGGGTCTTTTTTTCGTACCTATGTATACTTATTAAATAAAATTTTTTAATTGTGATTTATTTATAATTATTGTTTTTATACAATCTTAAAAGATTCGGCATCCGCCACATAAGCTTGAAAGTGCTCGACATCCTCAGAAACAGATTCTCGGAGAAACACCGATTCCCTCATATACTGGCGAATTACTACATATTGACATATTTTCTACAGATAAAAAATACTTTCTTACTTGTGTAGACAAATTATCAAAATTTTCATTTGTTCAACCAATCGCTTCCAGAACCATTGCAGACGTACAAACCGCGATTTTACAGCTTATTAATTTCTATCGACGAACAAAAACCATATATTGCGACAATGAGCCTTCTATTAAATCCGAAACAATTAGGACCCTTCTAAGTAACCAGTTTGACATACAAATTGTTAATGCACCGCCACATCATAGTACGTCAAACGGACAAGTGGAAAGATTCCACAGTACACTGGCAGAAATTGCACGGTGCTTAAAAATCGAAAGAGGAATTAAAGACACGGTTGAACTAATACTTCTCGCGACTATAGAATATAATAAAACCATTCACTCAGTAACAAATAAACGACCCATCGACGTAATACACTCGTCGACCATAGAGCTAAACACAGAAATTAGGGATAAAGTTTTAAATGCACAAAATATTCAACTGGAAAGATTAAATAAAACAAGACAAGACAGAAATTTTCAGGTAGGAGACAGGGTCCTTGTAAAATCAAACAAGAGATTGGGAAACAAACTCTCAAATTTGTATTCTGAAGAAATTATAGAAGCAGACTTGGGGACCACAGTCTTAATAAAAGGGAGGGTGGTCCATAAGGATAACTTGAGGTAAATTAAATAAAACTTATTTTCCTTTTTTCTCCAACACACTAGGTTTTGGACAATAATACTTCTCGCCGTATCCATAACAGCAAAAATGACCGACTACACGACTTCAAATTACATACCAATCATGGACGGGGATGTAACTATTTGGAAAGACTTCCAATACCTTAAGCACTCAAGTAACCTAACCCTGTTCTCGGAATTAGTAAAGGAAACAGAAGAAATGAGAAACCATTTCCCTCAGTCACATATGAGACAAATATTAGATTCAGATTTACGACACATTAGGACTCTCATAGGTACAGTAAATATTCATCATAGACACGCAAGAAGCATTAATTTATTAGGTACTGCATTAAAAATTGTAGCCGGTACTCCAGATTTCGATGACTTCGAGAACATAAAATTTACACAGAAAGAACTCATAGAATCAGAAAACAGGCAAATAAATATTAACACAAAGACCCAAGAACAAATAAACAGCATAACAAACGCGGTAAACATTTTGGTAAAAAATGCAAAAACAAAACAGATAAATACAGAAAATTTATATGAAAATTTGCTATCAAGAAATAGAATAATTATTTCCGAACTCGAAGCTTTGATGCTGTCAGTTACACTTGCGAAAATTGGAATAATTAACACCGCGATTTTAGACTCAAACGATTTACAAAATTTAATCAATGAACATTCTACAAATATTACTATTACTGACCTAACGGAAGTCGCTCAAATAAAAGTCCTATTAGATAATAATTTTTTACACTTTATATTAAAATACCCTAAGCCTTACATAGCATGTAAAAAAATAATCTTGCACCCCGTTGAACACAACGGCACTATTCTTAATTTTGCTGAAGGCGATACTATAGCTGACTGCGGTAACAAAATTATGCCGATTGGAAACTGCACCGCTGCCCTTACAACAACGTTCTGCAGAGAAATGCCCTACACAACATGCGCACAACAACTCCACTCAGGGGGCAACGCACACTGTTCGACTCGCACGAGCCACCTCGAGCCGCTAACAATCATCGATGACGGCGTTATTATTCTCAACGACGGAACAGCTACGATCAACGGACAACTTGTAACTGGAACATTTCTCGTTACATTCGACGAAGAAGCAAAAGTAAACAACACCATTTACCGCAACGTAAAGAACTACGTAAAGAAATACCCAGCGCCAGCCGCATCAACGGTCATTAACATTACGGGCCACCAAGAATTATTGAGCTTACCATACTTGCAAAAATTAAATATGGAAAACTTACGATACATTGGTGAAATGGAAAGGGGGCTGGTAAAAAAGCCGAAAGTATCTGGCCTGGGTGCGATCGCCTTTTTGGCCATATGCTTTACTATTTCCAAGCTCTATCAGAGACGCCAGCGGGTCCGTCGCCAGCATGACCTTCAAGTTATTATTGACGGTTTCAAAAAGTCCGAGGACGTCCTTCATCTAAGTGGGGGAGGAGTTAACACGATCACCCAGCAACAAGAAAGTTCCCAGGCTAATCCCGCATAACGAGACGGGAATAATGCAAGGCCAGCGACACCTGCGGACATTGCACAACGACGGTGCTACGGTCAGCACAATCAGCGGGCAATGCACTGCGACGGAAGCAGCGGTTGCCCAACTCAATGCACGAGTCGCCGGGTCAGCAGTTTCAGAGCATAGGGCTAGCTTACATTTTAAGAATCTATGTACTTATGAGTTAGTTGAATTTTGGAAATAAATCGTGACGGTCATCGCCGCGCGAAACCAAACTCGTCTCGAATAATTAATTTATATCCATTTCGCTTCCACTCACGTGAATGATGTCGCCATAATGCTATATCCTCTCTTTTTCGATGTCAAAGAATTTCCGAAAAGAGAGAAATCGACTACTTGATATTGTTTGGTATCAATTTGACATTATTTAATGGTAAAAATGATATGTGTCTAAAAAACACAAATTTATCATGCGCATATCAAATTGATCCTGGCTCGTTTTTTTTTCTGTGTACCGAGAGAGCCCTTTTGAAAGTAGGTATTGAATATTTTGGTCCAATAGAAGTTACACAGAATAGAAGTCATGTAAGGCGTTACGGTGTTATTTTCACATGCATGGCAACACGTGCAGTTCATCTTGAGATTGCTGAAGACCTGTCCTGCAATGCGTTCATGCATGTATTCAGACAATTTAGTTGTAGGCGAGGACTTCCGACAGAATTATGTTCAGACAACGGAACCAATTTCAGGCGCGCTGACAAGGACATAAGAGAAATCATAAAAGAGTGGTTCAGTGACAAGTTTACTCAGTTTTTAACCACGAAAGGTTGCACTTGGTACTTTAACCCACCCTTGTCCCCTCACATGGTAGAAGCCTGGGTGAGGCACATACAGTTAGTCAAGAAATTTTTGGGAATTCTACTAAAAGAGAGATGTCCTTGAGAGTACACTTTAAAAACTTTGTTTTGTGAGATCGAGTGTATGATTAACAGTAGACTACTTTTGATTGTTCCTACAGACTCCGTGTAGGAACCATTACCGCCAAATGACTTGTTAATTGGTACCAACTATCGCGAATCCTTTTACAATGACACCACTGATGGTAATTTGAGACTTTTAAATATGTGGAAATCGTCACAAAGACTTGCAGACATTTTTTGGTTGAAATGGAAAACGAGCATTGGCAATTTCTAATATGTAGTCGTAAATGGACCAAAGACAGTAATGTGTTGAAGGGAGGTGATGTAGTTTTCTTAATGGAGTCCGACCTTCCCAGAAATGTTTGTCCAAAAGGCATTATTGTCAAAACGTATCCATCAAATGATGGGCGTGTGCGAATTGTTGATGTAAAAGTTAAGGACCATATTTTTAAGAGACCTGCTGTAGAAATAATCAAACTAGATGTAAGAACATATATATTGTAAACTCTAAGTATTGCCGTCGTCTACATCTAATTTTCCACGACTCCCATACTTGGGAGGAGGATGTTGATTCAGTACATTAATTTGTATTGTTACCGAACTTATTATATGTTATTAAGAAAAAAAATACTAAAATGTTATAAAAATCTCAAGTGTACCACCGATTGAAAGCTGGGCTCTCTCGTCTGTAAAAGAGGCGCGACAGCCCGCGAGAGAGAGATCGATTTCTCTGTGGCAGGAGAGACTCCAATTGGAATGGGACGCGAAAACTCAGGAAAGCTGAGAGAGAGAGGAGGGAACTGGACACGTAAGCTGCGTGGTTACATGTATAGTTGTTAGTAGATGTAGGTTAATAAAGTACAAGGTAAAACAAAAAAAACACGAATAGAGCTTCTAAAGAAGTTTTGAAGGAATTCAATCAGTTCAGCGATTGCATTGATCTTTACTAGGAAGTGGAAGGTTATGTCGACCCGGAGATCGACAGTGCGGTCTACGAAGCAAAATACCTAAGGGCAAGCGCTATTCTCAAGGAAAGAAGTAATGATCTACAACCGGCGACATCTATGAGCAGTGCTAGTGGCAGCGACAGGCTTCATTCAAACAACGATGCAATCTTGAACTTGCTGCAACAAAACCAACAACTCTTTGAGCTACTTGCTGTAAGTCAGAGCACACCAAACATGCCTGATCATGTTGGTGGTGACGTCACATTAGCGAGTTCTTAGAACTCGGTACTCACGGCGAATTCAAATCTGAGCGAATTGCCGAAAATTCAAATCAAACGGTTCTCTGGCAACTGCACAGAGTGGCCATCATTTCAATACGTATATGAAAGCACAATTCATAACAAACAGCATTTGTCCAACACCCAGAAGTTCCATCACGTGAAAACACTTCTTGTTGATGAGGCTGCCAACTTGGTTCGACACTTGGCAATTACAGACACGGCTTACAACACTGCATGGGAACGTCTTTAGGAAAGATACAATCGTCCGCGGCACATTGTAAACTCGTTTTTGGAGAAGTTTACGAACCTGCCAACAACTAGAAAGATCGATTCAACAGTTCTACGGAAGGATTCGGACGGAGCAAACGAAATTGTTCGTGGATTGGATGCGTTGAATCAGACGGACGCGATTGTTGGATCATATATGTAGCCCTAGAGAAACTTGACACTGACACACGGCGCAGGTGGATTGAGCGCAGCATGGAGACAGATTCACCCACTCTGGAGGAATTCTTCAAGTTCTCGATTCTCACTGCGAAGAACTGGAGCTGAGCAAAAGGGACCTTGCGACTAGAAGCAAGACAACAACACATCCTGAAAAGCCAAAAAGGATCACACAATCGATGGTTGCGGTTGAAAGTAGTAGCTGCACCAAATGTAGTTCTGTAGAACACACTTTATAAGGCTGTCAGCAGTTTCTGGATATGTCTGGAGGGCAGAGGCGAACATTTTTGAAGAAGAAATCACTATGCTACAACTGCTTGCGACCTGGTCATGGGGTCAACAGGTGCAAGTCAAAGGAAATCATCAATCCGAATAATCAACAGAATCCACAGGCTAGTGGGAAACTTGCCCAGATAGCGATGGGAAAACTTAAGCGCGTCTAACGTCAACTCAGTTGATGACACTCAGTCATTTGGCCCAAGGAGCTGGCACCCAAAAGGTTGTATGTGCACAAAGCACTGCAAAATCTACACATCTAACAGAATTTAATCGAAGCATATTACCAACTGCTATGGTCTATGTTAGCAACGCAAAAGGTGACCATGTTACATGCCGTCTTCTATTGGACACAGGATCAGAGTTTTTTTTATGTATCTGAGCGTTGCATCCAAGCTCTCGGTTTCTATGGAAATCTCTTCGGTAAAGCGACACGACAAGGGGATGCAGCACGCTGCAAATTGGTTGTCTATGCCCACGTGCTAGGGAGAATCACCGCATCTCTGAAACGCCAAAATATCGACCCTCGAGGTATTTAAGGATCTGCAGCTGGCGTATATACACTTCAACGCAAACACACCAGTTGATATACTATTGGGAAGGGAACACGTATGGTCAGTGTTTACAGGACGAAAGATGTACGACAACAAGGGTAATCTTTTCGCTATTTCTTCGGTATTCGGATGGGTTATAACTTCACTCATAACGTCGAACGCAAGCAACTCTATTGCACTAATCACAACAATGGATATCGACTACACGCTTCAGAAGTTTTGGGATCTGGAGAATGTTCAAAGCAACACAAAAATGGAACCGGAAGACGAACAGGTCGAGAAGCACTTTCTCGTCGCCCACAGTCGCGATGAAAACGGGAAGTATGTCATTGAACTTCCATTCAACACGGAAAGTCCTGATTTCGGAGAAACTCTACGTGGAGCTCTTTAACGTTTCAATTCGTTTCAGATCTAGACACTCTACAAAAATTCCAACTACCACTCTTCGCTGCCAACGACGCAGACAATATCGAGCTCTACGGATTTTCCGATGCTTCAACCGAAGCGTATGCTGCTGTGGTGTACAGCAGAGTTACAAATGACGATGGATCCATCTCGGTGTCTCTTGTGGCTGCGAAAACAAGGGTGGCTCCACTGAAACAACAATCGTTACCACGCCTGGAACTTTGAGCAGCACTTTTTCTAAGCCAACTTATTCGTTCGATCTCTTCTGGATTACGCAACAAGAACATAACTGTTTTTGCCTGGTCCGACTCATCAATAGTGATCTCCTGGTTATCCTATGCACTAGCCCAACTAAAGACTTTTGTTGGAAACAGAACCTCGGAAATCCTCGACACTATTCCTAGGAAGGCCTGGCGGCACTTAGACCCCAAATCAAACCCAGCTGACTGTGCTTACAGGGGTCTGAGGGCCGCTGACCATTTGTGGTGGAATGGACCTTTGTGGCTATGGGACAAGGATAAATGCCTGGTAAAGTTGAACGATTCTCGATTTGGTTAATCTCTTTCAGACAAACGCGTTCAAGGAGAAGTCAAGTCCAATTGTTTGGCTACAGTGGCTGTTGCAACTCAGGTTTATCCACTCGATGAGCTGATCGCACGAGTTTCTTCTTGGCTCATCTCGTTCGCATTGTCGCCTATGTGAAGTGATTCATTCAACGGATACAAAATCCATCCGGCGATAAGGCCTCCAGAGCTATTACCATAGGAGATATTAAGGCAGCAAGGATAACTTGTATAAAACATGTGCAACGCTGGACTATTAACGAGGACTATTAATTGCTCCTTGCCAAGAAACCCCTAAGGTACCAATCGCAGCTGGTCAATGCATCAATGATAGACGAAAATGATTTGCTGAGGGTAGGCGAACGACTGCACCAATCGCAATTGTCACGAGAGGCAAAACACCCAGTTTTGCTACCAAAATCGCACCGAATCTCAAAGCTGATCCTGGAACACGAGCACCGGGTAAGTCTTCACCCTGGCGTTTCCTCCCTGTTTGTAGTTGTTCGGCGGAGATTCTGTATATTTGGAGCACGTAATATCATTCGCAGAATAGCACACGACCGCCCAACAAAAAATGGCTGATTTACCCAGCGTGCGTGTCACTCAAGCCATTCCATTTGTCAATACTGTTTGCGACTATGCAGATTCTAAACGATGCCAAAGTTCGGAGGCCACGTATCAGCAAACGTGCACCTTGCTTGCTGAAATCAGCGCAGTGATAAATTCACACCCGTTACGCTACACATCGGATACCGACAACAACTACTTATCACCCGCCCACTTTTTAACTGGGCGACTGTTAACCACCGTGCCAGATCCTAACTTCAGCCACATCACTGTGGGCCGATTAGGATATTGGCAAAGCATCTAGGCTATTCTTCAAGGATTCCTGACTACTCTGCAACAGCGTCCGAAATGGACCACTTCAACACCCAACCTCTCTATCGGTGATGTAGTTCTCGTTAAGGAGTCCAATACACCACCAGCATCTTAGCACATCGCACGGATTATGGAAACCTATCCAAGGAGGGACAACCTCGTTTGAGCAGTCAAACTGAAAACATCCTCAGGAGCGATGATGGTACCTTTTTTTTGGGCTTGTCCTTGCTGAGTGTTCTGGGTTTCATTTTTCTTGGTTTGATCCCACTTGCTCTGTACACAGAAAGAAAAATTGATATGATATGATGGTCAATTTGATTAAATCCAGTATCAATTCGGCCTTGTTACGGCACATATCAATTTAATATGTTCGAAATGGTAAGAACGATATTTCGGAAATATCATTTTTACATTAAGCGGTATCAATTTTTTGAAATATTTTTGTGGCAAGTTTGATATCATTGTAGATTTGATATTATAATTTCAAATGTACATTGTAGTAGATCGGATATTAAACATACCAACTTGATATTATTGTTAATTTGATATTTGAAGGACAAATTTAAATAAAAAATAAAATACCAATTAATATTACCAATACGATTTATTACCAATTTACAGTTTGTACAAAATATTTACAGTATTTCCTTTTTACACATTATTTAAGGATATTTACAATGGGTCTTTTTTTCGTACCTATGTATACTTATTAAATAAAATTTTTTAATTGTGATTTATTTATAATTATTGTTTTTATACAATCTTAAAAGATTCGGCATCCGCCACATAAGCTTGAAAGTGCTCGCTAAAATTTGAAAACTTAATTATTTGAGTAATAACAAAAAATTTGTGAAAGACAATCAAGAATATGCAACATTTTATGAAAAGCAATGAAAATCACGTGCATCTGTCTATACGTACATGAGAAGCAACTTTGCAGGGCGGCGTAGAAAAAAAAATGAATTTTAAAAAATGTTTATGTTTAAATGCAATTATGTTTAATGTTAGATAGACATACATACTTATAAATTTTATTTTCACGCTGGCACAGCCTCTACATAAAAAAATTATTATGTTACTATGTTGTTATATATGAAGTTTACTCACCTTTTCCTTGTTCTGCGCACTTAGGGAAACACTTACAATGTACGTCTGACCGGCATCACGATAAAGCTCAAGTGTCAAAAAATCCAGTAAACGTATGTAAGTGCAAGCGAGACAACATGATCGAAGTAGGCCAATTCGAGTTTCGAATATATCCTTTTCGCTTCCACTCACGCGAATGATGTCGCCATATTGCTAAATCCTCTCTTTTTCGATGTCAAAGAATTTCCGACTACTTGATATTTATTGGTATCAATTTGACATTATTTAATGGTAAAAATGATATGTGTCTAAAAAACACAAATTTACAATGCGCATATCAAATTGATCCTGGCTCCTTTTTATTTTCTGTGTACCTAAAGAGCCTTTTTTAAAGTAGGTATTGAATATTTTGGTCCAATAGAAGTTACACAGAAAAGAAGTCATGTAAGGCGTTACGGTGTTATTTTCACATGCATGGCAACACGTGCAGTTCATCTTGAGATTGCTGAAGACCTGTCCTGCAATGCGTTCATGCATGTATTCAGACAATTTAGTTGTAGGCGAGGACTTCCGACAGAATTATGTTCAGACAACGGAACCAATTTCAGGCGCGCTGACAAGGACATAAGAGAAATCATAAAAGAGTGGTTCAGTGACAAGTTTACTCAGTTTTTAACCACGAAAGGTTGCACTTGGTACTTTAACCCACCCTTGTCCCCTCACATGGTAGAAGCCTGGGTGAGGCACATACAGTTAGTCAAGAAATTTTTGGGAATTCTACTAAAAGAGAGATGTCCTTGAGAGTACACTTTAAAAACTTTGTTTTGTGAGATCGAGTGTATGATTAACAGTAGACTACTTTTGATTGTTCCTACAGACTCCGTGTAGGAACCATTAACGCCAAATGACTTGTTAATTGGTACCAAATATCGTGAATCCTTTTACAATGACACCACTGATGGTAATTTGAGACTTTTAAATATGTGGAAATCGTCACAAAGACTTGCAGACATTTTTTGGTTGAAATGAAAAACGAGCATAGACAATTTCTATTATGTAGTCGTAAATGGACCAAAGACAGTAATCTGTTGAAGGAAGGTGATGTAGCTTTCTTAATGGAATCCGACCTTCCCAGAAATGTTTGGCCAAAAGGCATTATTGTCAAAACGTATCCATCAAATGATGAGCGTGTGCGAATTGTTGATGTAAAAGTTAAGGACCATATTTTTAAGAGACCTGCTGTAGAAATAATTAAACTAGATGTAAGAACATATATATTGTAAACTCTAAGTATTGCCGTCGTCTACATCTAATTTTCCACGACTCCCATACTTGGGAGGAGGATGTTGATTCAGTACATTAATTTGTATTGTTAACGAACTTATTATATGTTATTAAGAAAAAAATACTAAAATGTTATAAAAATCTCATGTGTACCACCGATTGAAAGCTGGGCTCTCTCGTCTGTAAAAGAGGCGCGACAGCCCGCGAGAGAGAGATCGATTTCTCTGTGGCAGGAGAGACTCCAACTGGAGTGGGACGCGAAAACTCAGGAAAGCTGAGAGAGAGAGGAGGGAACTGGACACGTAAGCTGCGTGGTTACATGTATAGTTGTTAGTAGATGTAGGTTAATAAAGTACAAGGTAAAACAAAAAAAAACACGAATAGAGCTTCTAAAGAAGTTTTGAAGGAATTCAATCAGTTCAGCGATTGCATTGATCTTTACTAGGAAGTGGAAGGTTATGTCGACCCGGAGATCGACAGTGCGGTCTACGAAGCAAAATACCTAAGGGCAAGCGCTATTCTCAAGGAAAGAAGTAATGATCTACAACCGGAGACATCTATGAGCAGTGCTAGTGGCAGCGACAGGCTTCATTCAAACAACGATGCAATCTTGAACTTGCTGCAACAAAACCAACAACTTGTAACGAACTGATTTTGTATGTCTGCTCGCTACGAGATTCGTGCGGCTAGCTCAGAAGATTGTGTGTTCGTCCCACCAAATTTATATGACGTGACTGCCCCGTAGATCAGTGAGAAAACAATGGGTTCAAATGGCAACAGTGGGATTTATTCTCGTGGTATTGGTACAGCGGGTGTGTGGCTATGCTGGCTCCTGTATCTCCTTGTTCTGGTTCCTCTGGCTGCTGGTGCTCCTCCTTCTGGTTTGTCAACGCGTTGACTCGGCTTCCGCTTGGCTCCTGGGTCTCGGGACGCTCGTAGTGGCCTCCTCTGCACACTCGCCGACGCGCTGCCTCGGGGTCGCTTGTTGCGCCTTAGACTCGCAGAGGGTTCGGCCTTGTGGGCTTAGGGAAGCGTCACCGTTCTCAGACTAGGGTGAACAAGCCTTGCTCTCCAGGCCGACGCCTTTCGAGGCAATACCTGTCCCTTGCTCTGTCCCGGACGGTCCCGCTAGGTTCTTGCTCAGATCGCGCTGACAGTCCAGGCTGGCGCCAGGAGGCTGCCTAGCAGTTCACTTCGCTTTACGCCTAGCGCAGACGAACGTTCCACCCGACTTCACCCTACTGCTTAACGTCCGTGACGCGCCTGCGCTCCCCAGTGAGCTCCGCGCGGCGTTGATAACGTGGCTGCCGAGATGTCTGCTGGTGTCGCTGCCGATGTCTTCTGCGCTGTCTCCTGACCAGTAGCTTGTCGTTCTGGCAGTCGGGGAGTTGGGCGGTTGCTGTTCAGGAACTTCGCCGGTAATCGCAGGGCTCTCCAGGCGCTCGCCTCTTGAAACCGCAAATCGATCTACCGCTCGTCCGTCACGCCAGGTCCTGCTTGGTCGGGCAAGGTACGCTGGGTCTCAGACAACTTTCCTCCCCAAACTGACGGTTCCTCGTCGTAGGACTCTTCCGCTCGTCTCTGACAGACCCGCCGGGCGACTCGCCAGGGTGTGGTCGTGACAAAGTTGGAAAACGAACGCCTTGACTTAGCCGTGTGATGCCTTCCGGAACTCAGCCACTTGTGTCTCAATTCGGAGATTCCTGATGTCCCAATCCCGAACGTCTCGACGTGGCGATCTTGCTCCTTGTGTGCTTCCCACGGCGCTGCTTCCGACGACTCGCTTGGTTGTAGCTCCCTCGTAGATTACTTGCTTGACTGATTGTTCACTTGGTACTTTTGACTGATCTTGACGGTTTGACTCCTCGTGATCGACTGATCCAGCTGCCAGCGCTCTGCGGCCTTATATAGGGCTTCCGGGAACCGTTATTCCCCTTTTGCGCACGGCGCGCTGGATCTCTCCACTCCGGGTCCAAAGTCCGCGCCTCCTGGTTGACCCACTTGTCCTTCACGTACCGCTCCACTCGATGTTCCGCCCACTGCTGCCGTCCCGCTGATTCACATGATGTTTGTGGCACGCCTGTGTGCCACTCCACTGCCGAGATGTGGCACTTCTTCTCCCGGTCCAAAGTTCACGGGAGAGTCCAAAGTCCGGTGCAGTTCCGTTATCCGGACACGGCACTCTTGCTCTGCCCGCCAAGTCTCCATTCTCTCTTGATCTCCATCCTTGGTCTCCAATCTCTCTCGCTCTCCTTCGTTGGTCTCCAAACTCTCTCACTCTCCTTCGCTGGTCTCCAAACTCTCTCGCTCTCCTTCGCTGGTCTCCAAACTCTCTCGATCTCCTCGCCGCGCCGTTACTACGCGAATTCGCCGCGTATCTGGTAAGCGGCCGGCCATCTGCTGCTGCTTCTATTTGTGGGGAGTTATTCAACTCCTCACAAACTCTTTGATCGACTTGCTGTAAGTCAGAGCACACCGAACATGCCTGATCATGTTGGTGGTGACGTCACATTAGCGAGTTCTTAGAACTCGGTACTCACGGCGAATTCAAATCTGAGCGAATTGCCGAAAATTCAAATCAAACGGTTCTCTGGCAACTGCACAGAGTGGCCATCATTTCAAGACGTATATGAAAGCACAATTCATAACAAACAGCATTTGTCCAACACCCAGAAGTTCCATCACGTGAAAACACTTCTTGTTGATGAGGCTGCCAACTTGGTTCGACACTTGGCAATTACAGACACGGCTTACAACACTGCATGGGAACGTCTTTAGGAAAGATACAATCGTCCGCGGCACATTGTAAACTCGTTTTTGGAGAAGTTTACGAACCTGCCAACAACTAGAAAGATCGATTCAACAGTTCTACGGAAGGATTCGGACGGAGCAAACGAAATTGTTCGTGGATTGGATGCGTTGAATCAGACGGACGCGATTGTTGGATCATATATGTAGCCCTAGAGAAACTTGACACTGACACACGGCGCAGGTGGATTGAGCGCAGCATGGAGACCGATTCACCCACTCTCGAGGAATTCTTCAAGATCTCGATTCTCACTGCGAAGAACTGGAGCTGAGCAAAAGGGAGCTTGCGACTGGAAGCAAGACAACAACACATCCTGAAAAGCCAAAAAGGATCACACAATCGATGGTTGCGGTTGAAAGTAGTAGCTGCACCAAATGTAGTTCTGTTGAACACACTTTATAAGGCTGTCAGCAGTTTCTGGATAGAACTACAACTGCTTGCGACCTGGTCATGGGGTCAACAGGTGCAAGTCAACATACAAGTGCAGGCAATGCAAAGGAAATCATCACTCCGAATCATCAACAGAATCCACAGGCTAGTGGGAATCTTGCCCAGATAGCGATGGGAAAACTTAAGCGCGTCTAACATCAACTCAGTTGATGACACTCAGTCATTTGGCCCAAGGAGCTGGCACCCAAAAGGTTGTATGTGCACAAAGCACTGCAAAATCTACACATCTAACGGAATTTAATCGAAGCATATTACCAACTGCTATGGTGTATGTTAAATGTTCTATTGGACACAGGATCAGAGTTTTTTTTATGTATCTGAGCGTTGCATCCAAGCTCTCGGTTTCTATGGAAATCTCTTCGGTAAAGCGACACGACAAGGGGATGCAGCACGCTGCAAATTGGTTGTCTATGCCCACGTGCTAGGGAGAATCACCGCATCTCTGAAACGCCAAAATATCGACCCTCGAGGTATTTAAGTATCTGCAGCTGGCGTATATACACTTCAACGCAAACACACCAGTTGATATACTATTGGGAAGGGAACACGTATGGTCAGTGTTTACAGGACGAAAGATGTACGACAACAAGGGTAATCTTTTCGCTATTTCTTCGGTATTCGGATGGGTTATAACTTCACTCATAACGTCGAACGCAAGCAACTCTATTGCACTAATCACAACAATGGATATCGACTACACGCTTCAGAAGTTTTGGGATCTGGAGAATGTTCAAAGCAACACAAAAATGGAACCGGAAGACGAACAGGTCGAGAAGCACTTTCTCGTCGCCCACAGTCGCGATGAAAACGTCCTGATTTCGGAGAAACTCTACGTGGAGCTCTTTAACGTTTCAAATCGTTTCAGATCTAGACACTCTACAAAAATTCCAACTACCACTCTTCGCTGCCAACGACCCAGACAATATCGAGCTCCACGGATTTTTCGATGCGTCAACCGAAGCGTATGCTGCTGTGGTGTACAGCAGAGTTACAAATGACGATGGATCCATCTCGGTGTCTCTTGTGGCTGCGAAAACAAGGGTGGCTCCACTGAAACAACAATCGTTACCACGCCTGGAACTTTGAGCAGCACTTCTTCTAAGCCAACTTATTCGTTCGATCTCTTCTGGATTACGCAACAAGAACATAACTGTTTTTGCCTGGTCCGACTCATCAATAGTGATCTCCTGGTTATCCTATGCTCTAGCCCAACTAAAGACTTTTGTTGGAAACAGAACCTCGGAAGTCCTAGGAAGGCCTGGCGGCACTTAGACCCCAAATCAAACGCAGTTGACTGTGCTTACAGGGGTCTGAGGGCCGCTGACCATTTGTGGTGGAATGGACCTTTGTGGCTATGGGACAAGGATAAATGCCTGGTAAAGTTGAACGATTCTCGATTTGGTTAATCTCTTTCAGACAAACGCGTTCAAGGAGAAGTCAAGTCCAATTGTTTGGCTACAGTGGCTGTTGCAACTCAGGTTTATCCACTCGATGAGCTGATCGCACGAGATTCTTCTTGGCTCATCTCGTTCGCATTGTCGCCTATGTGAAGTGATTCATTCAACGTATACAAAATCCATCCGGCGATAAGGCCTCCAGAGCTATTACATTAAGAGATATTAAGGCAGCAAGGATAACTTGTATAAAACATGTGCAACGCTGGACTATTAACGAGGACTATTACTTGCGCCTTGCCAAGAAACCCCTAAGGTACCGATCGCAGCTGGTCAATGCATCAATGATAGACGAAAATGATTTGCTGAGGGTAGGCGAACGACTGCACCAATCGCAATTGTCACGAGAGGCAAAACACCCAGTTTTGCTACCAAAATCGCACCGAATCTCAAAGCTGATCCTGGAACACGAGCACCGGGTAAGTCTTCACCCTGGCGTTTCCTCCCTGTTTGTAGTTGTTCGGCGGAGATTCTGTATAATTGGAGCACGTAATATCATTCGCAGAATAGCACACGACTGTTTATCCTGTTTTTGCCAACGCTACCAAACCGCCCAACCAAAAATGGCCGATTTACCCAGCGTGGGTGTCACTCAAGCCATTCCATTTGTCAATACTGTTTGCGACTATGCAGATTCTAAACGATGCCAAAGTTCGGAAGCCACGTATCAGCAAACGTGCACCTTGCTTGCTGAAATCAGCGCAGTGATAAATTCACACCCGTTACGCTACACATCGGATACCGACAACAACTACTTATCACCCGCCCACTTTTTAACTGGGCGACTGTTAACCACCGTGCGAGATCCTAACTTAAGCCACATCACTGTGGGCCGATTAGGATATTGGCAAAGCATCTAGGCTATTCTTCAAGGATTCCTGACTACTCTGCAACAGCGTCCGAAATGGACCACTTCAACACCCAACCTCTCTATCGGTGATGTAGTTCTCGTTAAGGAGTCCAATACACCACCAGCATCTTAGCACATCGCACGGATCATGGAAACCTATCCAAGGAAGGACAACCTCGTTTGAGCAGTCAAACTGAAAACATCCTCAGGAGAGATGATGGTACCTTTATTTTGGGCTTGTCCTTGCTGAGTGTTCTGGGTTTCATTTCTTTTGGTTTGATCCCACTTGCTCTGATTATAATTGTTATTTTGATACTTGGTATAGCCTTGATTATAGCCGGTTTTGGCCCTATACTGAATTTGAATAGACTCCTCTATCTCCATTGCCTCTGGCTTATTTTGTGGCTGCCTATAAGTGTTCCACTGATTTTGTTGATTAAATCTGCCCGGGTTCCAGGAGCTAATTTTATTTTGATTATAATTACTAACAATTTTTTTGTTCTGATTGTTGTCTTGGTTAGACCTTAAATAGTTAGTGTTCCTCTGGTTGTAAAAAAATTAATGTTTTGTTGTCTTGGCTTGTGATTTAAATGTGTTTGTCTATTTCCACTCGAGTTTGGCTCGTTATACTTTCTTTGAGAAGTTTAGAAACTATTTGCAAAATGAGCCCTCATGTTGTTACTTTCTAGCTCTTGAACTAGTTCCATTGCGTTTGGTAAGTCAGGAGGATTCATTGTGAAAATTGTGTCCGTTAAGGCCAGTAATGAAAACCCTGAGAGCTGTCTTTCTATGCTTTTCGTTAATTCCTTGTGGTTTTGGTTTATTCCTACCTTAAGTCATAATACATAATTTGATTAATTATGGATAATTTCCCTGACTTATTACACTCAATTCTTGTTCGATAATATGAATGGGACGTTTGTCACTAAAGACAAAGTCAAGTCTGGCCATTATGGTATCGAAATTTAACACCATACTATTATGTGTTAAGGCATCATTTGTCATTCCCATAATTTTGTTTCTTAGTATTGATAAGGTAGAATAAAACCTTACACTACCTCTGGCATATTGCCATAGCTATTTCAGCTGATTCTCTTCACCTTCCTCACCTTTATATTCTCTAACCGATTTGATGATCTCATACGACGTGTCGCATTTCATATTGGGATCAATAATCTCTATCTGATAATCTTCAACCTTTTTTATTTTAAGTTCACAATTTTCTCTTTTAATGGATTCAATTCAAAATTTACAAGTTGTTTTATTAAATCTCCTACATTTAATATTGCATTATTTGTTACATTATTATTTTCTAGAGGCGGTTTCATTATGTGTGCTCTTTTATTGCATGTTAAAGCATGGCTGGTTGAAGGCTCTGAAGGATACATTTAAAGAATTTTTTCAAAATCAGAAATTTATTATACTACTTTGTTCTTGTATTTCTCTTATAAAAAATTCTTGAATAATCTTCTCTATTTGTCTTCCTGTTGCTTGATGATCCTGTTTTGGGATCGTCTTTCTCTTGATTGATAATCCTTCACTTTTTGATTTAAAAATTTTTAATTTTTGGGTCTTCCTTCTTTGTAACTGTTTTTATTTCCCGAGGGTTTGCCCATCAGCCTATTTATACCCGTTACTCGTAAAATAAAAGGGTATACTAAATTCGTCGGAAAGTAGGTAACAGGCAGAAGGAAGCGTTTCCGACCTCATAAAGTATATATGTATATTCTTGATCAGGATTAATAGCCGAGTCGATCTAGCCATGTCCGTCTATCCGTCTGTCCGTCTGACCGTCTGTCCGTATGAACGCTGAGATCTCGGAAATTATAAAAGCTACAATACCTGCGCAGCGCAAGTTTGTTTCAGAAGAGTGCCACGCCCACTCTAACGCCCACAAGCCGCCCAAAACTGTGGCTCCTACAGTTTTGATGCTAGAATAAAAATTTTAACTGAAATGTAATGTTCTCATCAATACCTATCGATTGACCCAAAAAAAACTTTTTCCACGCCCACTTCAACGCCCACAAACTTCAAAAAATCGTATATATGAACGTGGATATCTCGAAAACTATAAAGGATAGAGAACTGGGATCTCAGAGCCTTGCACGCAGCACAAGAGTGTTACGCGAATGTGCCACGCCCACTCTAACGCCCACAAGCCGCCCAAGCCTGTGGCGGCCACAATTTCTACGCTAGATAAAAAAATTTAACTGAAATGTATTGGTCTTGTGGTCATTTCGCCACCTACCCGTGGTCTCAATATATGGTTTTGTGGGCGGTAAACAGACTTAAGCGTTATGGGCGTTAGAGTAGGCGTGGCAAACTTTTTTTTTAGATCAATCGATAGGTATTGACGAGGCCAATACATTTCAGTTAAAAATTTTTACTTAGCATCGAAATTGTGGGCGCCACAGGTTTGGGCGGCTTGTGGGCGTTAGAGTGGGAGTGGCATATTCACGTAACAAACTTGCGCTGCGTACAAGGCTACAGAATCTATATCTGAAATCCCATGTCTCTATCTTTGAAAGTTTCCGAGATATCCGTGTTCATATTTACGATTTTTTAAAGTTTGTGGGGGGTTTGTGGGCGTTAGAGTGGGCGTGGCAAATTCTTTTTGGGTTTATCGATAGGTATTGATGAGAACAATACATTTCGGTTAAAATTTGTATTCTAGCATCAAAACTGTAGGAGCCACAGTTTTTGGCGGCTTGTGGGCGTGGCACGCTGCTGAAACAAACATGCGCTGCGTAAGAAGCTCAGGAACATGCAAGCCAAATCCCAAAAGCCTAGCTCTTATAGTTTCCGAGATCTCAGCTTTCATCCGGACGGACAGACAGACGGACAGACGGACATGGCTAGATTCTCGGACTCGGCTAGTGATCCTGTTCAAGTATTTATATACTTTATGTGGTCGGAAACGCTTCCTTCTGTCTGTTACATACTTTCCGACGAATCTAGTATACCCTTTTACTCTACGAGTAACGGGTATTAATACAGAAAACGATATTCCCAATAGCATAAGCCGAAGCTATAATTTGTTTCATATATTTGTCCACCAATTTTCCTATCGTTTCTATGGTAGCTATATTATATCAAACAAAAACACCTCTTAACGAGAAAGAAAGTAGTGGCGAACGCGGCTTTAACAAAAATTTATGATATCATCAATTGTGACGAAAAATGATTTTACATTCGATAAAACAAATAAACTATATTAAATTTATGATTTCGGCCCGCAACAGTAAATATTTATTTACCTACATGTAAATTTTCTGTTGTAGCGTGCCGAATACATAAATTTAATATACAAGTAGTTTATTTATTTTATCGAATGTAATATCATTTTTCGTCACAATTGTTGATATCAGAAATGTTTGTTAAAGCCGCGTTCGCCACTACTTTCTTCCTCGTTAAGAGGTGTTTTTGTTTGATATCAGAAGTTTTCTTTTCTCAAGAGTTTAAGTACCCCAATACCATGACTAGGAGTCGTCCCCATATGGCTTGGCTATTGAAAAACCAAATACACAGATTCAACCCCTAATCTTAGCTGAACGCCACCTTAAATTTTCAAGCTAGATACAAAATTTTAACTGAAATGTATTGGTCTCGTCAATACCTATCGATTGATCCAAAAAAAAATTGACACACCCACTCTTACGCCCATAACGCTTAAATCTGTCTACCGCCGGTAGGTGGCGCATTTCAATATCGCTTTGCTGCTTGCATATCTCCATTTCCCGTTGGTCCCTTTAGCTGAGTAACGGGTATCTGATAGTCGAGGTACTCGACTATAGCGTTCTTCCTTGTTTTTCTGTTGTAGCGTGCCGAATACATAAATTTAATATACAAGTAGTTTATTTATTTTATCGAATGTAATATCATTTTTCGTCACAATTGTTGATATCAGAAATGTTTGTTAAAGACGCGTTCGCCACTACTTTCTTCCTCGTTAAGAGGTGTTTTTGTTTGATATCAGAAGTTTTCTTTTCTCAAGAGTTTAAGTACCACAATACCATGACTAGGAGTCGTCCCCATATGGCTTGGCTATTGAAAAACCAAACACACAGATTCAACCCCTAATCTTAGCTGAACGCCACCTTAAATTTTCAAGCTAGATACAACATTTTAACTGAAATGTATTGGTCTCGTCAATACCTATCGATTGATCCAAAAAAAAATTGACACACCCACTCTTACGCCCATAACGCTTAAATCTGTCTACCGCCGGTAGGTGGCGCATTTCAATATCGCTTTGCTGCTTGCATATCTCCATTTCCCGTTGGTCCCTTTAGCTGAGTAACGGGTATCTGATAGTCGAGGTACTCGACTACAGCGTTCTTCCTTGTTTTTTATATGAAGGTAATTACACTCGTTAGTCGTAGAGTGAAAGGGTATACTTGATTCGTCGGAAAGTATGTAACAGGCAGAAAGAAGCGTTTTCGACCCTATAAAGTATATATTCTTGATCAGGATCACTAGCCGAGTCGATCTAGCCATGTCCGTCTGTCCGTATAAACGCTTAGATCTCTGAAACTATAAGGGCTACAATACTGGGAATCCTAAGATTCCTGCGCACGCGCAAGTTTGTTTCAGCCCACTCAAACGCCCACAAACCGACCAAAACTGTGGCTCCTACAGTTTTGATGCTAGAATAAAAATTTAAACTGAAATGTATTGTTCTCATCAATACCTATCGATTGACCCAAAAAAAAATTGCCACGCCCACATTAACGCCCACAAGCCGCCCACAAACTTCAAAAAATCGTAACTATGAACGCGGATATTTCGGAAACTATCAAAGATACAGAATTGGGATTTCAGAATTAGATTTCGTAGCCTTAAGTGCAGCGCAAGTTTGTTACGCGAATATGCCACGCCCACTCTAACGCCCACAAGACGCCCAATCCTGTGGGGCCCACAATTTTGATGCTAGATATAAAATATTAATTGAACTGTATTAGTCTCGTCAATACCCATCGATTGACCCTAAAAATAGTCTACCGCCGGTAGGTGGCGCAATTCAAATTCACTTTGCTGCTTGCATATCTCCATTTCCCTTTGGTCCCTTGTTTTATATTGATGGACGTTGATGCACTACGAGCAGTACAAACAAGTGGCCCAACGACACCAAGCACGTGCTTGTTACGCGCGGGGCCCTTTTATCAATTTGGGCAAAAATACGAGTTCGCGAGGAAGATACAATAAACAAATAGAGACGGAACACAAATGAAAATAAAAGAAGCATCTAAGAAAGAAGCAAATGAGTTAAAATATTAGTTTTTAACACCGGGATAGAAGTTGAAGTGCAAAGTAAATGATAAAGGTTATTATAATTATTACATAGAACGCGAAAGGGCTCGTGCAGACAAAAATTAGATGTACATCGTGGCAAATTTAGGGGATAATAATTTCGTGTAAGTCTAACAGGAACATTGAAAGTTAGGCGGTTTACAAATTCTACAGAATCAATATCACCTCTTATAAGATTTTGCATAAAAATAGTACCAAGCATTGTTCTACGATTTGCAAGGGTAGGTAAATTAAGCAATAGTAATCTACTCTGATAGGAAGGTAGCCTTACGTTTTGATCCCAGTTCAAACTACGAAGGGCAAAAAGAAGAAATTTTTTTTGTACCGACTCAATACGGTCAATGTGCACTTGATATTGTGGACTCCAAACTGAAGAACAGTATTCCAAAATAGGACGGACAAGGGAGGTAAATAATAATTTGGTTGTATAAGGGTCATCAAATTCTTTTGACCAACGCTTTATAAACCCAAGAACACTCATGGCCTTGCTGACAGTGGACAATATGTGGCAGTCAAATTTAAGTTTTGGGTCCAGAAGAACGCCTAAGTCATTAACTGAATATATGCGGTCGAGTGGCGTATTTTTAAGAGAGTAACTAACAAAAGTAGGAGTACCCCTATAAAAAGTCATAACGTTGCATTTAAGGCAGTTCAAATTTA
Source organism: Drosophila subpulchrella (assembly GCF_014743375.2). Classification (NCBI taxonomy): domain Eukaryota; kingdom Metazoa; phylum Arthropoda; class Insecta; order Diptera; family Drosophilidae; genus Drosophila; species Drosophila subpulchrella. The sequence continues at coordinate 1,782,383 of NW_023665571.1, forward strand.
AAAGGTTATACTCACACCATCCCTGAAAACAATCAATATCTGACTGTAAGTTGAAACTCGACGCTATATCATTATGTGATAAACAAAGCTTAACATCATCAGCATACATTAGTACACGAGAGTGTGTTATGATAGAGGGAAGATCGTTAATAAACAAAGTAAACAGCAGAGGGCCCAAATGACTACCCTGAGGCACTCCAGATGTCACATAGATCAGTTTTGAGGCAAAGTTCTTGAATATAACCCTCTGAGTCCTACCATTCAAATAACTTGAAATCCAAGTTAATAGATTACATGGAAACCCAAGCTGATTTAATTTAAATAAGAGAAGAGAGTGGTTGACAGAGTCAAAGGCCTTACTAAAATCTGTGTATATAACGTCAGTCTGCATTTTATTCTTAAATCCATTAATTACAATAGATGACAATTCCAGAAGATTGGTGGTGGTCGATCTTCGCTTAACAAAACCATGCTGACACGGTGATATTAGCGAGGAACATAAATGTTGCAAATGAGAAGTAATAATACGTTCAAATGCTTTAGGAATTGCCGACAATTTAGAAATACCTCTGTAATTCTGGGCATCCGCCTTCGCACCCCTTTTGTGAAGTGGAATGATAAAAGAGTCCATCCAGATAGTAGGAAAAACTGACGATGAAATAGACAAATTAAAAAGTTTAAGAATCGGTTTACATATGGTTGACGCACAAAACTTAAGCACACACCCGGGGAGTCCATCAGGACCGGGAGAATAAGTTGGCGTTGTTTTTTCTAAGTCTCTTACGAGGGAAATTTCCGTAATTTCAGGGGTAAAGATACAATTTGCCTTATTTAAGGGATTAGGGTAGTTAGAATTTGACCAAGCAGCCGAACTATAAGTAGTTTGGAAAAACTCTGCAAATAAATCAGCAATTTCAGAATCCGTCGATGCCTCCATTGAGTTAAAACGTACCGATGAAGGCAATGCTGACGACTTACGCTTGGCATTGACAAAGTTATAAAACTGCTTCGGATCATTTGAAAATTCAAATTTACATCGACTTAAATACATAGAATAGCAATGACTATTGAGAACATTAAAATCCGATCGAGCCACCACATATTTCGAAAAATCAGATGGCTTACCCGATTTCTTATACTTTTTATAAGTGTTTGTCTTAAGGTTTTTAAGTCTTTGAAGCGCATTGGTAAACCAAGGTGGCCTGTTTGTCTTTGAAGGAAACCTATCAGGAACGCATTCATTAAAAAAGGTATTTAACACTATATAGAAGTGTTCAGTGGCACTTTCAATATCCATACAATTGTACAATTCTGTCCAATTATATTGAGAAATCATGTCGCTAAGTTTTTTATAGTTACATTTTCGGAAACATCTCAGTTTAGTTTGAGAAACTAAAGGAGAGAGGGTATCAACGCATGGGAGGCAGATTGTCAATTCCATTGTTGGATGATATCGGTCTTCAGGTACAACAAGAGCGTCAATTCTAGATACCGTGACTTCAGACGGGTCTGAAACAAACACGAGATCTAGTTGTCTATTTAATGAATTCCGTATAAAGCTTACTTGCTGTAACGATAATTCTAGAAGACCATCTACAAAATCATGGGCGGATAGAGGTATAGCGACTAGTGAGTCAGTAGCAGGAGACCAAGAAATATCCGGGAGATTAAAGTCACCCAAAACAATCAAAAGGTCACTGTTAGAAAGAAGGGATAGAACAGATTTTATCGCAGACAGGTGGTGCTCATAAATTATTATATCAGAGCCAGGTGGAATATAGGAACATGTAACAAATATTGAAAATGATTGCAAGGAAACTTTCACACTAACAAATTCAATTTCATTAGGAGTATCAGAGTGAATTCTCTCGGATGTTAGACTAGTGCTAACGGCAATCAGCACACCGCCTCCCCTACGTGAGGAGCGATCGGTCCTATAGGCATTAAAATTGTTAGACAGAACTTCATTGTCAGATATCTCTGGTTTCAGCCAAGTTTCCGTTATTTAATAATTATAACTGCAAGGGTATACAAACTTCGGCTTGCCAAAGTTAACTTCCTTTCTTGTTCAATTTCGATTAAGAAGTCGAGCTTAGTTCGTAATTTTTGAGCCGTCGTCCAGGGGTTTTGTGTAGAGTAGCCATCTCAGATGCGCTATTCTTTGCTTGAATTTATTTTGCACTCCACCTCGTTTTTCCACATCACACCACTGTACTCAGAGTTGTTGCTGCTTATATTCTTTCTGTGCAGTCGTTCCTTCCTAGGTCCTCCAGGACCATTGTCACGGTCGCCATTCAAAATTCAGGGTTCACTTATTTAATTCAGACATAACACTGTGCCCTTTGATTTCATTTTTTAGAATCATTTATAGAATATCTGTTTGAGTACGCTAAGCCTATGTATATGCTTAAGCTAAGGCCGCGTAGCTACGCTGCCGTTTGCGCCAGCAGCGGAGCGGCTGCATATATGTATGTCTCATAAATATACCCTGCAGCACCATTCAGCGCTTACTGAGCACTCATCACTAAGCGCTCAAAGAGCGCTCAATTTGTATGAAAATGGGTGCCTAAATTAACATAAGAAAGTCCTGGGCTTCTTAAGTGGTTAACAACTTTTGAACGTTATTTTGAGCAGCAGAAAAAGCATACGTTCAGCACCTTTTGAGCGCTTGTTTAAGCAAAGAAGCAGCACATGTTCAACACCATTTGAGCGCTTAGCAGCATATATAATTTCAGTTTTATTTAATTTTTGTATTTTTTATTCGAGCGTTCCCGGTGTTATCGGGGTCGTTGGCACCTCCTTGCCAGCATCTGGGGTCTAAGTTGCCATCTTTTTTGGACAGCTTAGGTTTCTTATGCACCACATCGCCTTCTACACCGCCCCATCCGGAAGTTCCGGATAAAAATAGACTGAGAGAAAAAAAAACGAGTGACCGAAGTAGTCGTTATTTGTAAGTTTTATTTTGAATATAAGAAATTTTTTTTTGGCATTTAAAGTAAAATCAAACAAAAACACCTCTTAACGAGGTAAAAAGTAGTGGCAAACGCGCTTTAACAAAAATTTGTGATATCAACAATTGTGACGAAAAATGATATTACATTCGATAAAATAAATAAGCTATATTAAATTTATGATTCCGGCCCGCAACAGTAAATATTTATTTACCTACACGTAAATTTTCTGTTGTAACGTGCCAAATACACCCATCCAGCAGCTCCAATTTTCTAAATTCTTACTTTTACACCTTCACCGCCTTTTCTCCCAAACAACTCTATATTTCGAAAGTCTTGGTATGCAATCTTCTTAGTTTTTGCGATACCTTTCGATTGGTGTATCACTCGTTACGATCGGACCATAACGGCAAATTTTCATTTTTGCGGCTATATATAGTACACCCAAAAAAAAATGATCATAGAAACTAAACTATTCGTACATTAAAACTAAACTGTTGAGTGTCAAAAATATCTTGATAAGATGCGTATTAACCTTATGACACCGAAAGTATTAAGCTGAAACTTTCGAAGTTATCAAAGTTAAACTAACGAGTATACAATTTATACCCACTCAGTGTACTGAAATTTATGCTGATAGTTTACTTTTTATACTATTTAGTATAAAGGCTATCCTATATAGTCTCCGTTTTATACTATTTCGTATACATATTATACTAATCTAGAGAGCCGTAGTATACTTTTTAAGCTATTTATCGAAATCGTTAGTATACATTTTATACTATTTCGTATAAAACTTATACTATTTCCCGGTTGCCTGTAGTGTAAAAATTATACTATTTTGTTTTTCGTGGTATCCCAAACCCAATAAAATCAAGATGTATGTTATTTTTCATTTATTTCTATTTCATATATTATTTTGTTATTATTTCATAAATATTCATATTTTGCGCAACACACATAACATGTTTTTAGCTCCTTCGTGTTTTTTTTATATTCCTTTACCTAACACGTATATACGGACTAAAATAAGTACAAGCAACAAGAGTAGGGGCCGTGATTGCGCGGTATCACCGCAAGGTATTGCTTAGCGCAATGGTAGCCACCTAGGCTGTAGCTTCTCTCCTCTCCTTCTCGATGCGACGCAGCGTTCGCAGTACACTCGCTGCGTAGGCTGCCGTCGCTGGCCGAACTCTTGCCCCGGTGGTCTTCATCAGCATTTGGCGATCAGACCCGAAGCGGCGACATTAAAATAGGACATGCTGATCGTCCTCAACAATCCCACTGCCGCACTCTGGACAACCGTTCTCCGTGTCGTGTCCGAAGCGCTTAAGGAAGCTTCGGAAGCAACCATGTGCACTCACAGCGCCTGCGTGAGGTAGAAATCTACCTGTACGCGTGCGCAAAGCACTTGCATCTGAAAATACACAATATTTACCAACAGGGACAATATAATATTTAACTTTTTAATTTTAGAATAAATATTTTACTTACATCTTGACTCGGCACAAATTTCACATGAATGCTGGACCAAACTCACCGATATATATCATAATAATTATCATTAACGCGTCAAACAACGCCAACTCCGGTAGCATTTTCTGTGTTCGTATACTCGCTATTATCCTGGTTTTACACCAAAATATATATTCGAATAATCGCTTTTGTCCTAGTTTCACACCATGAAACACTATTTAATGTTCAGTATACTATTTATGCTACTGAGTCTCACTCATATAATAATTAGTATAAGCTTAATACTATAAAGTGTTGGCATGAAACTATTTTGTAATAACTTGAAACTACATTTTCTTTATACTACATCAAGTTTTTGTTGAAACCAAAAGTATAAATAATAAACTAAATAGTCAAATATAAATAGTTTAAAAATAACACTACAGGTTTACGCTTTATACTCTTTGGTAGAGCACATACACTACAAAGTATACAGTTGAAACTAAGAAGTGTTGAGTTAATACTTACATTTTTATACTAACTTAAGTATACTTTTAACACAACGCTTATTAAGTGTATGCTTTTCGTTTTTTTTTTGGGTGTAGTTGTCTTCGTACGCTCTCTTGCGCGCTTCGCCACTACGTGTACTGACGTCCACAGTGATTCAGAAGTCACGTTATCTAGGCGGACCGGCGCTTTTGAGGCAGTCAGCGGGCAGCTGGCCGCAACCTGAATCCGTTGGTGGAGGTGAACGAGATCCGCATATAAATGATGACGAGGAAATTCCAAGTGAGTTTGCGTTGGTAGCCGTAAACGACTTTTTTATTTTATTTCAGTGGTTCTCAAGCTACGATCGGATTCGAAGGCCCATAACCTGAATCTTAAGGCTTACGCGCAGGTGTCGTGGGCAAAGCAGAGAGCTCGAGAAGCATGGACCAGCAGAGTGTGATGCAGCGGAGGAATTGTAGATGCAACGATTACTGAGATCCGGGAGAGATTGTGGGTCACAAAGCTGAGACGTATGCTACGAAAGGCGATCTCAGCATGTAACTTGCGTAAGTTACAACGTGCTCGGCCGGTGCGGCCGACTATGGGGAATTTCGTCGACTATATACACTTTCTTGAATGTTCTCATTTTCACGCTGCAATAATTAAACCTTATATGCAAAAAGCTTAAACATTTTGCTGAATCGGGCTGAATGAAAACATTTTAGAAAGAAAGTATTACATAAAATGCAAGCATTTTTCGCAACAAAAGTTAATATCAGAGCTTTAGTATGTAAATGGTCCGATCGTCCCGACCACTTACCGAGTTCAGAGTGGTTTTTGTTTGATATATAGTAGTCGCCTTCGCACACTCTTGGTGCGCTTCGTCGCTACGTGGACTGCCGTTCCCAGTGACAGTTCTTCATCACATAATTTGATGTCAGTAGTATTGTAAGTTGCAGCCGCGATCGTCACGACCCTTTACCTTGCTAAGGGGTGTTTTTGTTTGATATTGTAATACCACAAATAACAAGATGTCTCTTGCATCAAATGTGAAAATGTACAAGTCAGGAAGTACATTACAGAAATTTGTAAGGGGCAGATCATTAACTCCATTTCTTTTTTATTCTCTGGATCAAGTTTCGCCATCTGCGCGGACAACAATAACTAGAATTCGATCAAATGTTCCTTACACAATTTCATTTAAAACAAGGAAAAACGCTACCTCGACTATAAGATATCCGTTACTCAGATGAAGGGACCAAAAGGAGATGGATGTATGCGATATATGGTTACGTGAGCGGCAGACAGAAACCTTTTTTGTGGGTCAATCGATAGGTGTTGATGAAACTAATACATTTCAGTTAAAATTTGTTTTCTAGCATGAAAACTGTGGGCGCCACAGTCTTTGTCGGTTTGTGGGCGTTAGAGTAGGCGTGGCATATTCGCGTTACAAACTTGCGCTACGTTCAAGGCTACGTAATCTAAATCTGAAATCCCAACTCTCTATCTTTGATAGTTTCCGTGATATTTGTGGGCGTTAAAATGGGCGTGGTGAACTTTTGTTTTGGGTGAATCGATAGGTATTGATGAGTACGATACAATGCAGCTAATATTTGTATTCTAGCATTAAAACTGTAGGAGCCATAGTTTTGGCCGGCTTGTGGGCGTGACACACTGACGAAACAAACTTGGGCTGCGCAGGAATCTCAGGAAGCTGCATGCCTAATCTTAGAATTGTAGCTTATATGGTTTCCGAGATCACAGCGTTCATGGGGACAGGCGGGCAGGCGGACATGGCTAGATCGACTCGGCTAGATCGACTAATCGAGAATACATAAACTTTATGGGATCGGAAGCGCTTCATTCTGCCTGTTACATACTTTTCGATGAATCTAGTATACCCTTTTACTCTACGAGTAACGCGTATAAAAATAACTTTCGTCTTGGGATCGCTGCTTTAATCGTCTGGAAAGAAAGAACAACCTGCTTTATAAAAACCGCATTTGTTTAATCCGCTGCCTAATGGGAAGCAGCCGAAAGTGAAATTTTCCCTCGTGCAAATTCCAGTGGTTGTTGTTATTGCACCGCCTCTGCCCCTGTGCAGATGGCGGAGCTTGATCCAAAAATTAAAACAACGGAGTCAACGATATTCACTTTACGAAGTACTGTGTGAGACTGTATTCTGCCTTTGGTTATACATTTGGTTGGGCTGTGCATAACAAGAAAGCTTATGATTTACCGTTTTCATTGTGGGTCATAATGCTTTACAATAGAGGGTAATCTTTAAGGAAGGACGGTCGTTCTTTCAAGATACAGGTGAGATAGGCAGGGGCGCAACCTTACGAATTGACTCCTTTTGCTGTCTTAATATCGACGACTCGGACTCTTCCGTCCGCTCCAGAGCAAGTATTGGTAATGCGTCCCAAGGGCCATTGCTGAGGTGAAGCGTTGTCTTCATGGATCATGACCAGCTGCCCCGGGACTATGTTCGCCTTTGGAGAAAGCCACTTGCTTCGGGCCTGCAAGGTGTGCAGGTAATCTCGTCGCCAAAGCTCCCAGAATTGTTGCTTGATGTGGGTGACCCGTTGCCAACGTGTCAAGTGCGATAGGTTGCATTCCTCTAAATTTGGCTCTGGAAGTGCCTTTAAAGACGTTCCGACCAAAAAATGCGATGGAGTGAGGGCTTCTCCATAGTTTGGATCTTCTGAAAGAGGCGCGAGGGGTAGTGAGTTGACAACCGCTTCAGCATCAACTGCGACAGTTTGGAGTTCCTCGTACGTCAGATGTGAGTGACCAGTGTTTTTTACCAATAAAAGCTTCATGGACTTTACCGCCGCCTCCCACAAGCCGCCAAAATGTGGTGCGCGGGGTGGAATGAAGCTAAATTCCACGCCATTAGATGAGGTGAACATTTGTAAGTCCTTCAACGCTTGCTGGCTGAAGAGTTGCATTTTAAATTCCTCTAATTGAGTGCGGGTTCCAACGAAGTTGGTTGCGTTGTCCCAGAATATCCGATTTGGCAAACTTCTCCGTCCGATGAAGCGCTTTAAACAGAGAATAAAGGTATTAGTTGACAGATCAGATACAAGTTCTACATGTACTGCTTTGGTGGCAAAGCAAACGAAGACGGCCATATATGTTTTGTATGGAGCCTTTCCGCGAATGCGATAGGACGTCAGAAATGGACAACACAGGTCGACTCCAGATACAGCAAAGGGTTTTGTGAGTGACAACCAGTCCGCAGGAAGTGACCCCATGATCTGGTCCAGCAAATGAGACTTGTAATGATAGCAGTGGACACAGTTGCGCGCCACTTTGCTAACTAGTCGACGAGAATTAACGATCCATGCTTGGAGACGCAGGATTCCGATTAGAGCCTTGGGCCCTGCGTGCATGTTAGTTTGGTGAAGAAATTCGACGAGTTTATATGTGAATTTGTGATCTTTTGGCGGTAAAAGTGGATACTTGGCTTCTACCGGGATTTGCGCATTTTCTAGACGCCCGCCAACACGAATCAGTGTCACCGTGCGAGTTCCTATAGCTGATTCCGACAGAAAAGGTGTCAGCCTTTGAAGATCTGCGCTGAGGTCTTTACCCTTCTGTAAGCAATCTATTTCCTTCCAATACGTTTGATGCTGAATAAGTCCTACAATAAACAGGAACGAGTGATGTAACTCATTTGCTGGCATTTCAACCGCTTGCGACACGCGGAGGTTTTTGATTGCAGGGATCTTGTTAAACGCCCGCAAAACGTAAGCTGTGACTCGAAGAACACGATGATACGAAGAGATTCGATTCAGAATTTGATCAATGATGTTTTCTTTAGATTCGGTGCATTTGAATGATGAAATTTTTCTTATTTCCAAATCCGCATCTATGGTTTCGAATTTGTCCAACGACTGTGGCCAAAGATGTTCTTCCAACTTAAGAAAGGTTGGCCCCGTAAACCAACTTGTATTTTGAAGTTCGCTGACCTTGCATCCACGAGATATGATGTCAGCCGGCTTTTCCTTTCCTGGCACATGACGCCAAGAAATGTTCGATGATTGAGTTTGAATTTCTGAGATCCGATTGGCTACAAAGCAATTTAATTGGGAAGAGTGCATAGTGAGCCAGTGTAATACGATTTTGGAGTCTGTCCAGAAAACAACCTTTTGTATGTTGCTGAACTTATATTTTATTTTATTCCACGTATCACAAAGAATTGATGCAGCACAGAGCTCTAATCGTGGAAGAGAAAGGACTTTAATTGGGGCAACCTTTGACTTTGCTATGAGTAAATGCGATTCTACTGATCCATTTTGAATTGAGCGCAGATATATACAACAGCCATATGCACGCTGTGAAGCATCTGCGAATCCATGTATTTCGCAGTCATGTTTCGGGAAAAGTCCTAAATATCGGGGTATGGCGATTTGGTTTAAGTTGTGCAAGTCAGGATAAATAGATTGCCAACGATCGATTAATTGTTGAGGCAGTATTTTGTCCCAATCCAAATGACTCATCCACAGATCCTGCACAAAAATTTTGCATCTTATAACCACTGGTCCTAACAAGCCAAGTATGTCATATAAGCGTGCAATAATTGAGAGAATGTTCCTTTTCGTCATAACGTTAGTTTTTGGCAATTCGAACCGAAAGCAAAATTCGTCCACCTGGGGCCTCCACGACATTCCTAAGGTTTTTGTGATATCTTTGCTGTCTTACTTGAATCGATGTTCTTTGATATTATCATCCAACTTGCTAAAATTCCATTTGGCTAACTCCAATCCGGCACAAGATAAGATTCCAGTAACTTGATCAATCTTCAATTTTAAATCCTCAATGCAGTCAGCTCCTTTAAGGGGTCATCGACATACATCTCTTTAGATATAATTTCAGATCCTATCGAAAATTCTTTCCTATATTTCTCTGCTATGAAATGCAAGCCCATACGTGACAGTATTCAACTGATATAATTTCAACGGGTCAGAAATGTTGTGCCTCCACCAAATCAACTGAAACTTGCAGTCATGGGGATCTACAACGAATTGCCGATACATTTTTGTTCTATCAGCTGTTAGAGCATGCCTATACAACCTAAATGAAAGCAGGGTTAAGATAAGGTCTTGCTGAACTGTCGGTCCAACCATTAAAATGTTATTTAATGATACTCCTGTCGACGACTTCGCAGATGCGTCAAAAACTACACGCAACTTTGTTGTTGAGCTGTCTGGACGCAGTACAGCGTGATGCGGGATTACATAGTTAGGTTGGTTTGGGTCAAAACTATCTACAGGTTGCATGTGCCCCAGATCAATATATTCTTGCATGAAATCAGAATACATTTTTTTTTGATCAGGTAAACGTTGTAAGCGACGCTCTATTTGCCAAAATCGTTGCTTGGCAATATCCACTGAACTTCCCAATTGTTGGGTAGATTTCGAAAAGGGAAGCCGAACTTGAACTCGCCCATTCTCGAGAAAAGCAGAGTTTTTGCAGAAGTGGCGATCAAATTCTTCCTCATCAGTTGTGTACTGGTTTTGAGATGATTTTGGAAATGATTCGATTTCCCAAAACCTTTTTAGATTTTCATTTAGCTGTTCGGACTGCGAGATTTTGCACATAAGAACATTAGACTTCGCCCTAGATTGCGGATTGTCAACAACTTGTCCACCAATAATCCATCCGAGTGTAGTGTTAAGTAGGCATGGCAGCCCAGGCGCCAGTGATAATTTTCCGCCAGTGAGCAATTCGAAGAATTCCTGGGTGCTTAGTAAAATGTCAATTTTTTGTGGTTTAAAAAACAATGGGTCAGCCAAATCTATTCCGTCAGGGATTGACCACGTTCATGATTCTATTCGAGTGGCGGGTTGAGTCAATGCTATTGTCTTGGTAACAGCAAATTGCAATGACCATTCGTCAGCAGACAAACGTGAGCGTATGGTCGTCGAGACCGAGAACTGAAGTTTTGCTCTAACATATCCTATACCAGAAACTTCAAAATGTTGACGCTTTCGCTGAAGTTGTAATTTGTTGGCCAAAGTATCTGTGATAAAGTTAATTTCCGAGTCAGAATCAAGCAAGGCCCTTGCCGGGTGGAACATTCCGTATTTATCCTGGATAAGAACTATAGCAGTTGGGATAGGAGCTCGATTTGATCTACGAGACAGACATGCGACTACCTGTGTGGAGCAACGAGGTTGCTCGTTTGTCTGTTCTACATTTGATTGAGAAGTTTCTTGTGTTTCACTCCTGCGATGTAACGAAGAATGAACCCGCGACAAGTCCGACAGCGAAATTTTGAAGGACAGTCAGCTGCGATGTGGCCCTTATAAAGACAGTTTAAACATAGCTCTGCCTGTTTGACCCAAGCATGTCGCTTCTGATGTGGAAGTGCAACGAACGAAGGGCACGATCCTAGATTGTGATCTGTAGAATCGCATTTTATACAACTGCTTCTAGCCGTCAGGAATGCCTTTTTGTGAGGGTGGTTTAGTTTTTCTGAACGCTTATCATACTGCTTGAACTCCTGGCCTGTCTTTGCGCTGCATTCTAGAAACTGACAATGCCTACCTAATATGTTGTAGAAATTGTTCCAAGTTGGAAACTGCTTAAAATTCTGACCTCGATCATAAGCATGTTTTGAATCTGAATCAACCTTCTGCAAAACGAACTGAATTAAAATGGCTTCAAATGCATTTTGTTCGGTGCCAAGAGAGAGTAGTGAACCACGCAAAGCTGCCACTGTGTCTAAAATTTCTCGAAGGGATGAAGAATCAGATTTTCTTCATCAACACTTTTTTATCGTATCGTTCCTTAAGGCGCTCCAATGCCTTTTTGTAATTTTCTTCTGAGAAGCTTTTACGACATAGATTAAATAAATCACACCTATATATAGATAAACTCAGACTTTTCCTTTTCTTTTATTTGTATTATTTGCGTCCGAAAGATCAAATCACAAGTGAACTGGGTTAAATCTGCCGATTTAAAAGCTTACGTGCTCCAGTAAGTGTCTCAGGTGTACTGGTAACGTAATGGTGTGATGCCGTAAAGTCCAAGTTGAGATAACTTTCCAACTGATCCGCTTGAATTGTAGCTGCTACTGAATCCCTTGTGATCCCTCGCAGCCGAGTTGTTAAGGTTTAGGACAGGTGTCCTGTCACGGTCGCCAATGTTTAATCCGCTGCCTAATGGGAAGCAGCCAAAAGTGAAATTTGCCCTCGTGCAAATTCCAGTGGTTGTTGTTATTGCACCGCCTCTGCCCCTGTGCAGATGGCGGAGCTTGATCCAAAAATTAAAACGACGGAGTCAAAGATATTTACTTCACGAAGTACTGTGTGAGACTGTATTCTGCTTTTGGTTATACATTTGGTTGGGCTGTGCATAACAAGAAAGCTTATGATTTACCGTTTTCATTGTGGGTCATAATGCTTTACAATAGAGGGTAATCTTTTAGCATACAATTTCAACTAAAATAAAGAGGCAAGCGTGAACAGCATTAATATGGCTTATGGCTTTATAATGTAACGAACGGTTTTTGTTTGTTTGCTCGCTACGAAAATCGTGCGGTTCCTTATTAACACACAGAGCTTAGAGTATACGGTGTTTATTCACGGCTCTGGTTTACCAATTTTATGGTTATTCGTGCTGCTGACTCTCCTGTGACCAAGACTTACCGGTGCTCCTACCCATCAGGTGGGTAGGTGCCACTCGTAAGAAAAAGCGAGGAGTTATTGTGTTGGGGCTTAGGGAAGTGTCACCGTTCCCAGTTTAGGCAGAACAGGCACTGCATTTTCAGGGTAACCGTCCTGCTAACCACAGCCGCTTACTCAGTTTCCTTTAACCCTCCGGTTTACTGTTCGTAACGTTCCACACTAGCCTTCACAAAAGTGCTGTCCGTGCACGTCCTGAGCGTTAATCCTTGGGCTCTCTTTGTCTCGCCTCACACGGCACCACTCCAGGGTCAAAAGTCTGCGGTTTTACTGTTCGACCTTTCGAACAGCGCTTTAAGGCTATTTCCTTTGCCCGGAGGTGGGAACCGCGTAGTTTTAAGATGCGTTGGTAACTGATTTATTATTAATTAAATATATGCTTATATACTACTTGGAACGCGGAAAATAAATGTAATGAATGGTAAAATAAGATAAAATATAAAAAAGGTCAGGGAATTTTGATTATGGTAGCAGTTTGCATAGTTATCTCTGCTGACACTGCAAAATGTGCTGACTGCATTGGCGGGTAAGTGTAACGTCGAGTCGGTGAGACGGTGAGTTAGTGAGACATATGTATAATATGCTGAACAGCAATTCTCATCTGCACTCCCCTTTGCGATAAAATTGACATTACCGTGGGGACTGAAATTATGCCCTCGTAGAACTTGATCATTTGGCACGCCTATGGTATGTGGACTTTCTGCAGCAAAACGTAGATAAGTTCGTTAAATGAATCCCTTCTTCTTCGATAGAAATCTCATTCTGCCGTTTGCTATCTTCTCCTTTGAAATTGATTATCATTCACCGGATTTTCATCTTTCGTTGGCTCATAAGCAGCGTTCGGTCCTGCAAGATTAGCTGCGTCCTCTACCTAAATAGGGTTGATTTCCGTATCAGATGAGGTTTCTTTGTTGAGAAAACCTGTGACTACATAACCAAGCCTTGTGCCTTGTGCCAAAGGATTATTAGGTCTTAGTCTAAGAAGATTTCCGGTTCTTACACGAGATTATACACCAACCCCTAAGGTTAGGTCAATGGGTCCAGGTTGCCGAAAGTCAGGATCTGCTAACGGCAGTCCCTCGGGAATATTATGATCGGTTGCAATCGATAATGATGGTTGGATTGTAATGACTTTGGGAATAATAAATACCTCTACTAGTGTTTCAAAATCTGATGTACCTGATGAGAGCTTTATTATCGATCCAAATGCTGTTGTTATATTTTCTCCGATTTCAGATATTTCAATCGGTGAATACATTTCCTTAAGAGATAGCAGATCTGCCATCCTCCTTGAGATAAGATTTTCCTGTGATACAGCATCTATTACAGCGCGATATGTTTGTAGTTGACCGGTTGGCCCTTGTAATGATACCTGGACGGCCGTGGTCTAAGCATATCCTCTAGGGTTGTCGTAGCCTGCAATGGTTGCTGCGCCGAACACTGGATTGCTAGTCGGTCCTTGGTGTAACAGTGAATGATGCCGTTGCTGGCAGACTCGACAAGTGGATGGTGATCCACAATTTTATAACCTTATGAGCTGTAGAAAAACAATTTATGCATGCTTCTACTTGAATAATGGCTTGGCGCCGAGTTTTTGGGTCCATTTCCTGGAAACGGCTTCATGCTCTAAGATGATGTGGTCCTAGGTGACAAATCTTACAGCTCTCTTCGTTGTGAACTGACTAATGGCGGAGTGTTGCTGTAGGTTGAGCGCTTATCGTCTCTAAAATGCAAGCGGACCGCTCAATAAACTCCATTACACTTCTTAACGTTGAAATTTCCGTTGGTGCATCCGCTGAACTAGTGCATCTAGAGACTGCTGGTCTAGTTTTCTTCTGATAATAAAACACAGGATTGGATCCTAGGATTTTGTGCTGATATCGAAGTTTTTAAGAGTACTCATTGAGTTATTGATAGTGTAATGCAAGGCCCTTAGTTGGCGCGAGGAGCCGTCTATAGGCTTATAGTCAATCATTTTTGCTATGGCGCCGAATACAAGTATTTTTCCTTTGTGCTTCCTGGTCTTTAATCGCAAGCAGGTACCCTGTGAGAAGGTTGTGTCTGTCAAAACGTTCCTCGCTTCACCACGAAGCGAACTCTGTAGAATATGTAATTTTTGACTGGCCGAATATGGTTTATTATGTACCAATTCCACAAAAAATCATGGAACAGTGGCCAGTCTAGATACTCGCCGTTGAACTCCGGAATGCTCATTGGCGGAAGTGCCAAGCTTAGGCTCATTGGAGCGTCGTTTTCTTTAAGCAGGTTCATTTCGTATTCTTCGTATAGTGTGTGGAATTGGGATAGCTCTGATTATGCAAGAGCTGCTGCCTCAGTAGCGCCCAATGGAGGTCTAGGTGCCTTTGTAGAGCTGGAGTGACCGTTGGAGCATTAGAGGCTAATGTTAATGATGATTCCAATTCTTTGCATCTTCTCTGCAACTGGAAGATAACCGTGTCAATCGCGGAGTCTCTCTTGATTTGATCTCCTGGTGTTATCTTGATGTTGGCCGAAGTTCGCCTGGCGGCCTTCGGAAGCCCGCTTCCAGTCGGCATGTTGTCCAGGAATATTTTTTTGACATTTTTCGACCAGCTCCTTAAGTGTAAAGTATTCACTTCCAGTGGGTAATGCCGCCTGATGGAGTTCTTCATCTAGGTCCCAAAACTGCTGCCAGAGATCGTTTAACTGATTTAGCTTACCGGATTAGTAGCCGGCGCCGTTCGACCGAATCCTTGCCACAATTCTTTATGAGCTGTTGGATCTGTACTTGTAGCTCATTTTGGTTGTCTGGTAATCGCTTGTGTAAAACGATACTTTTGTGACTTGTTTCCTCTATGAATGATGTAGACTAAAGTGTGTCTTTAAAACGAAGTATCCTGTGAAGCTGGATGAAGCTGTGAAACCTGTGAAGCTGGTTGAGCTATGGTTTTCAGGGCGGGTGGATGTAGTGTGAACTTAACGGTACCTCTCACTAGATAGAGCTTCAGCTGTTGGTTGCTGGAGTGTGATCCTTTGCTTTGCTGGCAGGATTATCGCGTCGCGGCAACGGTAACTTTGGTTACTGCGATGCCGGACCACAGGCGATGCTGGAGCTGCGCTGAGGTTAAGCTAACAAGGTTAGCTGCTAGTTGAGTTAGTGTAGGTTACGAGCTCTATTCCCGGAGGTGGAAAGTAGAACCGCGGAGTTATAAGTTGCGTTGATAACTGATTTATTTTTCATTTGATACACGCTTATATACTACTTGGTGATTAGTGAAATAAGCTATATTCTAAAGTAGGTCAGGGAATTTTGATTATGGTAGCAGTTTCGTAGTTTGCTTGGCTGACACTGCAAAATGTGCTGACTGCATTGGCACCCATGGATACGAACACTCTTGGTCTTCACTTTCTAAACTTTCTCTATCCGCACTCTCCAAACTTTTTGTCCCGCACCGCCGTTAGTGCACGAATTCACTTCCTTGAGTTATTTGTGAGGAGCTATTTAACTCCTCACAATAAATATAGCTGTCGTGTTTTTTTCGTGCCAATTTTGAGATAATCGAACACGTACTCAGAGGGACAGTCCCCA
Organism: Drosophila subpulchrella; assembly: GCF_014743375.2. Lineage (NCBI taxonomy): Eukaryota > Metazoa > Arthropoda > Insecta > Diptera > Drosophilidae > Drosophila > Drosophila subpulchrella. The sequence goes on from NW_023665571.1 coordinate 1,798,540, forward strand.
TCTTTTGAGAGTTTTGATGTGATTGGGTTATAGGTAATTGAGTTGATGGGTAAACTTATATACTCTTCTAGTAACGGGTATAAATACAACATTATTTTTCATTTGGATACCTGAAAAACTTTAAATATAGCTAGACATCGGGTCTTAAGTAAAATAATTTTATTAACGAATTGTTCGAAATTTGTTTTGGATTGCTTACACAATTGTTTTATATAAAGTAAATTATTTGAGTTAAACCTGTTACTTGTACTCTCTGAATTTTGTACACGTCTTCCTCTTACACCAGTTTAGAATATAAAAGCTTAAAAATGCTACTCATTGCAGACCTGGGTTTTCCCCTGATTGTTGTTTATAATTCCCAACTGAGTCAAGCGTCTCGTACACCAACAGTCCCAGGCCCAAATCCGAAAATTAAAACTTAAACGAGGAAGATGGTCACACATACCCGTTACTCAGCTAAAGGCACCAAAGGGAGATGGAGAGATGCAATCTCAATATATGCTTATGTGGGCTGCAGACAGATTTAAGCGTTATGGGGGTTTGAGTGGGCGTGGGATACATTTTTTGGGTCAATCGATAAGTATTGAAAAGACAAATTCTTTTCATTTAAAATTTTTTAGCATGGAAACTGTGGGCGCTACAATTTTTGGATGGTTTGTATTGACGAGACAAATACATTTCAGTTTAAATTTTTCTTAGCATGCCAATTTTCGGCGCCCTTTAGGCTTGGGCGGTTTGTGGGCGTTAGAGTGGCGTGACATAATCGCGTAACAAACTTGCGCTCCGTTCAAAGGTACGAAATCTAAATCTTAAGTAACAATTCTCTATCTTTGATAGTTTCCGAGATATCCGCGTTCATACTTACGATTTTTTAAAGTTGGTGGGCGGCTTGTGGGCGTTAAAGTGAGCGTTAAAGTGGGCTTGGCAAACTTTTTTTTGGGTCAATCGATGGCTGAGTAACTGATAGTCGAGGTACTTGACTATAGTGTTCTTCCTTGGTTTAAGCTGTAGTCTTTATAAGCATCATCACATTTTACAGTAGGTTATATCTTCCTTATTCAGTCCTTGAAGAAAATGGTTACTATCTGCGCACCATTTTTTCATTATAAGTCCGGACCTTAACAGAAAATGGTTAAGCGCCTTTTCAATTTGTTGGGCCTCAGGAATTGTATCGGCTCCGGTGGTACAATTGTGGGTATAAAAATCATTAAACCCTTGCAGAGGGTATTATGATTTCAGTCAGAAGTTTGCAACGCAGTGGGGACGTCTCCTTCCGACCCCATAAAGTATATATATTCTTGATCAGTATCACTAGACGAGTCGATCTAGACAGATCCGTCTGTCCGTCCGTTTCTACGCAAACTAGTCTCTTAGTTTTTAAGCCATTCGGCTTGGAACTTTCCCAAAAGTCTTCTTTCTTTTGCAGGTAGTATATAAGTCGGAACCAGCCGAATCGGATTACTACAACTTATAGCTCCCATAGGAATAATCGGAAAACAAAAAAAAATAATTATTTCTTTGGTGTTTTTTAACATATAAACTCCTACTCTTGGAAGTGATGTTTTTTTAACATATAACCTCCTACGCTTGGAAAAAAATTGGTGGGAAAATAATATGAAACCAATTATAGATTCGATGTTTTTTAACATATAACCTGCTACGCTTGGAAAAAAATTGGTGGGAAAATAGTTTGAAACAAATTATAGCTTCGGTGTTTTTATACCCGTTACTTGAAGAGAAAAAAGGGTATACTAGATTCGTGGGAAAGTATGTAACAGGTAGGAGGAAGCGTTTCCGACCCCATAAAGTATATACATTTTTGATCAGGACTAATAGCCGAGTCGATCTAGCCATGTCCGTCTGTTCGTATGAACGCTGAGATCTCGGAAGCTATAAGAGCTACAATTCTGAAATAAGGCATGCAGATTCCTGAGGTTCCTGCGCAGCGCAAGTTTGATTCAGCAGGGTGCCACACCCACTCTAACGCCCACAAACCGCACAAAACTGTGGCTCCTACAGTTTTGATGCTAGAATAAAAATTTTAACTGAAATACAATGTCCTCATCAATACCTATCGAGTAACCCAAAAAAAGTTTACAACGCCCGCTAAAACGCCAACAAACCGCCCACAATTTTCAAAAAAAATTATAAATATGAACGCGGATATCTCGGAAACTATCAAAGATAGAGAATAGGGATCTCAGATTTAGATTCCGTAGCCTTGTACGCAGCGCTAGTTTGTTACGCGGATATGCACCGCCCACATGCCCAAACCTGTGGCGCCCACAATTTTCATGCTAGATAAAAAATTTTAACAGAAATGCATTGGTCTCGTCAATACCTATCGATTGACCAAAAAATATCCACGCCCACTCTTACGCCCATAACGCTTAAATCTGTCTACCGCCCACATAACCATATATTGAGATCATAGGTAGGTGGCGCATTTCAATCTCGCTTTGCTTCTTGCATATCTCCTTTTCCCTTTGGTCCCTTAAGCTGAGTAACGGGTATCTGATAGTCGAGGTACTCGACTATAGCGTTCATCCTTGTTTAACATATAACCTCCTTTTGTTTTTGGTTTTTCTTTTACACCCTGTAGCCTCTAGTGACGGCGACTTACACTTTTTATTAATGAAGTGAGCTGAATTCCTCCATGGTTGAAACCTTAATTCCAATTTATTTATCGATTGTTGATTGGAAAATACAGCTTTGCGTTAAATTTAAGATGGAAACCAAATGTTACTTCTTATTCTTACATTACAAAACATTACATTACTATTTTTTTTATCTTACTTTTTTTTATAATACCCGTTACTCGTCGAGTGAAGGGGTATAGTAGATTCGTCGGGAAGTATGTAACAGGTAGAAGGAAAGAAACTATATATTTTTTTGCCCACCGCATGAAGAAAATCAGCAGTTTTTACTAATACGCAACCAAGCGGCTAAGGGCGCTAAAGGCTCCTTTGCGCTTAGGCTAGGTGGCGCTTTAGAAGAAAAAGATAGGAGGCGCTAGGTGGCGATGTAGGCTAGGTGTGTTAGTGAAAAAAGGTGAGTTGCATCCATCCCCATCATGTGCACTCCTTAAGGCTGATTAACGGGTATCTAATAGTCGAGGCCATCGACTATACCGTTTTCTCTTGCTTTTTTTAATTCAGACACCAAAACCGAAAACCAAAAAAAAATATTTTCATATAAAACTAAGTCCAGAAGTCCAGCTATTTTGCGTGGTAGAAGTGTATATAACCCCTTATTACTATGTAAAATAACTAACAACGTCACCCTCAGATTTGCCTGCGGAAATTTCGTAAATAGATTGTTATATAATTTTATACTTTTGACTTGCTTTTTTCTTTGCTACTTAAACTAAATTTAACAAATTCCTTATTTCCAAACCACCTGTAACGTAGGCCCTCCACATAGAAAGATTCACACAAACAAGCAACGTCGAATCTTTAGACAGGGGGAGGGGTGCATGTGACCAACCACACTCATACTGGTAAAGGCAGAAGAAAATGCAATTCGGCAATTCACGGGTGTCGCGTGGCCAAGAACAACGGCCACGATCAACCTACTGGTAACCATACTCCAGTAGCTGGCAAAGTGCAACAGCCGGCCGTTGACTCCCAAGATAGCAGATATCGAGGAATAGTAATCCTAGCTGGGAACACCTAGGTGGTCCGATCCATACCGGCAGCAAAGTAAAAGCTCTAGTCTGGTATAAAAGACCTTAGACAATTAGTTAACAGGAGAGAACCCATTTGTGTGTCTTGCTGACGAAAGCCGGCAGCTCCGAGGGAAGACGACTTTTCCTGGGGTAGTCGTCCACGGAGACTTTTGCCACCAGGACCAGCCACCATATCCAAATCGCTGCTCAAAAGATCTTTATGTGTAGGACCAGCGCCGCCATTGTCATCATAGAACGTGAAGAGGATCAACAATAAGGACGACATCTGACATACTGTGATGTTTGTAGTCGCTGTACCCGTGATCCCCATGCTCCTGAAAATTGTTCAGCTGTAGGAGCCTTCCGTTCGAAAGCGTGGTGACCAATAACGTACTTCGGATAAAGTAGTGGCGCAATATAAATGTGTTAATCGAGCCAACTAAAGCTAAAGTGAACTCATGCATATCCAAAGACTAATATCCTTAAGTAATACAATTGGAGAACAATTGAAAATCAACAAAACCATTGGAAGCATTCAAACATGCACTGAAATACATTTAAACCAACCGAATCGATAGACAAAGTGCGAATCATGATGAACAGCCGTTGAAGAAGTCGCATGCCTCTGGCATAATATAACTATATATTTTGTGTTTAAGTGAATTTGTATACTTAAGAACAGCCGTATTTTGGTGCACGTATATTTATATATATATATATATCCAATATAATAATTTCCAAAGCCCAGGATCCGGAGCGTCCAGATCTCATCGCCCAGGATTTAAAGATGGGGTAAGTTTGTCGGAACACGGTTACTTTCTTATAAACATACATATATAAATATCCGTGCAGTATCTCTGAGCGACGTTTTGTAGTCGTGAATAGTCAGCATTTTGCTGATGTGTGCACCTTCACAGGTGGTAAATTCGATACTCTCCGCTAACCAAATATTGTCAATTAGTTTAATTTCCATATGATTTAGCCAACATTATGTTATTCATCCACGGCACTCGCCGATATAAATATTATCCAATAAATTTGTAATGTAAAAGAATATCAAAACATGAAGTGCTAGAGCTCTATTAAGGGGGTGTGCTGACGCAAGAAGTGGAGTAGGTCAAGAACAATGACATAACTTTTACGGACAACCTTGACAATAGGGGATCGTATTGCGCGGCCCGCGACGATCCATTGGCACACGAATGTGTAAAGGGGAGGGAATATGGCCAAAACACAGCTAAGCTTGTAGGGGCAGTGTGGACTGACGACTGACGAACTTTATGAACTAATACTATTTTCCAGGCACTTTTAATATTTATTCTCGTTATGTTGGAGAGGAGAGAGGCTTACCAAGATCCCACGACCCGAATACGACGTAGCTTATGCCGGCAAATAGTGCCAGAATATCGGACGCCTCTCCCTCGGCCCAAGTCCCTGTCAGGACTCGGGCACTAATATGCCCACGTAACAGAATTGGCGCCCAACGCTAAGACTTTTCATATTCCTTAAGGAATTTTCACAGGGTCCACAATCTCGGTACCTGCGGTATCGGAGTGGATGTACCTAAGGATGGCAAAGCTTTCATCTTTATTGGCCATAAGTAATTTGACTGTTTTATAGAGCAGGGAACTTAAATAATTTTAAATATGCACCAACTTATTTGTTTTTGCCTTTAAATTAGTATCTGTAAAGTCCCCAACTTCTGTGACTGTCAGTGTTGAGTGGCCACTCAATCAGAACTTTGTCGCAGAATAGAGGCCTGACTTTGAAATGATTTTTAACCTTAGAAATTCTCTGTTTTGTTCATGGACAAATTTACCGAAATTTCCTTTAACCAAGAACTATGAATTATCCTTTTTATAATACTATACCTACAACTAAGTGTCGACCGAATATTTGTTGAAATTAGGCATTTGCCTTTGATAGGTTCGAGTCCAGAAATAGCAGGAGCGCAAGCATTACGGTAACACATTTAGCAGTTGCGGTGCGGGTCTACTGTTCGTTTGTCGATCCAGGACAGAATGGGGGTGGGGGAACTGACAGGAAACGCAAAGCCGACGTCCCACAACGTACTACGCATTTGTTCGGTCGTTTGCTTGGTTCGAGTCTTTGCGGTTTCTCTTGACCATATTTGGGCGGTGGACGATTTTTAGTTTCTCTGGCCGACGCCCCACAACGTATTAAGGCTAGATGGTCAGGTCGTTTGCTTGGTTCGAGTCCAGAGAAATAGGAGACGGTTGTGGAGCCCGAGAATGATCGGTCAAACAACTTGTTTTCCGTCGACTGGCGGGAGGGGATTTTAGGACAGATTCCTCATCTAAACACAGCCATTCCGTTTGGAACATTAGAGCTGTCTAGAGAAAAGGAAAGTAAGGGCATGTTAGTTTGGCGGAACCTAGTTGTGTAGAAGCGGCTAAAACCCCTAGTTAGGGAAATTAATTTTGTTTTTTTTTGGGCTTAAATATCGGATGGTTCTTGACCGAAGAGGAACTTAGAAGCAGAGAGAAGCACCCCCAGGTTATAAACGTTTTTTTTGCCAACTTATTCAGCGTTTACGTCGCTGACCGGGTGTTTTGAAAAGAAACACGTGAACCTTTTATACCAAATAAAAAAGGAGGAAGACAATTTTAGTGCGTGTATTAATCAGCACAAAGTGACAATCTATAAAAGAAAGCGGAGGCCTTAAGGAAGGTCCAATCATATAAATGAAGGGGGCCAAGAAGAAGGTCCTATTCCAACCCAGCACCGGTAGAGTGACCCGAGCAACAACGCGCGGAGACAACCACCAACCCCGGAAGACCGAGCGCGCCAAGGCTAGGAGACTCACCTGAAAGAGAGCCGTGGGAGCTCGCACAGAATCAGCCAGGACAGGTAGATACCCTGTCCAACGAAAACAATTTGGATCAATATACGGAAATGGAAAGAACCGCCGGTGGGGAGAATCTACCCCTAGGACCGCCGAAAGGAAGATCAAGTATGCTTTCCCAATTTCAGCAGCACGAGGAGGACAGCTTAGAGGCTGCCGAGCGACGTGAACAAAGATTAATGGAGCTCTTGAGGCAGAGCAACGAAATGCAGCGTGGGATGAGCGCCCAGATAGAAGCTCTGAAGGCCCAAGTGGAAGAGTTGCAGTCTCCGACATCCAGAAGACCCGAACATAAGGGACTGCCTTCGCCGCCCCAAACTGTTCCGAATCCAACGGACAGCTTTTTGAGTTACCAAGAGACTCCGCCTCTGGAACCGGTAACGCAGGACATGCTCAATAGCCAGATGCACCGGTTAAGAACACCCAGGCGGATGGACCCCCGTCCCACAGGCAGTCCAGAACAAACGAAAGGGAGACGAGTCACCAACTGCACCCAGAGATCGATCGGAACTCATCGTTTCAGGAACCGAGATCAAAAGACATCAGATTAGACAGATGGAACCTAAAGTTCGATGGAAGCGGTCGCGGCAGGACAGTTGAAAGTTTCCTGTTCCGCGTGGACCGATTGCAAGAGTTGTATGACCTCAGCCGCCAACAAGTCTTTCGTGAATTCCCTCTTCTGCTGGCAAATGGTATTGTGGTATTGGCAGTTAATGGAGGACAGGGCAGAAGACTACGATTTTGACTACTATTCGTTGACACAGGAGATGGAACGAGCGTTTTCAACTATCGGAAGTGACCTTATGAAAGTCAAGGAATTAATGGAACGCAAGCAAGGACAGCACGAAACCTTCAGCGATTATGACTCCGCTTTGCACAACTTGCATTTCAAACTGAAGCATAAAATCGCTGAGGACGAATTTGTTCAGCTTTTGAAAGACAACATGAACTCCCATATGGGCGGCTTGCTGCTAACATCCCCATTAACTTCGTTAGCGGAATTCAAAAGGGAGGGTTTCCGAGTGGACCGCTGATTAAAAAGTACTACGAAAAACTTGCCCAACACTACAAAGCTTTCCTAACAGTACAAAAGTACAAACAAATAAATCAAACATTTCTAATAAATATTCTTTAATAGATCGTCAGTTAGATCAAACATAGATTCCGTGCGCCAAGTGTAAGAAAACTACTACAGAATATACCATTAACATAAAGCAACAGCAGTGAGGATATCAGCCTGGACAGCTCAGCCGATAAAACGTGAGACTCTTGATCACAGGAGTGGGTCGAGGCCACACGTGAATGGGCGCCTAAAAAGGAGAAGAAACACGGAACAGACAACGATGGTCGTACGCCGATTCCTTTTGCGAAGTCATTCCATGCGGTCCGCATCGATCACTTCGAGCCTGTTACGTACGCCCTCCACATAGAAATATTCACATAGAGAAACAACGTCGAATCTTTAGACAGGGGGAGGGGTGCATGTGACTAACCACACTCATACTGGTAAAGGCAGAAGAAAATGCCATTCGGCAATTCTCGGGTTTCGCGTGGCCAAGAACAACGGCCACGATCAACCTACTGGTAACCATACTCCAGTAGCTGGCAAAGTGCAACAGCCGGCCGTTGACTCCCAAGATAGCAGATATCGAGGAATAGTAATCCTAGCTGGGAACACCTAGGTGGTCCAATCCATACCGGCAGCAAAGTAAAAGCTCTAGTCTGGTATAAAAGACCTTAGACAATTAGAGAAGGGTAGAGAATCCATTTGTGTGTCTTGCTGACGAAAGCCGGTAGCTCCGAGGGAAGACGACTTTCACTGGGGTAGTCGTCCACGGAGACTTTTGCCACCAGGACCAGCCACCATATCCAACAGTCCTTGAGGAGGACACAAATCGCTGCTCGAAAGATCCTTATGTGTTGGACCAGCGCCGCCATTGTCATCAAAGAACGTGGAGAGGATCAACAATAAGGACGACATCTGACATACTGTGACGTTTGTAGCCGCTGTACCCGTGATCCCCATGCTCCTGAAAATTGTTCAGCTGTAGGAGCCTTCCGTTCGAAAGCGTGGTGACCAATAACGTACTTCGGATAAAGTAGTGGTGCAATATAAATGTGTTAATCGAGCCAACTAAAGCTAAAGTGAACTCATGCATATCCAAAGACTAATATCCTCAAGTAATACAATTGGAGAACAAATGAAAATCAACAAAACCATTGGAAGCATTCAAACATGCACTGAAATACATTTAAACCAACCGAATCGATAGACAAAGTGCGAATCATGATGAACAGCCGTTCTAAGTGTAAACTAATGACCTTTTTTCGTGTCAGCCCCCACTACTCAACGTATACTTTGAGTGGTTGTGCGCTAGATAGGATAACGCATGCTGACGACCTTGGAGTCTACATGGATCCTAGACTTAAATTTTCCGATCACATTACTACTATGGTAAATAAAGCCAGGGGCGTGCTTGCATTTATCAAAAGGTGGTCGAAGGAATTCGATGATCCCTATGTCACAAAGACCTTGTTTATTTCATTAGTCCGACCAATTCTTGAGTACTGCGCTCCTGTTTGGAGTCCCCAATATGGGGTGCATATAGACCGAATTGAGTCTGTGCAAAAAAACTTCTTAGTATTTGCCTTACGGAGACTTAACTGGGATACAAGCCTAATACTACCATCCTACTTCTAATTAACTTACCATCGTTAGCTAACCGTAGAACTATGCTTGGTATTACGTTTATTAGAAATCTTATTCATGGTGATGTAGAGAGTCCCGAGTTACTGGGTCGCCTGCATTTTAATGTGCCAAATAGATTCTCTAGAAACTATATTCCTTTAGTATTAAATCACTGTATCTCTAATTACGCAATGCATGAACCTTTTAGAGTACTTTGCAATGATTATAAAAGACTATATCATCTAATATCTACTACTGACTCACTTCCTATCTTTAAATCAATAATACTATCCTCCCTAGTAACTAATTAGTTTTACTTGATGTATTTTGTCTATTCGTATATTGACCTGTATTTTTAATTGTCTATTGTTACATTGTCTTTTTCTTTGTCCGCGATTATGTTTACTCGCCCAAAACGGTGATGGGCTCCGCGCGTAACAAGCTTTGCTTGGTGTCGTAGGGCCACTTGTTTGTACTGACCATAGTGCATCAACGTCCAAGAAATTAAAGAAGTCGCATGCCTCTGGCATAATATAACTATATATTTTGTGTTTAAGTGAATTGGTATACTTAAGAACAGCCGTATTTGGGTGCACGTATATTTATATATATATATATCATCATATATCATGTATCATCACTTCAAACACATCGAGGAGGATCTGCAAGCTGAAAACATGCTGTTAAATCGTCGTTGGACATCGTTCGAAATATTGCCAGTAGTCTTTTCGGCGTATTAGACTCAACTTTATCTGATAGAATGGTGCAACTAATAGCAAATGTAAAAGCATTGTTAAAAAACCAAACGTCTTTGATGTACTCTGCAATTTATATCATTAAGTTGGATGAAATATCAAATTCCAAACGTTTGAATTCTATAGAAAACAAGGAAGCACGCTATAGTCGAGTACCTCGACTATCAGATACCCGTTACTCAGCTAAAGGGACCAAAGGAAAGTGGAGATATGCAAGCAGCAAATGCGCCACCTACCGGCGGTAGACAGATTTAAGCGTTGTGGGCGTTAGAGTGGGCGTGGCAAAGTTTTTTTTAATCAATCGATAGGTATTGACGAGACCAATACATTTCAGTTAAAATTTCTTATCTAGCACGAAAATTGTGGGCGCCACAGGCTTGTGCGGTATGTGGGCGTTAGAGTGGGCGTGGCAAACTTTTTTTAAATCAATCGATAGGTATTGACGAGACCAATACATATCAGTTAAAATTTTTTATTTGGCATGAAAATTGTTGGCGCCACAGACTTGGGCGGTTTGTGGGCGTTAGAGTGGGCGTGGCATATTCGCGTAACAAACTTGCGCTGCGCTCAAGCCTACGGAATCTAAATCTGAAATTCCGTTTCTCTATCTTTGATATTTTCCGAGATATCCGCGTTCATATTTACGATTTTTTGAAGTTTGTGGGCGGTTTGTGGGCGTTAAAGTGGGCGTGGGAAACTTTTTTTTAGGTCAATCGGTAGGTATTGATGAGAACAATACATTTCAGTTAAAATTTTTGTTCTAGCATCAAAACTGTAGGAGCCACAGTTTTGGGCGGTTTGTGGGCGTTAGAAAGGGCGGGGCACTTTTCTGAAACAAACTTGCGCTGCGCAGGAATCTCAGGAATCTGCATGCCTAATCTCAGTATTGTAGCTCTTATAGATTCCGAGATCTCAGCGTTCATACGGACAGACGGACATGGCTTGATCGACTCGGCTAGTGATCCTGATCAAGAATATATATACTTTATGGGGTCGGAAACGCTTCCTTCTGCCTGTTACATACTTTCCGACGAATCTAGTATACCCTTTTACTCTACGAGTAACGGGTATAACTATGTTGTCATCAAGGTTAGCTTGCCTTTTATGTCTACTTAGATATCTACAGACTGGCACCAATGTCATTATTGCCCATATTCCCTCCCCTTCACACATTCGTGTGCCAATGGATCGTCGCGGGCCGCGCAATACGATCCCCTATTGTCAAGGTTGTCCGTAAAAGTTATGTCATTGTTCTTGACCTACTCCACTTCTCGCGTCAGCACACCCCCTTAATAGAGATCTAGCACTTCATGTTTTGATATTCTTTTACATTAAAAATTTATTGGATAATATTTATATCGGCGAGTGCCGTGGATAAATAACATAATGTTGGCTAAATCATATGGAAATTAAACTAATTGACAATATTTGGTTAGCGGAGAGTATCGAATTTACCACCTGTGAAGGTGCACACATCAGCAAAATGCTGACTATTCACGACTACAAAACGTCGCTCAGAGAGCTCATGCAATTGTACATACAACAACAAGGCTGATACTCGCCGCTGGAAAAGTTTATAGTAGTCTATAAAACTGTAGGATACTGCACGGATATTTATATATGTATGTTTATAAGAAAGGAACCGTGTTCCGACAAACTTACCCCATCTTTAAATCCTGGGCGATGAGATCTGGACGCTCCGGATCCTGGGCTTTGGAAAATATTATATTGGATATATATATATATATAAATATACGTGCACCCAAATACGGCTGTTCTTAAGTATACCAATTCACTTAAACACAAAATATATAGTTATATTATGCCAGAGGCATGCGACTTCTTTAATTTCTTGGACGTTGATGCACTATGGTCAGTACAAGCAAGTGGCCCTACGACACCAAGCAAAGCTTGTTACGCGCGGAGCCCATCACCGTTTTGGGCGAGTAAACATAATCGCGGACAAAGAAAAAGACAATGTAACAATAGACAATTAAAAATACAGGTCAATATACGAATAGACAAAATACATCAAGTAAAACTAATTAGTTACTAGGGATATTGTATTAGTGATTTAAAGATAGGAAGTGAGTCAGTAGTAGATATTAGATGATATAGTCTATTATAATCATTGCAAAGTACTCTAAAAGGTTCATGCATTGCGTAATTAGAGATACAGTGATTTAATACTAAAGGAATATAGTTTCTAGTGAATCTATTTGGCACATTAAAATGCAGGCGACCCAGTAACTCGGGACTCTCTACATCACCATGAATAAGATTTCTAATAAACGTAATACCAAGCATAGTTCTACGGTTAGCTAACGATGGTAAGTTAATTAGAAGTAGTCTACTAGAGTAGGATGGTAGTATTAGGCTTGTATCCCAGTTAAGTCTCCGTAAGGCAAATATTAAGAAGTTTTTTTGCACAGACTCAATTCGGTCTATATGCACCCCATATTGGGGACTCCAAACAGGAGCGCAGTACTCAAGAATTGGTCGGACTAATGAAATAAACAAGGTCTTTGTGACATAGGGATCATCGAATTCCTTCGACCACCTTTTGATAAATGCAAGCACGCCCCTGGCTTTATTTACCATAGTAGTAATGTGATCGGAAAATTTAAGTCTAGGATCCATGTAGACTCCAAGGTCGTCAGCATGCGTTATCCTATCTAGCGCACAACCACTCAAAGTATACGTTGAGTAGTGGGGGCTGACACGAAAAAAGGTCATTAGTTTACACTTAGAACGGCTGTTCATCATGATTCGCACTTTGTCTATCGATTCGGTTGGTTTAAATGTATTTCAGTGCATGTTTGAATGCTTCCAATGGTTTTGTTGATTTTCATTTGTTCTCCAATTGTATTACTTGAGGATATTAGTCTTTGGATATGCATGAGTTCACTTTAGCTTTAGTTGGCTCGATTAACACATTTATATTGCACCACTACTTTATCCGAAGTACGTTATTGGTCACCACGCTTTCGAACGGAAGGCTCCTACAGCTGAACAATTTTCAGGAGCATGGGGATCACGGGTACAGCGGCTACAAACGTCACAGTATGTCAGATGTCGTCCTTATTGTTGATCCTGTCCACGTTCTTTGATGACAATGGCGGCGCTGATAAAGCTTGTACTGAAGCATATTTAAGTTTTGAGGGTTAATGAAGCCAAAATCAATGACGCTTTTGGTCAATGCTTTTTTCAAAATGTCCAAATAAAATTCTTTGGTCATAATGTCGTTATAAATTCGGAGTTCTCCGACGCCCTTGGATGAAATACATCCTTAAACCATTACGGATAGCTTTCCAAACTTCACTGTTGGTATGATATTTTTCTGTTTAAAGGCTGTGTTGGGCTTTCTCCAAATCTTGCTGTGTCCATCATGATAGTATAACATTATTGTGGTCTCATCACAAAAAATCACGTCATTCCAGTACTCCGCCGGCCTGTTAGAATTGGCAATAGAAAATTTTAGCCGCCTATCTATGGTAATAGCAGAAAGCATAGGTTTCTTTCTGGCTACGTGGGAAGAGTACTTGTGTGTGTTGAGAACTTTTCTGATGGTCTCGTGGCTCGCTGTTTTATTGCAGTCATTTTTTAAGTCCAGAGCTAACTGTCTAAGTGTAGTTTGCGGATTATTGTTAACATTTTTTAAAATTTTAGAATGGTCACGTCTGGTAATCTTTGGTGGCCTGCCTGGAGAATTGTTTAAATGCAGACGGTTTTGTTTTTCCGCTCGATTAATTATGTTGTAAATTGTCCCTTATTTAATATCAAACATGATTGATAATTCCTTTGCCGTTTTATTGATGTAATTGTTGTAATAAACTTATTGAATAATGCTTTCATCGACTCTTTTGCCAGGCAGTGTTTAAACAGCGGATTAGGATCACTTGTGCACTTTTCAATAGTTTTATCGTAATGATCATGGGAGATAAGAACATAACAAAAACGAACGCATTCATTTTTCTCGAAATTTAGTTACCGTTACTTTGTTTTGTGTCTCTCTTTAGCTTCTGTTTACATTTTGCAAAGAATTAATTGAAAACTGATTATTACTTTTTGATTTTGTTGTTTTTTCTTAAGTTTCATGTAGATATTAAGCACCTTAACCATAATATAAAAGAAAAAATTAAATAAATCCTTTTTTTGTTAAAAAAAATTTAACTTTAAAATTAATTTTAATGACATTTTTCCTGTTGCAAAGAATAATTTGACAAACTGTTAGTACCATTTCAATGGGCACAACCCAAAATGTGCAAACAATTTCCAGAAATCCCCTTCACACATTCGTGTGCCAATGGATCGTCGCGGGCCGCGCAATACGATCCCCTATTGTCAAGGTTGTCCGTAAAAGTTATGTCATTGTTCTTGACCTACTCCACTTCTCGCGTCAGCACACCCCCTTAATAGAGATCTAGCACTTCATGTTTTGATATTCTTTTACATTACAAATTTATTGGATAATATTTATATCGGCGAGTGCCGTGGATAAATAACATAATGTTGGCTAAATCATATGGAAATGCTGACTATTCACGACTAAAAAACGTCGCTCAGAGAGCTCTTGCAATTGTACAAACAACAACAAGGCTGATACTCGCCGCTGGAAAAGTTTATAGTAGTCTATAAAACTGTAGGATACTGCACGGATATTTATATATGTATGTTTATAAGAAAGGAACCGTGTTCCGACAAACTTACCCCATCTTTAAATCCTGGGCGATGAGATCTGGACGCTCCGGATCCTGGGCTTTGGAAAATATTATATTGGATATATATATATATATAAATATACGTGCACCCAAATACGGCTGTTCTTAAGTATACCAATTCACTTAAACACAAAATATATAGTTATATTATGCCAGAGGCATGCGACTTCTTTAATTTCTTGGACGTTGATGCACTATGGTCAGTACAAACAAGTGGCCCTACGACACCAAGCAAAGCTTGTTACGCGCGGAGCCCATCACCGTTTTGGGCGAGTAAACATAATCGCGGACAAAGAAAAAGACAATGTAACAATAGACAATTAAAAATACAGGTCAATATACGAATAGACAAAATACATCAAGTAAAACTAATTAGTTACTAGGGAGGATAGTATTATTGATTTAAAGATAGGAAGTGAGTCAGTAGTAGATATTAGATGATATAGTCTATTATAATCATTGCAAAGTACTCTAAAAGGTTCATGCATTGCGTAATTAGAGATACAGTGATTTAATACTAGAGGAATATAGTTTCTAGTGAATCTATTTGGTACATTAATATGCAGGCGACCCAGTAACTCGGGACTCTCTACATCACCATGAATAAGATTTCTAATAAACGTAATACCAAGCATAGTTCTACGGTTAGCTAACGATGGTAAGTTAATTAGAAGTAGTCTACTAGAGTAGGATGGTAGTATTAGGCTTGTATCCCAGTTAAGTCTCCGTAAGGCAAATATTAAGAAGTTTTTTTGCACAGACTCAATTCGGTCTATATGCACCCCATATTGGGGACTCCAAACAGGAGCGCAGTACTCAAGAATTGGTCGGACTAATGAAATAAACAAGGTCTTTGTGACATAGGGATCATCGAATTCCTTCGACCACCTTTTGATAAATGCAAGCACGCCCCTGGCTTTATTTACCATAGTAGTAATGTGATCGGAAAATTTAAGTCTAGGATCCATGTAGACTCCAAGGTCGTCAGCATGCGTTATCCTATCTAGCGCACAACCACTCAAAGTATACGTTGAGTAGTGGGGGCTGACACGAAAAAAGGTCATTAGTTTACACTTAGAACGGCTGTTCATCATGATTCGCACTTTGTCTATCGATTCGGTTGGTTTAAATGTATTTCAGTGCATGTTTGAATGCTTCCAATGGTTTTGTTGATTTTCACTTGTTCTCCAATTGTATTACTTGAGGATATTAGTCTTTGGATATGCATGAGTTCACTTTAGCTTTAGTTGGCTCGAATAACACATTTATATTGCACCACTACTTTATCCGAAGTACGTTATTGGTCACCACGCTTTCGAACGGAAGGCTCCTACAGCTGAACAATTTTCAGGAGCATGGGGATCACGGGTACAGCGGCTACAAACGTCACAGTATGTCAGATGTCGTCCTTATTGTTGATCCTCTCCACGTTCTTTGATGACAATGGCGGCGCTGATAAAGCTTGTACTGAAGCATATTTAAGTTTTGAGGGTTAATGAAGCCAAAATCAATGACGCTTTTGGTCAATGCTTTTTTCAAAATGTCCAAATAAAATTCTTTGGTCAAAATGTCGTTATAAATTCGGAGTTCTCCGACGCCCTTGGATGAAATACATCCTTAAACCATTACGGATAGCTTTCCAAACTTCACTGTTGGTATGATATTTTTCTGTTTAAAGGCTGTGTTGGGCTTTCTCCAAATCTTGCTGTGTCCATCATGATAGTATAACATTATTGTGGTCTCATCACAAAAAATCACGTCATTCCAGTACTCCGCCGGCCTGTTAGAATTGGCAATAGAAAGTGTTCACGTCAAAAGGGCGTTTAATTTCAGAAGGCAGTGTCGAGCGGCAGTTTTATCCAGATGTCTACATCTCGCGCGCTCGCACTGCCGTCCGCTCTTCCTCTCCATCTCTCCCCTAAGTCTCCGCTCTGCTCTGGAGCGCTTAAGTTAAGTTAGGCTTAGGCAGTTCATGTTTCAAAGTGTACTAATAAACACCTACGCTCGTCGCGAAAAATCCCCAAAAGTACTCCCGTGTTTTTTGGGTACCATTCAGTCTTGGGGCTTCAACTATTTCCAACGATCAAGCCGCATCGCCCCAACATTTTGGTCCAGTCGAAGCCGGATTTCAAAATCTTTGGATTTTCCTCTCCTGGAGTTTTCTTTGATTTTGTCCCAGCAGGCTTGAACCGCTCCAGACAAGTTCCACTTACTATAATTGCCGGTCATACGCCAGTTTTTCGAACACTATTTCGACTAACTTTCTGTATGATATATTGTCTAAATCCAAAAGTGATTAATCCGACGCAACGGCATTTAATATATGTATTTCGATTCCGTTACTTGTGCCCGACATTATTCCAGTTTCCTTTGCCCACAATTGTTCACTTGAAACAATTCCAGAAGATATTTCAGTGCTACTATTCAACAAAAATATTTCTCAAATATATTTTCAATTCCAATTGTGTGTAAAATATAACTCAGCCACAGTAAAAAATTCCCGATCATAAAGATTGTCCTTAAGATTTGCACTCTTTATTTTTTACTGTGTTCCAGCTGCATGTGTATATTTACAAAAACAATCTAATACAGTCCACTCGAACTACTTTTTTCTAATACAGTCCACTCCAACTACTTTTCTCGACCTATAAATACGGCTAAACTATTTCTAAAATTAAAAACAAAGTGACAATATCCACAAATTTACTCCAGCAAATCGTTTGCAATTTAGTTGTGCAGGTGACAAACAAACGCACCGACATACAAACATAAGCGAAGTCTTTCCAATTCCCGCAACGTTATTCCGCTATTCGCACCCCACATATGTACATATGTACAGTGTGCATACATACGTATATCGCCAGTGCACAGTGGGTCAATAGCTCACAAAAAGTGTTCCTTTCAAACAAACAATATTAAAGTCCGTAATTCCTTACATAAGTCCGACCATCCGATATAATAAATATTTATTGCCTATCCGACAGTGTGACCGTATATATTTACAATCTTAATTGGTTCCTAAATTCCAATTTGATTCCAATCCGTTTCCTTACATCTGAATTAAAATTCTAAATTATTTAACGTCATGGCAACATCAGTAAAATCCGCTTTAACCCGATTTATGGCCACAGCTGACTGTCTGATCCACTTTGAGGCCACTGTGAACGCTCCAGGTGCTCCTACACCAACGTTATCCGCCTGTAACATCCGTCGCGATCACCTCAATTCCTTGTGGCAAACGGTAAAGGCAGCATACGACATATGCTCCGACAGCATTATATCTGCCGGCGAGAGCGCCGCAGACACAAAATCCATACTAAAGTCCACGTATTACCAAACGTACTCCACTTACGAAATATTTGCCGCGCAGTTGATGGAACAAATCCAAAAAGGCTCCTCCCAAATACCTCAAGCTCCAGTAACTCCGTCCCGAAATTCCACGTCTTATGGCTGTCGGCTCCCTCCTATCGACACAGAGGTTTTCTCTGGCGACTATCTTCGCTGGCCGACTTTCCGGGACCTTTTCACGGCAATATACATAGACAATCCGAGTCTAACGCCCGTTGAAAAATTATTCCACTTAAATTCAAAAACAAATGGCGAAGCTCATTCCATAGTTTCAAGATCCCCACTCACCCATGATGGCTTTCGCTCAGCCTGGAATAACCTAACTGAGCGTTTCGAAAATAAGCGATTGCAGGTTAACAGTCACCTGAAAACACTTTTCAATGTGCAATCCATAGCACAGGAGTCGGGAGCAGCCTTAAAGGAACTTCAACGCACTTTTCAAGGTTGCTTAACTTCCTTAAAATTTTCCGGTGTTAATATTGAGAATTGGGACCCTATCCTGGTTTATATGTGCTCGACAAAACTACCAAAGCTCACTCTCTCATTATGGGAGCAATCCATCCAAAATAAAGCCGAAATTCCTACGTGGCTTGAGCTTGATTCATATTTGACAGAGCGCCATCGAACTCTTGAGGCCGTCGATAGCTTCCGATCTGCTAATTTCCACCACGTCCAGTCCAAAGACACAAATCGAGTGGCAGAATTTCCAAAAATAAATTCCTTCAACACAAGGTTAGTTCCGATACCCAAGGGCTGCGATCTGTGTTCCAAGAAGAACCACCCCGTGCGTATATGTCCACGCTTCCTACAGATGACGGTAGACGATCGCCTAGCCTATATTCAAAGGAAGCAGTTGTGCTCCAATTGCTTTGCAAGTAGCCATCAATTCCGGGATTGCACAAGCGCTCACAACTGTCTCACTTACCAAGATCGGCATCACACATTGCTGCATCGAAACAGCGGCCCTACTACTCCGACGATTCCATCCGACCCTTCAAGGCCAGTAACCGCCTCAGTTCCACACATCATTTCGTCCTATTCAGCGCAAGTTTCCGTACAAAAAGTCCCTCCTAAGAATACTCCATCCGAGTATTGGGTTCCATACCCATCCTTGGATGGCAGACGTACTCGAGGTATTAAATCCTACCAATGCCGATTCTGCCAAAAGATCCATCCTCTACGGAAGTGCCACCACTTTCTACGGCTAAGCCCCCAGAATCGGCTCCAGGAAGTACATATCCAGAAGTACTGCTCCAATTGCTTGGCTCACAATCATACCAAGGACTCCTGCCGTAGTGGTCATCACTGCCACAAGTGTGGAAAGGACCACCACACTCTCCTACATACGGACGGCCGATCTACACTTCCAACGTATTCCTGAGCCTACTATCCTGAGGTTCTTGCTACGGGTGTCCTCGCAAGGGGGGGGAGAATGTTCACGTCAAAAGGGCGTTTAATTTCAGGAGGCAGTGTCGAGCGGCAGTTTTATCCAGATGTCTACATCTCGCGCGCTCGCACTGCCGTCCGCTCTCCCTCTCCATCTCTCCCCTAAGTCTCCGCTCTGCTCTGGAGCGCTTAAGTTAAGTTAGGCTTAGGCAGTTCATGTTTCAAAGTGTACT
This sequence comes from Drosophila subpulchrella, assembly GCF_014743375.2. Classification (NCBI taxonomy): domain Eukaryota; kingdom Metazoa; phylum Arthropoda; class Insecta; order Diptera; family Drosophilidae; genus Drosophila; species Drosophila subpulchrella. The sequence continues at coordinate 1,818,205 of NW_023665571.1, forward strand.
AATAAACACCTACGCTCGTCGCGAAAAATCCCCAAAAGTACTCCCGTGTTTTTTGGGTACCATTCAGTCTTGGGGATTCAACTATTTCCAACGATCAAGCCGCATCGCCCCAACAGAAAATTTTAGCCGCCTATCTATGGTAATAGCAGAAAGCATAGGTTTCTTTCTGGCTACGTGGGAAGAGTACTTGTGTGTGTTGAGAACTTTTCTGATGGTCTCGTGGCTCGCTGTTTTATTGCAATCATTTTTTAAGTCCAGAGCTAACTGTCTAAGTGTAGTTTGCGGATTATTGTTAACATTTTTTAAAATTTTAGAATGGTCACGTCTGGTAATCTTTGGTGGCCTGCCTGGAGAATTGTTTAAATGCAGACGGTTTTGTTTTTCCGCTCGATTAATTATGTTGTAAATTGTCCCTTATTAAATATCAAACATGATTGATAATTCCTTTGCCGTTTTATTGATGTAATTGTTGTAATAAACTTATTGAATAAGGCTTTCATCGACTCTTTTGCCAGGCAGTGTTTAAACAGCGGATTAGGATCACTTGTGCACTTTTCAATAGTTTTATCGTAATGATCATGGGAGATAAGAACATAACAAAAACGAACGCATAAATTTTTCTCGAAATTTAGTTACCGTTACTTTGTTTTGTGTCTCTTTAGCTTCTGTTTACATTTTGCAAAGAATTAATTGAAAACTGATTATTACTTTTTGATTTTGTTGTTTTTTCTTAAGTTTCATGTAGATATTAAGCACCTTAACCATAATATAAAAGAAAAAATTAAATAAATCCTTTTTTTGTTAAAAAAAATTTAACTTTAAAATTAATTTTAATGACATTTTTCCTGTTGCAAAGAATAATTTGACAAACTGTTAGTACCATTTCAATGGGCACAACCCAAAATGTGCAAACAATTAATTTTAAAGTTAAATTTTTTTTAACAAAAAAAGGATTTATTTAATTTTTTCATTTATACTATGGTTAAGGTGCTTAATATCTACATGAAACTTAAGAAAAAACAACAAAATCAAAAAGTAATAATCAGTTTTCAATTAATTCTTTGCAAAATGTAAACAGAAGCTAAAGAGAGACACAAAACAAAGTAACGGTAACTAAATTTCGAGAAAAATGAATGCGTTCGTTTTTGTTATGTTCTTATCTCCCATGATCATTACGATAAAACTATTGAAAAGTGCACAAGTGATCCTAATCCGCTGTTTAAACACTGCCTGGCAAAAGAGTCGATGAAAGCCTTATTCAATAAGTTTATTACAACAATTACATCAATAAAACGGCAAAGGAATTATCAACCATGTTTGATATTAAATAAGGGACAATTTACAACATAATTAATCGAGCGGAAAAACAAAACCGTCTGCACTTAAACAATTCTCTAGGCAGGCCACCAAAGATTACCAGACGTGACCATTCTAAAATTTTAAAAAATGTTAACAATAATCCGCAAACTACACTTAGACAGTTAGCTCTGGACTTAAAAAATGATTGCAATAAAACAGCGAGCCACGAGACCATCAGAAAAGTTCTCAACACACACAAGTACTCTTCCCACGTAGCCAGAAAGAAACCTATGCTTTCTGCTATTACCATAGATAGGCGGCTAAAATTTTCTATTGTCAATTCTAACAGGCCGGCGGAGTACTGGAATGACGTGATTTTTTGTGATGAGACCACAATAATGTTATACTATCTTGATGGACACAGCAAGATTTGGAGAAAGCCCAACACAGCCTTTAAACAGTAGAATATCATACCAACAGTGAAGTTTGGAAAGCTATCCGTAATGGTTTAAGGATGTATTTCATCCAAGGGCGTCGGAGAACTCCGAATTTATAACGACATTATGACCAAAGAATTTTATTTGGACATTTTGAAAAAAGCATTGACCAAAAGCGTCATTGATTTTGGCTTCATTAACCCTCAAAACTTAAATATGCTTCAGTACAAGCTTTATCAAGACAACGACCCCAAGCAATCTTTAGGGTCTAACCTTCTTATTGCAAATCAAACTTTAACATGGAATTGTAGTCTTTTAAACCGAATGGGTAAATTTGATGGTACTAGGGGTATTCGTGGTATTAAAACAATTTCACCCTTAGCCCAGAAAGTAAAAGCCACAGCCTCTATTAACTGATTCTAAAAGTGTATTATTTATTAACAAATTTCTGTCATTTCTAGCAGTAAAGATATTTCTTTCTGAAAACCAATCAAATGATGATTTTGAAACTTTAGAAATTTCCTCAAGGAAAGTTAGAACCGATTCTAAGCATGAAGGGATAAATGTTTTTCCCTCAACAGTTGGAAAAACACCGTCTCCAATTCTTAATAATGTTTGTGCGAAATTTTCTGAATTTAAATCACACGCATGTTTTTAGTAAGGAACTACTTTTAAGTAGTAGGCCAAAGAAATGATTTCAAACAGGATTGTTTTTTATCAGACCGCGTTTCCCGACGAACTACAGAAAGCGTTTGTCGAAAGTCTCCAGATAATAAAACCGTGATACCCCCTATTAGAAAATGATTTTCATGAATATCTTTCAAAATTCTATCCAAAGCTTCAAATCCACCCTTATGAGCCATGGTGCATTCGTCCAAAGCAATAAGTCTACGATCTTGAAAAACCAAAGACATATTCGACCGTTTAGATATTGAGCAATAAACCTAAAGGGAGCTTAAACACAGAATGGGCTGTGCGGCCCCAATTAAACAATGTAGCAGCTATTCCTGAAGAAGTCGCAGCCAATGCTACGATTTTATTGTGTCGTACTTTTGCTAAAAACAAATAATAAAACAAAGAAGAACGCTATGGTCGAGTACCTCGACTATCAGATACCCTTTACTCAGCTAAAGGGACAAAAGGGAAATAGAGACATGCAAGCAGCAAAGCGAGACTCAAATGCGCCACCTACTCTGATCTCAATAAATGGTTACGGGGGGCTAACAAAAGTCCGCTTAGTCGGTATCACGTTGTTAGTTTTTATTAAATAAAAAATTATATATTATTTGTCATAGTCTTACGATATAACTCTGTAATTTTTAGAAAGATTGGTTAAAATGGAGACAAGAAAACGTAAAATCAGTGAAACAGTGTCAGTGGAAATTCATGTGCGAACGCAGCAAGAGATTCGGTTTGCTATTCATTTCGGATTTCAACGTAAATTCAAGCCTGTGGAAATACTTAGTAAATGCCAAACAGTGTTTGGGGTTTATGCTCCATCCCTTGTGACTATTTCAAAGTGGTTCCGGCAGGTCATTTTTCTGTGGAAAAAGAACCTCGAGAAGGCCGTCCAAAATCTTCGACTGACGATGTAAGTGTAGCGTTGGTTAAGTCTAAAATTGACGAAGATCCAAGATTAACCCAGGAAATGATTGCTGAAGAACTGGGATTGAATGCCATGGCTGATCTTTGACACACGAAAAAATCTGCACGATGCACTATAGGGAATTTGACCACATTTTTGGCCAAAACCCATTTTTTTAAAGTCGTTAAAAATAGGTTTTGTTTATCAGAATGCATCAGGATAACATCAATATCTAATGTTATTAACAGAAAAGCTTAACAGTGCGCACCACTGTTAAGTTATCAGCTGTTAAAGCCTGTTTTTATTTCAACGAGGTGGAAGCGCTGGTAAAGCGCCTATTATTCTTAATAGGTTAAATTGTCAAAAAGTGTAAAACTAAACATAGCTCTGAGATTTTTGAAATACCATCCAATCAGAGGGACTTGTAACTAGTGTTTGTGACCTTTACATTGTATTTATTGATTGTGGTGCTCGTATATTCGTGATCTAGTTCTAACCTCAAAAAAAACAAAATCTTTAAGTTAATTTGTATTTTTAAATAGAGCTACAAAGTGATTCCAGCTGTTTCCACCTTTTTTATCTTGTAGAGTATTTAATTCTCATTGAGCTCGGTTAGTATAAAAGTGCACTTTTGCGCACTTTCTCTAAAATTTAGCTTTAAAGACCATTTTTGTCTGGTAAATGCCAGTTTCGATGAGTTTCTTAAGAAAAACAGTGTTCAACTATATTTTTTATTAAATAACGTTTATTTTAAAATTATTTTACAACATCATTTCACTTACTTAACGTTGATATATAGGATTTAAGTATTTTTGTTAAGAATTATAGTGATAACAATACAAAAAATTACAAATTCACTAAAAAAATGGGAAATAAAAAACGCCGAAAATTTTTTTTAAATCAGTTTGGTCTTTTTAAAAAAAAATCAAGAAAAAAAATTTTTTTATATGATTGACAAGAAAAAAAAATTTTTTTTTTTTTAAACCACGCCTATCTTTTTTTAATATACTTCCTTTAAATTTTATATACTTAATTCTAAAAACAAAACTTTTAAATGTTGCTTCATTTTTAAGTTATTAATTAATGCCACAAAAAGTGGGCAAATTCCCCATAGTGCGATGGGTTCCCAGAATTTTAACTGAGGCTCAAAAAGAGGTACGAGTGCGTTTTGCTAATTTTTTCTTAACAAATTTAAAAACGGTGAGCCTAGCACTTTCAAGAAAATTGTAACAGATGAAGCATGGTTTTACAAGTACGACCCTGAAACCAAAAAACAATCCATGGTATGGAGCCCAGAAGGTGCAAATCCACCTGTTAAAGCAAAGCAGCAAAAGTGCTAAATGGTATACTGAAACTTGCTTACAAGAAGTATTCCAAAAATTATTGGGAAAAAGCCAAAAAAAAGGAACTTCGCCGCTACTTTTTACATCATGACAATACGCCTGCACACACTGCTGGCAAAACAAGCGATTTTATTGCGCAGTCAGGCATCGAAGAAATCCGACAGGCACCTCATTCGCCAAATCTAGCACCTTGTGACTTTAATTTGTTTCCAAAAATTAAAAAAAAATCTGAGAGGAAGAGTCTTCAAGAGCAATGAGAAAATAATAAATGCGGTGAATGATGAACTTTCGAAACTCCAAAAAGCCGATTTTGAAGACTGTTTTTCAAGGTGGATTTATCGACTTCAAATATGTATCGAAATAAATGGCGATTACGTTGAAAAACTACAAAGAGATGAAGAATAAAAATATAAAATTTAAAAAATTTTTGTTTAATTTTTTCTACTCTATTAAGCGAACTTTTGTTAATCCCCCGTATGTGGGCGGTAGACAGATTTAAGCGTTATGGGCGTTAGAGTGGGCATGGCAAACTTTTTTGGGTCAATCGATAGGTATTGACAATACTAATACATTTCAGTTAAAATTTTTTTTCTATCATGAAAATTGTGGGCACCACAGGCTTGGGCGCTTTGTGGGCGTTAGAGTGGGCGTGGCAAATTTTTTTTTGGATCAATCGATAAGTATTGACGAGACTAATGCATTTCAATTAAAGTTTTTTATCGATCATAAGAAGTGTGGGCGCCACAGACTTGGGCGGCTTGTGGGCGTTAGAGTGGGTGTGGCATATTCGCGTGACAAATTTGCGCTGCGCTTAAGGCTACGGAATATAAATCTGAAATCCCAATTCTCTATCTTTGATAGTTTCCGAGATATCCACGTTCGTATATACGATTTTTTGAAGTTTGTGGGCGGTTTGTGGGCGTTGAAGTGGGCGGGGCAAACTTTTTTTTAGATCAATCGATAGGTATTGATGAGAATAATACATTTAAGTTTACATTTTTATTCTAGCATCAAAACTGTATGAGCCACCGTTTTGGGCGGTTTGTAGGCGTTAGAGTGGGCGTGGCACGGTGCTGAAACAAACTTGCGCTGCTTGAGAAGCTCAGAAATCTGCATGCCAAATCTCAATAGCCTAGCTCTCATAGTTTCCGAGATCTCAGCGTTTCGGACGGACAGACAGACGCACCCAAAAAAAAATGATCATAGAAACTAAACTATTCGTACATTAAAACTAAACTATTGAGTGTCAAAAATATCTTGATAAGATGCGTATTAACCTTATGACACCCAAAGTATTAAACTGAAACTTTCGAAGTTATCAAAGTTAAACTAACGAGTATACAATTTATACTCACTCAGTGTACTGAAATTTATGCTGATAGTTTACTTTTTATACTATTTAGTATAAAAGCTATCCTATGTAGTCTCCGTTTTATACTATTTCGTATACATATTATACTAATCTAGAGGGCCGTAGTATACTTTTTAAGCTATTTACCGAAATCGTTAGTATACATTTTATACTATTTCGTATAAAACTTATACGATTTCCCCGTTGCCTGTAGTATAAAATTTATACTATTTTGTTTTTCGTGGTATCCCAAACCCAATAAAATCAAGTTGTATGTTGTTTTTCTTTTATTTCTATTTCACATATTATTTTGTTATTATTTCACAAATATTCATATTTTGCGCAACACACATAACACATGTTTTTAGCTCCTTCGTGTTTTTTTTTATATTCCTTTACCTAACACGTATATGCAGACTAAAATAAGTACAAGCAACAAGAGTAGGGGCTGTGATTGCGCGGTATCACCGCAAGGTATTGCTTAGCGCAATGGTAGTTGTAATACTCCAGTAATAACACGTGTATAGTAGTTTTAATAACTTTTATTAAACAGTCGCTATTGCTCGCTACCGCTCGCTTTCGTTGCTTATCGTCGACTCCTTCTTGAACTCAACATACGACGCGATTCAACACGCGTCGTGGTGAGTTTATGTATCCCGTGTTGGGCTCGAATCCCGATCAGCTGACACGGGTTCCCACATCTCTCCTTTTTTTTTCAGACGCAGTTTTAGACCTCCCTGTGGCATCTGTGAGGTGAGCTCCGCGTCAATTGGTTTGGCCGGGAATGATTCATCAGTCCTTTTCGGGGACTGGCCCTTCTCCGGCTGAACTGCAGAAGAGGATTCGACTTTCTTGAGGTGACTGGCGTTCCTGGTATACGACTTCCCATTTCCGGTTACCTGGACCACATCACCGTCTCTGCTGGTCACCTCGTAAACCGTTGGATCGAACGTTGGTGTTAGCTTGTGGGGGAAAATAACATTTTTAATTAGAACCCTGTCACCTACAGTTAATTGAATATCTTTTGCTCCTCTAGCTGCATCTGCTACCTTCTTCCCTTTTTCTTTCTGGCACATGTCCTTATCTCTTTCCTCCGAGTCCACATCCTGATCCGAAATATCCTCAATTCCGGGAATTTTATCTCGAATCGTCCGATTGTACATCAGCTGGGTTGGAGCTGCACCCGTTGTACTATGCGGTGTTACATTATACATAAGAACGAACTTTTGCAACTCCTTCTTATTGTTACTTCTACTCGCATATGCGATTTTGAGACGTTTAACCAGCGATTTATTCATATTCTCCACCTCGCCGTTCGCTTGTGGCCAATATGGAGGAGTTGTACGCAACTCGATCCCGTTTGTTGTACAAAATTCTTTGAATTCCGCGCTTATAAACTGGCGACCGTTGTCCGCTGTTAATGTTTGGGGAAAACCTAGCCTTGCGAAAATTTCCTCCATCTCGTTTATTATAATTTTTGATGTGATGCTCCTCGTTATTTTGTACTCCATATATCGAGAGTAATAATCGATTAGTACCAAAATGTATTCTCCGTTTGGTAGCGGGCCTAACAGATCGGTTGCCAAACACTTCCATGGGCCATTTGGAAACGAGTGCCTCTTCATTGGGGCCGGACGTACCGGAGCAGACACCAAAATGCAGCTACGACAGGTTTTAACGAACTCTTCAGCTTCTCTGTCCATTCGTGGCCACCATACTTTCGATCGGAGTCGCCGCTTCATTGCAGTCTCGCCTGGGTGACCCTCATGTGCTAACTCCAACACTTTCCGTCGCAGATTTTTCGGAATCACTATCTTTGTTCCTCTTAGCAGCAAATTACCGAGCGTCGACACTTCAAATCGAAACGGATAGAATGGACTCGATGTAGCTAGCTTCCACGAATCCTCCTTTAGGCACGTCATTGCATCCATTATCCCCTCATCATGAGTACTACTTTCTGCTATCTCTGAGATTGATAACGAAACTGGAATTGAATTTGAGACGATATGAAAAATGTTTTTCTCCCCCTGCCAATCGAATGAGTTTGACTCGGTTTCCTGGGACAGTCTCGACAATGAGTCTGCGATGTTTTCTTTTCCTGGCTTATACACGACTCGGAAACGGTAAGATTGTAGGCGTAGAAGCCACCTTTCGATGCGGGCTGGAGGTCTGGAAGTGGGCTTAAATATAGCCTCCAGAGGTTTGTGGTCTGTTACTAGGTCAAATTCTAATCCGATCAAATAAAAATAAAACTTTTCTACCGCCCAGACTAACGCGAGACTTTCCTTTTCTGTTTGAGAGTACCTTTTTTCTACCTCCGATAAACTCTTGCTGGCGAACGAGATAATACGGGGAATTTTATCTTTGTCTAGTTGCACCAATACCGCTCCTAACGCTACCGGACTAGCGTCCGCAATCAACTTAGTCCGATCAGTCAAGGTAAAATAGGACAGCATGGGGACTACTGAAACCTTTTCCTTTAATTGTTTAAAAGCTAACTTCTGCGCCTCACCCCATATGAATTTCTCGTTCAACTTGAGCAATCCTCTCAATGGCTCTGTCGTATCCGCCAAGTCTGGTATAAACTTTCCAACATACGTGACCAAACCCAAAAAGCTGCGGACCTCTTCCTTATTTTTGGGTTCTCTAAAGTTTTGTATTATCTCAATCTTGCCTGGATCCGCCTCAATCCCCTTGTCAGAGAGGATATGACCAAGAAATTTCAGCTTAGTTGTCCGCCAAACACACTTCTCCTCGTTGAGCATCACATTACGGCCCACAAAAACATCTTTCACCGCGCTCAGCGCCATGTCGTGCTCCTCGAGGGTATTGCCAAAAACTATAACATCGTCAATATAGTTTATGGCATTTGGGCACTGTGCCAGCATCTCCTCCACAAGCCTCTGGAAAATCTCCGGAGCTGAGTTCACTCCAAATAGCAACCTCTTATACCTGAACAGCCCACGATGTGTAATGAATGTCGTTATCTCCCGGCTCGCAACGTCAAGCTCAAGTTGATGATAGGCGTTCTTTAGATCAAGCCGAGAAAAGTATTTAGCGTTCTTCAATTTGGTCATCAATGAGTCGAACGTCGGAAGAGGATAATTTTCCCTTTTTATGGCCTTATTGGCTCTGCGCATGTCCAAACACATTCGAATATCTCCACATTCTTTAAACACGATGACCACTGGCGATATCCAAGCGCTCGGCCCAGTTACCGGCTCTATAATATCAAATTTTAGGGCTTCCTCTAGTTTTGCGTTTACCTTGTGCTCCAGCGCCGTCGGGACTCGCCTCATGGGTTGTTTGACAGGCACCACCGTTGGATCAATTGAAAGCCTTATCTGAACATCTTTCCATTTGGGGAACGCACCAATCTGCTCAACTCGATTTATGTTTAACCCTAGTTTTAAAACATTGAGTTGTATCGCAGTGTCACATCCTAGTAGTGATTGTCTGCTGTATTCTATGACGTAAAACGTAGCAATTACCTCCGGGTCCCTTTTTACGCTTATCGGAGCTTCAAATACTCTTAATATTTTGAGAGGTTGATCAGAGCCATAAGAACGGAACTGGTTCGATGATTTAGTGCGCATGTTGAAAATGGTTGCCTGGTCGTCGATAAGTTTCTGCCAATCTGCTTGACTGCATAGATTGTGTTTGGAACCAGAGTCGATAACCATTTCCATTGTCCTGCCGCCGACTTTGCATGGAATAATCTCGTCATTATTCCCCTTGGTTGCTACTCGAAAACAATCAGAGTTTGCTGACTTTTCTCCGTCGTGCACACACTCACAATTAACCAGCCTGATGTGTGTGTCTGTACGCCGTGGCCGTTTTGCCCAAGGCCCGTCCGCGTCGTGGTTGCCTGCTCTTATTTTGGTCTTGCATTTCCGTGCGAAGTGTCCAATCTTTGAGCATTTCCTGCATGTGGCGCTTCGTGCTGGGCAATCTGGGCTGTTCTCCCTATGTCCCTTTCTCCCGCAACGACCACATTCTTGCAGTGTATCAGGGTTTCGTGCCTTTTGATGTGAAACTCTCTGAATAGTGCTTTGTTGGCCAGCTGCACCCATCGTCTCTGTCTGCCTGTTAACCTGCTCTTCGATGTGACACATCTTTACAAAATCATTTAAAGTAAATTCGTTCTCCAAGAGCTTCCTTTTTAAGTCCACCGGCGCCCAGACATCTATGATTTTGTCTTTGAGACAGATCTCCTCAATTTCCTTCTTGGTTTCGCCGAAAGAGCACTTTGCAACTTGTCGACGCAAACGCATTAAGAATTCGGTAAAGCCTTTACCTTCCACAGGAACCATAGTCCGGAAAAGGTGCCTCTCGAAAACCGAGTTCCGTTGTGGAGAAAAATTCTCGGTTAATTTCTCCACTAGAGGTGTAAAAATGTCATTATTGGCTTCCTCGTCGAACGCAACAAGTGCCCCGGGTAAGTTGTACACCACTGCCTGCAACTGCGGTCCACCCAGGTGCAGCAACTTATTTCGCTTTTTGTACACAGACGTTATCTCCTCCGACTCTATGTAGATGGTAAAAGAGCGCAGCCATGTCTCCCACTCATTTCTCCACAACGCCTTGTCAAATGCTTGAAATAGAAATGGTTTTAGCTCCGCCATTTCGGTAGATTACTGAAATTCAAGAAAAATAATAACAATCAACTTTTTTTTTTTTTTTTTTTTTTTTTTGTCCAGCTCCAATAATAACAATTCGTTGTTATTATCATTTGCTTTATTTTCAACTCCACCACGCTCTTAAACATGCGCTTTTGCTATGCCTTTTTGCATTCGCTTTTGCACTTAAATCTCTCTCTCATCTACCACCACCTCTTTCTTATTTTTCTTTTCGTGGTGTGTTTCTTCTCTTTAGATCTGCAGGAATTTAATCCGCACACTTGCTTCAACCTATTTTTCGTGGCGTGGTCGAAACTTTTCCCGTTTCCTTTTTCTTGTCTCTTCTTTCCTTTTTTTTTTCTTCTTTTCTTCTTTTTTTTTTCCTTCATCAGCCGGCTCTCGATGAACGGACGTGATCGAAACTTTTCAAGTTTCCTTTTTCTTGTCTCTTCTTTTCTTTTTATTTCATCAGCCTGAATTTAATCGGCTCTCGATGAACGGACGTTTTACCCACTTATTCATTTTGTGGCGTACCAAGCTTGCATATTCACACATTTCGCACATACATGAGCGCTGCACGTGCAGGAATATATACATACATATATGTATCTCTATTCCCTTTTCCAGCTTATGCACTTTTTTTTTTCTTTACCTGCATTCGTTGGCAGCGGTCGTTTATTTTATTAATACTCAGTAGTCTTTCTTATCCGTCAGTAATAGGTTTTAATCCTCGTCGCCAATGTAATACTCCAGTAATAACACGTGTATAGTAGTTTTAATAACTTTTATTAAACAGTCGCTATTGCTCGCTACCGCTCGCTTTCGTTGCTTATCGTCGACTCCTTCTTGAACTCGATGAACGGACGTTTTACCCACTTATTCGTTTTGTGGCGTACCAAGCTTGCATATTCACACATTTACATACAACTACACATCGCATGTAGGAAAAAATTCCGGTTGTGAAAGCAGAGAGTGCGGACGCGTTCTAAAATCGCTCCGTTTATTCCTTGAAGTTTTGTCACACATTTACATACAACTACACATCGCATGTAGGAAAAAATTCCGGTTGTGAAAGCAGAGAGTGCGGACGCGTTCTAAAATCGCTCCGTTTATTCCTTGAAGTTTTCAGCTTAAAACCAGAAGCGCAGCCGGCCATCCGGCGTGGAGCACTCGGGACACGCACCTGGACATCAGCTGGTGGACGGGAGGCCGTGGACGACATCCAGAAGCAGCTTGGGAATCTATCCCCAACAGGTTTGGCGGCCAGGCAGGGGCCGGTCGTAGATGAGGGAGGGGAGGTATCTCTGCCTCTTATTACTTTCCACTCGTTGTTTGTTTAGAAGTTGCCAAATTTTTTCACTCGCGCTTTCTATTTTTGCAAACACTGAATCAGTGGTGGGAAGCGCTTGCGCGACCAGCTGATCGTAGTGTGCGAAAGGGGCTGCGGGTACTATAGCAGCAAGCTTCGGACAGGGTGCAGGTCAAGCACATAAATAAGTGCGTGCCGTAGCACGTAGGGAATTTTGGGTGGCTCTTTAAAAAAAAAAAAATTTTAGAAAATAAAAACCATAAGCCTTATTACTAAGACTTATCCCTTTTATTAAATAATTCATAAAAATATTAAAGTCCGATCGGAAAACAGCAGATACTGCGGGTAAAGATCCAAGCTTACTGCAGTACCATCGAACTCCCCAGGCGGGGAAATGGCGGGCAGGGGATCGGGGGCACAACACCCTGGCGCTAGCCTAGGGGTTGGGCCAACCAATAGTGGAGGCACGCCGGCAAACAAAGGCCTGGCGGCGCCGGCTAATGCCGACGGCTTCCACACGCCTTTGTCCAGTCTACCTGACTGGGCCAACACGGGAGCTGACCCTTTTAAAAAAAGCAGTGTCATGGCGAGATCGCCAGAAAAAGGGGTGGAGTGCAGTGGCAGGCAGCCTGGCACCCCCCCAGCAGGAGATAAAAGCAGCCCAAAAGCTGCAGATGAGGAGCAGGGGGATATGCTGAAGCAGCTGACGGGCCTGGGATCAAAGGCCAGGGAGCTGAAGAAGCTAATGGAAGGAAAGCGTTCCATTACTAACCCCATGAGGGATATAGTCGACGAAATCGACTATCTCCAGAGGGAAGTCCTGTCGGCTGTGCAATGCATAGTCGAAGAACAGGAAAAAGCTAAGGAGATAGCAAAAAAACCTGCGCAGAAGTGCTCGCGAGCGGCACCAGCAAGCGACCCAGGGGTCAAGAAACTGGGATGACGCTAGCGGTACCAGCGAAAAAGGCGATGCATAAGGCACCGGCAAGTGATGCCAGTCAAGGTGTAAAGAAAGGGAAACATGCTGGGACAGTTAGCACCAGCAAGCCCCAAAAACCTGGGAAGAAGCCAGAGGAGTGGACACAGGTGAAGCAGAAGGTCCGGAAGCCCAAGGTGCGACCGCCACGGAACGACGCGATAGTCATCGCAGCCTCTGCTGGAGGGTCCTATGCCGACATCCTTAAAAAGGTCAAGGCTGAACCGCAGCTTAAGGAGCTAGGACAAGCAGTACAGGCCGTTAGGCGAACAGCAAAGGGGGAACTCCTAGTGATTCTAAACAAGGTCTCTGACCCTAAGACCGTAGAGCTTCAGACCACAATGAAGGCTGTCCTGGGCAACAATGTCGACGTCAGAGCGCTGACTGAGACAATGCTGATCGAGGTAAAAGACATCGATGAGACCACCGACAAAGCAGACATCTTATGCGCGGTTCAATCACAATTTGATGTGGAACTGCCAGAGTCCGCGGTGGTAAACCTAAGGGTGGCATACGGAGGCACCCAAACCGCCACACTAAGAGTTATGCCCGACATAGGGAGGCGACTCTTGGAAAAGGGCAAAATAAGGCTGGGATGGACCTGGTGTAGAGTCCGCCCAAAGCTAACACCTAAAAGGTGTTTTAAATGTATGGAGTTTAACCATGTAGCAGGGAATTGCAGGGTCCAGGAGGACTGCTCAAAATGCTGCTACAACTGTGGCGCAAAGGAACACCAAGCCAGAGGCTGCAAAGCAAAGGCCTGCTGCATGCTATGCAAACGCAAAAAGGAGAAAGATTGCGATCACCCAACAATGAGTGGGAAATGCCCGTACTTCAGGAGGGCTATGCAAGGGCTTAGGGGTAAATGAAGTTCCTTCAGATTAACCTAAACCATTGCGAGGTTGCCCAATCGTTGCTAGAGCAAAATGTCATCGAGGAAAACGTAGACATGGCACTCATAAGCGAGCAATACAGGAATAAAAATTCCGGAGAATGGGTAACAAATAATAGCAAGAAATCGGCAATATGGAGCTGCGGTAATCCAAGGCGACAGATTAGCAAGAAAAAATGCGGAAATTGCTTCGCTAGGGCCCAAGTGAATGGTATAGCTTTCTATAGCTGTTACCTGCCGCCAAGCCTTAGCCTCCCCCAGGCAACATCTGCGCTCGAAGAGATTGCAGAAGACGCCCGGGAAAATCGCCCCGCCGTAATTGCCGGGGACTTTAATGCCTGGGCTACGGAATGGGGCTCCCCCCGAACCAACGCGAGGGGAAAGGCGCTACTTGAGAGCTTCGCCGCACTTGACCTAGTGCTGCTGAACTCTGGAACAAAACCGACTTTTTCAAGAGCCGGCACCAGTTCTATCATTGACCTCACATTTGTGAACACTGGATTGGCCTCGGGCTCCAGCTGGGAGGTTAGTGACACCTACACGGGTAGTGACCATGCAGCAATAATCTGCACGATAAATTCTAGAAGTGGCCCACCACGAGTCCCTAAGACCGTGCCAGGGTACAAAATAGAAACGCTAGACGTGGAGATGGTACAGATGTTGTTCGAGGACCTCTCCACAAGCGGCTCAGCTGAAGAAAGGGCAAACCACATCGCAGAGTACACCAAGGTAGCCTGTGATGCATCTATGCAGAGGAGAGGGAAAAACCCATCAAGAAGAAGACCTGCATACTGGTGGAACCAATCCATTGCGGAAGCCAGGAAAGACTGCCACAGGGCAAGACGCGCATACCAACGCTCAAGAGGAAGGCCCGAATTTGAGGCACTCCAAATATACTTCAGGGAAAAGAGACGAGCCCTGGAAAAAACTATAAAAGAGAGCAAACGCAGGTGCTTTAACAATATCTGCGAGGAAATAGACTCCAACCCATGGGGTTTCGCATATAAACTCGTCACAAAACGGCTGCGGGTATTTAGTCGGCCATCACCGACATGCCCAGTCAGCCTAAAAAGGATCGTGGAAACACTATTCCCAGAGCAAGAAGGTATGGCGCGGACCTCACTGATCGTGAACAGGGCGAGCATAAAGCTCACAAGTGCCGAAGAAGTCCTCCAGGTATTGAAGACAATACTGGACGACAAGGCACCGGGACCAGATGGAGTCCCGAATAAAGTTCTCAAAATTGCCATAAAAGCAAACACTAAAGAGTACGTTGACATGTATAACGCATGCCTAACGGAAGGTGTGTTCCCTAGCCGCTGGAAAACACAGCGGCTGGTACTCATACCAAAGGGGGAAAAACCCGCGGAAGAGCCTTCTTCGTATAGGCCACTCTGCATGCTGGACACGGTGGGTAAAATTCTCGAAAGAATAATCCACTCCCGGCTAGAAGGTG
Organism: Drosophila subpulchrella; assembly: GCF_014743375.2. NCBI lineage: Eukaryota > Metazoa > Arthropoda > Insecta > Diptera > Drosophilidae > Drosophila > Drosophila subpulchrella. Next base: position 1,833,472 of record NW_023665571.1, read on the forward strand.
CCCTTGCCGAAACCAACGGCCTCTCAGAGATGCAGTATGGTTTTCGGAAGGGGCTATCCACCATCGACGCCGTCGGTAAACTGTGTGAAATCGCAGATAAAGCCATTGAGGGGAAAAGGTGGTTGTACGGCACTAAGCAGTACTGCTTAGCGGCAACGTTGGATGTAAAAAACGCTTTCAACTCCGCCAGCTGGCACCACACACTAAATGCACTGAGCAACTTAAATGTACCAGTGTATATACAGAGAGTAATAGCGAGCTACTTTGAAGGCCGCCTGCTCCTGTACGATACTGATTTCGGGCAATCGACCCACAGGGTCACCGGGGGAGTTCCCCAAGGATCAGTCCTAGGCCCTTTGTTATGGAATATCATGTACGATGGGATACTTAGGATCACGATGCCCGAAGGGGCACGACTCATTGGTTTCGCGGATGACGTGGCCATAGTGGTTACGGCAAAGAAACTTCCAGATGCGGAAGAAATCTGCAATGAAGCGGGGAAACGAGCAAGCGCATGGCTCGACTCCAAGGGACTCGCCTTGGCAGCGCACAAGACTGAAGCAGTCCTGATAAGTAGCAGGCAGAAAGTGGAGGCAGCTACTATCAAAATTGGAGAAGCCACAATTACATCGCGTCCAAGCCTAAAATACTTGGGCGTCATGATCGACCACCGGCTTTCTTTCAAAGAACATCTAGCGTACGCTAGTGGCAAGGCAAGTAGGACCGCGGCCGCGATATCGCGAATTATGGCGAACACTCGGGGACCAAGGCAACCAGGACGTAGATTACTGGTTAGTGCTGTCACATCGACGCTGATGTACGCTGCTCCCATATGGGCTCGAGCCACAAAAAATGGAAGTTATATGCAAGACGGCGACTCCGTGCAGAGATTGTGTGCACTACGGGTATGCTGTGCGTTCCGCACGGTATCCCATGACGCGGCGCTGGTAATATCGGGAGGCATACCGATTGATCTGCTGGCAGTGGAATCAGCTAACATCCGCGCGGGCAGCACAGGGGTCGCAACTGCAGAATCCGTACGGAAAAGGTGCAGAGAACTCACCATTGCTAAGTGGCAAGAGAGGTGGGTAAATAGTAGCAAAGGACGATGGACGTATAAGCTTATCCCAGAACTGCAGAGATGGCTGGGACGGAAGCATGGACATGTGGACTACTACTTAACGCAACTGTTGACGGGACATGGATGCTTTAAATACTATCTGAATAGGTTTAAGCATGAACGTTATCCGCACTGCCCACTCTGCGAGTCGGATAATGAAGACGCAGAACACGTGTTTTTTGTCTGTCCGAGATTCGAAAATGAACGAAGAGATCTGAGCATAAGGGTTGGGAGGACGCCAGCCGCTTGTAACCTGGTGGACATTATGCTCGAATCAGAAGTAAATTGGTCTGCGGTATGCAACATGGCCACAATAGTACTCAAAAATCTGCGCATCGCAGAAAGACTGCGAAATTCCAATAGGATAGAATCCTAGAGAGCCCTAAGGGCATTCCCCCCCCGGCGAAGTAATACCTAACGGCAGTACCGCCGGGGAAGCGGGGAGGGGGTGGAGTTTTTACTGGATTAGAGTCCCAGACTTCGGCAAGCTAGTTCAGCTCCGAGTTGGCTTTCGATGCTTTAAACCACCACTAACACAAAAAAAAAAAAAAAAAAAAAAAACACATCGCATGTACATTTCGCACATACATGAGCGCTGCACGTGCAGGAATATATACATACATATATGTATGTATCTCTATTCCCTTTTCCAGCTTATGCACTTTTTTTTTTCTTTACCTGCATTCGTTGGCAGCGGTCGTTTATTTTATTAATACTCAGTAGTCTTTCTTATCCGTCAGTAATAGGTTTTAATCCTCGTCGCCAATGTAATACTCCAGTAATAACACGTGTATAGTAGTTTTAATAACTTTTATTAAACAGTCGCTATTGCTCGCTACCGCTCGCTTTCGTTGCTTATCGTCGACTCCTTCTTGAACTCAACATACGACGCGATTCAACACGCGTCGTGGTGAGTTTATGTATCCCGTGTTGGGCTCGAATCCCGATCAGCTGACACGGGTTCCCACAGTAGTCACCTAGGCTGTAGCTTCTCTCCTCTCCTTCTCGATGCGACGCAGCGTTCGCAGTACACTCGCTGCGTAGGCTGCCGTCGCTGGCCGAACTCTTGCCCCGGTGGTCTTCATCAGCATTTGGCGATCAGACCCAAAGCGGTGACATTAAAATAGGACATGCTGATCGTCCTCAACAATCCCACTGCCGCACTCTGGACAACCGTTCTCCGTGTCGTGTCCGAAGCGCTTAAGGAAGCTTCGGAAGCAACCATGTCCACTCAGCGCCTGCGTGAGGTAGAAATCTACCTGGCCGTGCTTCCTATTTACCCTTGCGTCCAGCGTCCAGCGTCTCTTGGTGGAGTTGTCCCAGGCTGCCTTCCAGTTGTCGACGCTCTGCATCGTGGCACTCCTCTTCACCTCGGTCTTGGTTCTGTGGCTCCCGCACCAGTTCACATAGGGGAACTTGGCCTGCTATGACGAGCGCTGCGTCGTCCGAGATCGTCCGGAAGGCACTCGCTGTTCTGACAGCACAAAGGCGGTACGTCGAGTTCGTTAGCTCCTTCGCGGTATGCATCTGTACGCGTGCGCAAAGCACTCGCATCTGAAAATACACAATACACACAGTATTTACCAACAGGGACAATATAATATTGATTTTTTTTAATTTTAGAACAAATATTGTACTTACATGTTGACTCGGCATAAAATCACAATAATCATTAACGCGTCAAACAACGCCAACTCCGGTAGCATTTTCTGTGTTCGTATACTCGCTATTGTTCTGGTTTTACACCAAAATATATGTTCGAATAGTCGCTATTGTCCTAGTTTCACACCATGAAAAACTATTTAATGTTCAGTATACTATTTATGCTACTGAGTCTCACTTATATAATAATTAGTATAAGCTTAATACTATAAAGTGTGGGCATGAAACTATTTTGTAATAACTTGAAACTACATTTTCTTTATACTACATCAAGTTTTTGTTGAAACCAAAAGTATAAATTATAAACTAAATAGTCAAATATGACTAGTTTAAAAATAACACTACAGGTTTACGCTTTATACTCTTTGGTAGAGCACTTACACTACAAAGTATACAGTTGAAACTAATTAGTGTTGAGTTAATACTTACATTTTTATAAAAAAAAATCTGAGAGGAAGAGTCTTCAAGAGCAATGAGAAAATAATAAATGCGGTGAATGATGAACTTTCGAAACTCCAAAAAGCCGATTTTGAAGACTGTTTTTCAAGGTGGATTTATCGACTTCAAATATGTATCGAAATAAATGGCGATTACGTTGAAAAACTACAAAGAGATGAAGAATAAAAATATAAAATTTAAAAAATTTTTGTTTAATTTTTTCTACTCTATTAAGCGAACTTTTGTTAATCCCCCGTATGTGGGCGGTAGACAGATTTAAGCGTTATGGGCGTTAGAGTGGGCATGGCAAACTTTTTTGGGTCAATCGATAGGTATTGACAATACTAATACATTTCAGTTATAATTTTTTTTCTATCATGAAAATTGTGGGCACCACAGGCTTGGGCGCTTTGTGGGCGTTAGAGTGGGCGTGGCAAATTTTTTTTTGGATCAATCGATAAGTATTGACGAGACTAATGCATTTCAATTAAAGTTTTTTATCGATCATAAGAAGTGTGGGCGCCACAGACTTGGGCGGCTTGTGGGCGTTAGAGTGGGTGTGGCATATTCGCGTGACAAATTTGCGCCGCGCTTAAGGCTACGGAATATAAATCTGAAATCCCAATTCTCTATCTTTGATAGTTTCCGAGATATCCACGTTCGTATATACGATTTTTTGAAGTTTGTGGGCGGTTTGTGGGCGTTGAAGTGGGCGGGGCAAACTTTTTTTTAGATCAATCGATAGGTATTGATGAGAATAATACATTTAAGTTTACATTTTTATTCTAGCATCAAAACTGTATGAGCCACCGTTTTGGGCGGTTTGTAGGCGTTAGAGTGGGCGTGGCACGGTGCTGAAACAAACTTGCGCTGCTTGAGAAGCTCAGAAATCTGCATGCCAAATCTCAATAGCCTAGCTCTCATAGTTTCCGAGATCTCAGCGTTTCGGACGGACAGACAGACGCACCCAAAAAAAAATGATCATAGAAACTAAACTATTCGTACATTAAAACTAAACTATTGAGTGTCAAAAATATCTTGATAAGATGCGTATTAACCTTATGACACCCAAAGTATTAAACTGAAACTTTCGAAGTTATCAAAGTTAAACTAACGAGTATACAATTTATACTCACTCAGTGTACTGAAATTTATGCTGATAGTTTACTTTTTATACTATTTAGTATAAAAGCTATCCTATGTAGTCTCCGTTTTATACTATTTCGTATACATATTATACTAATCTAGAGGGCCGTAGTATACTTTTTAAGCTATTTACCGAAATCGTTAGTATACATTTTATACTATTTCGTATAAAACTTATACGATTTCCCCGTTGCCTGTAGTATAAAATTTATACTATTTTGTTTTTCGTGGTATCCCAAACCCAATAAAATCAAGTTGTATGTTGTTTTTCTTTTATTTCTATTTCACATATTATTTTGTTATTATTTCACAAATATTCATATTTTGCGCAACACACATAACACATGTTTTTAGCTCCTTCGTGTTTTTTTTTATATTCCTTTACCTAACACGTATATGCAGACTAAAATAAGTACAAGCAACAAGAGTAGGGGCTGTGATTGCGCGGTATCACCGCAAGGTATTGCTTAGCGCAATGGTAGTTGTAATACTCCAGTAATAACACGTGTATAGTAGTTTTAATAACTTTTATTAAACAGTCGCTATTGCTCGCTACCGCTCGCTTTCGTTGCTTATCGTCGACTCCTTCTTGAACTCAACATACGACGCGATTCAACACGCGTCGTGGTGAGTTTATGTATCCCGTGTTGGGCTCGAATCCCGATCAGCTGACACGGGTTCCCACATCTCTCCTTTTTTTTTCAGACGCAGTTTTAGACCTCCCTGTGGCATCTGTGAGGTGAGCTCCGCGTCAATTGGTTTGGCCGGGAATGATTCATCAGTCCTTTTCGGGGACTGGCCCTTCTCCGGCTGAACTGCAGAAGAGGATTCGACTTTCTTGAGGTGACTGGCGTTCCTGGTATACGACTTCCCATTTCCGGTTACCTGGACCACATCACCGTCTCTGCTGGTCACCTCGTAAACCGTTGGATCGAACGTTGGTGTTAGCTTGTGGGGGAAAACAACATTTTTAATTAGAACCCTGTCACCTACAGTTAATTGAATATCTTTTGCTCCTCTAGCTGCATCTGCTACCTTCTTCCCTTTTTCTTTCTGGCACATGTCCTTATCTCTTTCCTCCGAGTCCACATCCTGATCCGAAATATCCTCAATTCCGGGAATTTTATCTCGAATCGTCCGATTGTACATCAGCTGGGTTGGAGCTGCACCCGTTGTACTATGCGGTGTTACATTATACATAAGAACGAACTTTTGCAACTCCTTCTTATTGTTACTTCTACTCGCATATGCGATTTTGAGACGTTTAACCAGCGATTTATTCATATTCTCCATCTCGCCGTTTGAATTCCGCGCTTATAAACTGGCGACCGTTGTCCGCTGTTAATGTTTGGGGAAAACCTAGCTTTGCGAAAATTTCCTCCATCTCGTTTATTATAACTTTTGATGTGATGCTCCTCGTTATTTTGTACTCCATATATCGAGAGTAATAATCGATTAGTACCAAAATGTATTCTCCGTTTGGTAGCGGGCCTAACAGATCGGTTGCCAAACACTTCCATGGGCCATTTGGAAACGAGTGCCTCTTCATTGGGGCCGGACGTACCGGAGCAGACACCAAAATGCAGCTACGACAGGTTTTAACGAACTCTTCAGCTTCTCTGTCCATACTTTCGATCGGAGTCGCCGCTTCATTGCAGTCTCGCCTGGGTGACCCTCATGTGCTAACTCCAACACTTTCCGTCGCAGATTTTTCGGAATCACTATCTTTGTTCCTCTTAGCAGCAAATTACCGAGCGTCGACACTTCAAATCGAAACGGATAGAATGGACTCGATGTAGATAGCTTCCACGAATCCTCCTTTAGGCACGTCATTGCATCCATTATCCCCTCATCATGAGTACTACTTTCTGCTATCTCTGAGATTGATAACGAAACTGGAATTGAATTTGAGACGATATGAAAAATGTTTTTCTCCCCCTGCCAATCGAATGAGTTTGACTCGGTTTCCTGGGACAGTCTCGACAATGAGTCTGCGATGTTTTCTTTTCCTGGCTTATACACGACTTGGAAACGGTAAGATTGTAGGCGTAGAAGCCACCTTTCGATGCGGGCTGGAGGTCTGGAAGTGGGCTTAAATATAACCTCCAGAGGTTTGTGGTCTGTTACTAGGTCAAATTCTAATCCGATCAAATAAAAATAAAACTTTTCTACCGCCCAGACTAACGCGAGACTTTCCTTTTCTGTTTGAGAGTACCTTTTTTCTACCTCCGATAAACTCTTGCTGGCGAACGAGATAATACGGGGAATTTTATCTTTGTCTAGTTGCACCAATACCGCTCCTAACGCTACCGGACTAGCGTCCGCAATCAACTTAGTCCGATCAGTCAAGGTAAAATAGGACAGCATGGGGACTACTGAAACCTTTTCCTTTAATTGTTTAAAAGCTATCTTCTGCGCCTCACCCCATATGAATTTCTCGTTCAACTTGAGCAATCCTCTCAATGGCTCTGTCGTATCCGCCAAGTCTGGTATAAACTTTCCAACATACGTGACCAAACCCAAAAAGCTGCGGACCTCTTCCTTATTTTTGGGTTCTCTAAAGTTTTGTATTATCTCAATCTTGCCTGGATCCGCCTCAATCCCCTTGTCAGAGAGGATATGACCAAGAAATTTCAGCTTAGTTGTCCGCCAAACACACTTCTCCTCGTTGAGCATCACATTACGGCCCACAAAAACATCTTTCACCGCGCTCAGCGCCATGTCGTGCTCCTCGAGGGTATTGCCAAAAACTATAACATCGTCAATATAGTTTATGGCATTTGGGCACTGTGCCAGCATCTCCTCCATAAGCCTCTGGAAAATCTCCGGAGCTGAGTTCACTCCAAATAGCAACCTCTTATACCTGAACAGCCCACGATGTGTAATGAATGTCGTTATCTCCCGGCTCGCAACGTCAAGCTCAAGTTGATGATAGGCGTTCTTTAGATCAAGCCGAGAAAAGTATTTAGCGTTCTTCAATTTGGTCATCAATGAGTCGAACGTCGGAAGAGGATAATTTTCCCTTTTTATGGCCTTATTGGCTCTGCGCATGTCCAAACACATTCGAATATCTCCACATTCTTTAAACACGATGACCACTGGCGATATCCAAGCGCTCGGCCCAGTTACCGGCTCTATAATATCAAATTTTAGGGCTTCCTCTAGTTTTGCGTTTACCTTGTGCTCCAGCGCCGTCGGGACTCGCCTCATGGGTTGTTTGACAGGCACCACCGTTGGATCAATTGAAAGCCTTATCTGAACATCTTTCCATTTGGGGAACGCACCAATCTGCTCAACTCGATTTATGTTTAACCCTAGTTTTAAAACATTGAGTTGTATCGCAGTGTCACATCCTAGTAGTGATTGTCTGCTGTATTCTATGACGTAAAACGTAGCAATTACCTCCGGGTCCCTTTTTACGCTTATCGGAGCTTCAAATACTCTTAATATTTTGAGAGGTTGATCAGAAGCATAAGAACGGAACTGGTTCGATGATTTAGTGCGCATGTTGAAAATGGTTGCCTGGTCGTCGATAAGTTTCTGCCAATCTGCTTGACTGCATAGATTGTGTTTGGAACCAGAGTCGATAACCATTTCCATTGTCCTGCCGCCGACTTTGCATGGAATAATCTCGTCATTATTCCCCTTGGTGGCTACTCGGAAACAATCAGAGTTTGCTGACTTTTCTCCGTCGTGCACACACTCACAATTAACCAGCCTGATGTGTGTGTCTGTACGCCGTGGCCGTTTTGCCCAAGGCCCGTCCGCGTCGTGGTTGCCTGCTCTTATTTTGGTCTTGCATTTCCGTGCGAAGTGTCCAATCTTTGAGCATTTCCTGCATGTGGCGCTTCGTGCTGGGCAATCTGGGCTGTTCTCCCTATGTCCCTTTCTCCCGCAACGACCACATTCTTGCAGTGTATCAGGGTTTCGTGCCTTTTGATGTGAAACTCTCTGAATTGTGCTTTTTTGGCCAGCTGCACCCATCGTCTCTGTCTGCCTGTTAACCTGCTCTTCGATGTGACACATCTTTACAAAATCATTTAAAGTAAATTCGTTCTCCAAGAGCTTCCTTTTTAAGTCCACCGGCGCCCAGACATCTATGATTTTGTCTTTGAGACAGATCTCCTCAATTTCCTTCTTGGTTTCGCCGAAAGAGCACTTTGCAACTTGTCGACGCAAACGCATTAAGAATTCGGTAAAGCCTTCACCTTCCACAGGAACCATAGTCCGGAAAAGGTGCCTCTCGAAAACCGAGTTCCGTTGTGGAGAAAAATACTCGGTTAATTTCTCCACTAGAGGTGTAAAAATGTCATTATTGGCTTCCTCGTCGAACGCAACAAGTGCCCCGGGTAAGTTGTACACCACTGCCTGCAACTGCGGTCCACCCAGGTGCAGCAACTTATTTCGCTTTTTGTACACAGACGTTATCTCCTCCGACTCTATGTAGATGGTAAAAGAGCGCAGCCATGTCTCCCACTCATTTCTCCACAACGCCTTGTCAAATGCTTGAAATAGAAATGGTTTTAGCTCCGCCATTTCGGTAGATTACTGAAATTCAAGAAAAATAATAACAATCAACTTTTTTTTTTTTTTTTTTTTTTTTTTTGTCCAGCTCCAATAATAACAATTCGTTGTTATTATCATTTGCTTTATTTTCAACTCCACTTGCTATGCCTTTTTGCATTCGCTTTTGCACTTAAATCTCTCTCTCATCTACCACCACCTCTTTCTTATTTTTCTTTTCGTGGTGTGTTTCTTCTCTTTAGATCTGCAGGAATTTAATCCGCACACTTGCTTCAACCTATTTTTCGTGGCGTGGTCGAAACTTTTCCCGTTTCCTTTTTCTTGTCTCTTCTTTCCTTTTTTTTTTCTTCTTTTCTTCTTTTTTTTTTTCCTTCATCAGCCGGCTCTCGATGAACGGACGTGATCGAAACTTTTCAAGTTTCCTTTTTCTTGTCTCTTCTTTTCTTTTTATTTCATCAGCCTGAATTTAATCGGCTCTCGATGAACGGACGTTTTACCCACTTATTCGTTTTGTGGCGTACCAAGCTTGCATATTCACACATTTACATACAACTACACATCGCATGTAGGAAAAAATTCCGGTTGTGAAAGCAGAGAGTGCGGACGCGTTCTAAAATCGCTCCGTTTATTCCTTGAAGTTTTGTCACACATTTACATACAACTACACATCGCATGTAGGAAAAAATTCCGGTTGTGAAAGCAGAGAGTGCGGACGCGTTCTAAAATCGCTCCGTTTATTCCTTGAAGTTTTCAGCTTAAAACCAGAAGCGCAGCCGGCCATCCGGCGTGGAGCACTCGGGACACGCACCTGGACATCAGCTGGTGGACGGGAGGCCGTGGACGACATCCAGAAGCAGCTTGGGAATCTATCCCCAACAGGTTTGGCGGCCAGGCAGGGGCCGGTCGTAGATGAGGGAGGGGAGGTATCTCTGCCTCTTATTACTTTCCACTCGTTGTTTGTTTAGAAGTTGCCAAATTTTTTCACTCGCGCTTTCTATTTTTGCAAACACTGAATCAGTGGTGGGAAGCGCTTGCGCGACCAGCTGATCGTAGTGTGCGAAAGGGGCTGCGGGTACTATAGCAGCAAGCTTCGGACAGGGTGCAGGTCAAGCACATAAATAAGTGCGTGCCGTAGCACGTAGGGAATTTTGGGTGGCTCTTTAAAAAAAAAAAATTTTAGAAAATAAAAACCATAAGCCTTATTACTAAGACTTATCCCTTTTATTAAATAATTCATAAAAATATTAAAGTCCGATCGGAAAACAGCAGATACTGCGGGTAAAGATCCAAGCTTACTGCAGTACCATCGAACTCCCCAGGCGGGGAAATGGCGGGCAGGGGATCGGGGGCACAACACCCTGGCGCTAGCCTAGGGGTTGGGCCAACCAATAGTGGAGGCACGCCGGCAAACAAAGGCCTGGCGGCGCCGGCTAATGCCGACGGCTTCCACACGCCTTTGTCCAGTCTACCTGACTGGGCCAACACGGGAGCTGACCCTTTTAAAAAAAGCAGTGTCATGGCGAGATCGCCAGAAAAAGGGGTGGAGTGCAGTGGCAGGCAGCCTGGCACCCCCCCAGCAGGAGATAAAAGCAGCCCAAAAGCTGCAGATGAGGAGCAGGGGGATATGCTGAAGCATGGGATGACGCTAGCGGTACCAGCGAAAAAGGCGATGCATAAGGCACCGGCAAGTGATGCCAGTCAAGGTGTAAAGAAAGGGAAACATGCTGGGACAGTTAGCACCAGCAAGCCCCAAAAACCTGGGAAGAAGCCAGAGGAGTGGACACAGGTGAAGCAGAAGGTCCGGAAGCCCAAGGTGCGACCGCCACGGAACGACGCGATAGTCATCGCAGCCTCTGCTGGAGGGTCCTATGCCGACATCCTTAAAAAGGTCAAGGCTGAACCGCAGCTTAAGGAGCTAGGACAAGCAGTACAGGCCGTTAGGCGAACAGCAAAGGGGGAACTCCTAGTGATTCTAAACAAGGTCTCTGACCCTAAGACCGTAGAGCTTCAGACCACAATGAAGGCTGTCCTGGGCAACAATGTCGACGTCAGAGCGCTGACTGAGACAATGCTGATCGAGGTAAAAGACATCGATGAGACCACCGACAAAGCAGACATCTTATGCGCGGTTCAATCACAATTTGATGTGGAACTGCCAGAGTCCGCGGTGGTAAACCTAAGGGTGGCATACGGAGGCACCCAAACCGCCACACTAAGAGTTATGCCCGACATAGGGAGGCGACTCTTGGAAAAGGGCAAAATAAGGCTGGGATGGACCTGGTGTAGAGTCCGCCCAAAGCTAACACCTAAAAGGTGTTTTAAATGTATGGAGTTTAACCATGTAGCAGGGAATTGCAGGGTCCAGGAGGACTGCTCAAAATGCTGCTACAACTGTGGCGCAAAGGAACACCAAGCCAGAGGCTGCAAAGCAAAGGCCTGCTGCATGCTATGCAAACGCAAAAAGGAGAAAGATTGCGATCACCCAACAATGAGTGGGAAATGCCCGTACTTCAGGAGGGCTATGCAAGGGCTTAGGGGTAAATGAAGTTCCTTCAGATTAACCTAAACCATTGCGAGGTTGCCCAATCGTTGCTAGAGCAAAATGTCATCGAGGAAAACGTAGACATGGCACTCATAAGCGAGCAATACAGGAATAAAAATTCCGGAGAATGGGTAACAAATAATAGCAAGAAATCGGCAATATGGAGCTGCGGTAATCCAAGGCGACAGATTAGCAAGAAAAAATGCGGAAATTGCTTCGCTAGGGCCCAAGTGAATGGTATAGCTTTCTATAGCTGTTACCTGCCGCCAAGCCTTAGCCTCCCCCAGGCAACATCTGCGCTCGAAGAGATTGCAGAAGACGCCCGGGAAAATCGCCCCGCCGTAATTGCCGGGGACTTTAATGCCTGGGCTACGGAATGGGGCTCCCCCCGAACCAACGCGAGGGGAAAGGCGCTACTTGAGAGCTTCGCCGCACTTGACCTAGTGCTGCTGAACTCTGGAACAAAACCGACTTTTTCAAGAGCCGGCACCAGTTCTATCATTGACCTCACATTTGTGAACACTGGATTGGCCTCGGGCTCCAGCTGGGAGGTTAGTGACACCTACACGGGTAGTGACCATGCAGCAATAATCTGCACGATAAATTCTAGAAGTGGCCCACCACGAGTCCCTAAGACCGTGCCAGGGTACAAAATAGAAACGCTAGACGTGGAGATGGTACAGATGTTGTTCGAGGACCTCTCCACAAGCGGCTCAGCTGAAGAAAGGGCAAACCACATCGCAGAGTACACCAAGGTAGCCTGTGATGCATCTATGCAGAGGAGAGGGAAAAACCCATCAAGAAGAAGACCTGCATACTGGTGGAACCAATCCATTGCGGAAGCCAGGAAAGACTGCCACAGGGCAAGACGCGCATACCAACGCTCAAGAGGAAGGCCCGAATTTGAGGCACTCCAAATATACTTCAGGGAAAAGAGACGAGCCCTGGAAAAAACTATAAAAGAGAGCAAACGCAGGTGCTTTAACAATATCTGCGAGGAAATAGACTCCAACCCATGGGGTTTCGCATATAAACTCGTCACAAAACGGCTGCGGGTATTTAGTCGGCCATCACCGACATGCCCAGTCAGCCTAAAAAGGATCGTGGAAACACTATTCCCAGAGCAAGAAGGTATGGCGCGGACCTCACTGATCGTGAACAGGGCGAGCATAAAGCTCACAAGTGCCGAAGAAGTCCTCCAGGTATTGAAGACAATACTGGACGACAAGGCACCGGGACCAGATGGAGTCCCGAATAAAGTTCTCAAAATTGCCATAAAAGCAAACACTAAAGAGTACGTTGACATGTATAACGCATGCCTAACGGAAGGTGTGTTCCCTAGCCGCTGGAAAACACAGCGGCTGGTACTCATACCAAAGGGGGAAAAACCCGCGGAAGAGCCTTCTTCGTATAGGCCACTCTGCATGCTGGACACGGTGGGTAAAATTCTCGAAAGAATAATCCACTCCCGGCTAGAAGGTGCCCTTGCCGAAACCAACGGCCTCTCAGAGATGCAGTATGGTTTTCGGAAGGGGCTATCCACCATCGACGCCGTCGGTAAACTGTGTGAAATCGCAGATAAAGCCATTGAGGGGAAAAGGTGGTTGTACGGCACTAAGCAGTACTGCTTAGCGGCAACGTTGGATGTAAAAAACGCTTTCAACTCCGCCAGCTGGCACCACACACTAAATGCACTGAGCAACTTAAATGTACCAGTGTATATACAGAGAGTAATAGCGAGCTACTTTGAAGGCCGCCTGCTCCTGTACGATACTGATTTCGGGCAATCGACCCACAGGGTCACCGGGGGAGTTCCCCAAGGATCAGTCCTAGGCCCTTTGTTATGGAATATCATGTACGATGGGATACTTAGGATCACGATGCCCGAAGGGGCACGACTCATTGGTTTCGCGGATGACGTGGCCATAGTGGTTACGGCAAAGAAACTTCCAGATGCGGAAGAAATCTGCAATGAAGCGGGGAAACGAGCAAGCGCATGGCTCGACTCCAAGGGACTCGCCTTGGCAGCGCACAAGACTGAAGCAGTCCTGATAAGTAGCAGGCAGAAAGTGGAGGCAGCTACTATCAAAATTGGAGAAGCCACAATTACATCGCGTCCAAGCCTAAAATACTTGGGCGTCATGATCGACCACCGGCTTTCTTTCAAAGAACATCTAGCGTACGCTAGTGGCAAGGCAAGTAGGACCGCGGCCGCGATATCGCGAATTATGGCGAACACTCGGGGACCAAGGCAACCAGGACGTAGATTACTGGTTAGTGCTGTCACATCGACGCTGATGTACGCTGCTCCCATATGGGCTCGAGCCACAAAAAATGGAAGTTATATGCAAGACGGCGACTCCGTGCAGAGATTGTGTGCACTACGGGTATGCTGTGCGTTCCGCACGGTATCCCATGACGCGGCGCTGGTAATATCGGGAGGCATACCGATTGATCTGCTGGCAGTGGAATCAGCTAACATCCGCGCGGGCAGCACAGGGGTCGCAACTGCAGAATCCGTACGGAAAAGGTGCAGAGAACTCACCATTGCTAAGTGGCAAGAGAGGTGGGTAAATAGTAGCAAAGGACGATGGACGTATAAGCTTATCCCAGAACTGCAGAGATGGCTGGGACGGAAGCATGGACATGTGGACTACTACTTAACGCAACTGTTGACGGGACATGGATGCTTTAAATACTATCTGAATAGGTTTAAGCATGAACGTTATCCGCACTGCCCACTCTGCGAGTCGGATAATGAAGACGCAGAACACGTGTTTTTTGTCTGTCCGAGATTCGAAAATGAACGAAGAGATCTGAGCATAAGGGTTGGGAGGACGCCAGGCGCTTGTAACCTGGTGGACATTATGCTCGAATCAGAAGTAAATTGGTCTGCGGTATGCAACATGGCCACAATAGTACTCAAAAAACTGCGCATCGCAGAAAGACTGCGAAATTCCAATAGGATAGAATCCTAGAGAGCCCTAAGGGCATTCCCCCCCCGGCGAAGTAATACCTAACGGCAGTACCGCCGGGGAAGCGGGGAGGGGGTGGAGTTTTTACTGGATTAGAGTCCCAGACTTCGGCAAGCTAGTTCAGCTCCGAGTTGGCTTTCGATGCTTTAAACCACCACTAACACAAAAAAAAAAAAAAAAAAAAAAAAACACATCGCATGTACATTTCGCACATACATGAGCGCTGCACGTGCAGGAATATATACATACATATATGTATGTATCTCTATTCCCTTTTCCAGCTTATGCACTTTTTTTTTTCTTTACCTGCATTCGTTGGCAGCGGTCGTTTATTTTATTAATACTCAGTAGTCTTTCTTATCCGTCAGTAATAGGTTTTAATCCTCGTCGCCAATGTAATACTCCAGTAATAACACGTGTATAGTAGTTTTAATAACTTTTATTAAACAGTCGCTATTGCTCGCTACCGCTCGCTTTCGTTGCTTATCGTCGACTCCTTCTTGAACTCAACATACGACGCGATTCAACACGCGTCGTGGTGAGTTTATGTATCCCGTGTTGGGCTCGAATCCCGATCAGCTGACACGGGTTCCCACAGTAGTCACCTAGGCTGTAGCTTCTCTCCTCTCCTTCTCGATGCGACGCAGCGTTCGCAGTACACTCGCTGCGTAGGCTGCCGTCGCTGGCCGAACTCTTGCCCCGGTGGTCTTCATCAGCATTTGGCGATCAGACCCAAAGCGGTGACATTAAAATAGGACATGCTGATCGTCCTCAACAATCCCACTGCCGCACTCTGGACAACCGTTCTCCGTGTCGTGTCCGAAGCGCTTAAGGAAGCTTCGGAAGCAACCATGTCCACTCAGCGCCTGCGTGAGGTAGAAATCTACCTGGCCGTGCTTCCTATTTACCCTTGCGTCCAGCGTCCAGCGTCTCTTGGTGGAGTTGTCCCAGGCTGCCTTCCAGTTGTCGACGCTCTGCATCGTGGCACTCCTCTTCACCTCGGTCTTGGTTCTGTGGCTCCCGCACCAGTTCACATAGGGGAACTTGGCCTGCTATGACGAGCGCTGCGTCGTCCGAGATCGTCCGGAAGGCACTCGCTGTTCTGACAGCACAAAGGCGGTACGTCGAGTTCGTTAGCTCCTTCGCGGTATGCATCTGTACGCGTGCGCAAAGCACTCGCATCTGAAAATACACAATACACACAGTATTTACCAACAGGGACAATATAATATTGATTTTTTTTAATTTTAGAACAAATATTGTACTTACATGTTGACTCGGCATAAAATCACAATAATCATTAACGCGTCAAACAACGCCAACTCCGGTAGCATTTTCTGTGTTCGTATACTCGCTATTGTCCTGGTTTTACACCAAAATATATGTTCGAATAGTCGCTATTGTCCTAGTTTCACACCATGAAAAACTATTTAATGTTCAGTATACTACTTATGCTACTGAGTCTCACTTATATAATAATTAGTATAAGCTTAATACTATAAAGTGTGGGCATGAAATTATTTTGTAATAACTTGAAACTACATTTTCTTTATACTACATCAAGTTTTTGTTGAAACCAAAAGTATAAATTATAAACTAAATAGTCAAATATGACTAGTTTAAAAATAACACTACAGGTTTACGCTTTATACTCTTTGGTAGAGCACTTACACTACAAAGTATACAGTTGAAACTAATTAGTGTTGAGTTAATACTTACATTTTTATACTAACTTTAGTATACTTTTAACACAACGCTTATTAAGTGTATACTTTTGGTTTTTTTTTTGGGTGCGGACAGACGGACAGTCGGTCAGACGGACATGGCTAGATCGACTCGGCTAGTGATCCTGATCAAGAATATATATACTTTATGGGGTCGGAAACGCTGCCTTCTGCCTGTTACATACTTTCCGCCGAATTTAGTATACCCTTTTACTCTACGAGAATCGGGTATAACAAGGAAGAGCGTTATTGTCGAGTACCTTGAATATCAGATACCCATTACTCAGCTTAAGGCACCAAAGGAAGATGGAGATATGCAAGCAGCAGCGCAAGATTGTAATGCGCCACCTACCCGCGATATGAATATATGGTTGTTGTCTCAATCGATAGGAATTGACGAGACTAATACACTTCAATTAAAATTATTTTTCTAGAATGAAAATGATGGGAGCGGCAAATTCGAGTAACAAACTTGCGCTGCGTACAAGGCTACGGAATCTAATCCAATTTTCTATCTTGATAGTTTCCAAGATATCCGCGTTCATATTTTAAGTTTGTGGGCGTTATAGTGGGCGTGGCAAACTTTTTTTGGGTCAATCGATAGGTATTGATGAGAACAATACATTATAGCTAAAATTTTTATATTAGTATTAAATCTGTAGGAGCCACAGTTTTGGGCGGATGGGCATTGGAGTAGACGTGCCACACTTACGAAACAAATGTGTGCTTCGCAGAAATCTCTAGAATCTGCATGCCTAATCCCAGTATGGCAGGTTTTGTAGCTCCCGATATCACAGCGTTCATACGGACAGACGGCCAGACGGACATGGCTAGATCGACACGGCTAGTGGTCCTGATCAAGAATATATATACTTTATGGGGTCGGAAACGCTTCCTTCTACCTGTTACATACTTTCCGACGAATCTAGTATATTTACTCTATTCTAAATAACGTGCAAATTAAGTTTCTCACTCGTGATTTAATTAAAAAAATTTATTTTTATTTTTTAATCACTTAATCACTATTACAATTTTTCAATAGGTCGAACTTAGTTTATTCACTGCTCGTTTACTTTTTCTCGATTAGTACTACTGCTCGATTCGGATCTCAAAAACGGACTGCCTGATCTCTAGTTCAATGATCAATAATCAAACCTCGGCTTAAGAGAATTTATCCCCAAAAATTGATAAAGAGAATGACTCAAGAGAGTCGGAAAATAGGATGATGCAATTTGCCAATTAAATTTGAAGTCCAATCTTGGCCGGAAATTGGTGTTTACATTAGCGGAGTTTAGGGACCGCTTTGGGGATCTTTTTGTTTACGTTAGCGGACTCGGGGCTCGCTTTGGGGATCTTTTGTTTACGTTAGCGGACTGGATGTTTACAGCATCCGTTTGATTTGGGCTGCGTGAAATTGATCTGGGTGGGAATGATTCGGAGGCCTGGTTGACAGAAATAGCTGACCACGGATTTATCTCGGGTCTGTCAGAGTTATTTGGAAATAAGCTCTCGGCTCAAAGTTGTTTATAAATTGGGTAAGAGCCCCTAAATAATGTGTCATATAACTCCCCCCATTCTAAATTGAATCGTCCCGATTCATGGGAACTGATGGGTATATTGAATGTAATTGATGGGTTAATCCGACAATGATATTTTCTTCTAGGGTATTTTCATTGTCGGGTATATTATTTATTTCATTATCGGAAATATTGTTTTCTGGTTCAATTTCTATATGAATTTGCCATGGTTTGAATATTAAAAATTTTCTGAATTTGATTATAATCATAATAATTAAATAAATAAATGTGAATATGATTAATATTAACGTAACTGGTATTTGAGTTTGTTTAATTTGAATAAATGGATTTAGTATATTAATATTATCGAATGTGAGTTCCGAATCATTAGATATAATATATTCGGATACTACAAAATCTGTATATTTTCGAGCTGTGATGTATTCCAATATCTTATTGTCCACATTGGTGTAGGAAATATTATTAATTTTAGTGGTGCCATTAAAAGTTATTAAATGTGACCCATTTAAATGAGTGTCATTAACTGTATTTTCTCCATTTACAAAAATGGCTCCATCTTGGATTACATCTACATTTTTATTTTTTTCTCGGATTTTGTTACAAAAGGATTTTTCTCCATTTAGTAATCTAGTGAAACAAGAGCCTTCTGGGTTAAGTGTGCAATAATTATTAAATATTTCCGTCTTAAAATTAGACATTTCTACATTTTGCGACGTGATTATCAATTAATAATTTTCCATCATTATGTGAAATGGATCTTGAATTGTAAACGTCACAACGATCGGTAATAATAGGGTATTTTATGTAAATTATAAAAAGATCTTGATGCAAAGCGATTTTAAATTCAGATATATCTAAAAGATCTGTTATAACTACAGGTCTATCTTCGTGCTTATAAATTTCTTGTATATCATCATTGTTTAGAATTTTAGTATTAAATACATCAATTTTGGCGAGTGTAATTGTGTCCATTAAATTCATAAGATCGTAAGTAAGCAAGCGCAGACGATATTTTCTAAGTGGAATTTCTTGATCTTTAAAGGCTGTTTTGAATTGTTCAGATAAAGATTTTATCTCTTTAAATATTTTAGAATTAATAACGAATTGATCGTTATTTTGTATTAATCATCGATTTTATTTTGGACTGTTATGAAATCATCATGATCTGGTGTTCCCGGTTTCCATTTCCATATGGTGCCTATTTCATTAATGCCTCTTTTGGATTTACTGGGTATAATTTGAGAGATAAGTATTTTGATAATTTTTAAATCGTGGGATATTTCCCAAAGAAAATTCTTGTTGTCGTGACCCTTTAGAAATTCTGTTTCAAGATTAATTATTTCTCTATAAAGACTTATATTAGTTATATGAAATAAATCTGCGTATGATTCATAAGTAAGAACATCTTTGGTATCCTTGTAAAGAAGGAAATCATAATTCGTGTAATCCATAATTTCGGATTTGGTTGTAGCTACCAGCAATAATAAGTACATTATTGAAATCATTATCTGTAATTTGAAACAAGTTATTTAATATTATCTTTATGAATCGTTCGGTTTCTGTTATTTATAATAACTTTATTTGGGAGATTTTCCTTAACTACTTGTTTTTTATATCTAGAATTTAGCTTGTTTCTTTCCCCGTGTTTCTTTTCGTAAATTACCTCTCCTACGTGATAATTCTTATTTTGTCTATCTTTATTGTGAAAATGCAACATTTTCTCTTGGGCTTGCTGCAATAATTTAGGAATATCATCGTGTTTGATTTTATTAAATAATATATCAAAGGGTCGATGATTGGTTATTGAATGAATTGTTAAATTGTATTTTTGTGCTGCTCTAATTATAATTTTGGAATAATCAATTAAATTAAGCTCATCTTTAATGCAGCGAGCAATTTCTGTTAAGGTAGAGTGTGCCCTTTCTATTTGTCCGTTAGACGTACTATGTCGAGGATCTGCAAAGAATAAAGATATCCCATTTCTTTGTGCCAAGGATTTAAATTGGGATGAAGAAAAACTTGGTTCATTATCTATCATCAAAGATTTAACTAATGGAAATTGTTGTAAAATTTCTGAAACTTTATTTTCTATATTAAGTTTATTAGGGATTTCTTTTACGACTAAGTATTTCGAATACGAATCTATACAAGTAATGAATATAAGATTTTTGGCGTAAAATATGTCAGGATGCAAATTTTCGCCTTCTCTTTCTGGAATAGGTGCTTGGCCGATAGGAATCTGTATCTATCCGCGTTCATATTTTAAGTTTGTGGGCGTTATAGTGGGCGTGGCAAACTTTTTTTGGGTCAATCGATAGGTATTGATGAGAACAATACATTATAGCTAAAATTTTTATATTAGTATTAAATCTGTAGGAGCCACAGTTTTGGGCGGATGGGCATTGGAGTAGACGTGCCACACTTACGAAACAAATGTGTGCTTCGCAGAAATCTCTAGAATCTGCATGCCTAATCCCAGTATGGCAGGTTTTGTAGCTCCCGATATCACAGCGTTCATACGGACAGACGGCCAGACGGACATGGCTAGATCGACACGGCTAGTGGTCCTGATCAAGAATATATATACTTTATGGGGTCGGAAACGCTTCCTTCTACCTGTTACATACTTTCCGACGAATCTAGTATATTTACTCTATTCTAAATAACGTGCAAATTAAGTTTCTCACTCGTGATTTAATTAAAAAAATTTATTTTTATTTTTTAATCACTTAATCACTATTACAATTTTTCAATAGGTCGAACTTAGTTTATTCACTGCTCGTTTACTTTTTCTCGATTAGTACTACTGCTCGATTCGGATCTCAAAAACGGACTGCCTGATCTCTAGTTCAATGATCAATAATCAAACCTCGGCTTAAGAGAATTTATCCCCAAAAATTGATAAAGAGAATGACTCAAGAGAGTCGGAAAATAGGATGATGCAATTTGCCAATTAAATTTGAAGTCCAATCTTGGCCGGAAATTGGTGTTTACATTAGCGGAGTTTAGGGACCGCTTTGGGGATCTTTTTGTTTACGTTAGCGGACTCGGGGCTCGCTTTGGGGATCTTTTGTTTACGTTAGCGGACTGGATGTTTACAGCATCCGTTTGATTTGGGCTGCGTGAAATTGATCTGGGTGGGAATGATTCGGAGGCCTGGTTGACAGAAATAGCTGACCACGGATTTATCTCGGGTCTGTCAGAGTTATTTGGAAATAAGCTCACGGCTCAAAGTTGTTTATAAATTGGGTAAGAGCCCCTAAATAATGTGTCATATAACTCCCCCCATTCTAAATTGAATCGTCCCGATTCATGGGAACTGATGGGTATATTGAATGTAATTGATGGGTTAATCCGACAATGATATTTTCTTCTAGGGTATTTTCATTGTCGGGTATATTATTTATTTCATTATCGGAAATATTGTTTTCTGGTTCAATTTCTATATGAATTTGCCATGGTTTGAATATTAAAAATTTTCTGAATTTGATTATAATCATAATAATTAAATAAATAAATGTGAATATGATTAATATTAACGTAACTGGTATTTGAGTTTGTTTAATTTGAATAAATGGATTTAGTATATTAATATTATCGAATGTGAGTTCCGAATCATTAGATATAATATATTCGGATACTACAAAATCTGTATATTTTCGAGCTGTGATGTATTCCAATATCTTATTGTCCACATTGGTGTAGGAAATATTATTAATTTTAGTGGTGCCATTAAAAGTTATTAAATGTGACCCATTTAAATGAGTGTCATTAACTGTATTTTCTCCATTTACAAAAATGGCTCCATCTTGGATTACATCTACATTTTTATTTTTTTCTCGGATTTTGTTACAAAAGGATTTTTCTCCATTTAGTAATCTAGTGAAACAAGAGCCTTCTGTGTTAAGTGTGCAATAATTATTAAATATTTCCGTCTTAAAATTAGACATTTCTACATTTTGCGACGTGATTATCAATTAATAATTTTCCATCATTATGTGAAATGGATCTTGAATTGTAAACGTCACAACGATCGGTAATAATAGGGTATTTTATGTAAATTATAAAAAGATCTTGATGCAAAGCGATTTTAAATTCAGATATATCTAAAAGATCTGTTATAACTACAGGTCTATCTTCGTGCTTATAAATTTCTTGTATATCATCATTGTTTAGAATTTTAGTATTAAATACATCAATTTTGGCGAGTGTAATTGTGTCCATTAAATTCATAAGATCGTAAGTAAGCAAGCGCAGACGATATTTTCTAAGTGGAATTTCTTGATCTTTAAAGGCTGTTTTGAATTGTTCAGATAAAGATTTTATCTCTTTAAATATTTTAGAATTAATAACGAATTGATCGTTATTATTTTGTATTAATCATCGATTTTATTTTGGACTGTTATGAAATCATCATGATCTGGTGTTCCCGGTTTCCATTTCCATATGGTGCCTATTTCATTAATGCCTCTTTTGGATTTACTGGGTATAATTTGAGAGATAAGTATTTTGATAATTTTTAAATCGTGGGATATTTCCCAAAGAAAATTCTTGTTGTCGTGACCCTTTAGAAATTCTGTTTCAAGATTAATTATTTCTCTATAAAGACTTATATTAGTTATATGAAATAAATCTGCGTATGATTCATAAGTAAGAACATCTTTGGTATCCTTGTAAAGAAGGAAATCATAATTCGTGTAATCCATAATTTCGGATTTGGTTGTAGCTACCAGCAATAATAAGTACATTATTGAAATCATTATCTGTAATTTGAAACAAGTTATTTAATATTATCTTTATGAATCGTTCGGTTTCTGTTATTTATAATAACTTTATTTGGGAGATTTTCCTTAACTACTTGTTTTTTATATCTAGAATTTAGCTTGTTTCTTTCCCCGTGTTTCTTTTCGTAAATTACCTCTCCTACGTGATAATTCTTATTTTGTCTATCTTTATTGTGAAAATGCAACATTTTCTCTTGGGCTTGCTGCAATAATTTAGGAATATCATCGTGTTTGATTTTATTAAATAATATATCAAAGGGTCGATGATTGGTTATTGAATGAATTGTTAAATTGTATTTTTGTGCTGCTCTAATTATAATTTTGGAATAATCAATTAAATTAAGCTCATCTTTAATGCAGCGAGCAATTTCTGTTAAGGTAGAGTGTGCCCTTTCTATTTGTCCGTTAGACGTACTATGTCGAGGATCTGCAAAGAATAAAGATATCCCATTTCTTTGTGCCAAGGATTTAAATTGGGATGAAGAAAAACTTGGTTCATTATCTATCATCAAAGATTTAACTAATGGAAATTGTTGTAAAATTTCTGAAACTTTATTTTCTATATTAAGTTTATTAGGGATTTCTTTTACGACTAAGTATTTCGAATACGAATCTATACAAGTAATGAATATAAGATTTTTGGCGTAAAATATGTCAGGATGCAAATTTTCGCCTTCTCTTTCTGGAATAGGTGCTTGGCCGATAGGAATCTGTATCTATCCGCGTTCATATTTTAAGTTTGTGGGCGTTATAGTGGGCGTGGCAAACTTTTTTTGGGTCAATTTATAGGTATTGATGAGAACAATACATTATAGCTAAAATTTTTATATTAGTATTAAATCTGTAGGAGCCACAGTTTTGGGCGGATGGGCATTGGAGTAGACGTGCCACACTTACGAAACAAATGTGTGCTTCGCAGAAATCTCTAGAATCTGCATGCCTAATCCCAGTATGGCAGGTTTTGTAGCTCCCGATATCACAGCGTTCATACGGACAGACGGCCAGACGGACATGGCTAGATCGACACGGCTAGTGGTCCTGATCAAGAATATATATACTTTATGGGGTCGGAAACGCTTCCTTCTACCTGTTACATACTTTCCGACGAATCTAGTATATTTACTCTATTCTAAATAACGTGCAAATTAAGTTTCTCACTCGTGATTTAATTAAAAAAATTTATTTTTATTTTTTAATCACTTAATCACTATTACAATTTTTCAATAGGTCGAACTTAGTTTATTCACTGCTCGTTTACTTTTTCTCGATTAGTACTACTGCTCGATTCGGATCTCAAAAACGGACTGCCTGATCTCTAGTTCAATGATCAATAATCAAACCTCGGCTTAAGAGAATTTATCCCCAAAAATTGATAAAGAGAATGACTCAAGAGAGTCGGAAAATAGGATGATGCAATTTGCCAATTAAATTTGAAGTCCAATCTTGGCCGGAAATTGGTGTTTACATTAGCGGAGTTTAGGGACCGCTTTGGGGATCTTTTTGTTTACGTTAGCGGACTCGGGGCTCGCTTTGGGGATCTTTTGTTTACGTTAGCGGACTGGATGTTTACAGCATCCGTTTGATTTGGGCTGCGTGAAATTGATCTGGGTGGGAATGATTCGGAGGCCTGGTTGACAGAAATAGCTGACCACGGATTTATCTCGGGTCTGTCAGAGTTATTTGGAAATAAGCTCTCGGCTCAAAGTTGTTTATAAATTGGGTAAGAGCCCCTAAATAATGTGTCATATAACTCCCCCCATTCTAAATTGAATCGTCCCGATTCATGGGAACTGATGGGTATATTGAATGTAATTGATGGGTTAATCCGACAATGATATTTTCTTCTAGGGTATTTTCATTGTCGGGTATATTATTTATTTCATTATCGGAAATATTGTTTTCTGGTTCAATTTCTATATGAATTTGCCATGGTTTGAATATTAAAAATTTTCTGAATTTGATTATAATCATAATAATTAAATAAATAAATGTGAATATGATTAATATTAACGTAACTGGTATTTGAGTTTGTTTAATTTGAATAAATGGATTTAGTATATTAATATTATCGAATGTGAGTTCCGAATCATTAGATATAATATATTCGGATACTACAAAATCTGTATATTTTCGAGCTGTGATGTATTCCAATATCTTATTGTCCACATTGGTGTAGGAAATATTATTAATTTTAGTGGTGCCATTAAAAGTTATTAAATATGACCCATTTAAATGAGTGTCATTAACTGTATTTTCTCCATTTACAAAAATGGCTCCATCTTGGATTACATCTACATTTTTATTTTTTTCTCGGATTTTGTTACAAAAGGATTTTTCTCCATTTAGTAATCTAGTGAAACAAGAGCCTTCTGGGTTAAGTGTGCAATAATTATTAAATATTTCCGTCTTAAAATTAGACATTTCTACATTTTGCGACGTGATTATCAATTAATAATTTTCCATCATTATGTGAAATGGATCTTGAATTGTAAACGTCACAACGATCGGTAATAATAGGGTATTTTATGTAAATTATAAAAAGATCTTGATGCAAAGCGATTTTAAATTCAGATATATCTAAAAGATCTGTTATAACTACAGGTCTATCTTCGTGCTTATAAATTTCTTGTATATCATCATTGTTTAGAATTTTAGTATTGAATACATCAATTTTGGCGAGTGTAATTGTGTCCATTAAATTCATAAGATCGTAAGTAAGCAAGCGCAGACGATATTTTTTAAGTGGAATTTCTTGATCTTTAAAGGCTGTTTTGAATTGTTCAGATAAAGATTTTATCTCTTTAAATATTTTAGAATTAATAACGAATTGATCGTTATTATTTTGTATTAATCATCGATTTTATTTTGGACTGTTATGAAATCATCATGATCTGGTGTTCCCGCTATCCATTTCCATATGGTGCCTATTTCATTAATGCCTCTTTTGGATTTACTGGGTATAATTTGAGAGATAAGTATTTTGATAATTTTTAAATCGTGGGATATTTCCCAAAGAAAATTCTTGTTGTCGTGACCCTTTAGAAATTCTGTTTCAAGATTAATTATTTCTCTATAAAGACTTATATTAGTTATATGAAATAAATCTGCGTATGATTCATAAGTAAGAACATCTTTGGTATCCTTGTAAAGAAGGAAATCATGGTTCGTGTAATCCATAATTTCGGATTTGGTTGTAGCTACCAGCAATAATAAGTACATTATTGAAATCATTATCTGTAATTTGAAACAAGTTATTTAATATTATCTTTATGAATCGTACGGTTTCTGTTATTTATAATAACTTTATTTGGGAGATTTTCCTTAACTACTTGTTTTTTATATCTAGAATTTAGCTTGTTTCTTTCCCCGTGTTTCTTTTCGTAAATTACCTCTCCTACGTGATAATTCTATATTGTTCGTATATATTTACAATCTTAATTGGTTCCTAAATTCCAATTTGATTCCAATCCGTTTCCTTACATCTGAATTAAAATTCTAAATTATTAAACGTCATGGCAACATCAGTAAAATCCGCTTTAACCCGATTTATGGCCACAGCTGACTGTCTGATCCACTTTGAGGCCACTGTGAACGCTCCAGGTGCTCCTACACCAACGTTATCCGCCTGTAACATCCGTCGCGATCACCTCAATTCCTTGTGGCAAACGGTAAAGGCAGCATACGACATATGCTCCGACAGCATTATATCTGCAGGCGAGAGCGCCGCAGACACAAAATCCATACTAAAGTCCACGTATTACCAAACGTACTCCACTTACGAAATATTTGCCGCGCAGCTCATGGAACAAATCCAAAAAGGCTCCTCCCAAATACCTCAAGCTCCAGTAACTCCGTCCCGAAATTCCACGTCTTATGGCTGTCGGCTCCCTCCTATCGACACAGAGGTTTTCTCTGGCGAATATCTTCGCTGGCCGACTTTCCGGGACCTTTTCACGGCAATATACATAGACAATCCGAGTCTAACGCCCGTTGAAAAATTATTCCACTTAAATTCAAAAACAAGTGGCGAAGCTCATTCCATAGTTTCAAGATCCCCACTCACCAATGATGGCTTTCGCTCAGCCAGGAATAACCTAACTGAGCGTTTCGAAAATAAGCGATTGCAGGTGAACAGTCACCTGAAAACACTTTTCAATGTGCAATCCATAGCACAGGAGTCGGGAGCAGCCTTAAAGGAACTTCAACGCACTTTTCAAGGTTGCTTAACTTCCTTAAAATTTTCCGGTGTTAATATTGAGAATTGGGACCCTATCCTGGTTTATATGTGCTCGACAAAACTACCAAAGCTCACTCTCTCATTATGGGAGCAATCCATCCAAAATAAAGCCGAAATTCCTACGTGGCTTGAGCTTGATTCATATTTGACAGAGCGCCATCGAACTCTTGAGGCCGTCGATAGCTTCCGATCTGCCAATTTCCACCACGTCCAGTCCAAAGACACAAATCGAGTGGCAGAATTTCCAAAAATAAATTCCTTCAACACAAGGTTAGTTCCGATACCCAAGGGCTGCGATCTGTGTTCCAAAAAGAACCACCCCGTGCGTATATGTCCACGCTTCCTACAGATGACGGTAGACGATCGCCTAGCCTATATTCAAAGGAAGCAGTTGTGCTCCAATTGCTTTGCAAGTAGCCATCAATTCCGGGATTGCACAAGCGCTCACAACTGTCTCACTTGCCAAGATCGGCATCACACATTGCTGCATCGAAACAGCGGCCCTACTACTCCGACGATTCCATCCGACCCTCCAAGGCCAGTAACCGCCTCAGTTCCACACATCATTTCGTCCTATTCAGCGCAAGTTTCCGTACAAAAAGTCCCTCCTAAGAATACTCCATCCGAGTATTGGGTTCCATACCCATCCTTGGATGGCAGACGTACTCGAGGTATTAAATCCTACCAATGCCGAGTCTGCCAAAAGATCCATCCTCTACGGAAGTGCCACCACTTTCTACGGCTAAGCCCCCAGAATCGGCTCCAGGAAGTACATATCCAGAAGTACTGCTCCAATTGCTTGGCTCACAATCATACCAAGGACTCCTGCCGTAGTGGTCATCACTGCCACAAGTGTGGAAAGGACCACCACACTCTCCTACATACGGACGACCGATCTACACTTCCAACGTGTTCCTGAGCCTACTATCCTGAGGTTCTTGCTACGGGTGTCCTCGCAAGGGGGGGGAGAATGTCCACGTCAAAAGGGCGTTTAATTTCAGGAGGCAGTGTCGAGCGGCAGATTTATCCAGATGTCTACATCTCGCGCGCTCGCACTGCCGTCCGCTCTCCCTCTCCATCTCTCCCCTAAGTCTCCGCTCTGCTCTGGAGCGCTTAAGTTAAGTTAGGCTTAGGCAGTTCATGTTTCAAAGTGTACTAATAAACACCTACGCTCGTCGCGAAAAAACCCCAAAAGTACTCCCTTGTTTTTTGGGTACCATTCAGTCTTGGGGCTTCAACTATTTCCATCGATCAAGCCGCACCGCCCCAACACTTATTTTGTCTATCTTTATTGTGAAAATGCAACATTTTCTCTTGGGCTTGCTGCAATAATTTAGGAATATCATCGTGTTTGATTTTATTAAATAATATATCAAAGGGTCGATGATTGGTTATTGAATGAATTGTTAAATTGTATTTTTGTGCTGCTCTAATTATAATTTTGGAATAATCAATTAAATTAAGCTCATCTTTAATGCAGCGAGCAATTTCTGTTAAGGTAGAGTGTGCCCTTTCTATTTGTCCGTTAGACGTACTATGTCGAGGATCTGCAAAGAATAAAGATATCCCATTTCTTTGTGCCAAGGATTTAAATTGGGATGAAGAAAAACTTGGTTCATTATCTATCATCAAAGATTTAACTAATGGAAATTGTTGTAAAATTTCTGAAACTTTATTTTCTATATTAAGTTTATTAGGGATTTCTTTTACGACTAAGTATTTCGAATACGAATCTATACAAGTAATGAATATAAGATTTTTGGCGTAAAATATGTCAGGATGCAAATTTTCGCCTTCTCTTTCTGGAATAGGTGCTTGGCCGATAGGAATCTGTACTGGGTGTCTGTTGTATTTGTTTTGATTGCAGATTGTGCAATTCTTTATAAACTCCTTAAGCTTTTTGTAGAAATTGGGCCAATAATAAAGTCTAGTTATTTGTTTATAATTTTCATCAAGCCCTCTATGAGCTCTACAATGAGTTTCTGTGATAATAAGAGATCTGTCTTCAGCGTTCTCGACATCCTGGACAAATGTTTTAGTGTATAAAAATGTATTTATAAAATTGTCCTCAAGTGGTTTTTGAATTCTCTTCTAGAGTACAGTGAACTCCTATTGTTATATTGGGTGGAATATATTCTCTTGAGATTGATACTAAATTTTCTGGTGTGTCATACTCTATTATATGTCTAGTATTTCCGAATACATTAATCGACTCATGTATTGTATACCTCCCCGTTGCTATTAGCAATTGTTGCTTAAACTGGTTTAAGGGTTTTCGGGTTTCTTGTATTACATTCTCAAAACTACTCTCTGCTGAATGCTGAGTATTTTGATCTGAGACCGATTCATTACTTTCCGTTAAGTTATTTATTTGAATCCTTGATAAAGCGTCCGCAACAACATTTGTTGCTCCTGGCTTGTAAATAATTTTGGGTGAATAGCTTTTAATAAAGGAATACCACCTTTTCATCTCAATATTTGGATTTTTTTGAGAAATGGAAAATGAAAGAGGTTGATGATCGGTATAGATCTCGATGTTGTTAACCCCATATAAGTAATTTCGAAGATTTTTAAAAGCCCATACAATGGCTAAAAGTTCCTTTTTATTTGTTGCGTATAATTGTTCGGTTTTTGTCAGAGTTTTTGAAATAAATGTAATTGGTTATCCTTCCTGAGAAAGAACAGCACCAAATGCTAAGTCAGATGCGTCCGTTGTTAGAGTAAATTTTGTATTATAGTCTGGTTGTACTAGTTCTACTTGTGCAATTAAATTTTCTTTGAGCTCGTTAAAAGCTCTTACAGCTGAATCATCAAACTGTATTAAAGTTTTACGTGATGCCTTTTTTGATACTTTGCCGTTTTGGCCTTCTAAATATTTTGTTAAAGGTTTAGCTATCTTTGCGTAATTTTGCACAAATTTTTTGTAATATCCTGTAAGGCCTAGGAAGCTTCTAAGCTCTCGAATATTTTTAGGTATCGGATATTTTACAATTGTAGAGATTTTTTCGGGATCGGTTTTGATCACATTGTGAGGAACAACGTAACCGAGAAAATTGGTTTCTAACTTAAAGAACTTTGATTTTTCAATTGAAATTTTCATGTTTGCTTTCAGAAAAATTTTAATAATGAGAATTAAATCTTTGTAATGTTGTTCAATTGTTTTTGAAAATATAATTATGTCATCCATATAAACGTGACATGTTTTACCCACTTGTTCTCTTAAAATATCATCCATCGCTCGTTGGAATATTCTTGGAGCGTTGGTCAAACCGAAAGGCATTCTTAGGAATTCGCATTTCCCGTTGTTTATTGAAAATGAGGTTTTCTGAATGTCTGGTTCATTCATGAGAATCTGATGAAATCCAGATTCCAAGTCAATTGTTGAAAAGTATTTGGCTTTTCCAAGATTTGACAAAATCACTGAAGGGGTCCTGCATTGGATATCTATCTGGTATTGTATTTTCATTAAGTTTTTTATAATCAATTACAAGTCTGAGTTTTGGAGTTCCGTCTTTATTAAAACCCTTTTTTGGTACTACTAGTACTGGTGAATTATAAGGGCTTCTACTTGGCCTTATAATTTCTTCTTTTAACATTCGACTTATTTCAGAATTTACAAAATCTGAAGCTGATAGAGCATAAGGGTATTGTTTGCTGTAAATGGCCCTATCATTTACGGTGTTTATTTCACCGGGGATATCTGTCCTAAATGGAATCTGCATATTTATTTTTGAATGCTCTTCATTAATAATATTTAATATTTCGTTCTCCAAATCTTTTCTTTGATCTGCTGACGCTATTTTTATGTTGTTTATTCTTTGGTTGTCGGGTAGTTCAACGAAGGCGTGTTCAGAATTTTTAAATTCCAAACTTTCATTTTTGTCGGATTTCTCAACGACGGCGCGTTCAGGATTTTTAACTCCCAAACTTTTATTTTTGTCGGATATTTCAACGACGGCGTGTTCGGAATTTTTGGATTCCAAACATTTATTTTTGTCGGATTTTTCATCGACGGCGTATTCAGGATTTGTATATCCCAAACTAGATTCGCTTTGATTAACCATTTCAGATTCGGATCTGATTTGAGTTTTTTCATCAAAGTATTTTTTTAATATAAATTCTTTTAATGGAAGAATGGTGTTTTCTTCTGTTAAAGAATGTTGGTTTAATATGTTTCCGTTATCATAATTTAATTTTTCTTCTATTCCATTATATTTAATTACTCCCTTAGCTGTATCAATTACCGCTCCTATTTTTATACCCGTTACTCGTAGAGTAAAAGGGTATACTAGATTCGTCGGAAAGTATGTAACAGGCAGAAGGAAGCGTTTCCGACCCCATAAAGTATATATATTCTTGATCAGGATCACTAGCCGAGTCGATCTAGCCATGTCCGTCTGTCCGTCTGGCCGTCTGTCCGTATGAACGCTGAGATCTCGGAAACTATAAGAGCTACAATACTGAGATTAGGCATGCAGATTCCTAAGATTCCTGCGCAGCGCAAGTTTGTTTCAGAAGAGTGCCACGCCCACTCTAACGCCCACAAACCGCCCAAAACTGTGGCTCCTACAGTTTTGATGCTAGAACAAAAATTTTAACTGAAATGTATTGTTCTCATCAATACCTACCGATTGACCTAAACAAAAGTTTGCCACGCCCACTTTAACGCCCACAAACCGCCCACAAACTTCAAAAAATCGTAAATATGAACGCGGATATCTCGGAAAATATCAAAGATAGAGAAACGGAATTTCAGATTTAGATTCCGTAGGCTTGAGCGCAGCGCAAGTTTGTTACGCGAATATGCCACGCCCACTCTAACGCCCACAAACCGCCCAAATCTGTGGCGCCCACAATTTTCATGCCAGATAAAAAATTTTAACTGAAATGTATTGGTCTCGTCAATACCTATCGATTGATTTAAAAAAAGTTTGCCACGCCCACTCTAACGCCCACATACCGCACAAGCCTGTGGAGCCGACAATTTTCGTGCTATATACAATATTTTAACTGAAATGTATTGGTCTCGTCAATACCTATCGATTGATTAAAAAAAAACTTTGCCACGCCCACTCTAACGCCCACAACGCTTAAATCTGTCTACCGCCGGTAGGTGGCGCATTTGCTGCTTGCATATCTCCACTTTCCTTTGGTCCCTTTAGCTGAGTAACGGGTATCTGATGCTTCCTTGTTTTTAATAGGTTACCAGTAAATCTGAGTCTTGCCCAACTATTTCATAAAAAGTATATCGCGTATCAAAAATAGTTATCATATGATAAAATTTAATTATTGAATATCCATTCACTGTGGATACTCTTTTGTAAATTGGAAGCTCGTTCTTATTTTTATAAATTCCTGTTCTTATATAACACGAGGTTGCCCCAGTGTCAATTAATATTTTTAATTTTTAATTTATTTTTGGGTCATTTCTAATTAAGTAGGGTAAGCCTACTCCTGTCTTTTGTCTAAAAAATGGTTCTCCTCAATGTTATTTAGTCTCATCGTCTTGTTAGCCGGTTGGTTAACAGTTCCAGTTGGTACCCTTTTATTTTGGGCTTGGCCTTGCTGAGTGTTCTGGGTCTCAAATTTTTTTGTTTGATCCCACTTGTTCTGACTATAATTATTATTTTGATATTTATTATAGCCTTGATTATAGCCGTTGTTAGCCTTATTCTGAACCTGGATAGACTCGTCTACCTCCATTGGTTCCGGCTTATTTGGTAACTGCCTATAGGTATTCCACTGATTTTGTTGGTTATTATTAAATCTACCCTGGTTCCAAGAATTATTTTTATTCTGATTATAATAACCATAAGTATTTTTGTTCTGGTTGTTGTCATGATTAAACCTTAAATTATTATTGTTTCGCTGGTTACTGTAACTATTGTTTTGCTGTCTTGTCTTGTGGTTGAAATGTGTTTGTCCATTTCCACTAGAGTTTGGCTCGCTATGTTTTCTCTGAGTAGTAGAGAAACTATTTGCGAAATGAGCCCTCATGTTGTTGCTTTCCAATTCCTGAACTATGACCATTGCATTTGGTAGGTCAGGTGGATTCATTGAGAAAATAGTATCTGAAATTTGGCTGTTGAGGCCGGTAATGAAAACTCTAAGAGCTGTCTTCCTATGTTTCTCATTCATTTCCGCTGTTATAGGTTTGTTTCTACCGTAGGTCATAATAGTTTTATTAATTAGCAGAGTTAATTTTCTATTAACTGTACAATAATATTCCATTATGGATAATTTTCCCTGACTCAATACACTTAATTCCTGTTCAATAATGTGAATTGGTCGTTTGTCGCTAAAGACGAAGTCAAGTCTGGCCATTATGGCATCGAAATTTAATACAGTACCGTTATGGGTTAAGGCATCGTTTGCCATTCCTGTTATTTTGTTTCGTAATATAGATAAGGCAGAATAAAATCTTTCACTCCCTCTGGCATATTGCCCCATGGCTACTTCTGCCGATTCTCTCCAGCTTACATATTTATCCTCTTCACCTTTATATTCCCTAACAGATTTGATGATCTCATAAGATGTGTCGCATTTTATATTTGGATCTACAATCTCTATCTGATAATCCTCAACCGTTTTAATTTTGTGAGAAAGCTGCGATCTTAAGTTAACGATCTCCTCCTTTAATGGATTTAATTCAAAATTTACAATTTGCTTAATTAAATCTCCTACATTTAACATGGTATTGTTTGTTATTGCCTGATGGCTTGTATTTTCTTGTGGCGGATTCATGTGGAGTCTTTTATTTGCTCCAGTCTGGCTTGTTGAAGGTTCTGACATTTTGAGAACTTTTTCGAAATTTGAAATTAACTCTTCCACCTTGTATATTTATATTTCCTTTCTTACAAATTTTTTTTATTTAATAATAATAATAATAAAAAAATTTATGATAATAACAATAAAAAAAGATAGTATCGCTCACGAATCGTCCTTAATTTTCTCTTCTCGTTGTTTTTTTTGCCTGTTGAGGTCGTCCTTATCCTGAATGATGATCCTGATAGGGGTCGTCCTTCTTTTTTGTTTTTAGATTTTGTCTTGGGGTATTCCTTCTTTAATTCTGTTTTTAAATTGGGGTCTTCCTTCTTTTCCAATATTTGGCGAGGGATTGCCCTTCAGCCCGTTTTCTTAAAATGTCTTTTGTTGATGATTTTTTTATTTTTTAATTTTAAACATTTGTTTAATTAAATTGTTTTTCACAAGGTTTATTTTTTTCGATAAAATTTTTTGTCACTTTTTGATTTTTATATTGTCCGAGCAGTGAATTTATGTTACGATCACTATTTTGTAATTTGAGATTTTAAGAGGATTATTTCATTAATTATTTTCCACCTTAGTTTTTTGATCAACACAAACTTTTTATTTTTTGCCGGTTGTATAGAGTTTAAGGGGATTATTGCATTTATTGATTTCCACCTTATTTTTATCAACATAGGCTTTATTTATTCGTCGGTTGTATCGGGTTTTTTTTTTAAAACTTTTTTTGTTTTTATTTTAAAGCTTTGCTTTTTTAGAATTTTTTAATCGCACGGCCCCACGTTGGGCGCCAATTAAGTTTCTCACTCGTGATTTAATTAAAAAAATTTATTTTTATTTTTTAATCACTTAATCGCTATTACAATTTTTCAATAGGTCGAACTTAGTTTATGCACTGCTCGTTTACTTTTTCTCGATTAGTACTACTGCTCGATTCGGATCTCAAAAACGGACTGCCTGATCTCTAGTTCAATGATCAGTAATCAAACCTCGGCTTAAGAGAATTTATCCCCAAAAATTGATAAAGAGAATGACTCAAGAGAGTCGGAAAATAGGATGATGCAATTTGCCAATTAAATTTGAAGTCCAATCTTGGCCGGAAATTGGTGTTTACATTAGCGGAGTTTAGGGACCGCTTTGGGGATCTTTTTGTTTACGTTAGCGGACTCGGGGCTCGCTTTGGGGATCTTTTGTTTACGTTAGCGGACTGGATGTTTACAGCATCCGTTTGATTTGGGCTGCGTGAAATTGATCTGGGTGGGAATGATTCGGAGGCCTGGTTGACAGAAATAGCTGACCACGGATTTATCTCGGGTCTGTCAGAGTTAATTGGAAATTAGCTCTCGGCTCAAAGTTGTTTATAAATTGGGTAAGAGCCCCTAAATAATGTGTCATACAACTTGCATGTGCCACCGGGCGGCATATACAAATATCTCACCGTTTTCGTTTCAAACAATTTTTAATGTTTTTTGAAATGTAATTTTCGGAACATTTGTTAGGGAACTATCGTCATAAGTAAAATTTCATTTATATTTTAAGTTATTTCATTCAAATTTTCCCAACTTTCAAATTGGTCTAGTAGTTCTATTCGGCTCAGACAAGCCACAGTCTAATATACACGTCCCTTCAATGGGACTCTATACATTAAGGCGTGATTGACTTCTGGAACTGTTAATAAACATTCGTACAAATAATCCTATGGAAAACATTTATACTTTACTTATACTTTTTCCAAAGATGTATGGCATCAGTAATTTGACAGTTTACTAACATCACAGCAAATAAATCACATAATTAACGGGTGATTTCATAAAGCTGCTTCCTCTAAAGTATATTCCGAGTGATTGTCATCCTCTAGTAAGCCCAATGCCTTACATTTCACTTGACACGTAGCATGCGTAACATTATTAATTGTTTTAAGATCTAAAAATGAGGTTGGGCCCCGTACTACACGAAGAAGATGTCTTAGATAATAGCATTCTCTATTATTAGGGTGTATGGTATGCACTCGACCTAAAGAATTATCCTTTTTAATTTTATTTGCCCTAGCGGCTAGCTGTGCCTCGAGTTACAGCCGTCTTTAGTCAAATGCTGTACGGATACTAGACATAACTTCTCCGAAAATAATCCGTTAATGGTTGAGTGACATTCACTCATTTGCAAAGTTTATTCGCAGAAGTTTACATACTCACACCCATACAACGGCAATGCGTATAGGCATAAAAACGACGCGGCGGCGACGTTGTGGTGGCTGAACACTGTATGTATGTTTTCTGCGAGCTGCAGATTGTCAATAGCGTTTTGTAATCTCGCACTTATAAGCTGTTTATTTTCGGAAATATTTGTATAGTTAACGTTTTCTGTCCAACATTAAGCACAATCAATTTCACCAATAAATAATACAACTGAGAACGCCTCAATTTCACAATCCAAAATTGACAGATGAAGAGTCTTGGTCCTTCATAAATCAGAACAAAGAAGAACGCTGTAGTCGAGTACCTCGACTATCAGATACCCGTTACTCAGCTTAAGGGACCAAAGGGAAATGGAGATATGCAAGCAGCAAAGAGAGATTGAAATGCGCCACCTACCCGTGATCTCAATATACGGTTATGTGGGCGGTAGACATATTTAAGCGTTATGGGCGTTAGAGTGGGCGTGAAAAACTTTTTTTTTTGATAAATCGATAGGAATTGACGAGACTATACATTTCAGTTCAAATTTGTTGTGTAGCATGAAAATTGTGGGGGCCACAGTCTTAGGCGGCTTGTGGCCGTTAGAGTGGGCGTGGCATATTCGCGAAACAAACGTGCGCTGCGTACAAGGCAACGGAATCTAGATCTGAAATTCCAATTCTCTATCTTAGATATCGACTAGCCGAGTCGATCTAGCCATGTCCGTCTGTCCGTCTGTCCGTATGAACGCTAAGATCTCGGAAACTATAAGAGCTACAATACTGGGATTAGGCATGCAGATTCCTGAGATTCTTGCGCAGCGCAAGTTTGCAGAGTGCCACCCCCAGTCTAACGCCCACAAATCGCCCAAACCTCTGGCGCCCACAACTTTTATGATTAATAAAAACTTTAACTGAAATGCATTAGTCTCGTCAATACTCATCGATTGATCCAAAAAAAAGTTTTCCACGCCCACTCTAACCGCCCAAACCTGTGGTGCCCACAATATTCATGCTAGAAAAAAAATTTTAACTGAAATTTATTAGTATCGTCAATACCTATCAACTGACCTAAAAAGTTTGCCACGCCCACTTTAACGCCCACAAGCCGCCAAAAAACTTCAAAAAATCGTAAATATGAACGAGGATATCTCGGAAACTATCAAAGATAGAGAATTGAGATTTTAGATTTAGATTCCGTAGCCTTGAGCGCAGCGCAAGTTTGTTACGCGAATACGCCACGCCCACTCTAACGCCCACAAGCCGCCCAAACCTGTGGCGACACAATTTTCGTGATAGAAAAAACATTTTAGCTGAAATGTTTTAGTATCGTCAATACCTATCGATTGACCCAAAAAAAGTTTGCCATGCCCACTCTAACGCCTATAACGCTTAAATCTGTCTACCGCCCACATAACCATATATTGAGATCAGGGGTAGGTGGCGCATTTGAGTCTCGCTTTGCTGCTTGCATCTCTCTATTTCCCTTTTGTCCCTTTAGCTGAGTAGTTAGCTGAGTTCTTCCTTGCTTTTCTTTTTTTTCTCCCCTAATTGAAAGCTTAAGCGTGCAGAGTTTTGCTCTTCCCGCACTTTAAAAAAAAATGACATCTATTAATCAAAGCTGACTAGTCAAATCTTACATGTTGGCTTTGTGAAAAACTAATGATGCTATAAATATTTTCTATAGTACCGTAAATTCGTTTTTCAATTCTAGTGTTCCGTTATACTATCCGTCAGTCTCCAATAAGACCTTGGTTCAGTAAAGAGCTGACACACCTAAGAAATAAGAAGTCCAGACATATCCAGAAGATACCGGTTCACAATCTACTTTTTCTAGATACTTAGCTCTCGGACTACTTTTACCGTGCTAAACTCTCTGTGTTACTATTAAACTAACTATTTAAATCGTTGTAAAGTTCAATTCTCTCAGAATCCGAAAAAGTTTTATAATTTTGTTAGCACTAAGAGTAAATCAGCCAATCTATTTGCCGTTTTTTTCAAACGACATATTCTACTTTACCTCATTCTACACAGCCTTGTTCTTACATTGCATCCAAGTCGAATGTAAAATTCTGTCCCACCTTAAATGAAAACTGTCTATTTGTTGATCTTGAACGTCTTAAGCTCGTCTCTTCGACTGGCCCCGATGGAATTCCTTGGTGCGTGCTTAGATATTGCGCGGAGCCTTTATGCAAGCCCCTTCTCAAATAGTTTACCTTATCTTTAGAATCTTCACAGTTTTCCCGTATGTGGAAGGAATCGTTTGTAATTCCTCTCCACAAGAAGGGTAGCAAAATGGAAGCAAATAACTATAGAGGTATCTCTAAATTTTCAGCGATCCCAAAGCCCTTTTTTTAAACATTATTACTCCCCTTTGGCAGCACCTCTGTAGGTCAGTTATATCTCCTTGTCAGAACGGGTTTATAAAATGTAGCAAATGCAACCACTAACCTTTTGGAACTAACATGATTTGTGGTAAGAAGATTTAAAAAACATCTCCAAACAGAAGTCATTAACACTGACTTTAGTAAAGCATTTGACTCTGTAAGTCACGTTCTTCTGGTAAGAAAACTCGAAATTACATTCCGCTTATTTTAAATCATTGTAGATCTAACTATGACTTGCATGAAGTTCTTACAACTATAAATTTGACGTATGGTTTCTTTCACGTGCCTGTTTCCCCAGGATCCCAAAAGTATACATCGTTCGTAACTCAGAGTGGTCAGCATGGATTTCTGATTGTACCCTTCGGAGTAATAAACTCGCCAGCAGTGTTTACCAGGGTATCATAGCAGTTATGCGTGATTCTATTAAGAACAAAGACGCGGATGTATATATGGACGATGTTGTCATTTCGAGCAAGAGAATCGATGGGGCGTGCAGAAATGGAAGCGAGTCGTGGAAGTGACACAAGGAAATGACTTGCGCATAAATTGGAGTAAGTTTCAGGTGTTGAAGCGCAAAGTTTCTTCTTATGCGTTGAAAAAGGTACCATCAAGCCAGGTGAAAACTCGAGCAGTAGGCGATTTTTCGATTCCGCGCGACTAGAAAGAGTCCAAAGATTCTTAGGATGGACGTCGTACTTTCGTAGGTTTGTGGAAGGATACGGCGTAATTGTTAAACTGTTGTCCGACATGTTGCAAATCAAATTGAGGTTTGAGTTTCAAGATCAGCAATTAGCAGCAAGCAATTTAAAAAGCTAAAAGAAGCGTTGATCAGCGTTTTCACATCCTGATTTCTTAATGAGCCGTAAGTCCAAGCCATATGAGGAAAAGTATAACTCTTATGAACTTGAAGTACTTGCAGTTATTAGAGCCTTGGTAAATTGGCGGGTGTACGTTCTAGGAAAGAAGTTTAAAATTATTACAGACTGTACCGCTTTTACCATGACCATGAAGAAGATCTCTTTCTTCTTCCCGCTGAGTGTCTAAATGGGCGATGTTTCTACAAGATTTCGACTACGAATTAGAACACAAGTCAGGTTCGAAGGTAAGACATACGTTGACCGACAGTTTGTTTCATCGTTTGCGGGAAGCACAGCTATTAGATAATTGGACGAAGGTGCTCATAAGTTTCGTTGAGACCAAAGGCTATGCTGATTTCTACACAGTTAACGAAGTTCTTTTCAAGGATCCGAACAACGAGTTTCTAGTGGTTCCTTCACTCATGGAAACCGAAATTATCCAAAACAGTCACAAGCAAGGACACTTCTCAACATAGAAAACTAAGGATTTGATCGAGAAATCATATTACATTCCGAAGCTAATAGCTGCGAAAACTGCGTATAGTGTATCCTTGTGAATGCGAAGGCTGGTAGGCAAGAAGAGTTCCTTACACCAATAGACAAAGAAGACAAGCAATAAAAAATATAAGCAAAAGGATATCTTAAAATTTGTTTGAAGAAACTTTTTGCATCAAAAAATTTAAGCTTTCAAGACGAGGAAAAAAGTTTAAAAATTAGATTTTCACACAAATTAGTCCCTTTCAATAAGTACTGAGTGGGTTAAGAAAAGTATTGTATCATTCAAACGGCATTTAAATTACCTTTCTATTGATGCCAAAGTTGACAAGAAGTAAGTTCAAATTATGAGTTTATTTAACTTTTGTTCCGTCAAAACACTTATGCCGACCAGTGTATATACTTCACTGAATTGCAAACTTCTGACTGAAATCATTATACCCTCTGCAAGGATATAAAAAAGCACAAAAAAGTATTTTAATTTTGATAATGGGCTTTACTTTTTGATTTTGATCTTGATTTTGTCCCATTTTAAGTTTTTAAGATATCTTAAAAAGAATAGCGTATTCGCTCAGGAAAAAAATGGCAGTATGTGGTTAAGTCCATTCGACCCGTAATTTCAGCGAATTCTAATGGAATAGATTAATACGATTTTAATTTAGAATATTCTTCAATAACGTTACTGTAAAATGGATTTGCATTGACTCTGAAATTGCAGTTCTTTTAAATCTAGTTTTAAACGCTCGGGATATTTTTTTATACCGTTTTGGTAAGTGGTTTTCTTTGCCCTTAGACACAAAATGCTTGTTTTTTTTGTTGTTGATATAAATTTTTTAAATTTAAAAGAAAAAACGCTATTTTCCTTTTGCAATTGCGGAGAGTCAAACGTAATTTTAGACACATAGTTCCTTTATTTTGTGCCATTTTTAGTTTTTAAGATATCTTAAAAAGAAAAGCGTTTTCGCTCTGGAAAAAAACGTAATCTTAAACTCATAATTTCTAGGGAAATAATGCTAAGAATTGCTCCTAATATGTTCCACCCACACGAC
The DNA here is from genome assembly GCF_014743375.2 of Drosophila subpulchrella. Lineage (NCBI taxonomy): Eukaryota > Metazoa > Arthropoda > Insecta > Diptera > Drosophilidae > Drosophila > Drosophila subpulchrella. The sequence continues at coordinate 1,873,888 of NW_023665571.1, forward strand.
TTATACATTTTTTTGTCCATATCCAAGTCTACTGAGTTAAAACCTGTACTTTTCTCTTCCAAATGCGGAGGGTCAAACGTGATTTTCAAGACATAACATAATTTTATTGGCAATATTGTCCATAGATTACCTTCCCCCCTACGATTTATCACTTTTATTGAGCCCATACAAAACCTCGTTGTTGTTGATTGATGATGCATTAATTTTCATAATAGTTCATATTAACATATAGTCATCGACAATAACTTGGTTTTTTCATTAATATTTTTTAGAACTTTAATCAATTTTTTCGAAAGAAGAAAATTCGTAAAAGGGAGAGTCGGTCTTGACACGATTGTCGAGTGAGACCGTCGGCGTTTAATCGTTTGTGGGCGTTAGTGTGGGCGTTTTTGTAGGTCAGCCGGTAGGTATTGACGATACAAAAATATTTCAGTTAAGATTTGTTTTCTATTATGGAAACAGTGGGAGCCGCTTTTTCGGGCGGTTTGTGGGCATAAGAGTGGATGTGGCATATTAGCAAACTTGCGCTGCGTACCAATCGAAGGAATCTAAATCTGAAATCCCAATTCTCTATCATTGATCGTTTTCGAGTTATCAGCGTTTTAGTCTACGATTTTGTTAGTTTGTGGGAAATTTAAAAAAAATTTCTTTCAGTACAAATTGAAATTATACATTTTGAAGAATTGCTCATCACTGAAGCCTTGGAATATCCCTGGGTTGCTGCTTGAAACAACTTTTAAAAAAATACATAAGGCGATTTTATTCTAATTTTTGGTGCATTTATACATACGAAAACGATAGTATCTAGTTATATAACTGGGTCTAAAAAAGGTCTTTTGTTGTTTTTGTAAAATATTAGGTTTTCGTAAAAAGTCCCAAATCTAAAAAGGCTTATTTTGACTATGTCCAAAACTTGTATAAATACCCGCTACTCGTAGAGTATCCTTAATTTGTAAAAGTATGTAACAGGTAGAAAGAAGCGTTTCCGACCCCATAAAGTATATATATTCTTGATCAGAATCACTATCCAAGTCGACCTAGCCATCTCCGTCTGTCCGTATGAAAGCTGGGATCTCGGAAACTATGAGAGCGCAGCGAAAGTGTGTTTCATCCATCTGCATGCCAAAATGTATTCAAGTCGGACCGGTAATTAAAAAGTTATAGCCAAACAAAAAAATAATTAGCAAGTAGGGGATGGAGATATATCATGCAGCAGAGTGCGCGATTGCACACCACGCAAAGCGCCACCTATGTTTCACGCTATGTAACATCCGATAGCAATGATCAATAGGTGGCGCTTTCGTGTGGTGTGCAATCTCGCACTTCCTTATGCTGAGTAACGGATATTTGATAGTCGAGGGCGTCGACTATAGCGTTTTCTCTTGTTTATTTATTATTTTAAAATATTATTAATATTTTATGCTAAAGATCACAGTTAAATAGGTATACAATTATTTACGCTTTTTTCCAGGAAATTAGGTTTTATCTAAATACTTGCAATGAGAAACCCAAAATACAGAGATCTTGAAAAAATTGTCGCAATCGTAAGTCAAAGCTCGAATTTCTTTAAAAAAAGCCACATCTGTCAGTAATTTTTCTAGCTTTTATAAATATTTTCTAAGTTTTTGGAAATGTATTTTCTGAGTGTACGCTTTTTTTTTGTCTACTTACGCAGAACCCGTCGAAAATCAAAATACCCATTATTTTGTTGTTAAACGAATAAGCTGAACATCATTCATAGAGCCATAATCAAGCTCGGTATATGTAATTCAGTATCTAAGCAAAAGACAGCTGATATGGTATTTCCCAAAAGACATGACAAGCTGGTGGAGCCCCAACAATAAGTTAAACTGGTTTTGCCTTAAGGTACTTATTGATTTTCGGATTTCGCTTAGATCAGAAGGCCGGCCAAAAACAAAGCAACAGCTGAGCGGGTATCTCGGTCCGACCGACCCTAGACAGTAGGTACGGGCGCTCTCTGATCCTCTCTTATTGACGCTCTTTTTTTTAGTGTGTTCTCTAGATAATACTAAACATTAAACTGCGCCCGTGCTTCTATTCATAAGCGAGCAATGCTTGCGAACGGACGCCAACGCGCTCTGAGATAAAGATAACTCGATAATACATAAGTAAATGTATACGTATGTACAAGGAGACGCAGCAGCAAGACCAAAAAAAGTTTAATAGTGCCGCGGCTTTAAAATATCTAAAGTGAAAAGAAATTAAAAAATACAAATTTTAAACGCCACTCGATTTTTTTGTAACTAAAAAATCGCAACTGGGAATATGAAGGAGTTTGGCAAATTGTTTTCTCGGGGTTATAGTGCAGTTTGTGTAAGCGAAGAAGTGGCCTGCAGTCAGCGGCAATCGATGGTGACAGCTGGACTTGGATTGGGAACGAGGCCCGATGTAGATCCTACGGTATTTTGTGCCGCTCAGGTCGCATTGCAGCGAATTCAACGGCGCAAGAGTCTCAAGGCAAATCGTTCTATGAAGCCGATTGACATATTGGGCAGCTTTTTTAATGAGCCAATCCATGGAAAACGTAATCGAGTTCCAACGCGTAAGTTAAAGCTGATACATGAACATGGAGGAAGATGTTGCTAATCATCTCAGTTACAACAGTAATTACTTATTATGAGTTTTGTGCTGAATTAATTTGTTTCAATCAACTCAGACTTGAAACTAATTTCATATTTCAGGTGCAGAACAGTATTAAAGAACAAAAGTTTAAACACATTATCATAACATTTGATATTTATTTCTGTTTATATTTGTAAAATTCGATAATAAATAATGTTAAAAACTATGTCGGCAATGACATAGATTGGCTTATAGTTTTCTCGAACTATCTTGTCAAACCACAAAAAACGGTGAGCAAATTATATCAATTACTAATGGATTCCGTTCGACCTTGAACTTGACGATAAAGCAAACTCAAACAACCAGAAACTGAAGTAAATTTTACTTTCCATATATGAATCGTGAGATAAGTGCTAGTTCTAAATTTCATGCGACCGTTCGACTTATTGTTGCATATGCTCAGGAGATCGACAACGATTTTAAATGACCTTAAATTGCAACTGACGATCTAGCTTATGTGAACGTAGTAAAAATAAGGGGAGACTAAAGTGATAAAGATGCTATATACCCTTATTAATTATTCAGTTCAACGGAATTTTTACAATTGTACTGTTCCCATTTTCTCGATTATTTTCGTACCCTTGCAGAGGGTATCATAATTTCAGTCTGAAGTTTGAAACGCAGTGAAGGAGACTTTTCGACCCCATTAAATATATACATTCTTGATCAGCATCATTAGACGAATCGATCTAGCCATGTCCCTCATTCCGTCCGTCTGTCCGTTTCAACGCAAACTAGTCTCTCAGTTTTAATCTTAATCTTAATCTTGATGAAACCATCCCAAAAGTCTTATTTCTGTTTCAGGTAGAATGTAAGACGGAAAGAACCGGATCGGACTGCTATATATATAGCTCCCATAGGAATGATAAAAAAAATATTTTTTAATGACAAAAAATATAACTATGCCTTTGGACATATTAACTTCTACTCTTGGGATTACCGTTCTTTTAATATTTCAGAATTTCGAATAAAATTATATCAAGCAAAAACACCTTAACGAGGTAAGGGGTCGTGACGATCGCACCTTCAACATACAAAAGTTCTGATATATAAATTTGTGACGAAAAATGATTGTACATCCGACTAAATAAATACACTGTCTAAAATGTTTTTATTTTGCCCGCTTCACCAAAATATTTATGCTTCTTTCTTATAAAGCTATATTCTATTGTAGCGTTCGGAATGCCGTCAGCGACATATAGCACGTATCTGTGGCAATAGTTGTTTTTAAACTATAAGCCTTAAAAATCTAGCTTTTTTTGGAATTTCCGCCAAACTAGCGGGTTTTTCCAAAAGTCGTAAAACAAAAGTTTTCTATCTAGCTTCTTTATACACATATATTCTTACAAAAGCACAAACAAAGGGACAAACATTTTCATTTCGGAAAGACCCCAAAAATCTTGTTATTGGAATAACTTTTGAACGGAGCATCGGATTTTTACATATGAGGTGTCATTCGACGCATATTCCCAGTAAGAACAAAATGAGGTTAATAGCCGGAAGCATTTATACCAACCTTACCCAACAGCTCCAAATTTTTATTCTTTCTCCCAAATCAATAAAGATTTTCTAAAGTCTAGGTAAGCAATCTTCTTAGTTTTTGCGATACCTTTTGATGTGTGCATCATTAGTTACTATCAGACCATCACAGCAGATTTTTAATTCTGCGGCTATATGTATATATTAGTCGCCTTCGCAAACCCTTCTGGTACGCTTCGTCACTACGTGTACTGCCGTCCACAGTGACAAGATCGGACGATTATCATATAGCTGCCGTAGGAACGATCGTGTAATTAATGTCAAAATAATACAAAGCCGTTATATTTCGTATATTTACTGTAGCAAATTAAAATGAAACATTATCTTGCAAAAGATATTCGACAATATTTCTGTAATAAGTTTATAAATTTCCTAAAATCGAAAAGCTCTGTACAGAAACTTCTGCTAGCCGAATGTAGCTTCCTTCCTTGTTTAAAATAAATTAAAATATTTATTCAGAATCAACATTTTTTCAAGAAAGCTAAGGTAAAGTTTATTCATGCAATTAAAATTGTATAAGGGTTGTAAGGGTTTTTAAAGTGTAAAACGTTTTTCGACTGTTTTTGATTCCATAAGCCGTGATGGTCAACCTCATTTTACTGGTAATAGAATGCCCTTCAAATGTTCAATGCATAACTTGGAGCTCAAGCCGTTAATATAGAAGAGATAAAAATCAAGAAATAACGCTGTTTTCTTTAACTTCGACTTTCATATAGCCCTAACTCAATTAACTAATTTAACTTACTAACAAAAGATTAGATCTCATCCCGTTTTAACTCGTCGATAGATATTAACAAATAAAAAAACAAAAACGCTAAAGTCGGTGGCCTCGACTATTAGATACCCGTTACTCAGCTAAAGAGAGTGGGAGTGGGATGAAGATATGTTAACTAGCGCTACCTAGCCTATAACACCAACTAAATGATTGGTCGGATTTTAATAATTGTTGGCATGTACATGTGTATTGATAATAAAAACAAACTCTTTTAAATTTGTACAAAATATTTATAAATATGAGTGCTTGACGGGTTTCAGTGTTATGCGCTGCGCAGGAAGTCCAAGAATGTGCATGCCAAGTCTCAACATTCTAGCACTTATAGTTTCAGAGATCTCAGCGTTCATACGGACAGGCGGACAGACAGACATGGCTATATCGACTCGCCGGCTAGTGATCCTGATCAAGAATATATGTACTTTATTGGGAAAAGCTTCCTTCTACCTGTTATGTACTTTCCGACGAATCTAGTATACCCTTCAACTCTAAGAGTAACGGGTCTAATTAAAGAAAGTCTTCAAATATGTGGGCGGCACAAACGCAACAAAAAATGTTAAAGAATTTTAAAACAAAATACGGCATACTTTGCGGCGCAGCACATAACGGGTGGCGCAGCCTAGCGTATGGGAGCGGTACTACTGACCATAACTTTGTATACCCTTGCAGAGGAGATTATGATTTCAGTCAGAAGTTAGCAACGTAGTGAAGGAGACGTTCCGATCCCATAAAGAATATATATATATTCTTGATCAGCATCACTAGGCGAGTCGATCTAGCCATTCCCGCCTGTCCGCCCGTTTCTACGCAAACTAGTCTCTGAGTTTTTAAGCTATCGGGCTGAAACTTTCCCAAAAGTCTTCTTTCTTTTACAGGTAGTATATTAGTCGGAACCAGCCGGATTGGACAACTTTATCTTATAGCTCCCATAGGAATAATCGGCAAAAAAAATTAAAAAAAAATATTTTTTTGGTGTTGTTTCTTAATTTCGAATTTAATTTTATCAAAATCTGACGACTATATCATATAGCTGTAATAGGAACGATCGGAAAATTAGTGGGAAAATAATTTGAAACAAATTAAAGCTTCGGTGTTTTTTGACATATTAACTTCTATTCCTGAAAATATCATATAAAATGTAAATAAAATCGGACGAATTCATCATATTGCTGTAATAGAAACGATCGGATAATTAATGCCAAAATACTGCATAGCCCGTTACATTTCGTTTTCGGTAAACATGGACGGTAGTAAACTTAAATTGAATAATATCTTACAATTCGTATATTTAAAAATCGGAAAGCTCTGTATATACAATGCTCCCACGGGAACGACCTGCAAGGGTATAACAACTTTGGCGTGTCGAAGTTAACTTCCTTTCTTGTTTATATTGCGATTGGTTTGATTTCTTGGAATTTCCACTGCCTCTCTCTGTCCGTCCGTATGAACGCTGAGCTCCCCGAAACTATAAAAGCTAGTTGGGATTTGGCATGAAGATTCTCGAGATTCTGGAACAGTGCACGTTTGCTTCACCAGGGTGCCATGTACACTCTAACGACCACAAACGCCCTTACGCCATTAATTATCCCATCGTTCTTATGGCAGCAGTCACTCGATTTTTAAAATTAAAATCGAAACTCTGAAATTTTAAAAGAATGTATTCCCAAGAGTAGAAGTTAATATGTCAAAAACACCGAAGTTATATTTTTATATCCGTTACTCGTAGAGTAAAAGAGTATACTAGATTCGTCGGAACCCTTTGGTCCTTTTATTTTTTATGATATAGTTCTCCGATCCGTCTCTTTCTGACTTATATAGTTCCTGCAATAGAAATAAGTTTTTTGGGAAGGTTTTATCCCGATAGCTTTACAACTGGCAGCATAGTGTGCGTAGAAACGGGCTGACGGTCATGGTTAGATCGACTCGGCTAGTGATCCTGATCATTAATATATATATTTTTTGGGTTCGAAAATGCCTCCTTCAACCTGTTACATACTTTCCGACAAAAGCAAAACTCTTAGATTTAAATTGATTTCCTATGTTAAAGCAGAAACAAATATTTAAAACATAGTATCACGACCTTCCCTCACACCTGTCCCCTACATTATTTATTGTCCATACTAAGTAAATATAACGACCAATAAAGGTAGCTCCGACCAAGGAAAAAAAACAGAAATTCTGAAGTTAAAAAGGCATTTAATTGAACAAAGAAAATGTGCGAATAAGTCTTATCCAGATGGAAAACTAATGAAAATATATGTATATATGTATGTATTTATGTGTGTATACACCCTTTAAAATAAGTTTCACCCGTGAAACACCCATGATGTGTTAGTCAAGCGTGACACTCCATATAGAGAAATGTATTGGATATCCGCTTTTTCACTCAAACAGAATATGTTCAATGACGTGTCACTTATGAAAATAGATAATATTTCCTTTACCGTGTCTGTTGTGTAATTGGTGAATTCATACGTGACATTTTAAAATAGTAGTTATTCATTTCATTACCAAAAAATTTTATTTGGATCCCTTTTACAAATCAAATACATACATATTTATATTAAATTTATATCTATTTTTTGCTGATTTATGTTTGCTTTAACTTATGTTAGTTACGTTTTCTATTAACGTATAATTCATTTTAATAAGACTTGTTTTTTGCTTTGTTCATTTATTTTTAACCTTCGACATCGCCTTTCTCACACATTTGTCCGGGTCCTCTGACTCCTTGGTCAACGCTCATGAAAAATATAAGGGCATATGTTTAAAAACGTGTTTTACAAGTATATTTGTATATTTACCTTTTAGAGCTGTGTATAACCCTTTGCGGGATTTGTATTGGCACAAAACATTTCATCACGCCACTTTCGGCTAATGGAGCCAGAATTTCTAGGTTATTTTGAAAAACCCATAAAACACCTTTAAAATTGACGTACTTTAAATGTAGATCAATGCACAACATCTTAAACTTAATGTAACTTTATTATTTTCAGAAAATATCACTTTTTATACCAAAATATATGTGTTTCACTCAGCACAATTTAAATAGCCTGCTGTTCTCCTAATCAACAGAACGCACCAAGTCTTCTTCCCACCCCTTAACATGAATTCGTTTGATTTATATTCGCTGTTGGCGCGTGCCACTGGTACTATACCCTTTGTATCTTTTTAAATTCTTCAGTAAAACACAATATGAATTTTATAATAATATTAATATGCAATTAGTTGAAATATTTAAATAAATTATAACGGACTACATTAATATGACTAAACTAAAAAACAAGGAAGAATGCTATATTTATTATATTATTATATATATATTATGTATATTTATATATAATAAATTATGTATATTTATATATAATATATTATTATATTATATTAAGGGCGTAAGAGTGGGCGTAGCAAATTTTTTTGGGTCAATCGATATGTATTGACGAGACTAATGAATGCATTGCAGTTGAAATTTGTTTCTAGCATGAACATTGTGGGCACCACAGGTTTGGGCGGTAAGTGGACCTTAGAGTGGGCGTGGCAAACTTTTTTTTGGTCAATCGATAGGTATTAACGAGACTAATACATTTCAGTCTTAAATTTTTTCTAGCATGAATTTTGTGGGCGCCACAGGCTTAAGCATTTTGTGGGCGCTAGAGTGGGCATGGCATATTCGCGTAACAAATTTGCCCTGCGTTCAAGGCCACGGATTCTAAATCTAATATCCCAATTCTCTATCTTTGATAGTTTCCGTGATATCCTCTTTCATATTTACGATTTTTTGAAGTTTTTTGGCGGTTTGTGGGCGTTATTGGCATATTCACGAAAAAACTTGCGCTGCGCTCAAGGCTACGCAATCTAAATCTGAAATCCCAATTCTCTATCTTTGATAGTTTCCAAGATGTCCGCGTTCATAATTACGATTTTTTTAAGTTTGTGGGCGGTTTGTGGACATTAAAGTGGGCGCGGCAAACTTTTTTTTGGATCAATCGATAGGTATTGATGAGAATAATTAAGTTTTGGGCGGTTGATGAGCGTTAGATGGGCTTGGCACACTGACGAAACAAGCTTGTGCTGCGCAGGAATCTCTAGAATCTGCATGCTTAATCCCAGTATAGCAGCTGTTATAGATTCTGAGATCACAGCGTTTATACGGACAGTCGGACAGATGGACATGGCTAGATGGACTCGGCTAGTGATCCTGATCAAGAATATACATACTCTATGGAGTCGGAGATGCTTCCTTCTACCTGTTTCATACTTTCTGACGAATCTAGTAAATCCTTGTAAATATGTAAATATGTAAATGTATAATACATGAACATAACATTGTAAGTAAAATCAATTTACTTAATTGTAATATGATCTTTTAATCTCTATAAGAAAAGTTTTTGATTTTACTTTTAAAATACAATAATACTGGAAAGTCTTGCAGAAATTGTAAAATTTTGAAATTAAAGCATAAGAGTTCAATAAAATATTGTTCATTGTGAAATGTGTCCTTGGGGAAATAAACCTCTACATCTTTGGTGTTCTGGAATTGAGGAAGGTTTTAAATTTAGTTTAAGTAGCAAAGATAAAAGCAAGTCAAAAAAATCTTCCTCGCACTCCTCCCCTTAGCTGAGTAACGGGTTTCACCTTTTTTATACCCTTGCAGAGAGTATTATGATTTCAGTCAGAAATTTGCAACGAAGTGAAGGAGATGTTTCCGACCCCTTAAAGTATATATATTCTTGTTCTGCATCACTAGACGAGTCGAACTAGCCATGTCCGTCTGTCCGTCCGTTTCTACGCAAACGAGTCTCTCAGTTTTAAAGCTATCAGGCTGAAACTATCCCAAAAGTCTTCTTTCTCTTGCAAATAGTATATAAGTCGAAACCAGCCGGATCGGACAACTATATCTTATAGCTCCCATAAGAATAACCGGCAAAACAAAATTTTAATAAATTATATCATTGGTGTTTTTTTAACATATAACCTCCAACGCTTGGAAAAACATTTTTTAATTAGTTCTGAATTTCGAATTTAATTTTATCAAAATCAGACGACTATATCATATAGCTGTAATGAGAAAGATCGGAAAATTAGTGGGAAAATAATTTGAAACAAATTATAGATTCGGTGTTTTTTGACATATTAACTTCTACTCCTGGAAATATCATTCTTTCAATATTTCAGAATTTCGAATAAACTGTAAATAAAACAAGGAAGAACGCTATAGTCGAGTACCTCGCCTATCAGATACCCGTTACTCACCTAAAGGGACCAAAGGAAAATGGAGATACGCAAGCAGCAAAGCGAGATTGAAAAGGGCCACCTACCGGCGGCAGACAGATTTAAGCGTTGTGGGCGTTAGAGTGGGCGTGGCAAAGTTATTTTTGGCTTAGGCGGTTTGTGGGCGTTAGAGCGGGCGTGGCATATTCGCGTAACAAACTTGCGCTGCGCTCAAGCCTACGGAATCTAAATCTGAAATCCCATTTCTCTATCTTTAATATTTTCTGAGATATCCTCGTTCATATTTACTATTTTTTGAGCTTGCGCTGCGTAAGAAGCTCAGGAATCTGCACGCCAAATCTCAATAGCCTAGCTCTTATAGTTTCCGAGATCTCAGCGTTCATCCGGACGGACAGACGGACATGGCTAGATCGACTCGGCTAGTGATCCTGATCAAGAATATATATACTTTATGGGGTCGGAAACGTTTCCTTCTGCCTGTTACATACTTTCCGACGAATCTATTATACCCGCTTACTCTACGAGTAACGGGTATAAAAATATATCAAACTTGATCCTAATTACAATATACAGTGGTCGGCATAAGTATTTTGACAAAACAAAAGTTAAATATACTCATAATTAGAACTTACTTCGTGTAAACTATAGGCATCAATGGAAAGGTAATTTCAATGCCGTTTGAATGATATAATACATTTCTTAACCCATTCAGTACTTATTGAAAAGGACGAATTTGTGTAAATCAACTTTGAAATTTTAAAAAAAACTTTTTTCCTCGTCTTGAAAACTTAAATTTTTTGATGCAAAAAGTTTCTTCAAACAAAAACAATAGTAACTGCAAAAAGAATTTTTCAAAAATCATTTTTCTTATATTTTTTATGAATTTTTGAAAATGCTTAAAAACAGGCATTTGAGCCATATTTTTGTCTTTTTCATACAAATTTTTTCCGACATTGTCACCTTCAAAAAATCATAAAAAATATAAGCAAAATGATATTTGAAAAATTCTTTTTGCAGTTACTATTATTTTTGTTTGAAGAAACTTTTTGCATCAAAAAGTTTAAGTTTTCAAGTCGAGGAAAAAAGTTTTTTTTAAAAATTTCAAAGTTGATTTACACAAATTCGTCCGTTTCAATAAGTACTGAATGGGTAAAGAAATGTATTGTATCATTCAAACGGCATTGAAATTACCTTTCCATTGATGCCTATAGTTTACAAGAAGTAAATTCAAGTTATGAGTATACTTAACTTTTATTTTGTCAAAATACATATGCCGACCAGTGTACATACACTGCTGGTCTTGGGTTAGACGCACTCAGTTTCCCACACAAATTTGTTTTATATTTAATATTTTAATGATTATTGAAAAAAAGTTATTATGCAAAAACCTTGGTTCTTTAATAATACTTCGATTATAATATTCAAAATATTATAAAAAATATAACATAAGTTGTGTTTTTAAACATTTTCTTCAAGAAACTTAAAAAAAGTCAAATTTTTCTTGGTCAATAGAAAGACGCAAATATAGCTCATTTTTCCGCAAATCGTGATAACAATATTGAAAGCCCCGATGGCCATCTAAATTAAAAAGTTTTTCATCAGTAAAAGCAAAAGAACGCCAATCCTTAAGCCGAGTGTCAGATTGAACATTCCACGTCATGTATTCTTTCGCGAATCGAAGCCGTTTTTCTTTGCGTATTGCATTCAGAGGAGGTTTTTTTATTTTTTAGACACTTTAGGTGTTCTACATTTCTGTACGCTGAACAGTTGAAAGGCTTGCTTTTACTCCGGCTAATTCCTTAATCTTAGCTGCGGACTTAGTCGAATTTGATGCAATTCTAACAATTTTGCGTACTGCTGGTTCAGATGGTGCTATTTTTTTTCCTTTGAAGTTTTCTCCATATTTCTCTGGATCTTCTAAATACCCTTCAGTTCCAAAAAAAAAGTTTCACTTGTGAATCACCTTGGGAATCACGTGGGAATCAAGTGAAGAACAAGTGACGCTCCATATAGAAAATTGTATGGGGTGTTCGCATTTTCACAAGTGAAAATTCAAATGAAAATTTTTCAAAGTCCCACGGGATTTCACTTGTTCCTTATACTTATTTTTCGTATGGCCTGTCACGTGCCGGGGACACGTCCCAAGTGAATAACTTGTGAAAATCAGAATTTTTCCATGAGCTTTCACTTGTGAAATCACTTGCAAGTGACACGTCCAAGGTGAAATCACTTGTGAAAATAAGAATTTTGCCACGAGATTTCACTAGTGAAATCACTTGCAAGGGACACATCCCAAGTGAAATCACTTGTGAAATTCAGAATTTTTCCCATGAGTTTTCACTTATGAAAATATAGACTTTTAATTCATACAATTAATTACATTTTAATTAATTTTAATTAAATCGTATTATTCAGATTTTCAATAAGGGGACAATTATTGTTAGTATTTCTGTTTTTTGTTTTGCTAGTTTATTTTTCACGTTCGTCATCGCATCTCAAACATGTGTCCGGGTTCTCGGAGTCCTTGGCCAACGCTCCTGAAAAAATGTATGGGCATATGATTAAAACATGCGTTTTACCATTCAATTTGTATATTTACCTATTAGAGCTGTGTATAAACCCTTTGCGGGATTTTTTTTTGCCACAAAACATTTCGTCATCCACTTTCGGCTAACGGAACCCATTGAATACCTTTAAAATATACGTACTTTAAACTAAGATCAATGCACAACATCTTAATCTTAACGTAGCCCTTACCTGACTTTATTATATTAACTTAAAGAGACGATTAAAGTAACTCTGCTGCGCACAATTAAAATAGAGGCTCCCCTTTCAATCACTCAAACAGAAAGCACCAAGTCTTCTCACCACTTTACTCGATTTCCTTTGTTTTCTCTTCGCTGTTGGCGCGTGCTACTGCACCTATACCCTTTCTAATGCGAAAAATATCCGACTATATAATTTTTACTTCTTGTGTAAATATACCATATGAATTTTTTATAAATGTTAATACTAAAATGTTTTAAATACTTAAATCAATTTTAACGGACTAAATTTCTATAACTAAACTAAAAAATTATATTGAAATAAAAATGTATAATAAAAAAACATAACATTATTAGTAAATTCAATTTACTTAATTTTACTATAATCAAATAATTTACTTTTATAAAACAATATTAGTTTTTTTTTTATATATAATAATGCTCCTAAAATATTAGGGCATTCATATGTCGCTGCGCGACGAAAATTTTTCCGCCGAAATATTAGTCGCTAGCCGAACATAACAGAGAGACTTAAAAAAAAAATAACGGACCGGCCAAAATTTGTCTCTGCGAGCGCGGAGTGCAGGCAGTTTATAAGACAAGAAAGAGAGGGAAATCTCCGAATGTCTTCCTCTCTTTGTTGCACGATCGTTTTCGTAGGCAGTCTTCTACGCTGCGCCGACTGCTCTGCTGACGTCAACAGCGGCACAGCGTTTTAGGCACAAAATAAAAACAAAAAAGCTTTTTGCCTTGAGCCATGTCACCGCGTCCCTAATGCAGAACTGAAAGGTATCTATCAACAGTCCTGGAGCTTCGATTTATCTTTTTGGCAATGTTTCGATTGGACAGTCCTTGCGAGTGAAAAAAGTCTACATTTTGACGTTCTAATAAGCTCATAACACCAGCTTTTCCCATTTTTACTTTAAATATAGCTCTAAAACAATTTATTTTTTTATTTTTAATATTTTCTCAATACAAAAAACTGCACTTGTTTACGCAAGACAAAGAAATCTAAAGTGCGTCTACTTCAATGACCAACCGAAAACACGCGTGATTGCCATAGAAATTTCTGGAATCTTCGAATGTACAGTTATTTTTTCGCAAATCAACCAGCTGTGAGCACTTATTTTTCGAACAAAATTCGAAATCTGATAAGAAAAGCTTTTTGGACAATTAGAATAAGCATTAGTATAAATATAGCATTTTATTTAAAATACAAGTTGGTGCGTCTAACCTAAGACCAACAGTGTATACCAAAAGGGTTAAATATTATAGTATTATTTCTCCACGGGTGATATACGAAATCCTTACTCCGTTCCTAATCCGTATCATTGGGCTTAATTCCGCAAAGTAACCCAGGTCGGTACTTGCTCCAATTTCTATTTCTCTGATCCACTACTTTTTTTGTCGACAACTCGTTCCACTGTTCCAAAAGTGGGCCAGGTTTCCTATTTATTCGATATAAACAAAGGCGAGCAGATTTTGACCCAAAAAAAGACATTTTTTAAATGTCCGTTGGAAAGTTGTCTATTCCACCTGCCGTAGTTCCAGGCATATCCGCAGATCCGCCCACACCCGAACTAACCGCTAAGTCCTCTTCGCCCCGAAAAAGGGTCACCCGTGCAAACGTCAAAATGGCACTAACACCTTCCCAAATTGCTCTAAGCTAATTTATTGAGGTCTCAGATCGGCTGAGTGAGCTAGAATCCAGAAAAAACACTCCTTCGCCGATCCCTCCTACTTTGTCCATGCTAAACATCCGCCGCGAAGAAATACGCGCGTTATGGGACCGCATCAAGGCAGAATACGATGAATGCACCGGGTGCATAGCAGAAGCCGGAGACAGTGCAGCTGATAGTTTGCCAAATCTCAAAGCTAAATACGGCTACTGCTATTCCGTTTACGAGAGATGTGGGGCTCAGATCGCGGATATGATAGCCCAGGCGCCCCAAGTTCAAGCCGTTCCTACCAAGACTTACATTTCCATGGCTATCGGCTGCCTCCGTGCGATACCGAGATTTTCACCGGAGATTATAGTGTCGACCCCCCCCCCCCCCTTACTAACGATGGCTTTCGCTCAGCTTGGGCTAAGCTAACAAAGCGTTTCGAAAATAAGCGGTTGTTATTAAATAGCCAATTAAAAATACTTTTCAATGTGCAGTCCGTTAATAAGGAATCTGGGTCAGTTATCCGATAACTTCAACGCACTATCCAGGGTTGCCTCACGGCTATAGAAATGTCCGGAATTGAAACCGAAAATTGGGATTGCCTCTTAGTGTACATGTGCTTCTCCAAACTTTCTAAGCTCACGCTATCCTTGTGGGAACAGTCCCTGCATAACAAGGCCCAGAGAGCGTCACCTGACCTTAGAAGCCATGAGGCCGTGAGGCTCGAGTCAATCTCTGCCAAAAACATCGGCTCCCACTGCAGCGCCTCGAAGAATAAATTCTTACGAGACAAGGGTAGCACCCAAGCCCAAAGGATGTGACCTTTGTAAGAAGGAAAACCATCCTGTCCGCACATGTGCACGATTTCTCCAGATGACGGCCGACGAGCGGTCGGCATATATAAAGAGAAAGCAGCTGTGTCTGAACTGCTTCGCACGAGGGCATCAGCTGCGTGATTGTGAAAGCACTCATAGTTGCTTTACGTGCCGCGGCCGCCATCACACCTTACTACGCAGAGGCAACTCCTCCCAATCGCCTTCGAATCCCTCCCCAAGACCCAGATCAAGACCAAGTACACCAGTTGCCATCGCTTCCCGGAACCAAAGGGAAATGGAGATATGCAAGCAGCAAAGCGAGATTTAAATGCGCCACCTAACGACGGAAGACAGATTTAAGCGTTGTGGGCGTTAGGGTAGGCGTGGCAAATTTTTTTTCGGATCAATCGACCAATACATTTTAGTTAATTAATTTCAGTTTCATTTCAGTATTTTTCTAGCATGAAAATTGTGGGCGCCACAGGCTTGGGCGGTTTGTGGGCGTTATAGTGGGCGTGGCATATTCGCGGAACAAAATTTCGCTGCGTACAAAGGTACGGAATCTAAATCTGAGATCCCGATTCTCTATCTTTGATAATTTCCGAGATATCCACGTTCATACTCACGATTTTTTGAAGTTTGTGGGCGGCTTGTGGGCGTTAAGGTAGGCGTGGCAAACTTTTTTTTGGGTCAATCGATAGGTATTGATGAGAACCATAAATTTCAGCTTTTATTCTAGCATCAAAACTGTAGGAGCCACAATTTTTGGGCGATTTGTGGGCGTTAGAGTGGGCGTGGCACTCTGCTGAAACAAACTTGAGCTGCGCAGGAATCTCAGGAATCTGCATGCCTAATCCCAGTATTGTAGCTCTTATAGTTTCCGAGATCTCAGCGTTTATACGGACGGACGGACATGGCTAGATCGACTCGGCTAGTGATCCTGATCAAGAATATATATACTTTATGGGGTCGGAAACGCTTCCTTCTGCCTGTTACATACTTTCCGACGAATCTAGAATACCCTTTTACTCTACGAGTAACGGGTATAACCAGACGACATATAGCTGTAATAGAATCGATCGGATAATTAATGCCAAAATAATGCATAGGCCGTTACATTTCGTTTTCGGTAAACATGGACGGTAGTAAACTTAAATGGAACCATATCCTAAAATTTGTATATTTAGTTTTTAGTTTTCTAAAAATCGAAAAGCTCTGTACATACAGTGCTCGAACGGGAACGACCTGCAAGGGTATAAAAAATTCGGCGTGCCGAAGTTACCTTTCTTTCTAGTTTTCTTTTAAAATTAAGGGTAGTAATTTGAATTTGTATGTATAACTTTTACAAATATGGCTCTCTTTCACAGGGTTGCTAGGTACTGAAATAAGAATAATTGTAAGGTGTTTTTCGGAAAAAAAAGAGGGCACAATTTGTTTAAATTCAAAAACAATTTTTAAAAAAATTCCCTTGTGACATACCTATTTTAAAAATTTCTCTAACTTTGAAATGTTGTTAACAAAAAACAAGGAAGAACGCTATATTCGAGTGCCTCGAATATCAGATACCCATCACTCAGCTAAATGGACCAAAGGAAAATGGAGATATGCAAGCAGCGAAGCGAGATTGAAATGCGCCACCTACCCGCGATCTCAGTATATGGTTATGTGGGCGGTATACAGATTTAAGCGTAATGGGCGTTAGAGTGGGCGTGGCAAATTTTTTTTTCGATCAATCGGTAGGTATTGACGAGACTAATACATGTGGGATAATATAAATTAAGTTTGTTTTGGGAATAGTTAAAGAATGTTTCTTAAAAACTTGAATGAAGGAATTGTTTCTTGATGCAACGTATAAACCGTCTCTAAAACCGACTTCTTCGCGGAACCACGCATTGGACGACTTCTTCACTTTACGACTTGCTGAACTCTTCTTTTATAGCGTCGCCTTTTTATACTCCATGCTTTCTAAGAAAGACTCGATATTCTTTATTATACTCGATATTCTTTAATGTACTCGATTAATAGTATTGGATAACAAAATAATAAACGGACTGTAGGAGAGCAATTCAAATTCAAAATAAGGTACAGGGCCTAAACCGTTGATGTCGCTGTTACTCTTTCGCTGCAAGGGTTATACAACAATACTAAACTCCCCAATCCTACATTCGGCCATCCTTCATTTTATTCGCCCCAGAATAAACTCCATTTCTTCATGAACTCGGCTGCTGTAGTGCTAAATTCGGCCCCTCGTGGTTTCCTATTTTTTGTACTTCGTAGCGCCCATTTTTCATCTTCTTTGTGATCTTATATTGCTTGAAAAATTTTGGTCTAAGCTTCATGCTATATTGAGTGCGTTTTATACTTACCAGTTCGCTTGATTGTTCTGGCAATGTTTGCTTAGCATGGTTATAACAATTTTATGGATCCTTTCGACCTGTCCATTACCTCTCGGCATGCCTGTTGTTATGTGTAACAATTGGATTCTATGATCACTGCAGTAGTCCCTAAAGGTACTGGACGTAAATGCGGTGCCTCTATCTGTAACGAGGCGCCGAGAGTTTCCGAAATTTGCTGATTGCTTTTCCAGCCTCTAGTCTTCTTAGTGCCATAGCGGCCTTCGCGATGTACAATTCCAATTATTTCTCCATGCATGGATTCTGGGACGACTAGAAGCTCTTTCGCAACATCTTTATAGAGAATGTTGTTTCTATCGAAAAAATCCTCGTAACTCTCTGCGTTATCTATAACTGTTTTTACGGCCTTAATCCACTCGTCCTTGTTCCGTGCTTCTCTTAAACGATATTTTTTCGAATCTTCGATAAGAAAGCAAGTTACGCGGCTGAGCGCATCGACGTGTTTCATCTGACTTCCCGCTAGTAGTTGATCTCCTGAGTCCTTTTGCATGAGGATTCCACCAAATCCGAATTTACTCGCGTCCGTATGAACTTCAGTTACTGCACAAGGATCGTACAGTCTAAGAACTGGGGCAGTGACTAAAAGGCTCTTCAGATTTTCAAAGCTAACCAAGCACTGATCGTCAAGCTGAATGTTTCTCCCGTCACGCGACTTGTCAGTCTTGCGGAGTAGATCACTTAAGGATTTTGCTTCCAGAGCATAGTCTTTCAAGAAACAACGCAAATAAGATGTTAACCCCAAAAATCGCTCAAGTGCCTTTCTGCTTTGCGGGGCTGGGTAGTTAACAACTGCCTTGACCTTGTCCTCTGTTGGAGCAATCCTTGCGTTTTCGATTAGGTATCCAAGAAATGTTATTTTCCGCTTCAAAAACTGACCTTTCTCCCACTTGA
Organism: Drosophila subpulchrella; assembly: GCF_014743375.2. Taxonomy (NCBI): domain Eukaryota; kingdom Metazoa; phylum Arthropoda; class Insecta; order Diptera; family Drosophilidae; genus Drosophila; species Drosophila subpulchrella. Next base: position 1,892,626 of record NW_023665571.1, read on the forward strand.
TGCGCAACCCTGCTTTAGATGCGACTTATAAGCCTTCCTTCAAAACTGATAGTCATGATTCCTCATCTGCTGTTGGTATGATAATGTCGTCCATGTAGACCACGATTTTGTTGAACTGCATCAAGTCTCTTGGCACAGCATCTACATAGCGGCCAAATACTGCGGGGGAGTTGCTTATACCAAATGGGACGTGTGTGAACTCATATTGTCCGTTATGTGTTACAAAGGAAGTAAACTTTCTAGACTCAACTTCGATTGGCACGTGAAAAAAAAACCTTGGCTAAATATAGGGTGGTAAAAACTTTAGAACCCTGCAAACGATCTATCACGTCATCGATTAACGTCATCGGAAAGTTGTCCCTTTTAATCTTCAGATTGAGCCTCCTATAATCGCAACAGAAATGTTTCGATCTATCTTTCTTCGACACTTACACCACAGGTGATGCGTACTCTGAGCAACTTGAAATAACGATCTCCGCATCTAGCCATTCCTGAACTTGTTTTTCGATTAGAACTCTATTCTCGTAGGATGTTCGCCTCGGATGTTGAAATATTGGCACATCATCTTCCCATATTATTTTCATCTCGACTGGAGACCTAATTGTCTGTTTCGGTTCGTATCCTGTGATAAACTTTTCTACCTCTGGTTTTTTGAGACTATCCAAATGACTCAAACCGATTCTGTCAACTACGCTTTGCTCCTCAATCATCTCTGTGACGCACATCGCCTGGAAAAGCAAATTCAACTTCGGTAGTTTTTGTAATGAAGCGAATTCCATTTGTGCTGAACAAAATGTTGACTTTCTGAAGGATATTATTTCCAACGAAGCTGCATACTCTAACTTATCCCGTTTAACTACGTGGAAGGTTATTGTAAAGCTGATATTGTCTAGGACAAAACTTCCTATGGTAAGATGTTTGATCTCTTTCGTAAGCTTAAGACCTTCGAATTTTCTGAACACATCTTCTCTCATGAGGCTCAGATCGCCAGATTCTACTCTACCATGGCTCTGAAAGAAATATTCTGTGCGCTGAAGCTTTTGTAAATAAGACCTGCTTTAGCGGATATACCCTTAAGGACATTCGATGCTTCCTTATTGCCTGAAGAGGACTGCTGAGTTTCACCGCACTGTTTAGAAATGTGCCCAGTTTTGTGGAATTTGTAGCAAATAACTTAATCGACGAATTCTCTTTCAAAATGACCCTCGTTTCCGCACTTGTAGCACTTTCTTGACGAACTGTTCTGAAACTTCTTTGCTTGCTTTTGGATATTGTGCTGATATACTTTCTATTCTTCTTCTAATTTATAGCATTGCCTCTAAGTTTCTCATAGACTTCAATCTCAACCTTTAAGTCTTTTACCGTTTTGGCTCTATACAAGACATCTTTGTTTGATTTGCTGTCAGGGACTCCTTCAATAAAGTAAGATACCAAACTCTCTTCCTCTAGCTAAATAGGCTTATTCAGTTCCACCATACTGTACAAATACTCCAGCCATGTCTCTGTTGCTTTCTTTTCTCTATGCCTTAACATTTTGTGAACATCGGCTGAACACAACTGATTTCCAAACTACTTTTGTAGCTCAGATTTTAGGATATTCCAACCTCCAACACTCCTGTCAAACTTTTATTAAAAAGCTTAGCTGCTCCACTTAAAAGTTGTTTTGCGTAGATGTATTTTTTTTAGATTATCCCAACCAACTGTTACAGCTACATCCACAAATTCGATTAACCAATGGTTTATATCCTGCTGATCTGATCCCGAAAAACTTGATATGCTATCCTGAACGTCTTTTAAGGAAAACCTGGAACTCGTGGAGTTGACAGCATCTTGGAATTCAGTGCTCTGTGAAGCAACCAGCATTATCTTCTTCATTAACAGCATCTGGCATCTGGAATTGATCTAAAAGTCTATCTTGCAATGTGCCCTTCCTACCATCCGTACTCAAGCCCATTTCAGTCAGCTTTTTGTTCAGTAAAAATACTGTCAGCGATAAAATAGATCCTGCGTCCATGGTTAAGATAAGATGTCGTTCACAGTGTTATACTTATTATCTACAAAATCAATTTACATAAACAAATTTTTGTCGAAATGTGAACAAATTAAAATTAATGGAAAGAAAGTACTCAAGTTTTCTTTGCAGCACTGCGTAGCGCTGTGGTCTTCGTCAGCTGTTTCAACTTCAGCAAGTTGGCACTTCGTCTTGATACAACTTTTGCTTCTATCTGGTCTCTCTTGGTCTTCTCTGGTAGCCCTTCTCGTATAGGACTGCAGGACTTCGTCTGGTGAAGCTCACTCGGCAGTGCTTCTGGTGTAGTCCGTCTCTTAGCAGGAGTTGCAAGTTAAAAAATTTCGAATGGCAGCGCTTCTCTGTCCCAAAAGCACCTCTACTAACGAAATTTCTCTGGTAGCACCTCTACTAGCCGCTTCGTTGCTCACACACGTGAAAATTTCACAATAATTTTTTTTTTTTTATATCAAGTTTCATTGTTTGTTAGCGCATACAGAGTACATTACCTTTTCTGAAACCAATTCCCGGACGAGCCACCATTAAATTTATGGGGTAATATAAATGAAGTTTATTTTGGGAATAGTTACAGATTTTTACTTAAAAACTTTAATGAACGAATTGTTTCTTGATATAACGTACATGTCTTTATATATTGTTGAACGTTAATGCACTAAGAGCAGTACAAACAAGTGGCCCAAATGACACCAAGCACGTGCTTGTTATGCGCGGGCCCATTTTTATTTCGGGCAATTACGGTTCGCGAGGAAGGTACATAGAACAAATAAGGACAGGGCAAAACATATATCCACAAGACTAAAGCAAATGAGCTAAGATCTTAGTTTTTAATACAGGGATAGAAGTTGAGGAACAAATTAAAAGATATAGGTTATTATAATTATTAGAAAGAACGCGAAAGTTCTCGTGCTGACTAAAATTAGATGGACATCGTGGCAATTTGATAAGATAGTAGTTTCGCATTAGTCTAACAGGAACATTGAAAGTTAGGCGGCTTACCAAGTCCACAGAATCAATATCGCCTCAGATAAGATTATTCAAAAAACATGGAAGAACGCTATAGTCGAGTACCTCAACTATCAGATACCCGCTAAATAGATTTAAGCGTTATGGGCGTTAAAGTGGGAAAATTTTTGGATCAATCGATAGGTATTGACGAGACCAATACATTTCAGTTAAAATTATTTATCTAGCATGAAAATTGTGGACGCCACAGGTTTGGGCGTGGCAAACTTTTTTTTGGGTCAATCGATAGGTATTGATGAGAGCAATAAATTTCAGTTAAAATTTTTATTATAGCATCAAAACTGAAGGAGCCACAGTTTTGGGCGGTTTCTGTGCGTTCCAGTGGGCGTGGCACTCTGGCGAAACAAACTTGCGCTACGTAAGAACCTTTCGGTCTTCAATCAAGTATGAATAATTCTTAAATCAAGTCATATTTGGACTAAAAACAAGAACGATTTAATAATAAAGTAAGAAAGTTGCAGGCATGATTTAAGGACGAATAATTCTTAAGTCACTATATAAATATTATGAAATTAAAATGAGTTTGTATTTTATTCTAGTAAGAGAAATAAGTATTGGAAACTGAAACGAAATAAACGAGATATATATAAACAGTATTAATATTTTAAGTATACTTACGACTTGCCGCTCACGGGCATTAACACTGTCTAATTTATGCGCCTTATATACCGAGTACTTTCAGAATAAATAGTTGGGAATTATTAGAGTTGGCAGACATTAAAATTCCAAAAAGTGCTCAATATGAGAATTTTTTGAGCACGAACGTTCTCAAATGTTAAGCATGCAATTTTTCTTAAATCAAGGCTGTTTGTACTTGTTTTTAGCACGGTGTTTTCCCTGAGTGTACGATTAAATAATTCTTTGGCACGTCTATAGATATTGAAAAAAAGCATATAAAATTTAAACAAAAAAATCTTCCAAAATGTAAGCACCACAAACTTTTGCTATTTGCGGGCATGGGAGTGGCACATCGACGATAAACAAGGTCCTCTCGTACAAAGGCATTACTAGAATCTTAATGCAAAATTTTAACTCTCTAACCTTAAAAATGTGGGCGTCAGAGCGGTTGTTTCCGATTTCGCAAATCGCGTTGTTCACCTAGCGCTTTTTTAAGTACTTTGCTTCTATTTATTGTATCTTCTTTTAAGTTGACACTCACTAACTACCAATTCTTATAACTAAACATTAACTAATAATTCAATTGAACTGTTTTAGGATTGCACGTCCCTAGACTCTATCGCTGGGTTGATAGATCATTACGACGAAGACTGGACCGGCTGCACAGCCCTGTTAGCCCTCGCGCGAGGTGGTTAGGGTGTGAGGAAAGCTTGCTGTGGGATTTCTGTTTCTGTTTAACTATTACATCTGACTGGTTGAATATTGTAGTTTTTCTGTATGATTTCATTGCAAACGTAGCAGGTGCCCCTGTGATGGTTCTCAGCATCTTGTATTGAGCTAGCTGGATATCATAAATATTGCAACTGCTAGCTAGATAGGTTTAAGTACGAAATTGGAGTGCAGGACCTCGTATTCAAGACTAAGAGAGGACCGAGCGTTGATAACCCAGAAAAGGCTATTGGCCTTTAGCTTTAATTGTGTTCTCTTGGCCTCAATGTGCCTTCGCCGACTGAGTCGTCTGTCGAGGTGTATTAAATACTCCACTTCATTCTCTTGCGGGAGTGCTGAATATTTTAGTCTGGCGGTGTGCTATTTTGGTTGTTTATGGTGAACGTAACATGCTTGCATTTTTGCGCCAATTGCTCTGATGATGACCCAAATTGGTGTTATGGGATTTTATAATGCGTTCTTAGAAATTAATTTATCCGGGTCAGCACCCATTTTTCGAACAGTTTGGATAAGCCTTCGTCTGTACGACGAGGCAATTGAGTGATCCTTGCAAGGTTTAGGCATCATTTTTATCAATAATTTTTTCCATATCACATAGAAAGAGGCCAAGCCTTGTAATGGCATTGAAGATATATCATATATGGGAGCTCAATAATCATTTTTGGCGTTATTTGCTCAGAGCCAGGAGATATTTTCGGATCCAGATGATTTTGGATGATATGAGCGACTTCGTTTGGTCGAAATTCCGTTGGCTCGTGTTGAAGCTGAGAGTCATTTGTTGCAAGCGGTAGTGTAAATGAATTTTTGGCTGGATTTGGCTGGAACACATTTTCAAGGTGTTCTGCAATTTTTTTTGGCTCTGTCTTCATCACTGCGGGCCCAGTCGCCTACTTCAGCGGAAGATGTCGATAATTGCTCGATATAGCGGCGTTGGGTATTTGCTTCTTGTTGCTTTAACGCTTTGGTGAGTTCGCGGGAGGCGTCTTTTATCCTTTGTCGTGCAAATGGCGACTATGAGACTGTCATTCTCATCATAGGCGTCGCTTTTCGAGTAAGAACTGCTCGATTTGATGATTTGTCTTTTTTGGCATGTAAAGCGCCTGTGCAGTTGAGGAGTTGAAATGCAAGCAGCTGTGACAAAGGCGGGCTCCTTTGTGTCGATGTCAGCTTCACTTTCGGCGCTAATCAGGCTCCTAGGAATGTTTTTAGTTATTGCGAAGTCAATTAAGTCGGGCATTTTACTTGGGTCTGTTGGCCAATATATTGGCTGCCAGGGGAAGCGTGGTCAAGCTTGTTGCTGGCTTTTATGATTGCATTGTAAAGCTGCTTTCCTTTTGAAGTCACGAGGCGAGATCCCCAGGGTGTGTGCTGGGCATTGTAGTCTCCCGCTGCTATGAAGTGCTCGCCTAATGAGTTAAAGAACTGCGTAAACTCACCTTAGTTACAGTGAAACGATAGTTGCCAAATCCTTGTAGCGGTGATGCTCAATACGGTTTCCAATCAAAATACCAGTCCCACCGTATGCTTTACCATCGGGATGGTTTGATAGGTAGAAGAAGTGTGTGTGTTTCTGAGAGCAACACTACGTCGATATGTTTGTCAAGCAGGAATTGAGATAATTAAGGCTTATGCTGTGAAACGGTGTTAGCGTTCCACGTCAATATACGTAGGGAAGTCATTGATTATTTGGACTAATGTGATACCAACATTTGTATCAATAGGTTTTGATTACGCATTAGATCTTGCATAGTTGTCCGCATGAAAGACATGAGCTCCATAAGGCTATGCTGTAGATTAGAGAACATAGCCTCTAAGTTGTTTAACGGCTGCTCCATTGGCTGATATAGTTTTGACGTGTTTCGCAGTAGGTGAGGTGATTTTAAGTGCGATGTATTTCAGAAAGTAGGCTCCAGTCCTGATTTTAAAGCGCTGGCAAATGTGACATTTTTCCTTGTGGAGGACTCGGAGTCAAAGTCAAATTTAGATGGTGATTTAGATGGTTTAAACAATGCATTTGCAGAGCGCGGCGTAGTTACTCGCTACTCGCTACTCAACTCTTAATATATTGGGCAACCTCTGTGCGGTGTGCTTACCACCGCAGTTGCTGCACCTTTTAATGTGAGGGTCGTCTTTGCTCGATGGCCAGTGTGTGGAGTCATGACCATATTCTTGGCAATTCTTACATTGTACAGGTCCGTTGCGTTTGTGTGGTTCGTCTACAGTGATTCTACAATGTTCTAAAAACTGAAGTTTGTAGATAGGGCGCATTTCCTTTTTCTTAAGAGAACTTATATCTGGTTCGAGTTCTACCTTAAATAGCGGTTGGGGCTTCCTTTCCTTGCTTGAAACGTTGAAGACTGACTTAGCGTTAAGTCCCTTATCTTCTAATGCCTTAGGTATTTCTGCTGGTTGTGAGGATGCGTGAAACACACCCTCCACATTTCGCCACTTCTATTCTTTCCGCCACGAAGGCATACAATTGGAGATTACGCCACGAAGGCCATTTATTTATAAGTTATAATATATAATATAATTATAATATAAGTCGTTACGCCACGAAGGCAATTTATTTAAGTTCAAACTAGAAGCTAAACTTATCCGATTTAAATATTGCGCGCACCAGGGCTGGAAAACCACCCAGTGTTGGTCAACCGAGGGCCAACAGCTGATAGTGCCGATAGCGATAGGCGGGAGGTTCGATAAGAAACTGTGTTGGGAAACGAAGAAACCCGGCAAGCCGGGCTTACATGCGGCCGCAAGGGCGGAAGCTCGCTCTCATTCTCGAATGGCAGCCAAGGCGATCAGACCTAGGAGCGGACTTCAACCCGGAGTGGTACAGCGGCACGCCGGATCCAAGGAGTAAGTGGGACAGACAATAGCGATCAGCCTGAGTGCGAGTAGGGGTAGTAGTAGTAGTACTAGCGAATAATAAAGACAAGAGAGAATGAAGAAGTATGTGTCCGTGTGAATATGTGTATTTTTCGGGAACCCACGTGCAGTGATCTGTGCCGGTCGGGAATCGTGTTGCGCCAGAGCTGCTTACTCAGTGCAAACGACCACCCGATCGCCCACAAGGAGCATAGGAAAGGATCGCCTTTGGCCACCCTCTCCTGGGAACCCCGCCCCAATTACGGTTTAGGTAGACGCGAGCCACGTGCAGTGATTTGTGCCGGTCGGGAATCGTGTTGCGCCAGAGCTGCTTACTCAGTGCAAACGACCACCCGATCGCCCACAAGGAGCATAGGAAAGGATCGCCTCTGGCCACCCTCTCCTGGGAACCCCGCCCCAATTACGGTTTAGGTAGTCGCGAGCCACGTGCAGTGATCTGTGCCGGTCGGGAATCGTGTTGCGCCAGAGAAGCTTACTCAGTGCAAACGACCACTCGATCGACCACAGGGAGCACAGGGAAGGGTCGCCGCCGGCCATCCTCCCCTCGGATGCCTAACCCCTATCCCCTACCCCAGTAGCTTGTGAGTTGCACATCCAGGGGGAACGGCCACGCCGTCCAGTTTTGTTGGTATTTTCTCAAGGGATCGGCTACGCCGCTCGTTTCGTTAGTATTTTCGCCGGGAGCAGCCCCGCCCTCCACTATACCTTTCGGGTGCCGTGTTGCGCTAGAGCTGCTTACTCGGTGCAACGCGGATACTCTGGCCTCCTTTCCCCACAAATCCCCGCGGCAACTCCCCGTCCAGTTTCGTCCCAATACTTTTCTACAAATTTAACTGTAGAGGACCCTGGCCGGACTGAGTTTTATCCCAGCCCATGAAAAAGGTCCTTACAGTTTGGCGCCCGAGCAGGGACGCATAAGGACGACTAGATATCCTTCAGGAGAGTTGGGTTTTTACCACCAACCGCATGGCCTAAAGACCCATGTCCAGTAGACGAGATTTAGAGAAAGATAGGAGACCGCAGGAATAGTTAGAGTAGGGGATCCCGTAACGCTGCGCCCGCCAACGCCAACCCACTCCCGGAGCGCCACATAGCCACGTGGCCTCCCACGAAGCCGTCAAGCGCATACCGCGCCCCGAGCAGCGCCCACAGAGCGGCCCAGCAGCGCCCAACAAGCGCCCAGTGAGCGGCGTCAGTGCACCACCAGCGGCACCCACCCAGCGCTCCCACCAGGAGCACGCACAGCGCGGCCACCGCGCCCTCAGCAGCGTCACCCGCGCCGCCAGCCGCGTTATCAGCAGCGCAGACCCAGCAGCGTCCCGCGCCGTGCAGTGCCACCCACGTGGCCATCAGGTGCCCACAGAGCACCACCAGCAGCGCCAACAACAGCGCCGGACACGTGGTCACCAGCCACACAACGAGCGTCACCAGGAGCACGCAACGAGCGGCCTCGCGCCCTCAGCAGCGTTCAGCGCCCATCGGGCGGCGTCATTTGCACCACCAGCAGCACCCACCGAGTGCCTACCGAGTGCCCACCAGCAGCGCCCACAGCAGCGCCCACGGCAGCGCCCATCAGCAGCGCCCAGCCGCGCCCTCAGCAGCGCCAACCGCGCCGGATACGTGGTCAACCGCCACGCTACAAGCGCCCAACGATCAGCACCGCCGCTCACCAGCCGCACTCACCAAGCGCCAACGGGAGCGCCAGCCGCGCGTATGCCCAGTGTCTCGGGAAAGAAAACGACAAAGGACGCAGAATCAAAGACAGATCCGGCAGCTGCCGGACTGGAAGAGGACAGGTTTTCACCGCATCCGGGGGTGATTCCACGACCGCAAACATGGGGGTCAGGTGGATCGCCTACCGCCGGAAGGACGAGCTGCAGGCTCTGCTAAAAGAGTTTGGACTTGACCCGATCGGCCAAGTAGACGAACTACGACCACGATTGGCATCCTTCATCGGCGGAGGAGACCACAGCCCGGCTCTACGAGAGCGCTTTGCCGCACTGGAGGCAATATACCCGGAAGCACCCACCCAGAGGACGTCCACCAGTCGGGCCACCTCACCGATGCCCGGAATTGAGGATCACACGCTTCCCGTGCCCTGCTTAGGGAACCTACGGAAAAGCCCTGGACGGGAGATACCGGCCGCCAACCCAGCCGCCCATCTTCCGCACAGCCCTATATCCGCGGCAGTGTTCGCCGAGAAACTGCGAGGATGGGGCGTACTGTTTGACGGACAGTCAGACCCCGTTCATTTTATAGAACGCATCGAGGAAGGTGCCACTGCCTACAATGTGAGAACGAGTGACATACCGAGGGCCGTCATTGGACTTCTCTCCGGCCGCGCCGAAGGCTGGTACCGGGCATACCAAATGCACACCGAGCCATGGGAAACTTTCCGGAGAGAGTTTCTGGAGTTTTTCTTGCCTCCGCGGTACTACCAGAGCCTAGAAGATGCCATCCGGACCAGGCAACAACAAGTGGGCGAGCCCTTTAAAATATACGTAGTGGAATTACGCCTGGTGATGCAACGCGCCAAGTACTCACTAGACCAGGAGCTCGAGCGGATCTACGAGAATTTGATGCCGGAGTACCAGCTTTTCATACGGCGACATGAGTTCTCCTCACTAGAGGGGCTTACCCAACTGGTAACTGCGTTCGAAATCGCACGGGATCGAGACCCCGTTCGACATGCAGCCCTAATTCCAACTGCAAGCTGGAATTCCGGCAGGGAGAGCAGCGGAAGACCCGCACCTAGACCCCAGAACTTTCTCGCTCCAACGCCCTCTGGACCCAGGAGGCCGGCGATATCCAACGGGATGATCGCCCAGGCAGCGGAACCACCGGTTGACATCGGCCGAGCTTGTCACCGCTGCGGAGAAACTGGACACTTCACACGAGAATGCCGAAACCCACCGCTGATGCACTGCTGGGACTGTGGGAAACGAAACATCCGTACCATCGACTGCTGCCGCTGGACGGAAAACGGCCACGTCGGGAGCCTGCGGTGACCCACTCGGTGCTCCCCCATCACTAGATTCCCCACTCCGCCTGGCGGGGGGGCGGATTGTTGCCAATGTTACCATCGAGGGACAACCTTTCTCGGCAACAATTGACACAGGAGCCTCGCGAAGCTTTGTCAGCGAAGCGATCGCCAAGCGCCTAGACTCAGGAAGAAACAGCAGAGAAGTCCGCTCCCGCATCTCTCTGGCGGATGGATCCCAGAAAGAGGTGACCAAGGCCCTCCAGGCGCAAGTCGGCTTAAACGACCGACCGATCGGGCTGACGCTACTAGTCCTGCCAACGATCCTGGATGAAGTGATTTTGGGCATCGACTTTCTTTGCGCCATCAGCGCAACTCTAATCTGCGGGCAAGTCTGCTTGCAACTAGCCCCACCGGCCACCCGGAAGGTAGAACCAACCCCAGATACGCGGGCGACTACGGCCGCAACCGCGCAATCCCCAAGCACACCCGGTACGCCGCAATCATCGCAAGGCACCGAGGGGGGAACCAAAACAGTTCCAAAGCCTGCTCCGAGGACTCACATAAAGCCAAGCGCGCCAGTGCGGAAGACAAGTCCTGACCCCTCGGGACCCCCGTTGTCGAGGAACCCGTCAGGCGACACCGCGGGAACCTGCATCACCACGGAGAACAGCTACGGCCTACAGCCGCAGGCGGACGCCGCCACGGCAAAGGGGAAGATCCCGTTTCGACGCCCCTCCACGAGCGCCATGTTGGCCACCACAACGGTGGAAACTCACACGCGCAAACCAGCCACGTCACAACGGAAAATCGGTGTATATCAGCTGCCAGCCCAGTCGGACGCAGCCAGCGCACGGAAGCACAACCCGTTCCGGAGCCACTGTCCCCACGGACACCTGGCCACTGTAGCGGAGGACCCAACTAGGCTACAGGTGACCGAAGAACCTCACGCCGAGGAAACCGCCCACTTTCTACAGGAGGAGCTTTTCGACGAGCTAAGCGGGCCAACGGAGATCGCCGAGCATACCATCACTCTCCGGGATAATAAGCCACTAAAGCAGCGGTATTATCCAAAGAACCCCGCCATGCAGAGCATAATCAATCAGCAGTTGGACGAGCTATTACGAGACGACCGAATCGAGCCCTCTCGTAGCCCGCACAGCGCCCCGCTGGTGCTCGTGCGGAAGAAGACAGGGGATATGCGGATGTGCGTCGACTATCGACAACTCAACGCACATTCCATACCCGATGCGTACCCACTCCCACGAATCAACCACATATTGGAGCGGCTACGGAACGCCCGGTTCATCTCAACGCTGAATCTTAAGAATGGATACTGGCAGATCCCTATGGCGGAAGGAAACCGCGAATGCACGACTTTCACCGTCCCTGGGCGTGGACTCTTCCACTGGAAAGTCATGCCCTTTGGACTGCATTCTGCCCCAGCAACGTTCCAGCGAGCCCTTGACAGCGTCATCGGGCCGGATATGGAACCTTACGCCTTCGCCTACTTGGATGACATCATCGTCATCGGGGCGACGTGGGAGGAACATGCCAGGAATCTCAGGGAAGTCTTCCGACGACTACGGGAAGCAAAGTTTCGGCTGAATCAAGGCAAGTGCAAGTTTTTCCAGAAAAAGCTGGTATACTTAGGCCACTTGATCAGCGAAGAAGGCATCAGGACGGACCCAGATAAGATAGCTGCTATCCAGGGACTACGCCCGCCAACCAACGTCAAGGAACTCCGTCGCCATTTGGGCATCGCATCTTGGTATCGACGCTTCGTCCAGGATTTCGCCTCCATCGTTCAGCCCATGTCCCGACTCCTCAGGAAGGGGGTCAAGTGGAGCTGGGAGGAGCCCCAACAGCAGGCATTTGAGACACTCAAAGCTAGACTAACGGCCGCACCGGTACTGGCCTGCCCAAATTTTGAATACAAGTTCCAGCTTCAGACGGATGCAAGTGATGCAGGACTTGGAGCAGTCCTCACTCAGAGCATCGAGGGAGAGGAAAAGGTCATCGCCTACGTAAGTCGACGCCTCGAGCGAGCCGAGGAAAACTACTCCACTACCGAAAAGGAGTGCCTCGCCATAGTTTGGGCCACGCGGAAGCTACGCTGCTACTTGGAGGGCTACCAGTTCGACGTGATTACGGATCACCTCGCTCTCAAGTGGTTGAACTCGATTGACAACCCCACGGGCCGCATAGCCCGGTGGGCTCTGGAGCTGCAACAATACCAGTTTACCGTCCTCTATCGGAAGGGCAAATACAACCCCTAGGGATGCTTCAGCTGATCGCGGAACACGGAACTCAGTGCAAATGGATCCAGAGGATGCAAGAAGAAGTCCAGAGGCGCCCCGAAAAGTTTCCGGATTACACTCTGGATCACGGACAGCTGTATCGACACATCGGACACACCTCAGACGTGGGAAACAGCAACCCATGGAAGCTTTGCGTGCCTCGGGAGCAGAGACAACGAGTGCTGGAGGAATGCCACGACCACCCTTCTGCTGGTCACCTGGGCATCCGGAAGACTCGCAGACGGATTGCCCAACGATATTTCTGGCCGGGATTACATCGAGACGTTGTGCGGTACGTCACCAGCTGCTTGGTTTGCCAACAATACAAGGTGAGTCAACGCAAACCGGCGGGCAAAATGCTCACCCGCCATCCCACGGAGCCATTCGCGCTCGTCGGAGCCGACTTCGTTGGACCTCTTCCTCGGACCCGACGAGGAATGCTGCTCGTATTTATAGATGTCTTTTCCAAATGGGTCGAGATCATACCCCTAAAGAAGGCCACAGCCGCCCAACTGGAGTTTGGATTTCGGGAAAGGATAATATCCCGCTTTGGAGCCCCCAGGACTTTGATTTGCGACAACGGCACGCAGTTCACCAGCCGCGGTTTCAAGACATTCTGTCGCACTAACGGCATCAAACTGGAATACACAGCCCCCTATTCCCCGCAGCAGAACCCCACCGAACGGGCAAACCGGACCATCAAGACAATGATAGCCCAGTACGTGGACCAGGATCACAGGACATGGAATCAGCTACTGCCAGAGATCTCGCTGGCCATAAACACGAACATCTCAGATAGCACCGGTTTCAGCCCCGCCTATCTGGTGCAGGGTAGGGAACCCAGATTGCCAGGGGCCCTCTTTGATGTGGTCACGCCTGGTCTACACTCGTCACCGTTGGACCCCACTGAGCGAGCTAAACGACTTCAGGAAGCTTTCCGCACTGCGCTGGAAACCAACCAGATGGCTTCTCAGGAACAAGGCCGCCACTACAATTTGCGACGTCGCGAGTGGAGACCTCAGCTCGGATCACAGGTTATGGTCAGCCTCCACCACCTGTCAAAGGCCAGCGAAGGCTTTAACGCGAAGCTTGCTCCTAAGTACTCGGGGCCATTTAAGGTGCTGAAGTTCCTCTCCCCGAATATCGTCAGGATACAACATATGGAAAACAGGAAGAGGCGAACAGCAGGAGTAGCCGACCTGAAAGAGTACCACCAACGCAGTGACCAACTAGGGGACCCGGAAGAAGCCACCGGAGAGAGCGCGTGCCCAACATAAGGGAGTCGACGAATGTACCCAAAGCATCGTAGTAATAACTTTAGTAGAAAACTAGGTTAAGCTGAGAGTTGTACCCACTAGATAAGTCGATCCTCGCACTCAGGCAGGGCCAGTAAGGAACGTAGGCCTAGGCTAATATTCTAGCAATTTACAGATCGGAACTACAACAACAGGATGGAGCCTTTCTACCCAAACTTCGTCGCAGGGGTCTACCAACCGGTCGACCACCGTGACTCGGACACGGATACCAACGACGGCGCACCCCCCAGCCGGGACTCGGTCCTGTCAGACCGGAGCCCCACACCACCCAGCTTCAGCCCAATCCTCAGCCTCCAGTCACGCGAAGCTCGTAACGGCGACTCCATCTCCACCGTGCCGTGGTCGCCGGACGCAAGCATCGCAGTTAGCGGCGAGCCACCTGTGGCGTTTGCAGTTGGAGCATCGGGGGACGAGGACGACGACTCGACAGCACCCACGGTGGCCCGTTTGGCACGGCTGCAGGTCTTCGAATCCGGCGAACCGGGGACGGCAACAGTTCACCGTTCGGTGGATGCTTGGATCCAGAGCCAGGATCACCACGCGTTCGCACCCGGCTACCTTGGGCAATGCCGACGGGAAGCCTAACGATGCCCCTCGGGAAGCCCGATGTCTTCCGATGACTCCTCCGTGGCGATGGACGGTCGCTTTGGAGCCGGGCAACTTCGCGCGCCCCAACAGCCGGTCATCGACGAAGCCAACCGGGCCTGGGAGGACTACGGCGGCTACGTCAACCCAGAGCCTGGGGAAGCCGACGTCGGGAGGAGACTCAGCTCCGGGCACGGTTCCGACGAAGCCAACGAGGAGGAGGACGAGGCCAACGAGGAGGAGGACGAGGCCAACGAGGAGGAGGACGAAGCCAACGAGGAGGAGGACAACGCCAACGAGGAGGACGCAGGACCCGCTGCTGGCCAGGACCCAGGAGTCAAAGGAAACGCTCCCCAGGGTTTCGTAGACCCGCCACCGCCGGCCCTACCAGAGGCATCGCCCGGACCACCACCAGAGCGGCCTCTCCCAGAACGCCGCGACAGACGTCACCCCCAGGAGGTGGAAGCCACTATACCAGTCCGCTACCACGAACGCCCGGACGTTTGCAAAGCTCCCCACGAACCCCGGAAGGGATGTGTCGACCGCACAGCCAGCGATCGCCGCACCCAATATCACCGGGCCTGGGCACCTCTGCGCGCAAACCGCCGTACCGCAAACTCCCGGCCGCACGATCGCACCAAGCGAGCTGGGCTGGGAACCGGACCTGAAATTTTTCTTCAGCAGGGAAGAGGAGGATGAGGTCCTGCACGCCCTCCGGGAGTGTCCGGACGCTGGACAAGTTATGGAGGAGGCCCAGTGGATCGTCGCCCCAGTCGGCTGGAGGGTAGACACCCACCAGCGACGACTGCCTACAGCCCTAGTCGCATCCATCCAGGAGCAGGATCGACGGAGGGTGCGCTACCTGCGCCAGATCGAGGGTCATCGGTTCCGAGTCACCATCACCGCCGGGCGGGAGGTGATCGTTTCCCTCCGCCATAATCACGCCGAAGAAAGGGGGGGGTGTGAGGATGCGTGAAACACACCCTCCACATTTCGCCACTTCTATTCTTTCCGCCACGAAGGCATACAATTGGAGATTACGCCACGAAGGTCATTTATTTATAAGTTATAATATATAATATAATTATAATATAAGTCGTTACGCCACGAAGGCAATTTATTTAAGTTCAAACTAGAAGCTAAACTTATCCGATTTAAATATTGCGCGCACCAGGGCTGGAAAACCACCCAGTGTTGGTCAACCGAGGGCCAACAACTGATAGTGCCGATAGCGATAGGCGGGAGGTTCGATAAGAAACTGTGTTGGGAAACGAAGAAACCCGGCAAGCCGGGCTTACATGCGGCCGCAAGGGCGGAAGCTCGCTCTCATTCTCGAATGGCAGCCAAGGCGATCAGACCTAGGAGCGGACTTCAACCCGGAGTGGTACAGCGGCACGAGCGTCGGCACGCCGGATCCAAGGAGTAAGTGGGACAGACAATAGCGATCAGCCTGAGTGCGAGTAGGGGTAGTAGTAGTAGTACTAGCGAATAATAAAGACAAGAGAGAATGAAGAAGTATGTGTCCGTGTGAATTTGTGTATTTTTCGGGAACCCACGTGCAGTGATCTGTGCCGGTCGGGAATCGTGTTGCGCCAGAGCTGCTTACTCAGTGCAAACGACCACCCGATCGCCCACAAGGAGCATAGGAAAGGATCGCCTCTGGCCACCCTCTCCTGGGAACCCCACCCCAATTACGGTTTAGGTAGGCGCGAGCCACGTGCAGTGATTTGTGCCGGTCGGGAATCGTGTTGCGCCAGAGCTGCTTACTCAGTGCAAACGACCACCCGATCGCCCACAAGGAGCATAGGAAAGGATCGCTTCTGGCCACCCTCTCCTGGGAACCCCGCCCCAATTACGGTTTAGGTAGTCGCGAGCCACGTGCAGTGATCTGTACCGGTCGGGAATCGTGTTGCGCCAGAGAAGCTTACTCAGTGCAAACGACCACTCGATCGACCACAGGGAGCACAGGGAAGGGTCGCCGCCGGTCATCCTCCCCTCGGATGCCTAACCCCTACCCCCTACCCCAGTAGCTTGTGAGTCGCACATCCAGGGGGAACGGCCACGCCGTCCAGTTTTGTTGGTATTTTCTCAAGGGATCGGCTACGTCGCTCGTTTCGTTAGTATTTTCGCCGGGAGCAGCCCCGCCCTCCACTATACCTTTCGGGTGCCGTGTTGCGCTAGAGCTGCTTACTCGGTGCAACGCGGATACTCTGGCCTCCTTTCCCCACAAATCCCCGCGGCAACTCCCCGTCCAGTTTCGTCCCAATACTTTTCTACCGACCCTGGTCGGACTGAGTTTTATCCCAGCCCATGAAAAAGGTCCTTACATGGTGTTACATCACACTCTATGCCCTTTAGTACTACTTGTAAGCTCTTGCTGCTTTTAATTTGGTACATGTAGAAATGCATTTTGTTGTCGGTTAGATGCTTCGATAATAATCTATAATTATCTTTCGACTTCACTTGAACTTTAGTTTCATGAATATTACCCCGTACAAGGGAAATTGTATGAAAGTTGTCCTTTGCAATAAGTCCATGTTTGAGTTTTATCCCAGCCCATGAAAAAGGTCCCTACATGGTGTTACATCACACTCTATGCCCTTTAGTACTACTTGTAAGCTCTTGCTGCTTTTAATTTGGTACATGTAGAAATTCATTTTGTTGTCGGTTAGATGCTTCGATAATAATCTATAATTATCTTTCGACTTCACTTGAACTTTAGTTTCATGAATATTACCCCGTACAAGGGAAATTGTATGAAAGTTGTCCTTTGCAATAAGCTCTACAGTTTTGTTAGCAAGAGCATTGGAGCTTTTCTCACGTGTGTATATTGGCGGTGGCTTTGGCTTTTTTTAACATCTTCTTCGGGATCGACAGAGTTGTCTGCTAGAATTTCAAACCTATTGGTGTTATTAGGCTTTACGCTTTAAGATGCGCTGGAACTGCTACAGGTAATTTTTGCTTTAGAGTTTAAGGATCTTAACTTTCGTTTAATTTGGATGTAACGATCAATTCTAGTCTGCACAAGCGAGCCATTACTTACGTTTTTTGTTGTTTTTGTTTTATCGGTAACTTAACTGTCGTAGAATTTGGGTTGGGTTTGTTTTGATCGGCGATTCGTTATCAGTGCGCTCTGCGCTCTGAGACGGTAGCACTGGAGAGCATGAAAGAGTTCGCTCACTTGCTGAATGCAGGAGTTCGTTCATCGTGTTAGGGGTAATTTACCGTTGCGTTCTTGGATCAGGAGAATTCTTAGCTGGTTCGGCCACAAAAGAAAAAAAAACATTGTTTCGTTGCATAGAGAGCCGGCTACCGACTTGCTCACGCTGCCTTTGCTTACAAATGTCGTTTTGACTGATCTTCTGAACCGCGGCTTAGTTGTCCACTTATTAATTCGTCTCTTACTACGCTGTAAAGTTGTGTAAATTATTTTGTTTCCCGGAAAAGCCAAGAAACTTAATCTGAAATCGAGACTCTACCTCTTACAGTTTCCCAGATCACAGCGTCCACAAAAAAAGACTTTAACTAAAATAGTACTATAAAAATTACCAAACCTTTTCTTTTAATAAGTGTGTCAAAAATGCCAAAGCGAATACTTGTGAAAAACCAAGCAACAGTTGTTTTCGATAGCGTTGTCAGAAAATTACACCTTATTTGTTCAAAAATAGCTAATGATATTCTAAGTAACGACATTGAAAAGAGGGAACACGAATTATAACAAAGGTTTCTCACCTGATAAATCGCTCTTGCGCGCAAAAGGCTGTATAATCTTTTTTCCTAATCACAACTTTTTTGCTTTCATATTTTCCGAGATATCATCGTTTGCGGGCCTAAGAATGGGCGTGGCAAACATTGCTTCAATCGATAGGTATTGACAAGACTAATACATTTTAGTTACAATCTTTTTTCTAGCTTAAAAATGGTCGGCGCCACAGTTTTGAACCCTTTGTGGTCGTAAAGTGGGCATGGCATTTTGCTGAAACAAACTTGCGCTGCGCAGAAATCTCTAAAATATGCATGCGTTATCCCAATATGGTAGCTTTAACAGTTTCCGAGATAACTACGTTCATACGGACTGACTGACATGGCTGGATCGACTCTGCTAGTGATCCTGTTTTAGGCGTATAGTTTTATTTAAAAATATGGCTTAGATGCTGGACATATATTGTGTTCCGTCCAAACGATTTTAAATGTTTGTACACAACCCACATTTTTGAAGACTTTTTTCAGTGTAAATTTAATTTATTTTATAGATCAATACCTTCCTAATTGCTGAGAATTATTTATTTGAAATTATTATTTTATTTGAAACAGTAATCTGATGGTAAAGGCACTCGACTAAACCGTTCTCCCGAAGTTATTTTTTTTTTTACAAATCTTAAAAATGTATTTCGATCATTCCTATCAGAGCTATAGGACATTGTTGTCCAATTCGGCTCGTCCCGACTTATAACAGGGACAGCGGACGTTTGCTTCAGCAGGGTGCCACGTACACTCTAACGCCCACAAACGCCCATACGCCCACACTAAAAACTGTCTAGCACTGAATATACTTTATGGGGTCGGAAACGCTTCCTTCTATTTGTTACATACGTTCCGACGAATCTAATATACCCTTTTACTCTATGAGTAACGGATATAAAAATATTACTTCGGTGTTTTTCACATATTAACTTCTACTCTACTAGTATTTAGTATAGAGAGAGGTTTCCGCAATAAGGAATACTCTCTGGCAGCGTTTCTAGACCTAGAAGGCGCCTTTAACAACGTCACCCCAACGGCTATTACTGGCGCTCTGACTGAACTGGGCATTGAGCGGCCCATAGTGGGACTCATACACACCATGCTTACCAGCAGAGTAGTGTACTCCACTATGGGATCAGCCCACTCGACCAGGAATGTCAGCAGAGGAACCTCACAAGGGGGTGTACTCTCACCTTTTCTATGGGTTATAGTGGTCAACAAACTACTATCACTTCTAGAAGAGGCGGGCACTAAAGTGGTAGCCTACGCGGAAGACGTGGCTATCGTACTGCAGAGTAAATTTCCGCAAACTCTTTGCAATCCAATGGAGACAGCCCTATCCACCCTCTCAAGGTGGACGGCTGACCGTGGACTGGGAGTTAACGCAGAAAAGACCGAACTAGTTCTTTTTACAAGGAAGTATAAGATACCAAATCTAACTCTCCCAAAACTACACCAAACGCGCCTAACCCTTAGCAATCAAGCAAAGTACTAAGGTGTCATCCTTGACAAAAAGCTCCACTAAACAGACTACTTCCTAGATCGCACACGCAAAGCGGCCATAGCTCTCTTCGCTTGTAAAAAATCCATAGGGAGGAAGTGGGGCTTCTTCCCCATGATAGTTTGCTGGCTATACACTGCAATAGTCAGGCCCATTCTCCTCTACGGAAACATCGTATGGTGGCCTTCCCTAGAAAAGAATTGTAACCTCAGGATCCTTCACAAGATCCAAGGAAGCGCAGAACTGTGCTTCAGGGGGGCGCTCCGCACCACCGCCACTGAAGCACTAAACACAATTTTCGACCTCCTACCCCTGGACCTACTTGCAAAAAGCAGAATGCCGCAAAAACTATCTCTGAATGCCGCAAATCTCTTAACGAGATGGGCACTCATCTGAGAATCAACCTCATCTGGGTGCCTGGACACCGTAATATTGAGGGCAACTGCATAGCAGACGAGCTAGCAAGACAAGGTTCAACCGCCGACATCCTTCGCGATAAGGACACGGTGGGTATGCCCATGGCTACCTGCAAGCTCCATCTCAGGCAGAGACTGTACACCCTCTCCAACAACCGAAGGAACACAATCTCAACATGGCACAATTCTAGACTCACGTGGCCAAATTACAACTCGAAAAGAACAAAAACTGTCCTACAATGTAGTAGGGAAGACATCTGCTCTCTCCTAAATGCCCTTACGGGCCACTGTCTTATAGGGACTCATGCGCACAGGTTGGGACTCAGTAACCACGACTTCTGCCGCAGCTGCAAACAGATAGACGAAGAGGAGAGCATCGAACAACTCCTATGCTTCTGCCCAGCGCATAGCCTAAAGCGCTTTTAAACCCCAGGAACATACACACTTTCGAACCTTGCGGCCATTCAAGGCGTAAACATTCAAAAACTCTTATGTTTCCCAAGAAGAACAAAATACTTCGCGAAAACAAATAACCTATGAGCTAGGGAAAAGGATCTGCACAGAGATCACGTTGTATCACAAGGGGCCCAATGTGGCCTAAGTGTGGGGACTAGTATCTAATCTCCAACCACTCCTACCTAACCTAACTTCTACTCTTGGGAATATACATTCTCTTAATATTTCAGAATTTCGAAAAAAAATATTCAAAAATCGGACGACTTTATCGTACAGCTGCCATAGGAACGATCGGATAATTAATGTCAAAACAATACAAGGACCGTTATACTTCCTTTTTGGTAAACATATACTGTAGAAAGTTGAAATGGAACATTATCTTAAAATTTCTGTAATTAGTTTTTAGTTTTTTGAAAATCTGAAAGCTCTGTACATTCAACCTGCAAGGGTAAAGACATTTCGACTTGTCTAGTGCCTAGTGGGAGAAGAGGGGATCTAGCCTACTCTTATTATTTCGTTTCTTTTAATTCAAAAGGTTTACAATTTCTGTAATTTTTTTTTCCACCCCTTATCTTCCTCGCACTTCCGTTAGCTAAGTAACGGATGTCTTATAGTCGAGGCCATCGACTATAGCGTTCTTTCAGTTTTATTTACTGGCAGTAACGTCATAGACGATGCTCTTGCTAGATACGGGCTTAAGTTCATTACTTTTAAACTAATTTTCGATTTTAACAATTTTCGGTAGGTATTGAAAGGGAGAATAGAAAAAAAATGAATTTTGAATTTTAATCTTTAAAAATGTGGGCGTCACAGTTTTGGGGGGTTTGGCCTACCTGCTTAATCCCAACTTACTTGTTTTTTTATGGATTGATAGATATTAACGAGAACGATACAATTAAGTTAACATTTTTATGCTAGCATTAAAACTGTAGAAGACGTTGAAGTGGGCGTGGCAGTTGGTGAAATAAACTTGCGCTGCTCCAGAATCTCTAAAAAACTCTAGCTTTTATAGTTTCCGGCAGACAGACAGAGAGTGTAAAGATTTAATTTATACATATCTCCCACATCACCAATACTTGCTACACATTTTAAATGGCATACAATGAAACAAAGAAAATGTGCTGAAGAAATTTGAACCAGGCGGTCAACAAAAACACCAATAATACTACATTTTGAATCGATTATCTCAAATTACAATGTTAGACTTAGCTGAACTAGATTTTTGTTAATGGTCAGTTCAAGAGATAGCTCTTTAAAATCTTTAGTTATTTTTGCACTAGGAGGAAATCAAAAAACTTTTTACTATTTATTTTCGTAAATGCTTATAGAGAAAGAAATACAAAAACATATGTGAGCTACAGAATTGATAATATATTACTAACATCCTCCTTTAGGCCTAGTATTTCAGGAAATCAAAATATCCATATTGTTCTTAATTAAGGCCTAGCATTCAACCCAACAAAAAGTCGTCGAGAACCAAAAACTTCATATAAAATAAACGTCACAAAATTTTTGGTTGCAAAATTTTGGTTGAAGTTTTTGGACGGCAGTTGTCATGCCTCCCAAAAAAAATACTAAAATACCGCTCAAGAAATAATTCATTTATAATATTTCTTGAGCTATCGAGCATTTTTGATAGACGACCGGGTGTTGTCAATTTAAGATACATCACAACAAAATGATTCCGCAAGGACGGAAGCGCACCATTCAATAACCTTATATACATTATAATGTAAGATAATTATCCGTGCTTATTGATAATAATGTACCAGTTTTATCTAAGGTCTCGGCAATGAATTCCCAATCCACCCTAACATCGTTGGTGTCGCTATGCTTCGGGTTAGTGAGGTCCCAAAATGAGCCATGCTTTTTAACGCAATGAATTAGCAAATTTCTTTCATCACTTGAGATCCCCTTGGTGCGCTTCCGTCGTTGCGAAATCATTTTGTTGGGACTTAACTTAAAGTGACAACACCCGCTCGTCAGTCAAAAATGCTCAATAGCTCAAAAAATATATAAAATTAATTATTTCTTGAGCGGTATTTTAAGATTTTTTTTTGGGAAGCATGATGACTGCCGTCCTAAAACTTCAACCAAATTTTTACAACCAAAAATTTTGTGACGTTTATTTTATATGAAGTTTCTGGTTCTCGACGACTTTTTGTTGGGTTGAATGCTAGGCCTTAATTAAGAACAATATGGATATTTTGATTTCCTGAAATCCTTGGGCTTATAACGACCTACTTCTTGGCGAAAACGACTGTTTTTGCGCCCAGGTATGCCGAAGAACAGTCGTGGTGGTTGGGTTGGGCTCGGTTGCTGACCAACCAAAACTCTCGAAGTTTTTCAATGGAGCTTCTTGCTGAGATATTCAATTTCATCTGATTGTTATGGCGCTTGACACAGCCAATTGTGGTGCGAACGATGAACGATTTTCCAAATTGGACGGTCGATAATGCCTTCATTCCACCTGATAGTTTTGATTGTAGATCATTAGATTTGGGGCGCACTTGGTAACAAATTGCTTGGCCTCGACTTTTGCTCGAAAAGTCGACTTAGCACGGTACAGACTGGACGACCAGGAGATTTTCCTTTGAAATTTGGAGTGGACCTGTAAGAGCTCGTATGTATAAGCATTGATTACGTTTTTTTTTTTGTTTCGCATAATTTGCTTAGTTCTTGCGTCTTTTTAGGATTTTCCACTCGTTTTTGACTTGCTTCGACAAAAACACAACAGCTATATTTCCATTTCTACCGCCCTTGTGACATACGGCAATTTCTCTCTAGGATGATTGAGCCCAAGACCAGAGCAACCATTGATAAGTCGACTACCCATTCTTTATGTTGTAGTATGCACTTGTATTGAATATCTACTGTACCAAGAGTACTTGAAGCAAACACACTGTAACACTTTGTTGCAGTGTTTACATAAACAAAGGCCCGGTCATAAATCTAAGTTGCCGAAACATGAGTCGATCGGCGGCGTACACAGAAAGTGCAAGTGTCAGCATTCTGATGCACGCCGGCCGCTCAGCCAAACTCAAGTACATGCATATACCTCCGCGCTCCAGAATAAGTGAGCATAGCTATATACTTAAGAATATATAGGCCGTCTCTCCGCTGCCGCTGTTAGCAGCGCCGCTACGAGACTTAGACCTCCTTAGCTCCTAAGTAAATTAAGTTTGACAAGAAACTCTTTTGAGCTCAGAGCGGCAACAACGGCTGCTCTGCTCCTAATGCAACCAAAATAAATCTTTAAATAAACGATATAAAATCCAAACCAAACCGGACTTATACTTTTTGGGATTACATCAAAACTAACTATTACATGGCGACCGTGACGATGGTCCTGGAGGACCTAGGAAAGATAAACTGCTGGACAGGAAATTGAAGTCGATTTCATTTCACCGTGACGCTGGTCCTGGAGGACCTAGAAAGGAACAACTGAAGGACAGGAAATTGATGACGATTTCAACAGCAGCAGACAACAAAATAATATCGCAAAGAAGGAAATACCAAAATTTACAAAGAAGTGCCCAAACGACTGCGAGGGACCACTGTGCTCGCCCCATTGCGAGTACACCTGTGCAGCCAGCACCGGTGCCCCATCAAAGAATACCGTCGAGGAAGTCCAGCCTGTGCAGCCAGCACCGGCCACGTTTTGCCAATCAAGTAAGACCAAGGAGAAGTTAGCCGCTTTATAGAGCGCATTTTTTTTAACCATGCACTGCGTTGCATAATTTTTTTTCATTGCACTGCGATGCATAATTTTATACCCTTGCAGAGGGTATATTGATTTCAGTCAGAAGTTTGCCACGCAGTGAAGGAGACGTTTCCGACCCCATAAAGTATATATATTCTTGATCACCACCATATTATTTTCCCACCAATCGTCCCTATGGGATAAAATTAATTTCAAAATTCAGAACTAATTAAAAATTTTATTTCCAAGCTTAGGAGGTTATATGTAAAAAAACACCGAAGTTATAATTTGTTTCATATTATTTTCCCACCGATTTTACGATCGATCCTATGGCAGCTATATGACATAGTCGTCCGATTTTGATAAAATTAAATTCAAAATTCAGAACTAATTAAAAAATGTTATTTCCATGCGTAGGAGGTTATATGTTAAGGAACACCGAAGCTATTTGTTTCATATTATTTTCCTACCAATTTTCCGATCGTTCCTATGGCAGCTATATGATATAGTCGTCCGATTTTGATAAAATTAAATTCGAAATTCAGAACTAATTAAAAAATGTTATTTCCAAGCGTTGGAGGTTATATGTTAAAAAACACCGAAGTTATAAATTGTTTCATATTATTTTCCCACCGATTTTACGATCGTTCCTATGGCAGCTATATGATATAGTCGTCCGATTTTGATAAAATTAAATTCGAAATTCAAAACAAATTAAAAAATATTGTTTCCAAGGAAAGGAGGTAATATGTTAAAAAACACCGAAGCTATAATTTGTTTCATATTATTTTCCCACCAATTTTCCGATCGTTCCTATGGCAGCTATATGATATAGTCGTCCGATTTTGATAAAATTAAATTCAAAATTCAGAACTAATTAAAAATTTTATTTCCAAGCTTAGGAGGTTATATGTTAAAAAACACCGAAGCTATAATTTGTTTCATATTATTTTCCCACCAATTTTACGATCGTTCCTATGGCAGCTATATGATATAGTCGTCCGATTTTGATAAAATTAAATTCGAAATTCAGAACTAATTAAAAATTTTATTTCCAAGCGTAGGAGGTTATATGTTACAAAACACCGAAGTTATAATTTGTTTCATATTATTTTCCCACCAATTTTACGATCGTTCCTATGGCAGCTATATGATATAGCCTTGCGATTTTGATAAATTTTAATTCGAAATTCAAAACTAATTAAAAAATGTTATTTCCAAGAAAAGGAGGTAATATGTTAAAAAACACCAAAGATAGAATTTTTTAACATTTTTTTTCCGATTATTCCTATGGGAGCTATAATATATAGTTGTCCAATCCGGCTGGTTCCGACTTATATACTACCTGCAAAAGTTATAAGACTTTTGGGAAAGTTTCAGCCCGATAGCTTTAAAACTGAGAGACTAGTTTGCGTAGAAACGGACGGACAGACGAACAGACGGACATGGCTAGATCGACTCGTCTAGTGATGCTGATCAAGAATATATATACTTTATGGGGTCGGAAACGTCTCCTTCACTGCGTTGCAAACTTCTGACTGAAATCATTATACCCTCTGCAAGGGTATAAAAATGTCATTTCCAAGCTTAAGAGGTTTTATGTTAAAACAAGAAAGGAAGTTAGCTCCGGCAAGCCGAAGCTTATAACCCCTTGCAGGTTTAATTATCAAATTTAAAAACACAAAAAATGATATTCCCAATAGTATAAGATAATATGTCAAGAAACACCGAAGCTATAATTTGTTTCATATTATTTTCCCACCGATTTTACGATCGTTCCTATGGCAGCTATATGATATAGTCGTCCGATTTTGATAAAATTAAATTCGAAATTCAAAACTAATTAAATAATGTTATTTCCAAGCGTAGGAGGTTATATGTTAAAAAACACCGAAGCTATAATTTGTTTCATATTATTTTCCTACCAATTTTCCGATCGTTCCTATGGCAGCTATATGATATAGTCGTCCGATTTTGATAAAATTAAATTCGAAGTTCAGAACTAATTAAAAAATGGTATTTCCAAGCGTTGGAGGTTATATGTTGAAAAACACCGAAGCTATAATTTGTTTCCTATTATTTTTCCACCAATTTTCCGATCGTTCCTATGGCAGCTATATGATATAGTCGTCCGATTTCGATAAAATTTAATTCAAAATTCAAAACTAATTAAAAAATGTTATTTCCATGGGAGCTATAAGAAATAGTTTTCCGATCCGGCTGGTTCCGACTTCTATACTACCTGCAAAAGATATAAGACTTTTGGGAAAGTTTCAGCCCGATAGTTTTAAAACTGAGAGACTAGTTTGCGTAGAAACGGACGGACAGACGGACAGACGGACAGACGGACATGGCTACATCGACTCGTCTACTCATGCTGACCAAGAATATATATACTTTATGGGGTCGGAAACGTCTCCTTCACTGCGTTGCAAACTTCTGACTGAAATCAATATACCCTCTGCAAGGGTATAAAAAAACACTGAAGCTATAATTTGTTTCATATTATATTCCCACCAATTTTCCGATCGTCCCTATGGCAGCTATATGATATAGTCGTCCGATTTTGATAAAATTAAGTTCAAAATTCAGAACTAATTAAAAATTTTATTTCCAAGCTTAGGAGGTTATATGTTAAAAAACACCGAAGCTATAATTTGTTTCATGTTATTTTCCCACCAATATAGTCGTCCGATTTTGATAAAATTAAATTTCGAAATTCAGAATGAATTAAAAAATGTTATTTCCAAGCGTAGGAGGTTATAGCACGAAAATTGTGGGCGCCACAGGCTTGGGCGGTTTGTGGGCGTTAGAGTGGGCGTGGCAAACTTTTTTTTAGATAAATCGATAGGTATTGACAAGACCAATACATTTCAGTTAAAATTTTTTATCTAGCATGAAAATTGTGGGCGCCACAGATTTGGGCGGTTTGTGGGCGTTAGAGTGGGCGTGGCATATTCGCGTTACAAACTTGCGTTGCGCTCAAGCCGACGAAATCTAAATCTGAAATCCTGTTTCTCTATCTTTGATATTTTCCGAGATATCCGCGTTCATATTTACGATTTTTTGAAGTTTGTGGGCGTAAAAGTGGGCGTGGCAATCTTTTTTTTAGGTCAATCGGTAGGTATTGATGAGAACAACACATTTCAGTTCTTTGTTTTTGTTCTAGCATCAAAACTGTAGGAGCCACAGTTTTGGGCGGTTTTTGGGCGTTAGAGTGGGCGTGGCACTCTTCTGAAACAAACTTTCGCTGCGCAGGAATCTCAGGAATCTGCATACCTAGTCCCAGTATTGTAGCTCTTATACTTTCCGAGATCTCAGCGTTCATACGGACAGACGGACAGACGGACATGGCTAGATCGACTCGGCTAGTGATCCTGATCAAGAATATATATACTTTATGGGGTCGGAAACGCTTCCTTCTGCCTGTTACATACTTTCCGACGAATCTAGTATACCCTTTTACTCTACGAGTAACGGGTATAATTATAGAAATCCTCATAGTCAACAAGACGAAATTAAAAAAAAAGTCCAAGAACTCATCAATGATGAAATAGTGGAACCCTCTGTATCACCTTATAATAGCCCACTTCTGTTAGTACCAAAAAAGTCACTTCCAAATACGGAAATAAACAAGGAAGCACGCTATAGTCGAGTACCTCGACTATCAGATACCCGTTACTCAGCTAAAGGGACCAAAGGAAAGTGGAGATATGCAAGCAGCAAATGCGCCACCTACCGGCGGTAGACAGATTTAAGCGTTGTGGGCGTTAGAGTGGGCGTGGCAAAGTTTTTTTTTAATCAATCGATAGGTATTGACGAGACCAATACATTTCAGTTAAAATTTTTTATCTAGCACGAAAATTGTGGGCGCCACAGGCTTGTGCGGTATGTGGGCGTTAGAGTGGGCGTGGCAAACTTTTTTTAAATCAATCGATAGGTATCGACGAGACCAATACATTTCAGTTAAAATTTTTTATCTGGCATGAAAATTGTGGGCGCCACAGACTTGGGCGGTTTGTAAGCGTTAGAGTGGGCGTGGCATATTCGTGTAACAAACTTGCGCTGCGCTCAAGCCTACGGAATCTAAATCTGAAATTCCGTTTTTCTATCTTTGATATTTTCCGAGATATCCGCGTTCATATTTACGATTTTTTGAAGTTTGTGGGCGGTTTGTGGGCGTTAAAGTGGGCGTGGCAAACTTTTTTTTAGGTCAATCGGTAGGTATTGATGAGAACAATACATTTCAGTTAAAATTTTTGTTCTAGCATCAAAACTGTAGGAGCCACAGTTTTGGGCGGTTTGTGGGCGTTAGAGTGGGAGTGGCACTCTTCTGAAACAAACTTGCGCTGCGCAGGAATCTCAGGAATCTGCATGCCTAATCTCAGTATTGTAGCTCTTATAGTTTCCGAGATCTCAGCGTTCATACGGACAGACGGACAGACGGACAGACGGACATGGCTAGATCGACTCGGCTAGTGATCCTGATCAAGAATATATATACTTTATGGGGTCGGAAACGCTTCCTTCTGCCTGTTACATACTTTCCGACGAATCTAGTATACCCTTTTACTCTACGAGTAACGGGTATAAAAATGGCGATTAGTAATTTACTATCGTCAAATTAATAAAAAACTCTTGTCTGATAAATTTCCACTCCCTAGAATCGATGATATTTTAGATCAACTAGGTAGAGCAAAATATTTCTCATGCCTTGACTTAATGTCAGGTTTTCATCAAATTGAACTGGAAAAAAGTTCACGGGATATAACATATTTTTCAACAAACAATGGTTCGTATCGCCTCACGCGATTACCATTCGGTTTAAAAATAGCGCCAAACTCTTTTCAGAGAATGATGACTATAGCTTTCTCTCGATTAGAACATTTCTTTATATGGATGACTTAATAGTCATAGGTTGTTCCGAAAAACATATGCTCAAGAACTTTACTGATGTTTTTGAGAAATGTAGGAAACACAACCTGAAGTTACATCCTGAAAAATGTTCATTTTTCATGCATGAAGTCACTTTCTTAGGACATAAATGCACAGACAAAGGAATCTTGCCCGACGACAAAAAATACGACGTAATTCAAAATTATCCAGTCCCACATGATGCAGACAGCGCTAGAAGATTCATTGCATTTTGCAAATATTACAGACGTTTTATAAAGAATTTTGCTGAAGATGTAAAATTTGAATGGACAACACAATGTCAAAACGCCTTCGAACATCTTAAATCAGCATTAATAAATCCCACTCTGTTGCAATACCCAGATTTTAGCAAAGAATTTTGCATAATCACTGATGCTAGCAAATACGCTTGTGGAGCAGTCCTAACTCAAAACAAAAATGGACTACAGCTTCCAGTGGCATACGCATCAAGATCCTTTACGAAAGGTGAAAACAACAAGAGCACTACAGAACAAGAATTAGCATCCATTTATTGGGCAATAACACACTTCAGACCACATATTTATGGTAGACACTTCACTGTCAAAACAGACCACAGAGCACTTACCTACTTATTTTCAATGGTAAATCCCAGTTCCAAACTAACACGAATGAGACTTGAATTGGAGGAATATAATTTTACGGTAGAGTATCTAAAGGGTAAAGATAACTATGTAGCCGATGCGCTCTCTAGAATAACCATCACAGACTTAAAAAACATACAAACAACCAATACAATTCTGAAAGTCACTACCAGAAAATAAAGAAAACAAAAATCCTGCGCAGGAAAAGAACAAATAGAATTGCATAAGCAATCTATAGAAAAAGCTTCAGAGCCCAACGTATATGAAGTCATTAACAATGATGAAGTACGTAAAGTAGTGACCTTGCATGTAAATAATAAAATGTGTTTATTTAAGCACGGAAAAAATATTACATCAAGATATGATGTTCGCGATTTGTATACTAATGGAACCATTGTCTTAGGTCAATTCTTTCAAAGGCTTGAAAAATAGGCCGGTATTCACAAAGTCAGCCAACTCAAAATGGCACCGTGGGAAAATATCTTTGAACATGTTTCAATTGATAATTTTAAAATTATGGGCAATAAAATATTGGAATCATTGAGAGTAGCGCTGCTCAACCCGGTGACCGTAATAAAAAACAAGGAAGAACGCTATAGTCGAGTACCTCGACTATCAGATACCCGTTACTCAGCTAAAGGGACCAAAGGAAAATGGAGATATGCAAGCAGCAAATGCGCCACCTACCGGCGGTAGACAGATTTAAGCGTTGTGGGCGTTAGAGTGGGCGTGGCAATTTTTTTTTAGATCAATCGATAGGTATTGACAAGACCAATACATTTCAGTTAAAATTTTTTATCTAGCATGAAAATTGTGGGCGCCACAGAGTTGGGCGGTTTGTGGGCGTTAGAGTGGGCGTGGCATATTCGCGTAACAAACTTGCGCTGCGCTCAAGCCTACGGAATCTAAATCTGAAATCCCGTTTCTCTATCCTTGATATTTTCCGAGATATCCGCGTTCATACTTACGATTTTTTGAAGTTTGTGGGCGGTTTGTGGGCGTTAAAGTGGGCGTGGCAATCTTTTTTTAGGTCAATCGGTAGGTATTGATAAGAGCAACACATTTCAGTTAAAATTTTTGTTCTAGCATCAAAACTGTAGGAGCCACAGTTTTGGGCGGTTTGTGGGCGTTAGAGCGGGCGTGGCACTCTTCTGATACAAACTTGCGCTGCGCAGGAATCTCAGAAATCTGCATGCCTAATCCCAGTATTGTAGCTCTTATAGTTTCCGAGATCTCAGCGTTCATACGGACAGACGGACAGACGGACATGGCTATATCGACTCGGCTAGTGATCCTGATCAAGAATATATATACTTTATGGGGTCGGAAACGCTTCCTTCTGCCTGTTACATACTTTCCGACGAATCTAGTATACCCTTTTACTCTACGAGTAACGCCCACTCTAACGCCCATAACGCTTAAATCTGTCTACCGCTTTGCTGCTTGCATATCTCCATTTCCCTTTGGTCCCTTTAGCTGAGTAACGGGTATATGATAGTCGAGGTACTCGACTATAGCGTTCTTCCTTGTTTTTCTGTTGTAGCGTGCCGAATACATAAATTTAATATAGTTTATTTATTTTATCGAATGTTCGCCACTACTTTCTACCTCGTTAAGAGGTGTTTTTGTTTGATATCAGAAGTTTTTTTTTGCTCAAGAGTTTAAGTACCCCAATACCATGACTAGGAGTCGTCCCCATATGGCTTGGCTATTGAAAAACCAAACACACAGATTCGACCCCTAATCTTAGCTGAACGCCACCTTAAATTAGGCACAAGTTTCATCGCTTCAATTACCCATTTTAATAGCACAAGTTTGGAATCTCAAGGGCTGTATAGTTTCAGATTCCAAGAGAAATCTGTCGTTTCTTACATTTCCCGCCGAACTAGCGGGTTTTTCCAAAGTGGTAGAACAAATAGATCAAGTTTCCTATTTCGATTAGCTTCTTGCAAGTAAAGGACCCTAAAACCATAACAGATTTTCCGTTTGAAAAAATCTAATAAGAATATTTTTCATCAAATTGGTTTTTTTCTCGTTTACTCTCTCGTTTACTCGAAATAGTACGTATACGGAGCTGAAACGAGTTGCACTTTTTATCGCTTAATATCTTCCAAACGGTAATTTTTAGGGCAAAAAATGTTATAGATCAAAAGTTGAGGAATCTCAAGGGCTGTATGATTTAAAATTTAAAAAGAAATCGTTCGACTCAATTTTGAGAAAATAGTCAAAAAGTGGTTTTAAGAAATAACTTTTTATCATAACCTATTATATTCAGACAATTTTACTGTATAAAGGGTATTTAGCAAATTAAATTATCTTTTCAGAGATATATATCACGTTTCTGTAGCATTAGTTGTTTAGATACTATAAGCATTTTAAATCTGGCCTTTTTTTTTGATTTCCCGCTAAACTAGCGGGTTTTTCCAAAAGTCGTAAAACAAACGTTTTCTATTTTAAGCTGCTTTATACACCCATAGGGTTTCCAAAACCCTAAAACTAAGATGGGATGCATACAAACCCACAAACAAAGGGACAATCATTTTCATTTTGGGAAGAAGAAGAAAATCTTGTTTTTTGAATTACTTTTGAACGGAACATCGGCTTTCAACAAATGAGATGTCATTCGACGCGTATTCTCAGAAAGAATAAAACTAGCTAAACAGCCGGAGGCTTTTATCCCCACCGTATCCAGCAGCTCCAATTTTCTAAATTTTTACTTTTACACTTTCACCGCTTTTTCTTCCAAACAAGTCTATATTTCGAAAGTCTTGGTATGCAATCTTCTTAGTATTTGCAATACCTTTCGATTGGTGTATCACTCGTTGCGATCGGACCATAATTGCAGATTTTCAATTCTGCGGCTATATATAGTAGTTGTCTTCGCACGCTCTTTTGCGCGCTTCGTCACTACGTGTACTGCCGTCCACAGTGATACATATTAAAAACATAACTTCAACTGCACACCACCACCAGACTGTAGGTACCGTGGAGCGAAGCCACAGAACACTCAATGAGTTCATTCGTTCATACATCTCAGTTGACAAAACAGATTGGGATGTATGGCTACGATACTTCGTCTATTGTTTTAATACAACCCCATCTATGGCACATGACTATTGCCCATATGAGCTAGTTTTTGGTAAAATTTCAATCCTACTAAAACATTTTAATAGCGTAGATAAGATAAAACCCCTTTATAATATAGAAGATTATGCTAAGGAATCCAAATTTAGATTAGAACAGGCAATTAAGAGAGCTAGACTAATGCTAGAATCTCATAAGTAAAAACAGAAAATTAGTCACGACAAAACTAGTTTAGATTTCGATTTAAAAATAGGAGATCAGGTTTCATTAAAAAATGAAACAGGACATAAGTTAGATTTGAAATATACAGGTCCTTATAAGGTAGAACAAATAGGAGATAGATATAACATAACTATAATAAACAATAAAAATAAAAAACAAATAGTACATAAAGATAGATTAAAACTCTTTATTTCATAATCAATTTTTATTTCATAAATATATCACGTATGGCCATACATAATATAAGAACATAGAGAATAACCATATCTGAAATAAGTATACACAAAAAAAAAAAAAATAGAAAAACAAATAAAAAAAACACAAAAAAAATTTATTAATCTTATTGCTATAAATAATATCAAAGAAAATAACTTCATTATATTACGTTATTTTTCAAAAGGAGGGAGATGTAGTATGCACTTATATTGAATATCTACTTTACCAAGAGTATTTGAAGCAAACACACTTTAACACTTTGTTGCAGTGTTTACATAAACAAAGGCCCGGTCATAAACCTAAGCGGCCGAAACATGAGTCGATCGGCGGCGTACACAGAAAGTGCAAGTGTCCACATTCTGATGCACGCCGGCCGCTCAGCCAAACTCAAGTACATGCATATACCTTCGCGCTCCAGAATAAGTGAGCATAGCTATATACTTAAGAATATATAGGCCGTCTCTCCGCTGCCGCTGTTAGCAGCGCCGCTACGAGACTTAGACCTCCTTAGCTCCTAAGTAAATTAAGTTTGACAAGAAACTCTTTTGAGCTCAGAGCGGCAACAACGGCAGCTCTGCTCCTAATGCAACCAAAATAAATCTTTAAATAAACGATATAAAATCCAAACCAAACCGAACTTATACTTTTTGGGATTACATCAAACCTACACGAAGTAAACTATTGCAATGTGCTTATGAAAACTAAAGTGCTGGGTAAATTTTTCAAGGATTGTCCTGACAGGGACTTTGGCCGAGGGAGAGGCGTCCGATGTTCAGGCACCATTTGCCGGCATAAGCTACGTCGTATTTGGGTCGTGGGATCTTGGTGGGCCTATCTCGTCTCCAACATAACGAGAATAAATATTTAAAGTGCCTGGAAAAAGTTCGTCAGTCGTCAGTCCACACCCCCACAAGCTTAGCTTGATCGCAATACGATCGGGTTGTGTTTGACCTACTTCATCTCTCCCGTCTGCACACCCCCTCGTTAAGGCTCTACCACTTCATGGTATTGATTTCTTTTTTACGATATAAATTTATTGAGTAATCTATTTCGGCGTACACCGTGGATGACTAACATAATATTGGCTAATGCATATGGAATTAATAAATTCACAATTTTTTTTGTTAGCGTAAAGTATCGAATTTACCACCTGGTAAGGTGCGCACATCAGCAAAATGCTGGCTATTCACGACTACAAACCTCGATCAGAGGGCTTTTGCAATTGTACATACAATTTCAAGACCGATACTCGCCGCTGAAAAGTTTATAGTAGTCTTTAAAACTGTAGGATGGTACGCAGGTAGGTAGGTAGGTGTGGTTGGAGATTAGATAACTTTTCCCCCCACTTAGGCCACACTGGGCCCCTTGTGATACCACGTGATCTCTGTGCAGATCCTTTTCCCTAGCTCATGGGTTATTGGATTTCACGAAATAGTTTGTTCTTTTTAGGAAACATAAGAGATTTGGAATGCTTACGCCCTGAATGGCCGCAAGGTTCGGAAGTGTGTAGCTCCCTAGGGCTTGAAATCGCTTTATGTTATGCGCTTGGCAGAAGCATAGGAGGTGTTCAATGCTCTATCTGCATGCAGCTGCGGCAGTAGTCGTGGTTACTGAGTCCCAACCTGTGCGCATGAGTCCCTATAAGACAGTGGCCCGTGATGGCATTTAGGAGAGTGCAGATGTCTTCCCTACTACATTGTAGGAGAGTTTTTGATCTTTTCGAGTTGTAATTTGCCACGTGAGTCTAGAATTGTGGCATGTTGAGATTGTGTTCCTTCGGTTGTTGGAGAGGGTGTACAGTCTCTGCCTGAGATGGAGCTTGCAGGTAGCCATGGGCATGTCCACCGTGTCCTTATCGCGAAGGATGTCGGCGGTTGTCCCTTGTTTTGCTAGCTCGTTTGCTATGCAGTTGCCCTCAATATTACGGTGTCCAGGCACCCAGATGAGGTTGATTCTCAGATGAGTGGCCATCTCGTTAAGAGATTTTCGGCATTCAGATATAGTTTTTGAGTTGGTTGTGTAGGAGTCGAGGGCCCTGAGGGCTGCTTGACTATCCGAAAAGATGAAAATGTCTATGTCGTGATGTTCTGATGTGTCCAGGTGGGTCATGGTTTCCTGAATTTCCATGACTTCCGCTTGGTAGGCGGAATGAGACTTTTATGTCCAGTTCGGGAGAGAAAACTCCCCCCACCTGTTTGGGAGTTAAGCTTGGAGCCGTCTGTGTATATGTTGACGGCGTTTTCGAATTGGTGTGGGAGATTGTCCCAGTCTGTACGGTAGGTATGAAGATCTTGTATCTTCTTTCGAAGTTGACTATGGGTGGAACGTAGTCTGTAACATGTGGTATGGATATCTGATTTGTTAGGATACTGGAGTGTCCCGTTGAGCCTGTTGTCCATGCCGCTGCTTCGCGGAGCCTCAGCGTTGTTTCAGATGCCCAGCTTTTGGCCAGTAGGTCCAGGGGTTGAAGGTCGAGGATTGTGTTCAGTGCTTCAGTGGCTGTGGTTCGGAGCGCCCCACTGATGCAGAGCTCTGCGCTTCATTGGATCTTGTGAAGGATCCTGAGGTTACAATTCTTTTCTAGGGAAGGCCACCATATGATGTTTCCGTAGAGGAGAATGGGCCTGACTACTGCAGTGTATATATAGCCAGCGAACTGTCATGGGGAGAAACCCCACTTCCTTCCAATGGCTTTTTTATAAGCGAAGATTGCTTTGGCCGCTTTGCGTGTGCGATCTAGGATGTTGTCTGTCCAGTGGAACTTTTTGTCAAGGATGACACCTAAGTACTTTGCTTGGTTACTGAGGTTTAGGCGTGTTTGGTATAGTTTTGGGAGAGTTAGATTTGGTATCTTATACTTCCTTGTGAATAGAACTAGTTCGGTCTTTTCTGGGTTAACTCCCAGTCCACAGTCAGCCGTCCACCTTGAGAGGGTGGATAGGGCTGTCTCCATCAGAGAGAGGAGAGTAGGCTTGGGTTGATGGTTAGCCTGATATAGATGTCAACTAGCCTTTCTTGGGTCTTCAAGAAGAAGGAAGAGAGACTTTTCGGGCGGAGGTCCTTTGGGTTGGTGTGGGAGGGTTTGCCGGCTTTCGGTATAAAAATTACTTTAACGTCCAGCCACCTTGTTGGAATGTGGTTTAGTTCAAGGCAGCCGTGGAAGATAGCTGTCAGCCAGAATAGGGATGTATCTAGTGTCCGTTGTAGTTGTGCCGGGAAGAACCCGTCCGTGATGGGGGACTTGAAGAGCTTAAAAAAGTTTATAGCCCACTTAATGCGGTCAGGGTTTGAGATGTTGTATATGCTGTGGTCGTCAAGGTTCTCCTCTATGTAGAGGTCCTCCACTGCTTGGCTGTTTTTAGGGAAATGGGTGTCTAACAGGAGTTCAAGGGTATCCTGACTGTTTTTCGTCCAGCTGTCAGCATTGGTTTTAAGGTAGCCAATAGTTGCTGGAGATTTTGCTAAAATTCTTTTGAGTCTGGATGCCTCCGCAGTAGATTCTATGCTACTACAGAAATTAGCCCATGCTCTTCGCTTTGATATTCTTATTTCCTTTTTGTATAGGCTTAGCTTTTTATGGTATAAGTTCCAGGAAGATTCGCTGTTGTTGTATTTAGCTCTATTGCAGTAAGTTCTGCACTCTCTTTTAAGATTCGCCAGGGTTGTGTTCCACCAGGGCGGTTTGTGCTTTGCTTTGACTGTTCCGCTTGGGCAAGCCCTTTTTATGGCCTCCCCGCAGATGTCAGTGAAAGTTTTAACTAGGTTTTCTAATTCTTGACCGTTGAGTACTTGCGTCGATGGAGCATGTAAGTTTCTATTAAGGAGATTTTTGTAGAATCTCCAGTTGGTTACTCTTAGATTAGTAATGTTCTCGGCGGAAGGACAGTCTAGAGTTATTGTAAATTCTATGTATCGGTGGTCTAAAAATTAGTGTTCGACCCCCACCTTCCACGCTTCGAGCTGGTTAAGTAGGGGATCAGATATTAGTGTAATGTCTAAGACTTCCCTCCAATTTGGAGTTGGGTCATTACCTTTGTTGCAGATGAATAGATTTGATTGAAGGAGATAGTCACAGAGTAACTCATCCCTTTCGTTTGTGTCTGTACTTCACCATTGCGTGTGGTGTGAGTTAGCGTCCCCTCCCGGGATGAGTTCCTTAGATGAGTGCATGGATGAGTTGTTGTGTTGTGGTGTTTGGTAATGGCCCGTCATAGTTGTGAGCCAGATAGAATGATGCTATGGTGTGATGATTGTGTTCGTTTAGTGTAGTATGCACATACATTGAATACCCACTGTACCGAAAGTACTTAAAGGGTAAGCACTGTAACACTTTGTTGCAGTGTTTACATATTTTAAAGTCCCCTAAGTGGCCGAAATATGAACCGATCGCTATGGCTTAGCCCGCACACAGAAAGTGCTAGCGTCGGCATAATTGCAACGAACGGACAGCATATGCATACCCCTCGCGCCTCCACTCGAGAGCGCATAGCAATATATATAAGTACATTCCTTTATACATAAGTATATAGGTACATAGCCGTCTCTCTGCCGCCGCCTGCGAGCAGCGCAGCTACGAGACTTAGCCTTAATTAGACTTAAAGAATATTGTAAAAATCAGAGACTCTTCGATCGTTGGAGCGGCACCATTGCTGCTCCAAATAAAACCAAAAAATAAAACTAAATGAAAACACAAATAGAAATATTAACAATCACATTTCATGGCGACCGTGACTAGAGTCACAAGGAGCAGCGGATCAGGAAGATAATACATGGAGGATATACTCAAAAATAACCCGTCTGAGTGAGTAGAGTGTGCGTGATGGTACGTGGAGGTCAGAAGAATAAAATTAACAAAAGAATAGCCCGCCTAAAATGGCTGCTATTTGCTCAAGCAACACCGCCCGCATGGAGTACAGCGCAAAAACTTTACAACGAGCTTGAATTTTTAAAGGAAACCCTCCAAAATAGAGTACCACAAGTCACAACTCACTCAGAAAATCAAATACAAGTTATAAATAAAAAACTAATAACAAAACCAAATATTCCCAAGCCACTGCCGAAGCAACCACAAGTCTGCCCGACCGACTGCCCCGGACCTCTCAACTCTGCGGCATGCAATTACGCATGCATGAAGCCGAAGACCAGTGCGAAGACCAGCGCCGGTACCGCCTGAGCCAATAGGCCCAGGACAGCTGCAGCAGTTATCAAGCGTGGGAGGCACGACCGCCCCCTGCGCCTTCGAAGGAACGTCAGCGTAGCCGAACTGGCGACGACCAGCTGACGTAGAAGGAAGAAAAAGAATCCAACTAAGCTGAAAACAAATTTTTTTTTTACCCATGCACTGCGTTGCATAATTTTTTTGATTGCACTACGATGCATATTTTTTTTATATAATATAATATTTTGTAAAATTGAGCGGAACTTTTTCTGCCCGATTAGACGTGTAGCCCGTAAAGCTATGCAAAAAACTAGGTAGGAAGTTTGTTAATTTAAATGCGCAAAAAACTAGGTAGGAAGTTTGTTAATTTAAATGCGCAGTAATGCGATAAGTAAATTTTCAAGAGAAGATCATAATAATTTTAATAAAACACTTTATACACATAAAATACAAGTATATGCAAAACCCACCAAAATGACTTTGGACATAAAAACAGTGGATTCCACTGCCAATGTCATCAATAAGGTAGAATCTAGCAACATCAATCTATATTGGGTACATATACTCTTGATAATCATTGTTGTTATCATGTGCACCACTTTCTTTTACAAAATTTACAAGATGCATAATAAATGTCTGAGAAAAAGGTATATGAGCCAGGGAAATGACCTGGATAAAATATAAGCAGCAAAACAAATAAATAAAAAAAAAAAACAGCACAAACAACAGTGATTAAACATAAATGTTAACACCTAAAATCTAAGAAAATGAAATAAAAAAAAAAAATATAAAATATTTCAATATATTCTTCTTACAAAGTATGGCTAAACTAAAGGCATGGAATGGAACAAATTGTACGAGGAATTAGCAAACATTAAAACTAATTTTGACAGATCACACAAGTCACTAACCCAGAATAGACCTATCCAAAAGAACACGGTTAGGAAGCATGTTGAAATATTAGTAGAGTGCTTTAATGAAGCGCGAATGCTAATACATGATCACAGGGAAAGATTAACTCAAAATCATTGGACACAGGTATCGAAACTTTTGATACGACTACGATCTAATTTAATATTTGTTAAACAAAAGTTCAGTTTAGAATTATCGGTACCAACCATTCTAAACACTCCAATAGAAGTTGACACTGCACCTGACCCGGAATCAACAGAAACGAACGAATCGGAGTCAGAAGAGCTTCCCGAAGTAAACCTCAAAATAGAAGATGAAGATTTAAATAATCTTACTATTCCGGCGGTATACACTGATCTGGACAATTCAACAGATTCAGATACTTCAAGTGTAACAGAAAACAAAATAAGTAACTCTATCACAATGGCACAAACAAATATTGACTTTATTAATACAGCATCCAAGCTTATACC
Organism: Drosophila subpulchrella; assembly: GCF_014743375.2. Classification (NCBI taxonomy): domain Eukaryota; kingdom Metazoa; phylum Arthropoda; class Insecta; order Diptera; family Drosophilidae; genus Drosophila; species Drosophila subpulchrella. The sequence goes on from NW_023665571.1 coordinate 1,932,517, forward strand.
AGTTTTTGACGGTAAGGCTGAAAATTTAACAAGTTTCATTGATGCTTTACAAATAATAGAATCAATAAAAGGCGAGCACGAAGAATTAGCTGTTTCCATAATTAAAACAAAGCTAAAAGGTGTCGCCAGAAATCTAATCGGTAATGAAACAACAATTACTGAAGTGATTTCCAGACTAAGAGGCAACGTCAAAGGCGAAACTGTTGAAGTATTATCAGCGAAGCTGATGAACCTACAGCAGCGCAATAAAACTGCTAACCAATACACACAAGAAATTGAGCAGATGACGAAAGCCTTAGAAGGTGCATATATAACAGATGGTTTATCTTTAGAGCTAGCCAGAAGTTATTCCACGCAGCATGCAGTCAAAGCAATGACTTAAAATTGCACAATCGATAAGGTAAAACTTATCATGCAAGCTGGCACCTTTAGTACTATGAACGATGCCGTTTCCAAATTTGTCAATAGTTGCACTGAAGCAACTGGACAGTCTAACACCGTCCTATATTTCAAAAACTATCCACAGCGCGGCTCAAATCGCGGCCGTGGAAATTACAGAGGTAATTTTCGTGGTAATCACAATAACTATAACAACATTTACCAAAATAACAATGGAGGACGAGGCCAATATAGAGGAAACTATAGAGGTGGTAGTAACTCGAACCGAGGCCACAATGGCAATAACCAAAGCAATGTCAGAATTACCCAAAATACTAACCAAAACACATCGGAAAACTCCCAAAGCCCTTTAAATACTCAACAATAAAAGAAGTCAGAGTTCACACTATTAATCTCAGCCAAAATATATTCGTTTAATTTTTCAATGTAGCTACTGGAAAAGAACTTATCTTTTTAATAGACACAGGTGCAGACATTTCCATTTTAAAAGAAACTTCGGATAACTTCCAAAACATCCAAGATGGTTACATCATAGACATAAAAGGCATAAGTAACGAAATAACCAAATCCCAAGGTTTAGTTTCTATAGAGATACAGACAACTAAATACATAATTCCACACGATTTTCATATCGTAAATTCACATTTCCCTATTCCATGCGATGGAATATTAGGCATCGACTTTATTAAAAAATACAACTGTCAATTAGACTTCAAGCCATCTGAAGATTGGCTTATAATTAGACCCAATAATTTAAAATTTCCAATTAATGTACCAATAGCTCTTAGTGCTGGCAATAATTCAATACTTCTGCCAGCAAGATCCCAAGTTATTCGGAAAATTGAACTTAATTCAAAAGAAGACAGTGTATTAATTCCAAATCAGGAAATTCAGTATGGTATTTACGTTGCAAATACCATAGCAACATCCAATAATGCCTTCATAATGCTAATAAACACAACAAATACCGACCAAGTAGTCAGTACAGATAACCTAACATATGAACCACTTTCGAACTACGATGTAGTCAACACAAATCCAGACAATAGAAAAAAATCCGTACTATCACAACTTTCAAAAAACTTCCCTACACAGTTCAAGTCACAGCTTTCTAGCTTATGCACCCAGTATAGCGATATATTCGGATTGGAAACCGAATCAATAACCACAAATAATTTTTATAAACAAAGACTGAGACTAAAAGATGATGAACCAGTCTATATAAAGAACTATCGAAGCCCACATAGTCAGGTGAACGAAATACAAAAGCAAGTAGGAAAATTAATCTCTGACGGGATTGTCGAACCGTCAGTATCCGAATATAATAGCCCATTGTTACTTGTTCCTAAGAAATCATCCCCCGGGTCAAATGTAAAGAAATGGCGATTAGTAATTGACTACCGCCAAATTAATAAAAAATTACTTTCTGATAAATTCCCATTACCTAGAATTGATGATATTTTAGATCAACTAGGTCGAGCTAAATACTTTTCATGTCTTGACTTAATGTCAGGATTCCATCAAATTGAACTAGAAAAAGGTTCAAGAGATATAACGTCTTTTTCAACGAGCAACGGCTCATATCGCTTCACGCGATTACCCTTCGGATTAAAAATAGCTCCTAATTCGTTTCAGAGAATGATGACTATTGCGTTCTCTGGTCTAGAACCTTCTCAAGCATTCCTTTATATGGATGACTTAATTGTAATTGGTTGTTCCGAAAAACATATGCTTAAGAACTTAACGGATGTTTTTGAGAAATGTAGGAAATACAACCTAAAGTTACATCCAGAAAAATGTTCATTTTTTATGCATGAAGTGACTTTTCTAGGTCATAAATGCACTGATAAAGGAATACTTCCAGATGACAAGAAATACGATGTCATTATGAACTACCCAGTTCCGCACGACGCGGACAGTGCTAGACGTTTCGTAGCATTCTGTAACTATTATAGACGTTTTATAAAAAATTTCGCCGACTATTCACGGCACATAACAAGATTATGTAAAAAGAATGTTCCTTTTAAATGGACGGATGAGTGTGAAAATGCATTTCAATATTTAAAAACAAAACTTATGGAACCTACATTGCTACAATATCCAGATTTCACTAAAGAATTCTGTATAATAACAGATGCAAGTAAGCAAGCATGTGGAGCGGTTTTAACTCAAAACCACAATGGTCTCCAACTTCCCATTGCATACGCATCAAGAGCATTTACAAAAGGTGAAAGTAACAAATGTACTACTGAGCAGGAATTAGCTGCAATTCATTGGGCGATATTACATTTTAGACCATATATATATGGAAAACATTTCTTAATAAAAACAGACCATAGACCTTTAACATACCTTTTCTCAATGATCAATCCCAGTTCTAAACTGACACGTATGAGGCTCGAACTAGAAGAATACGACTTTACAGTCGAATATTTAAAGGGAAAAGATAATTATGTAGCCGATGCGTTATCAAGGATAACCATCAAAGATCTACAAAATATAACTGGAAATATATTGAAAGTCACTACTAGATATCAAAATAGACAAAAATTCCGCGCGGAAAATCAAGAACAAGAATTGCCTATGCAATTCTTAAATAAAGCTTCTAAGCCCAACGTATACGACGTCATAAACAATGATGAAGTACGTAAAGTAGTGATCTTGCAGATAAAAAATACGTTATGTTTATTTAAACAAGGCAAAAAAATTACTGCAAGATATGAAGTCAGCGATTTATATATGTTACTAATGGAGTTATTGACTTAGATCAATTTTTCCAAAGGCTTGAAATGCAAGCCGGTATACATAAAATCAGCCAACTCAAAGTGGCACCGTGGGAAAATATCTTTGAACATACTTCAATAGATAATTTCAAATTAATGGGCAATAAAATCTTGAAAACATTAAGAGTAGCGCTACTCAACCCGGTGACCCAAATAACAAATTTAAAAGAAAAAGAAGCAATTTTGTCTACATTTCATGACGATCCAATTCAAGGAGGTCATACTGGCATATCAAAAACTTTGGCCAAAGTAAAAAGACACTATTACTGGAAAAATATGTCTAAAGATATAACTGAGTACGTAAGAAAATGTCAAAAATGCCAGAAAGCCAAAATAACTAAACACACAAAGACCCCTTTAACAATTACTGACACACCAATAAATGCTTTCGACAGAGTGATAGTGGACACTATTGGTCCACTACCAAAATCAGAAAATGGCAATGAGTATGCAGTCACTTTAATATGTGATTTAACTAAGTATTTAGTTGCCATACCTGTTCCGAATAAAAATGCTAATACTGTCGATAAAGCAATATTTGAATCTTTTATCCTGAAGTACGGTCCAATGAAGACGTTCATTACGGACATGGGAACAGAATATAAGAATTCAATTATAGACGATTTGTGCAAATATTTAAATATTGAAAATATTACATCCACAGCACACCACCACCAGACAGTTGGAACAATAGAAAGAAGTCATAGAACTTTCAATGAGTACATTCGATCTTACATATCGGTTGATAAAACTGATTGGGACGTATGGCTTCAATATTTTGTCTTTTGTTTCAACACGACCCCCTCTATGGCACATACTTATTGTCCATATGAGCTAGTATTCAGTAAAACAAGTAATTTACCAAAACATTTTAATAGCATAGATAGTGTAGAAGCACTATATAATATAGATGACTATGCTAAGGAGAGTAAGTATAGATTAGAAGTAGCCTATAAAAGAGCTAGAGTTATGTTAGAAGCAAATAAGAATAGAAATAAACTACTATACGATCATAAAGTAAGGGATATAGATATATCAGTAGGTGACCAAGTTTTATTAAAAAACGAGACAGGTCATAAGTTAGATCCAAAATATACAGGTCCGTATATAGTAACGGAAATAGGAGATAGAGATAACATAGTAATAACAAATAATAAACAAAAGAAACAAACAGTTCATAAGGATAGATTAAAAATCTTTATTTCATAAATTGCACTTAGTATGGCCATACAAAGACACACATACATAGATAAATAAATACACATATTCTCTTAATAATTTCATTTTCTTTGATTCCAATAACAAAATACAAAAAAAAATAATAAAAAAAAAAAAATGTATTAATTAAAAATTTTTTACTATAAAAATAACTTCATTATATTACGTTATTTTTCAAAAGGAGGGAGATGTAGTATGCACATACATTGAATACCCACTGTACCGAAAGTACTTAAAGGGTAAGCACTGTAACACTTTGTTGCAGTGTTTACATATTTTAAAGTCCCCTAAGTGGCCGAAATATGAACCGATCGCTATGGCTTAGCCCGCACACAGAAAGTGCTAGCGTCGGCATAATTGCAACGAACGGACAGCATATGCATACCCCTCGCGCCTCCACTCGAGAGCGCATAGCAATATATATAAGTACATTCCTTTATACATAAGTATATAGGTACATAGCCGTCTCTCTGCCGCCGCCTGCGAGCAGCGCAGCTACGAGACTTAGCCTTAATTAGACTTAAAGAATATTGTAAAAATCAGAGACTCTTCGATCGTTGGAGCGGCACCATTGCTGCTCCAAATAAAACCAAAAAATAAAACTAAATGAAAACACAAATAGAAATATTAACAATCACATTTCATTAGCTCCAGTCTGACCGTGGTGAGGTCGCCTTCGCTAAACTGTGGAATAAGATAAGCGTTAATGTGTGTCTTTGTAAGAATGCAGGTTCTGGTTTTACTCTTACCCTTGGTGTAAAATAGCTTGTATAGGGGGGTTGATAAGCCACAGATGCTGTTACCAACAATCCGTGGCTCTTGAATGAGAACTACGTCTATTTTGTCTATTGCCAGGCAGATGAGGAAGGGAGCGGATGCTGCCTTGCTGTGGTGCAGATTAATCTGTAGAAACTGCACCATCTTTAGGATCACGATCGGGCTGGGTACCCTCCGCTTCCTCCGCTTTGTCTTGGAGAACAGTGCGACCTGGTCCGGTTGTGTCCTGAGTGCACAGCTGCTCCAGGCTTTTGGTGAGCTCTGAGTCAGTTGACACGTACCCTATATGGGTGGTCTCCTCGTGCTCCATTTCGTCGTCACTCGGGGGTTCATACGATGCGCAGGCAGCCAGGTTGTCTGCTGCTAGCTTGTCCTTGCCGTTGATGCGAACCTGCACCTTGTCGAACCCATAATTCAGCCGGTTCCGTTGAGCTGCGAGGGGTTCCAAGCAGGCCTGATTCAGGAGTACTACCGCGTTCGTGATGACGCGCTCGGTTTTCTCCACCTAAACCGCCTTCCCACCATCTGTCGGAAGCTTCGGGTTGAACCTAGTCAGCAGGCTGAGGATAGCCCCTGGCTCCGAGGGTTCAGACGGCAGCCACACCCTCGCTATCGGTCGAGACGGGATGTCTGCAGCCTCGCAGGCTGCCAGCTTGGCCCCGGCCTCGCCGACCTTGTTGATGGCAGCCTTGTAAAGCGCTGCCGATCTCTCGTCCTCACAGGCGATCAACTTTACGTTGACCTGGTACCACCCTGCATCTGTGCAATCGGGTGGCGGACCTGGGTTCTCGTCCAGCACTTTTAGGGCCACTGACGCAAGGGCCCGTCTAACCAGACCCCATTGGTTCCTTGGGATCCTTCCGCCTTCATCGCTCTGGTCGATGACGCCGATGATCTTCCGGTCCTTTACTACTTCAGCAAAGGATCTCGACCATGTGACGCGGTTGGTTATTCTGGCCTTCTTGCTCGCTGGTTAAGCTGTCTCCATCGACCTCACTGGCTTGTTGCTGTTGCTGGTGGTCATAGGGATGTCGAAGTCTGGGATTACCGCCTTTGCCCAGGCTATGTCCTCTTGGATTTTTAGGTAATCCAATTTTGACGTCTGATCCTCACGTATCGGGTTGGTGGCCAGCCGTTTGAGGATCCGGAAAGCTTTCTTGTGTTCAAGAGGTCCTGACTGGTTAGGTGGTATCCTCTTGAAATCCTTTGCCCTGGTACTCACCACGAGACCGGCTTTGGCGCTCCCCTCAGGTTGGAGTAGCTGGTTAGCCACACCTACGCTGGTGGGAGGATTGGGCTTGTAGCTATGGCGAGTTGGTCTTAGCCGTCTGCGTTGTTCGCTGGCCTTGGCAGGGGTAGACGTCACATGGACTAGGGTAATCGGAGCCGTGATCTTGCTCTTCTTGTCGTCGTTGGTTACGACTTCCGACTTTTTGAGAGAGTCGGGCTCTTTTTTGGTGCTGTCTTTTTTGTTGTTAGTAATTGAGTTCTCCATGTTAAGTCCCACGAGCTGCGGAGAAGGGACAGGTCCACCCGGGCAGAGATCCGCTGTACCCGGGTAAGGCTGACTTAGAACAGGCGGTCGCAACTTGCCTGAGCTCACCGTTTGAGACTGAGTTTTTTGATGACTCGGGCTCCCAGCCAGATTGACTCTCGGCACGGTACGAGTGACAGTGTGTGGGTAGGGAAGAGGTAGGTTCAAAGAGTGTGGAAAGGAGGTATGTGTGAGCTATTTGTCGGAGGCGGCAGCACATGCGCGACGTCGGTACTGCTACGGCGCAGATACCCGCTGACTGTCCGGGGCTACTTATTTACGCTTAGTGTTGGGGGCTTGGCGGTAGCCGGGCCGTGTCTAACTTCCACGCTTATTCGTAGCTAGCCTGGAGAACCAGGGCGCTCGCTATCCGCAACCTGCGACCCGTTCGGTAGCCTTCAGCTCGGCGCCCTCCGAGCCATCCCACTAGCTCTTTGGCCGGGTATGTGTGTTACAGATAAATCTAGGGCTAGCTAGGCATTTTATGATCTTCAGTTTGGAGAAGAGTGCAGGGATGAGAGCATTGATGTGGGTGCTCCAGTTGTATTTCTTGTTAATCCGAAGTCCAAGGACTTTGATTGATGTTGTGTTGTTTATAACGGTGTTGTTGCAGGTGATAGTGCAGTTACAATTTTTTTTACAAATGTGTAGGTGCTGGCATTTTGTTTGAGAAAGAGAGGCACCTGAGTAGTTGCCCCAATTTTTAATGTTTAGGAAAAGTGGGTTTGGGTTGTTGTTTATGTTTTTTTTTTTTTTTTTTGGCTTAATATTATAAAAAATCGTCTGCATATGCGCTGAAGTTAATTTGTTTGTGAAGAGAGATAATGTTTGCGAGTTGGTTAAAAACTATTATTAATAAGACGACTGACATCTGTGAGCCTTGAGGTATGCCGTTATCAAGAGGACGTATGGTAGAGTTTTGTGTTCCTACTCGGACTGATATTTTACGGTTTCTCATAAAGTTTTTAAAATAGTTGGTCTATTATTGAGTGTGCACTCACTCGATCAAATGCTCTTGCAAAGTCAAGAGAGACGAGTGAGATGTGCTTTTTTGTGTTTAGTGACCTTGTTATGAGATGGTCTACAAAAAGTAGACCAGCTGAAGTCGATTTTCCTTTTTTGAAACCGAACTGGTTTGGATGTATTAGTTTGTTATTGGTTAAAAACCACCAAAGTCTTTGCGATTATTTTGTCCAATATTTTACCTATGCAGCAGTTAAGAGAAAAGGGTCTGTTGAAGATAATGTCTGTTTTATTCTTATTTGGTTTGAGTATGGGTATTATAAGGCTAGTTTTGTATGATTCTAAGATGTATGTGTTAAAATTTTTGTTAAATTAAATTACTATTCTATCTTGTATTATTGGAGAGCTTTTTTTAATCATCGGGTATGATAATCTATTAAGTCCTGGTGTAGATCTTTTCAAGGATTGTAAGGCTATTGTAAGTTATATTTTTACCCGTTACTCGTAGAGTAAAAGGGTATACTAGATTCGTCGGAAAGTATGTAACAGGCAGAAGGAAGCGTTTCCGACCCCATAAAGTATATATATTCTTATATATGATGGACGTTGATGCACTACGAGCAGTACAAACAAGTGGCCCAACGACACCAAGCACGTGCTTGTTACGCGCGGGGCCCTTCTATAAATTTGGTCAAAAATGCGAGTTCGCGAGGAAGATACAAAAAACAAATAGAGACGGGACACAAATGAAAATAAAAGAAGCAACTAAGAATGAAGCAAATGAGTTAAAATATTAGTTTTTAATACCGGGATAGAAGTTGATGTGCAAATTAAATGGTAAAGATTGTTATAATTATTACATAGAACGCGAAAGGGCTCGTGCAGACAACAATTTGATGTACATCGTGGCAAATTTAGGGGATAATAATTTCGTGTTAGTCTAGCAGGGACATTGAAGGTTAGGCGGTTTACAAGTTCTACAGAATCAATATCACCTCTAATGAGATTTTGCATAAAAATAGTACCAAGCATTGTTCTACGATTTACAAGTGTAGGTAAATTAAGCAATAGTAATCTACTCTGATAGGAAGGTAGCCTTACGTTTTGATCCCAGTTCAAACTACGAAGGGCAAAAAGAAGAATTTTTTTTTTGTACCGACTCAATACGGTCAATGTGCACTTGATATTGTGGACTCCAAACCGAAGAACAATATTCCAAAATAGGACGGACAAGGGAGGTAAATAATAATTTGGTTGTATAAGGGTCATCAAATTCTTTTGACCAACGCTTTATAAACCCAAGAACACTCATGGCCTTGTTGACAGTGGACATTATGTGGCAGTCAAATTTAAGTTTTGGGTCCAGAAGAACGCCTTAGTCATTAACGGAATATATACGGTCGAGTGACGTATTTTGAAGAGAGTAACTAACAAAAGTAGGAGTACCCCTATAAAAAGTCATAACGTTGCATTTAAGGCAGTTCAAATTTAAAAGGTTATACTCACACCATCCCTGAAAACAATCAATATCTGACTGTAAGTTGAAACCCGACGCTATATCGTTATATGATAAACAAAGCTTAACATCATCAGCATACATTAGTACACGAGAATGTTTTATGGTAGAGGGAAGATCGTTAATAAACAAAGTAAACAGCAAAGGACCCAAATGACTACCCTAAGGCACTCCAGATGTCACGTAGATCAATTTTGAAACAGCGTTCTTGAAAATAACCCTCTGAGTCCTACCATTCAAATAACTTGAAATCCAAGTTAATAGCTTACATGGAAACCCAAGCTGATTTAATTTGAATAATAGAAGAGAGTGGTTGACAGAGTCAAAGGCCTTACTAAAATCTGTATATATAACGTCAGTCTGCATTTTTTTCTTAAATCCATTAATTACAATAGATGACAATTCAAGAAGGTTGGGGGTTGTCGATCTTCGCTTAACAAAACCATGCTGACACGGTGATATCAGCGAGGAACATAAATGTTGCAAATGAGAAGTAATAATACGTTCAAATGCTTTAGGAATTGCCGACAATTTGGAAATACCTCTATAATTCTGGGCATCCGCCTTCGCACCCTTTTTGTGAAGTGGAATGATAAAAGAGTTCTTCCAGATAGTAGGAAAAACTGATGATGAAATAGACAAATTAAAAAGTTTAAGAATCGGTTTACATATGGTTGACGCACAAAACTTAAGCACACACCCGGGAAGTTCATCTGGACCGGGAGAATAAGTTGGCGTTGTTGTTGCTCTCTCTCTTAAGAAAGAACTTTCCGTAATTTCAGGGGTAAAAATACAATTTGCCCTATTTAAGGGATTAGGGTAGTTAGAATTTGACCAAGCAACCGAACTATAAGTAGTTTGGAAAAACTCGGCAAATAAATCAGCAATTTCAGAATCCGTCGATGCCTCCATTGAGTTAAAACGTACAGATGAAGGCAATGCCGACGACTTACGCTTGGCATTAACAAAAGTTATAAAACTGCTTCGGATCATTTGAAAATTCGAATTTACATCGACTTAAATACATAGAATAGCAATGACTATTGGGAACATAAAAGTCCGATCGAGCCACCACATATTTCGAAAAATCAGATGGCTTACCCGTTTTTTTATACTTTTTATAGGTGTTTGTTTTAAGGTTTTTAAGTCTTTGAAGCGCATTGGTAAACCAAGGAGGCCTGTTTAGCTTTGAAGAAGGCCTATCAGGAACGCGTTCATTAAAAAAAGTATTTAACACTATATAGAATAGTTCAGTGGCACTTTCAATATCCATACAATTGTACAAGTCTGTCCAATTATATTGAGAAATCATATTGTTATGTTTTTATAGTCACATTTTCGAAAACATCTCATTTTAGTTTGAGGAACTAAAGGAGAGAGGGTATCAACGCATGGGAGGCAGATTGTCGATTCCATTGTTGGATGATATCGGTCTTCAGGTACAACAAGAGCGTTAATTCTAGATACCGTGACTTCAGACGGGTCTGAAACAAACACAAGATCTAGTTGTCTATTTAATGAATTCCGTATAAAGCTTACTTGCTGTAACGATAATTCTAAAAGGACGGATAAGGGTATAGCGACAAGTGAGTCAGTAGGAGAAGACCAAGAGATATCAGGGAGATTAATTTCACCCAAAACAATCAAAAGGTCTCTGTTAGAAAGAAGGGATAGAACAGATTTTATGGCAGACAGATGGTGCTCATAAATTATTAAATCAGAGCCAAGTGGAATATAGGAACATGTAACAAAAATAGATAAGGATTGCAAGGAAACTTTCACACTAACAAATTCAATTGCGTTATGGGTATCATAGTAAATTTTTTCAGATGTTAGGCTAGTGGTAACGGCAATCAGCACACCGCCTCCCCTACGTGAGGAGCGATCGGTCCTATAGGCATTAAAGTTATTTGACAGAACTTCAGAGTAAGATATCTCTAATTTCAGCCAAGTTTCCGTAAAAGCCAAAATATCTGCAGTAAATGCAGAGGAGTCAGCATAAAGCTTGGGTAGCTTCATATTTAGTCCCCTAACATTTTGATAAGCCAAAAATAAACTTTTTAGTTTTTTGGCGCAGTGGAAGGTCTGTTATTTGTTCTCGGTTTATTGGGAACAAATTCTTTTATTACTAAATCATCATTAAGCCAAAAGCTTTAACTTTACATTGCCCTGGTACCACCCCATCTGTGCAATCGGGTGGCGGACCTGGGCCACTGTCGCAAGGGCCCGTCTAAACAGAACCCATTAGTTTTTAGAGATCCTACCGCCTTCATCGCTCTGGTCGATGACGCCAATGATCTTCTGATCCTTTACCACTTCCGCAAATGACCTCGAACATGTGCCGCGGTTGGTTGTCTTGGCCTTCTTGCTCGCTGGTTGCCCTGCTTCCATCGACCTCTCTCGTTTGTTTCTATTGCTTGTGGTCATAGTGATGTCGAAGTCTGGGATTACCGCCTTTGCCCAGACTATATCCTCTTGGATTTTCTGGTAATCCACTTTAGACGTTTGATCCTCACGTATGGGAATGGGGGCCAGCCGCTTGAGGATACGGAATGCCTTCTTGCGTTCCAGAGGTCCTGCCTGGTTAGGTGGTGTCCTCTTGAACTCCTTGGCCCTGGTGCTCACCACAAGATCAGCTTTGGCGCTCACCTCATGTTGGATTAGCTGGTTAGCCGTTCCTACGCTGGTGGGAGGCTTGGGCTGGTCTTTGTGGTGTTTTGGGCTTACACGGCTGCGTTGTTCGGTGGCCTTGGCAGGAGTTGAAGTCACGTGAACTTGGGCTTTCGGAGCAGTACTCTTGCTCGTTTTATCGTCGCTGGTTGCGACCTCTGACTTTTTAAGAGTGTCGGGCTCTTATTTGGTTTTGTTGTTCTTGTTATTTATTTTCTCCATAATAAAGACCCACGGGCTGTGGAGAAGGGAACGAGTACGACTGACACCTTAGTCCATCCCGGGGTGAGATGAGTGTTGTATGGGTAGGGAAGAGGTAGGTTTTACGTGTGGGAAGGGGGTGAGTGTGAGCTATTTGTCGGAGGCGGCAGCACAAGCGCGACGTCGGTACTGCTGCGGCGCAGATACTATCCGGGGCTACTTATTTACGCTTCGGTAGCCGGGCCGAGTCTAACTTCCACTTTTATTCGTACCTACCCTGGGGAACCAGGGCGCTCGCTATCCCCAACCTGCGACCCGTTCGGTAGCCTTCAGCTCGGCGCCCTCCAGGCCATTCCACTAGCTTTGTGGCCGAAAAAAAACCTGTAGGATACTGCACGAATATTTAAATATGTATGTTTATAAGAAAGGAACCGTGTTCCTCTTTAAATCCTGGGCGATGAGATCTCGTCGCTCCGAATCCTAGGCTTTGGAATATATTATATTAAATATATAAATATACGTGAACCAAAATACGGCTTTCCTTAAGCATACCAATTCACTTAAACACACATTATATATAGATTCACTGGTCGGCATATGTATTTTGACAAAACAAAAGTTAAATATACTCATAATTTAAATTTTCTTCTTGTAAACTTTTGGCATCAATGGAAAGGTAATTTAAATGCCGTTTGAATGATACAATACATTTCTTAACCCATTCAGTATTTATTGAAAAGGACGAATTTGTGTAAATATTCTTTAAAATTTTTTCACCTTCAAAAATCATAAAAAATATAAGCGAAATGATTTTTGAAAAATTCTTTTGCCTGAGGCATGCGGCCTTTTCAACGGCTGGTGGAGAGACTCGTCCTCTCTGATTGCTTATCATGACTAGCACTTTGTCTATTGATTCGGTTGGTTTAAATGTATTTCAATGCAAGCTTCCAATGTTTTTTTGATTTTCACTCGTTCTCTAATTGTATTATTTGAGGATATTGGTCTTTGGTTATGCAAGAGTTCACTTTAGCTTTGGTTGGCTCGACTAACAATTTATAGTGCATCACTACTTTCTCCGACGTATGCTATTGGTCGCTACGCCTTCTACAGCTGAACAAATTTCAGGAGCATGGGGATCACGAGTACTGCGTCCACAAACATCACAGTATGTCGAATGTCGTCCTTATTGTTGATCTGGTGGCGCTGGTCCGACACATAAGATTCTTTCGAGCTGCGATTAGTGTTCTCCTCAAGGACTGTTGGATATGGTGGCTGGTCCTGGTGGCAGAAGTCAGCGTGGATGACTACCCCCTGCGAAAGTCGCCTACATTCGGAGATGCCGGCTTCCGTCAGCAAGACACCCAAATGGATTCTCTCCCTTACTCTAATTTTCTAAGGTCTTTTATACCAGAAAAAAGCCCTTACTTGGCTGCCGATTACTGTTTCTTGATATCTGCTATCTTGGGAGTCAACGGCCGGCTGTTGCACTTTGCCAGCTACCGGAGTATGGTTACCAGCAGATCGATCCTGGCCTTTGTTCTAGCCACGCGGCACCCGTGAATTGCCGAATTGCATTTTCTTCTGCATTTACCAGTCTAAGTCCGGTTAGTCAAATGCACCCCTCCCCCGACTCAAGATTCGTCGTTGTTTCTCTATGTGAATCTTTTTATGTGGAGGGTGTACGTAACAGGTGACACCCAGATGACACCCAGCTTTAATTGTCTTCGTCGAATTTGTGGAACGGAGGACACAAAGATAATTTACCCGCCTATTTTATACTACCCTACCCTGTAGAACTGCTTTTATCCATTATTGCTTGCATCCAGTTTCTTTGTTGTTCGTGATCTGTTTTGTTTGTGTTCCACGTTTCGCAAGGCACTCTTAGTCAATAAAAAGTAATTCTGTTGCGCTCTCTCGCCTTCAAGCTTTAAGTTTTTAAATTATAAATTTAAAGAAGAGAAAATGATGTAGTCGGTATCATCGACTATTAAATAACCGTGGCTCAGCTAAAGGCAGTGCGAAAGGGATGAAGATATGCTTAAAGCAACTCTGCTTTTTTCACTAACGAAACCTAGCCCTTAGCGCCACCTGGCACCACCTAGACCATACCGTGACCTAGCCCATATCGCCACGTAGTCTATAGCGCCAACTAGCCTATAGCACCACTAGCGGCTTGGTGGCGTATTAGTGAAAACACCTCTATTTTTCATCCATTTTTCGAGTCCGACCGCGCCAAAGAAACTCACTTGCTGACCCAATAATAATAATAAAAATTGATCACGTGCGCGAAAAAGCTGCGCTGGAGTGCACCGACAAACAACCAAATCGCAGCTGAGCTTACAGCTGATCGGTTTTGACTCGCCGGCATTTATATATTTAAACGAACAATTAACGAAAACAAATTACGAAATTTGTAAGCATGCCATGCGCCTCAAAAAACAAAAGCGCGTAGCGGCCGTCTTCACTCGCCGTGGAGACGTATTTGTTAAGCCTATAGACGGAGCCTATATATGAGCTTTCTGATCTGAGTAGTGATGTGGGCGAAATCAACTCAAGCAGAGATGCCCCTTTAGAGAATAATTCATTTCGTAATAAAATATATAAATAAAATATTTTTTATCTCTATATTAGGATTTCAAATTAGCTTAAAACCTTTAACTCTTTATTCATATGTTTAGGATCAGTCGCATTGTTAATTTAGAAGTCTGCCTAACTTTTTGTCTGGTGTGCAGTCCTTGTTTTTTTATTTTGAAATTTAAAAGTATTCACGATGGAAGAAAACCTGAATAATTCAACAGCAAATAGTCGTGCCCTTCTGTGCATCCTGGCAAAGTAGAGACCTGGTCTCATGATTTGTGATATAAATGCCCAAAGCCTGCCAAAGAAAATTGAAGACTTTAGGTACATGTTTGTAAATTCGGAAATTGATGTTATATGCGTGTCTGAAACATGGTTTGTCCAGAGTCTAAGTGATGTGGTAATATCGTGTGATGGATATAATGTGTACCGTTCTGATCGTGTTAGTCATGGGGGAGGAGTTGCTATATATGTAAACAAAAAATTAAAAGCCAAAATTATTTGCCAACACACAATAAACAGTGCAATACAAGGTGAGTTCCAAAGTAAACTGGACTTTTTGTGACATTTCATCTATTGGAAGTGAGGTTATTGCGTTTTAAGTGTCAGTATGTTTTTGTCATCGTTGCGAAAATGAGCTTCGAAAAAAGAGCCAAAATTAAATTTTGTTTTAAAATTGGTAAGACTTTTACCGAAACGTTTCAATTGATGAAACAAGTTTATGGCGATGATTGCCTATCCCGTAGCAGAGTGCACGAGTGGTTTCAACGTTTTCAAAGTGGTCGTGAGGACATAAATGACGATGAACATGTAAGCCAACCAAAATCCGTGATCACCGAAAATTCCATCGAAACTGTGCGTGAATTCATAAAAAATCAGCCGAAATCATCATTGAAATTCATGGAAATAGAATGAACATCTCCAAAATATCGATTTATCGCATTTTGATTTGGGCTTACAAAAGGTGTGTGCACGGTTTGTTCCGCACAAATTGACTGACGTCCAAAAATTGCTCAGAATTCAACATTCGAAGGACATCCTTAAAGAGGCAAAAAAAGACCCGAACTTCCTTTACAAGATTGTGACTGGTGCCGAAACGTGGTGTTTTCAATATGATCCCGAAACGAAACGCCAGAGTGCTGAATGGAAGGCGCCGGACGAGCCGAAACCCAAAAAATCGAGCCTGGAGAAGTCAAAAGTGAAGACAATGCTAATTTGTTTTTATGATTCCAAGGGTATTGTCCACAAAGAATTTGTTCCACCCGGCCAAAACGTTAGTGCGGTATTCTACCTTTGAGTTTTGAAGCGTTTGGTGCGCCGTATTCGACGTGTTCGGCCCGAATATCGCGAAGATGGAAGTGGGCGTTTGTTGCAAGATAATGCGCCGTCTCATCGATCGACGCTTGTGTCCGACTATTTGACCAAAAATCATATTTTAACCATCAACCACTTCCCGTATTCACCTGATAGGGCACCGTGCGACTTCTACCTTTTCGGAAAAATGCATTTGCCGATGAAGGGAAAGCGTTATGCTGACGTAGAGCCCATTCAAAAGGCTTGCATCGGCATACTGGCGGCCATACCGGGCAACGAGCTAAAACACTCGTTCGACATGCTTTTGGATCGTGCAAAACGCTGTATTAAAGCAGAAGGAGACTATTTTGAATATAATAAATTGATTTTGCCGAAAAAACTATTTGTTCTGTCTTTTTTTAAAAGTCCTGTTTATTTTGGAACTCACCTTGTAGAATATATTTTTCTTGAAATACAAAACCCGATTATGGAGAAAAATCTGTTAATTGGCTGCATTTATCGTCCGCATTGCAACACAAATTATGATGATTTAATCAATATTCTGACAGACATTACAGTAAACTTCACTGATGTAATCCTTGCAGGCGATCTTAATAGTGATATTCTGAGGGAATCTCACCTTACCAGCAACATGGAATCGCTAGGTCTGAAACCAGTGAATCTTTCATTTCCAACCCACTTCAGCAGAACACATTATTAGATTTGTTTTTTTGTGAGTGATGTTAATAAAATATGTTTGTATGATCAGCTAATCGTTCCGTCCTTTTCAAAACATAACCTTATGTACCTGACCTATAACTTTGACCTTAACTACACGGACCATACAATATTTTATCGTGATGTATATAATATTAATTATATACTTTTGAACGAAGCATTTGACCAGTGTGTATGGAACAATATTTACAGTCTTCCAACAGTCGATTGTCAACTTAAACTTCTACAACATAATATTAGCCGCTTATACGATAGTTTTATTCCAGTTAAAAGTAAAACAATTTGACCGTCCGAAAAACCATGGTTTACCAATAATATAAAATTGGCAATTATAAAACGTAATGAAGCATACCGGAAGTGGAAAAGATACAAAACACCGCAACACCACAGCATGTTTGTACCTCTGAGAAAAACGGTTACCAAACTAATCGACTCTGCAAAATCAAAATTTTTAGCCAAAAATTTAAAAAATTAACCTCTTCTAGTCAAACATGGAAACAGACTAAAGCTCTAGGGATAGGTAAACAAAAGACATCCATATATGAACTCAACCTTAAATTAGCAGAATACCAAGTTCCTGAGGTCACAACCAACACGTACCTGAATTCAGTACCTGAAAACATCTGTGATACTAGGTTTAGATTTATGTGTGTTGACTAATGTGATGTTTTATATAATATTCTTAAAATTAAGTCTAACGCGATTGGACCTGACGATATTCATCCTAAATTTATAAAAATTCTGCTTCTAAACTTATCCCTTACCTTACGGACACATTTAACACGGCTCTTACCACGTCTACGTTCCCTGATTGCTGGAAAGCCACTAAAATTATCCCAACACCTAAATCAAACAAAGAATACCGGCCGATATCTATTCTTCCGTACTTTTCGTATTTTTCGTATTTTCGCATCACAAATAAATAATTTTATGTCTGTCAATAGCCTCTTAAATGACCATCGATCTGGATTTAGAAAAATCGTAGCTGCACTTCAGCCATCTTAAAAATAACTGAAGATATTCGTCAACAGACGGACAACTCGTATGTTACCTTCTTACTATTGCTGGACTACAGCAAAGCTTTCAACACAGTAAATCACGAAATCCTGTGCTCAAAACTCAAAAATTTGTATTTCTTTCACCAATTGAGTACGTGGAAATCGCCAATAATTTGGGTATCACATTTAATAGAACCTTGAACTGGAATGACCACGTAAACAAAGCAGTAGGCAAAACATACGGACTAATAAGATCCTTGTCACTAGTTAAATGTTCCTTTCCTGTTAGTGTGCGTCTTCTAATTGCCAAGTCTTGTATAACACCCAAACTCTTTTATGGTCTAGAGATCTATGCAAATTGTGATGTAGCAAGGCAACATAAGCTGAAAATAGCATACAATAGTATTGCGCGTTCTATATTTAATTTGCATAGATCTGACCACGTAACTCAATATGCTTAGAAGATATTTGATATAAGCTTGGCAGATTATATGAAAAGTAGAACAATAATCTTTTTACACAAAGTTATATACACCAGAGAGCCATCGTACTTATTTGAAAAATTACAATTCTCCAGATCTACAAGAACAAATAATATTATCTGCATCCGACACAGGTTTCTGCTTTCAAACAGACAGTTTTTTATAAATTCGATTAGAACGTTGAACGAGCTTCCCAACTACATAAAAGAAACTAGGAGCGCAACACAATTTAAGACAAAACTTCTCTCACACTTAAAAAATAGCAGTTCTAGTCTACTATAAGATATATTATCCTATTTTAACATTGCGACTTATTCCCAAAACCTTTTCCTTAGTTTTTTAATTTCGATTTGACTTTATTTCTATTTATCTAAATGTTTAACAATAAATGTAACAATTAACAATTAACAATGTAACATTAGATTTAAGCATGATTTATAGATTTATAGCATGTAGATCACTATTGATAATAAGAACAAACTCTTATTTAAATTTTTCTAAAATATTTAAAAATTTGGGCGTATTCGGGTTTTAGTGTTATAGACGTTTGTGGGCGTTAAAGTGGGAGTGCTCTGGGCAGGAAACCAAAGAGCTGCATGAATCCCAACATTCTTATTCTTTTAGTTTCCATCTCGGCATTCATACGGACAGACGGAAAGACGGACATGGCTATATGGACTCGGCTAGTGATTAAGAATATATATAATTTATGAGGTCGAAATCTCTTCCTTCTTCGTGTTACATACTTTTCGACGAATCTAGTATAGTTTTTGCACTCCGTGTGGCAAATAGACATTAACAACACTAAATATAAACATTATATAAACATTATTTCCATTAGAAGTTTGCTTTTTACGCTTATTTAATAAAGAAAAAATCGTTAAACATTAAGAACAATTTATTAAATTGTTTTTTTGTGCCGCTAATCTCACACAAAACGAAACTTTGTGATGGGCGATAGCGGACTGATAATTTGAATTAAAACCCACCGTAAAACAACTATGAGGTCTTACCTAATACATCCAAAACTGCTAGCTTTGATACTGGACGCTTAAAAATCTCGGAGGATGTCTCGACTTCTGCCAATCTGATGTGGCCGTCCATAGCCGGAATGGTGCTTATAAAGATTCCTTTTTTCCAACTTCTTCTAGGTTGATTAACCTCTCAAATAATAAAATCATTTCCAACGGTGATCGGCTTGGTTCGCGAATGCCATTTTGTTCGCCTAGTCAAGGTCGGCAAGTATTCCTTTATCTATCGACTCAAAAAGTGATCCCTTAATTGTTAAGCAATTCGATATTCCTTGCGACGACAAAAGTTGTTAGCATCGCCTAGAGTTTGTTCCAAGTAAAAAATGATTGGGAGTTTAAGGATCCGGATCATCTATGTTAAGGGGAAGATGACTCAAAGGACAACTTTTTACTATATTCTCAGCTTCAATAAGCAAACTCCTTAGCGTTTCAAAATGGGGAGCCTTCTCCTTAAGCGTTACTCTCAGAACACGTTTGGTTGATCTCACCAAGCGCTCCCAGCATCCGCCCGAACTGGGGTTCGAAGGGCAATTGAACTGCCAATCAATTGCTTTGTTTGCCATTGGCTTTAATATTTCTACAATGTTGGCAAATTTATTTTTCCCGAGTGACTGCTTTTCTTATATTTGTGATCCAGAACGTGCACGCCATTTCGATCACAATAGTCTCGTCATTTTGGTGATGGTAAGCCTCATGATACCATTAAACAATAAGTTCGGTGAAGATATGTCGGGACGGAAATAATATGTCAATAGCATAAACAACCACCGCACCCACTAAAACTTCATAATCAGCTAGCTTCGGAGAAAGGGTATAGATAGAACAGCTCTTGGCTACAGATTCAGATCTTTGTAACTCAGCGTATACTTGATTTTGTACCACCTTCCACAATTTTAATTCCGCTAAGACAATTCTCCTTTTTCCTTGTAATGAATCCGTTTTTGGAAATTCTTTACAAGCCTCAGGCACCATCCCATCATGCGTTTCAATTGAAGATAATTCGAGAATCGGCTGATATCTATACAATAAGCAGTTTGAACAGTCATGGTTATTTTACACCTCTCTGTGTCGTCATCTAAAGAGAAATTGAACTCCATCGTAGGCCACGAATCCTTATCAGCGAGCAAAAAACTCTGGATTGCTTATCCATTCGCTTCCGGTTATCTATTTCGGACACTTAGTCGATTTTGTTGCCTTGTCTGCTGTGTTTAACGGCGCGGGCACCCAGCTCCAATCTGATGTCCTTTCCAAAATTTCGCTTACCCGATGGAAAACAAATGGCTTAAACTGTCAATGATCTGACCGAATCCAAGAGATCACAGTTCAAGAGTCGGACCATAGTGTTGTACCATCTCTGACGTCATGATTATCTAATATGGTCTTTCTCATATGCGTACCCAACACTGCTGCTTGCAACTGAAGTCTGGGTATTATTTTTCAACGGTGCGCATCTGGTCTTACCAGCAATAAAGACCAATTTTGTATCTCCGCCACAAGATATGGGCCAGTGTGCTACAGTGGCCATGTTTTGCCATGTATCATTAGATCTTCTAACATACCAATGCGATCATATACGGACATAATCAAACTTAGCAATTTCTTTAACCACCCGGTTTAGCTTAAGATCAAATACGAACTTGTCACACCGACTATCCTAGCACATTCCTAAAATTTTGTCTGTCGTGTCGCTGTTCAGTTGGATAGTCTGTGCTACCAAATCGTTTTCCTCCGGGTTGTTTAGCGACTGCTGAATAAGTCTTAAGTTACATACGAAACCTCTGAGTTCAAAGGGCATCTTCTTCAGACTCGGAACTAGCAACGAAGTCATCCACATAATGCTTTGTTTGAATGGCATAAATTACCCTGTAACTCTCAGCGTTTAAGAGAGCATGCCGCTCCAAATATAATGACTGTCATCTTGTATGTATCAACCTGAGCATCGCGTTTACCATGTCTCCAAAGAAATCTCAAAGAATCCTGATCTTCCTTTCGGACTGTATCAATAGTGTGTTTTCGTCAGGTCCCTTTAAAAGGATAGTATTTAGGGAAACGCCATTGATCGCAGCCGTTGCATCAAACATCAATCTGATCTTTTTGGGCTTGTTTATATTACCAACACCGAAGTGAGGTAAGTACCACGTTCGCGGTCCAACAAGAGCGGCTTCAATATCCGACATTTTAACGTTTTTTACTTTATTTACGAAATCCATAATGGCGTTATCATATTCCACCATCTTTCCAAGCCTGTGCATTTTGCAGCCTTTGCAGAGCCATATTGTAACTTTCTGGGAATTCGATCACATCCTCCTTCCAAAGAAGTCCAGTTTTTTAACAGCCATTTAGTTTCTTAGACGACTTCTTTAATATATCCCTGGCTCTTGATTTACTTTCAGATTCTAAGGACCTTATTGGTATTTTTACACCGAAGTTCTCTGTTGTAAAGTAGTCTTCTACCATATCGTAGATGTCTTGATCATTGCTATCTTTTTTGGGGCATGCGTGTAAAACTACAGATACTCGTGGTGATTCTTTCTCTTGGTCATCGGCTGAACCATATACAAGCCAACCAAACGGTGACTTGGCTGCGATTGGCTTTGTATCTAGATATACACTTTTGACGTTTGTTATTAAGGGACAGTTGTTAGCTCCAATTAAAATCATAGGTTCTGCGTATGTATATTCGCTTATTGGTAAATTTCTTAGCGGTGCATTCTTCTCAGTGAGCATTCGAGATCAACCGACTGCAAAGGTAGATCTAGAGTTGGAACTGAGATTCCAACAATACGCATCCATTTTTTTATCAGCATCATGTGATCTTATACGAAGATTACATTCCATCGACAAAAACTCATTTGCATGGTTTTCTATCCAGTTTAAAATCAATTTTTCTTTTTGGGTTAAAGTACGCCCAGACTGTCTGCTAACTTCTGTTTTTTTATTGAAGCAGACGAACCTTCGCCTAAAAATGTGTACGTGTAAGAGATTTTATTATTTAGCCAAAATATTTCAACGGCCAAAATCTTAAACAACTGTGGGTTAGCTGGCTTGATCGTGTTAATCGTAGCTTCTTTGGGTTCGACTTTCTGTTCTTTTTGAGAATCTTCTGAATGTAAAGACATATGGTGGTTTTCTTGCATCCATTTTTCTTACACTCCCGCTTGCAAGTTTGCAGAGTGTATCCACGCCGAAGACAACCAAAATATAAGCGAAAATCCTTTATTATCTTTCATTTTTCTGGAATATCAGCCTTTAAATAGTGTTTACAGATAATGTTCACCCTGGCATTGATAGCATTCCATGATGTTTTCTTCTTGGAAGAATGTAAAATTGATTTTAGCGGACCCATATGTTCATTGTTCATCTCTTTGGTATTCACCGGGGCTGTTATGATTGCTCTTGCAATGCTTCTTGCCATTGTGCTCAACCAATTTCGATCAGGCTGAATTTGCGGTGAATGCTCAATCCATTGAATCCGCTTACTGAGTGGCATCTTACCTACTAGGCTCTTTATCAGGGTATGATTTTGTAAATGTTGAGTGGCATTTTCTGATTTTAAAAATATAAGTTAACACCAAAAATAATATAAAGATCCAGATATAAGTAGAAGTAAGCATTGATTGCACAACCAATGCCCCCAATAAAGTTCACACGAACTAATCCACGTGCGCTGAGCTAGTACCTTTTGATTAGCGATCATGGGAATGCAGAATAGCCAAAGTTGACCGAAGTAGAAGTAAGCATTGATTGCACAATCAATGCCCCCAATAAATTTCATGCGAGCTAAGCCACGCGCGCTGAGCTTGCACCTTTTAATTAGCGATCGTGGGAATGCAGAATAGCCAATTTCCAAAGTTGATCGAACCCAGCCAAGTGCATACAACAATAACAATAACTTAAATGCATTGGCCAATGACAACTAAATTTGGTCAACAGCGACAGCGATGAAGAGCAGCAGCCAATGACAATGAAGAACGCTGGCAGAAACAGCAGCAGCGGCAGAGACGGTGGCAGCGATGAATCGACGCGTAGTAATAATGATTGTTTAGCTTAAGTAAAATCAGTTCTTAATCCAACTCAATAAAGAAAAGATTGATTTTTTTATATCAAACTAATAACCAATCTTTTAACTGCCGCCCGAACAGGGACCTGATTAAAGGCCGCGAAAGGACAACAAGTACCCCGTCTCGTGAAGTTCGAAATAAATTTTCCGACGATTCGTTCAAACATCCGCCTAATCTGCGAGAAGTGAAGAAAAAATCCGAGACCCGGAAATGCAAAGTGCTGTTAGAAATACAACAACACTGTCACTCCTAAAAATTGGACTTGTGCCCAGCGGGGATAATCAGGCCAAAAATTAATCGCCGTGATCCCTCCAGTATCCGTTCGGAGGGAACGTGTGAAAAGGTGCAGAGGAGGCCCCTAGTAAACCCGCACTCAGGAGAGATCGCTGCAGCGTGGGATAAACCGGAATCCGCCGAGCCTGCCGACACGAGAGCACGCCGAGAAATGCTATTACTGTAAGAATAGTTTTAAGGAATACATAAAAAAAAAACCAACTTTTTATACAAAAAATATTACAAAAATATAAAGAAAAAAAAATTATAAGAAAAAACCACACACGACATAAAATTCACAGCATAAGCAAAGCACTATAATTCTTTAAGGCAACAAAATTCAGAATTCTGAATAATTAAAATTAAAAATTTAACTGAATATCATTGCTCATATATCCCAAATGACTGAACAAGATTTAGCAGACAGACTCAGTTAGTAACGTACAAACAAACACACGAATCATGACCGAGAGGACATCGAGGAAAAAATTAAAACAGTACTAGAGGCAAACCTTAGTAGCCTAGTAAAAGAAATACTTAATCCCAATAAAGATTTTTCTAAGTATGCAGACCAAACAATTAAAAGAGACTTAGCGCACAATCTTAGTGCCTTAGATAAATTACCAGACATGCGGACACTTAGAGATTTTTCAGGAAACAAAAGCGAATATTCGTCATGGAAGAAAAGTTTCGAAAGGGTGTTAAAAATTTACGAACTCAGAATTGGCTCACCAACATATTATGGAATTCTTTTAGCTATCCGAAATCAAGGAATAGTCAGACACCAAAAATTCCTTATTTAGGAAGGGGACCTATGCTACCACCCAAACCCCAACAGCCTTACAGGATGGTCAAACAAAAGTTCCATCCCCAACTCTATCATATCCCGAACTAAATACAGTTAGTACCCATAACTGGAACAGCCCCAGCTATTCAGACTAACCAATTCAGATCTTATAACCAACCCTACACAAACCAGGCCAGTGCAGTAGCATCTTACATCACACCAAAACCTCCCCCACGACCCCAACCGAAACCGGTACCTATGGATGTCGATCTGTCAATTCGCTCACGTCATATAAATTATATGAACAGACCAGCCAATAATGGTTATGCAAGGAAAATACCTCTCAGCACTGCCAACGTTCCAAATACTAACAAAATGCCAAGTCAATTCCATATCCATCCAGAGACGGGAAGTAATGCACAGCAAAATTCAGAAGAAGTTACATCAAGCTCAGAAAAAGAGTATTATCAGTTGGCAGAAGAAAATAATGTAAACAAGCTTCAGGAAGAGTGTGTATTTTTTTTTTTTTTTTTTTTTTTTGTGTTAGATGTGTCTTAAAGCATCGAAAGCCAACTCGGAGCTGAACTAGCTTGCCGAAGTCTGGGACTCTAACCCAGTAAAAGCTCCACCCCCTCCCCGCTTCCCCGGCGGTACTGCCGTTAGGTATTACTTCGCCGGGGGGGGAATGCCCTTAGGGCTCTCTAGGATTCTATCCTATTGGAATTTCGCAGTCTTTCTGCGATGCGCAGTTTTTTGAGTACTATTGTGGCCATTTTGCATACCGCAGACCAATTTACTTCTGATTCAAGCATAATGTCCACCAGGTTACAAGCGGCTGGCGTCCTCCCAACCCTTATGCTCAGATCTCTTCGTTCATTTTCGAATCTCGGACAGACAAAAAACACGTGTTCTGCCTCTTCATTATCCGACTCGCAGAGTGGGCAGTGCGGATAACGTTCATGCTTAAACCTATTCAGATAGTATTTAAAGCATCCATGTCCCGTCAACAGTTGCGTTAAGTAGTAGTCCACATGTCTTCTGCAGGAAGAGTGTGTATGGCAAAACGATATTGAGCACAGGAATACATAGATACGTCAGAGCTTCATTTTTTAGAGTAAATCGTTCCTCATTACCTTACTTTAAAGTAACCACGGGGAAAAATCCTAAAAGGTACCAATAAAATAACACAATATTCAATACTTAAGCTCCCTAACATTTGAGATACACCCATGAAATTTTTTTTTACTAGAGACACTAAAAACCTTCCACGGTATACTGCGCAATGACACCATGAAAAGTCTAGGAGCAATTATAGATGTACAGAACGATACATTAATTCTTGGAAACAAGAGCAAAATTAAAATTCACCAATTAGCAACACAAGCAGTAAATAAAATTGGACCGCAAGTCGGCCATATGACCGAGTCTCAGAAATCAATCATAAATCTCCTCGTACAAACTCACAAAACCCTTTGCAGATCCCGATACGAAGTTAGCATACACAACTAAAGTTGTAGGCGAGATCAGAACTTCGTCCGATTTCCCAGTTTACGGAAAACTTTACCCATTCCCAATATCATTAAATCAGGAAGTAGAAAAACAAATAAACGAGATGCTAAAAGATGGCATTATAAAACCTTAAAGATCACCATATAATGCACCAGTCTGGGTAGTCCCGAAATAATCCTGCCAGTCAGAAGAAAACAGTACAGATTAGTAATCGATTATAGAAAACTTAATCAAGTTACTATCTCAGATCGGTACCCAAACCCCGATATTGGCGAAATTATTGCGCAACTCGAAGACAACAAGTATTTTTCAGTATTAGACCTGAAGAGTGTTTTCACAAATTTTTTTTTCACCATACCACTGAAAGACACGGTCATAGAAAAAACAGCATTCGCCGTAAGCGGTGGAAAATATGAATTTACGAGACTTCTGTTCGGTCTAAAAAAATCCCCGTCCATTTTTCAAAGAGCTTTAGACGACATACTGAGAGAATACATAGGGAAAATCGGCTATGTATACGTGAACGATATCATAGTCTTTAGCAAAAATGAAGTGGACACCGGTCAAAATCTCGGAAAGGTATTTTCAACCCTACTAAACGCAAACATGCGAGTCCAAATAGAGAAATGCCATTTTTTCAAAAACGAAATAGATTTTTTGGGGTATACAATATCAGAAAATGGAGTTAAAACCAACATAGATAAAATTAAAGCTATTACAAAATTACCGGTCCCGAAAACATTAAAAGATCTCCGTTATTTTCTGGGCATGACAGGTTATTATAGGCGGTTCATAAAAGACTACGCAAAAATAGAAAAACCTTTAGCCATCCTTCTAAGAGGCGAAGAAGGCTGTATATCTAAGACCAAGTCAAGCAGAACTGCTATAGACCTGAGCAAAGACGCGATTACAGCATTTGAGAAGCATAAAAATACCCTCGTCTCCAGAGACGTTACCCTTGCATATCCAGATTTTGGAAAAGAGTTCCAGCTGACTACCGATGCTTCAAGCTACGCAATAGGCGCGGTATTGGAACAAAGTCATAACGCCAATAACGTTTATTTCGCGCACCCTGTTACCCGAGGAGAACTATGCAACTAATGAAAGAGAGATGCTTGCTATAGTTTGGGCCCTCCAAAGCCTAAGGCATTACCTCTACGGGTATTCGAAATTGATAATATACACGGAACACCAACCTCTGATTTTTTCAAGTAGCGTAAATAACCACAACGCTAAGCTAAAACACTCGAGAGATCTCATTGGCGAATATAACCACGAGATCAGGTACAAGCCTGGAGTAGCTAACGTAGTAGCGGATGCGTTATCCCGAGCCCCGCTAAAATTAATTCTATCAGTTCCTCAGGATCAGTCCATAGCGACGAAAGCTCATCACACAATCTCATATTTTTTTGGGTAGAAGCTCCAATTAATGTATTTAAAAACCAGATATATTTACTGACAGATGACACAGATTCCTATAGCTTTGAAATACCATTTCCAACGTATCACAGACATATTATTAAACAAAAATCTTTTACAGTAGAAAAACTTATAGCAATTTTAGCTGACAGACTTGACCCTAAACTTATAAGCGGAATTTTTACATCCGAAGAAGTAATGGGAAAAAAAACATTTACCCCACCTATTTTAAATCATTTAAAGTAAGGTTCACCCAAAGCGAAATAGACGACGTAACTTCAGAATCTCAACAAAACGAAATAATTACACTCAAACATAAAAGATGCAAAACAAAAAAATACAAATTTTAAAAAAATTATTTTTTTCCACAAGCAATAAAGAAAATTCAATAGTTCAAGCCTGTCAAACTTGTTAGGAATCAAAATACGATAGACACCCCCCAAAAGGACAAATCCAACCGACCCCTATTCCTAATTACCCGGGAGAAATAGATCAAATTGATATTTATATCACAGAAAAACATAAAGTCTTAACGGGAATCGACAAATTTTCAAAGTATGCTCAAGTAAAAATTTTAGAGTCAAGAGCATCCGAAGACATTAGAAATCCGTTGAGGGAAATGTTAATTGCTTTCGGTATGCCGAAATGGATAATAATGGACAATGAACGCTTACTAGGCTCAGCAGCAATCAAGTTTATGTTAGAAGATGAACTCAAAATATCAGTGCACACGACTGCTCCGTATCCATCGACAAGTAAGGGACAGTTCACTTAAAATTAGATAGAAGGCTAGGAAGCAAACTTACACCTAGATACAAAGCTGAGAAAGTAGCAGAAAACAAAATAACCACTATTAAAACACGAACAGGAAAAATCATACATAAAAATAATATAAACATAATTTTTCAGACTTTTTTTACCAAAATGCTTGGGGATAACCATAATCCTCGACTATTCCAACTCACAAATCATCTCACTCGAAACCGGATTAGCGGCTAAACAAGACGGAACATTTGAAATCATCCACATCTTTAACTTACTTAGCTATGAAGAAACTCTTGCGAAGCTAGAAGAATCATTTCATTCACTCACCTCATCTCATCCATTACACCCCTACCTTTCCTACAAGACTAAAAAGGGCAATTGAAGCAATAGGTACCGCATGGAAATGGCTGGCGAGATCACCAGACCACCACGAAATGAAATCTTAGAAAATAAGATAAATGAGCAATTAGAAAACAATAATAAACAGGTAGTAATTAACAGATTAATTAATCAAAAAATTAACCAACTTACTAATGCCACTAATGCAATATTGAAAGTTACCCAGAGTTCGGAAGAAATAGTAAGTCAGAAAGCAAATATTTAAAAGTATAAAATTCAATTAATAAAAGTAAAAATAATCAACATTATATACGCAATTACATGGGCCAAATCGAACACAATAAATTCTTTTGTATTTACAAGCACAGAAACCACAGTAGTCGAAGATATTTTTAAAAAAGAAAACAACTTATTTTTTAACTTAGAGGAATTATTGGAATTTGCTAAAGTTAAATTAGCCACAAATGGGATCGACCTCATTTATATTATTATCCTCCCAACCATTAAAATGGATAATTGTAGAACTTTAAAAATTAAAGCAATAAAAAAAACCCAAGTAATCAATGATATAAAATTATTTGCAATTAAAAATCCTTGTGCATCCCATAATGATAAGACAATTTGTAATTCAGAAATTTTTTTAGACTTAAGCAATGATACTTGCGTAAACGCTCTCCGGAACCTTAGAGAACCAGAATGTAAGATGGTCAACAATCAACACATACCGGATTTCGAAGAAATACTGCCCGGCACCATACTGCTTAACGACTTTAATGGGCCAGTCTCGCTAGACGAAAAACTTCTACAACTGCAAGGTTCCTTCATAATACAATACCGTAACTCAACCGTAACTATTGGCGAAACTTCTTACAAGTCAAGGGAAATAGACATGGTCGAACCAGAACCTCCGTTATTCCAACGATTGGGAGAAAAGACGAAGCTAGAGGAAGTACTATCACTACAAATGGTCAAGGAACTCAACAACAACAACACAAAAGCGCTGGAAAAACTAAGAAGCAAGACAACTATAGAATCTACCGTTAGTTATGGATCCGCCATCATCCTACTTCTACTAATAATAGGATCGATCACGGAACTCATACGAAGACAAAAGTCAACAGAAAGTACACCGGCTTCCATTCCAGAAACGCAAGAAAAGCCTCCACATTCCGGACCTATACTCTACTACGTTGCGACCGAGGACAGTCGCGTTTAAGGAGGGAAGAGTTAACACCCAAAATAATATAAAGATCCAGACATAAGTAGAAGTAAGCATTGATTGCACAACCAATGCCCCCAATAAAGTTCACAAGAACTAAGCCACGTGCGCTGAGCTAGCACCTTTTGATTAGCGACCGTGGGAATGCAAAATAGCCAAAGTTGACCGAAGTAGAAGTAAGCATTGATTGCACAATCAATGCCCCCAATAAATTTCATACGAACTAAGCCACGCGCGCTGAGCTTGCACCTTTTAATTAGCGATCGTGGGAATGCAGAATAGCCAATTTCCAAAGTTGATCGAACCCAGCCAAGTGCATACAACAATAACAATAACTTAAATGCATTGGCCAATGACAACTAAATTTGGTCAACAGCGACAGCGATGAAGAGCAGCAGCCAATGACAATGAAGAACGCTGGCAGAAACAGCAGCAGCGGCAGAGACGGTGGCAGCGATGAATCGACGCGTAGTTATAATGAATAATTGTTTAGCTTAAGTAAAATTAGTTCTTAATCCAACTCAATAAAGAATAGATTGATTTTTTTTTTATATTAAACTAATAACCAATCTTTTAACTTATAACTTAATTGTGAACCTTAGATGCAAATAGGTCCATATTTTCAAAGTTATTTTCTGTTACCGGTGTTGTTTGGTTAACAATATTCATCTGACTGTTAATTAACATTTCTGGCCTTCCATAAGTAAAATGAAGCCGATCTATAATATATTTTACATTCGCCGGATTAATTAATAGACCCTTAAACAAATGCAAAAGGTTCTCTAAATTTGTATATCCATATGCGCTCGATGATTCCCAAAACATTGTTGAGAATACAGGCCATAATTCTGGATTCCAATTGAATTCTGGTAAATCTATCATTTTTCTTAAATGTATATCTCGGGAGTGCTGTTGTTCAGCCCCGTTACCATTAATGTCTCCAATACCATGCCAATCAACCTCATTTACATTATCAGTCCCGTACATACCGACATTTCTAGTTTAAGGATCATTATTTCCATTACAAGTCTGCTTTTAAGCATTTTTATTTAAAAACAAATCATTAAAGATTAAGAGCAATTTATTAAATTGTGCTGTCGTGCCGCCAATCTCACACAAACCGAAACTTTGTGATATCGATAGCGGGCTGATAAGTTTAAAGTGTAGCATGGCGACAAATTTGAATTTGAACTTCATGAACCAAC
The DNA here is from genome assembly GCF_014743375.2 of Drosophila subpulchrella. Taxonomy (NCBI): domain Eukaryota; kingdom Metazoa; phylum Arthropoda; class Insecta; order Diptera; family Drosophilidae; genus Drosophila; species Drosophila subpulchrella. The sequence goes on from NW_023665571.1 coordinate 1,963,274, forward strand.
AACAATACCCTCTTACTCTTCGAGTATTTCAAAATATGGATCTTTTCTGCTTCAATAAAGATTGTCAGTTTGGATCGTCACCTAATGATTTTTTATATTTACTGTCGGCTCTTCAATAAAGTCATACATCATAAATGTAATGGACTTGTTGGACTTGTGCCTTTTGCGTAGAAATATACCGTGACTTGGATGGCTACGTGGCTCTGACCAACGATCGTGTACGAAACTTTGTGATAAGCTTATGAACACTGTTGCTAAGTTCGATGAGTTCACGATCGACCTTGTTAGTGTAAAAGTTTCTTAGCAATTCTTATCCATTTTTGTAACCTGTTCCTAAAATCAACCTGGACCTGACTAAATAATTTATGAACACCATTTGTCTGCAATAATAAAAAAAATAATATCTGTTCTACTCATCTTTCCAACAGGGATGTCTTGATTGTTTTGGATGATTTCAATCACCCAAATATTTCCCGGTCTCCTCCCACTGACTCACTTGCCTCTACACCTTTTTCTGTCCATGACTTTGTTGATGGTCTATTGGACTTGTCATTGCAGCAAGTCAGCTTTATAATTAACAATTTGCACCCCCTGCATTGTTACCCTCTCTCTATTACTTTCTCCAACTAAAAGTAGTGTTTCGTAAATGTGACTATAATAATTGGACAAACTTTTACAATTGCATGGACATTGAAAACTTCGTCGAACTGTTTTTTAATGAATGCGTTTATAATAAACTTCCTCCAAAGCGAAATAAACACTTTTAAAAAGTATATACGATTTCTCACGATATGTGGTGGCTCGATTGGATTTAAATCTTCTCAATAGTCATTGCTATTCCATGTATTTAAACCGATGTAAATTTATATTTTCAAAAGATCCGAAGCAGTTTTATAACTTTGTTAATGCTAAGCGAAAGTCTTCAGAATTGCATTCATCGGTTCGTTTAAACTCAATTAAGGGGTCTACGGAATCAGAAATTGCTTAACTACTTATAGTTTGGCTTCTTGGTTAAGTTCCAAATACCCTAATATCTTAAATAGGCCAAATTGCATTTTTCTCCAGTAATAACCGAAAGTTCTTTCTAATATGACTTAGCAACTACAACGTCAACCTGTTCTACTGGGCTAGATGGACTCCCTGGGTGTGTGCTTAAGTTTTGTGCCCCAACCATTTGTAAACCGATTCTTAAACTCTTTGATTTGTCTATTTCATCCAACTATTTCGAAAGATTCTTTTATTAATCCACTTCTCAAAAAGGGTGCGAAGGATAATGTCCAGAATTATAGAGGTATTTCTTAATGGTCTGTAATTTCTTAAGCTTTTAACCGAATTATTTATTCTCCTTTCCAACATAAGAGCTCCTCGCTGATATCACCGTATCAACATGGTTTTGTTAAGCGAAGATCGACTATCACTATTGACATATATTGTAGTATATGGATTTTAAGTAAGCCCCTGACTCTGTAAACCATTCCCTGCTCTTTTTACAGACATACGTTATAGATACCGACTTTAGTAAAGTCCCTGACTCTTCAATCCATTATCTTCTTTTATTCAAATTAGATCAGCTCAAGTTATTTGAATAGTAGAGCTCAAAAGGTAATATTTAAAAACACTGTTTTCAAGGGGATCTACATACGTGACATCTGTAGTGCCTCAGGGTAGTCATTTAGGACTTTGCCGTTTACTCTCTTTATCAATGATCTTCCCTCTATTGTAACAGAATCTCGTGTACTAATGTATGAGGATGATGCTGAGCTTGATTTATTATACAATAATATAGAGTCTGGTTTCTTCTTGCAGTCATATTTATTGTTTCCAGGAATGGTGTGAGTACAAAATATTACATTTGAGATGACTTAAATGCAACGTTATGACTTAGGGGTACTTTAACGTTTATGAGTTATTCTCTTCAGAACATACCATTGGACCGGATATATCCAGTTAACGATTTAGGTGTTCTTTTGGACCTAAAACTTAAATTTTACTTCCACATAACGTCTACTGTAAATAAAGCAATGAGTGCTCTAGGGCTTATAAAGCGTTGGTCAAAAGAATTTGATGATCCATATAAAACTTGTCACGACTTACACTTGTCAGAAAAAGTATGCGTACAAAAATTTCTGAGAACTTTAGAGCTAAAAAAAAACATGTTAAAAAAATCTTAAAAATGTCATTTTAATTTTTACAGATAGTACCTTTATTAACCTTTCGTTTGATGAAACTCTTAAACATCTAACACCTATATTTTTCCTTACATAAATTACAATGTACAAAATGGTCTGATTTCGCATCAGAAAAAGTATGCGTACAAAATCAAAAATCAAAAGAAAACTCCATATTTTTTGAAAAAGGACTGGAATTTAATATGAGGTCGGATACCCCTTTCGTTTTAGGACTTCAGCCAACCGATTTGGCATTGACTGAAAAAATTTTGTTGTGTCCTCCACCGATATTTTATTCCATTCATCAACCATCACTTGTTTTAGCATGTCCTTTGATGTAATGGTGTGCTGGCGGATCCTGCGCTCCAGGAGGTCCCACAAATGCTAAATTGGATTGAGATCTGGGGACTGCGGTGGCGAATTTAACTGATTCTCCACATTATAAAGCAACCAAAGTTTCGTATTCATGGCACAATGCTTCGGGTCGTTGTCCTGTTGGAACCAAAAGTCATCCTCCAGTCCCAGTTCCGTGGCGCTTTGATGTAAATTTTCTTTTAGGATGTTGATATACATCTTGTGATCCATTGTGGATTCAAAGAAAACAAGATTTCCAACTCCACTGGCCGCCATACATCCCCAAACCATTACGCCACCACCACCGTGCTTAACGGTTGGGGCAAGGTTTTGAATTTCGAAAGCTGTACCAGTCTTTCTCCACACAATTGTAGGGCCCTTTATCGAATATGCAAAACTTGCTTTCGTCACTAAAAATAATTTTTTTCCAGAACTCCTGGGGCTTGTTATTGAATTTTCTGCAGAATTCCATTCGTTTGATTTTGTTGACTTGTGATATGAGTGGTTTCTTCCGGGCAGTACGGCTGTTATAGTCTTCCTTCTTCAAATTTTACATACAGTGTCGTTATGAAGATCCTTATTATACTTCTCCTTAATATCCCTTGCAATCTGGGAGGCTGTTGTCCTTGGATTTATTTTAACTGTCTTCAAAATGCTTCTCTTCTCACGCTCAGTGAGCTTTGGTGGTCTACCAGAGCGGGGTTTTGACTCACAGGAACCCCATAAATTGAAATTTTCAAGGACTCTTTGTACAGAGGTGTGTGTTCTGCCAACTATCCCACCAATTTCCCGAAGAGTTTTCCCTTCATCACGAAGTTTTACTATGACTTTCCTCAAATCATGGCTAATTTCTTTTGTCTTTTTCCCCAGAAATGATTAGAAACAAGTAAACAAACTTTGATTTACAGGTATCAAAGCCAAAACCGAAATTTAAAAGCTTTTAATACCGTTCTTTTTGCATTCTTTTTCTGATGCGAAATCAGACCATTTTGTAAATTTTAATTATATAAGAAAAAATATAAGTGTTAGAAATTTAAGAGTTTTATCAAACGAAAGGCGAATAAAGGTACTATCTATAAAAATTAAAATGAAATTTTTAAGATTTTTTTAATATGTTTTTTTTTAACTCTAAAGTTCCCAGAAATTTTTGTACGCATACTTTTTCTGACAAATGTACATAGTTGCACGTGCTTTCGTTGTCGTAGGGCAGTCAGAAAACCGCACACGATTTTAGTTTTTTCCACTTATTATGTTATTATTAATCTCAAAACACTTTATAAATATACACATTGTATATGAAGTTTACTCACCTTTTCCTTGTTCTGCGCTAAGTGAAACACTGACAATTATGTCTGACAACATGATCGAAGTAGGCCAATTCGAATTTCGAATATATATTTTTCGCTTCCACTCACTTGATTGATGTCGCCATATTGCTATATCCCCTCTTTTTCGATGTCAAAGAATTTCCGAAAAGAGAGATATCGACAACTTGACATTTTTTGGTATCAATTTGACATTATTTAATGGTAAAAATTATGTGTCTAAAAAACACAAATTTACCATGCGCTTATCAAATTGATCCTGGCTCTTTTTTTTCTGTGTATTTTCATTTCATTTACTTTTTTTTCTATCATGAAAATTGTGGGCGCTATATGCTTGGGCAGTTTGTGGGCGTTAGAGTGGGCGTGGCATATTCGCGCAACAAACTTGCGCTGCGTACCAGGCTACGGAATCTAAATCTGAGATCTCAATTCTCTATCTTCGATAGTTTCCGAGATATCCGCGTTCAAACTCACGATTTTTTGAAGTTTGTGGGCGGTTTGTTGGCAAACTCGTGGCAAACTTTTTTTTAGTTTAATCGATAGGTATTGATGAGAACAATACATTTCACTTAAAATTTTTATTCTAGCATCAAAACTGTAGGAGCCACAGTTTTGGGCGGTTTGTGGGCGATAATGGGCGTGGCTCTCTGCTGAAACAAACTTGCGCTGCGCAGGAATCCAGGAATCTGCATGCCTAATCCCAGTATTGTAGCTCTTATAGTTTCCGAGATCTCAGCGTTCATGCGGACAGACGGACAGGCGGACATGGCTAGAACGACTCGGCTAGTGATCCTGATCAAGAATATATATACTTTATGGGGTCGGAAACGCTTCCTTCTGCCTGTTACATACTTTCCGACGAATCTAAGATACCCTTTTACTCTACGAGTAACGGATATA